>NC_090929.1:387910285-388576674 GCF_040938575.1 Ambystoma mexicanum | reverse complement strand
TTGCGGCCGTACCGTTCGAGCTTTCGACTTAACTATGCAGTCGTCGGTAGCCCAGGCTGTATCGCGTCCATATGTTATGTTCTGGTGCAATCCTCTGTCTTTGTGTAGTCGGCGAGGGGTTGCATACTCGCGACCCGTCCACGGCCTGCTCCCCACTTTCTGCAATCTGTTTCGGCTGCCTCCCCTCACTGTGGTCTTCTTCCTGGAGTGCCGCTGCCTCAGTCTCCGTCCTCTGTTCCTTACTCGGCTCGGCTGCTGTACAGCTAGTGTCCCCGCTGTGGACACGGGATGTGATGCTCTGTCTTGCGGACCCGAGCAAAGCCTTACTCTTCATGCAATGTGTATGGCGGTCCCTTTGAAGTACGGGACCGCCATTTTGTTTCCTTTGTTCGTTCTCTCTGCCACATCAAAGTTCTTATTTCTTTCGATCCTCATTCATGCCATTCTCGTGGCTCCCAGATTACGTGAAGTACACCGTTAGACATCCTAGTCTCCAGTTTCAGGGCTTTTACACTTCTTTCAGCATGTAGTTTGGAGGATCATTCACAGATTGTCAGGAGCTGCCCAGGAAAGACGTTCTACACCATGGCTTGTTAGCCACGCCTCCCGCCCCCATGGTGTCAATAGTTATCATGGGGTCAGTGCAATGTGAGCTATTAGAGTGAAGCATAGGCAGATGATTGATGAACCTCATCGTGGTCCAGGGGTACCGTGTTAGTTGGCATTAGGTTTTCAGTTTCAAAAGTAGCACGCTCAATGCAGTTAACTCTGTATGTCCCGGTAAAAATATTTTGTTGCCCCATGAGGGCGGTGAGTTCAACTAAAGCGTGTTTGTTCCTCGCCACACTATCCCCTGACAGTGGGACCGAAGTGTCCCCTCCTCACCATCAAATGTACCAGCAGTGGTAACGTTCGCCAACGTACAGGAGTGTTGGCAGAGGTAGCAAGGGACTGCAGTTCACACCACCTGTGGTGAATAATTGAGGTCCCACCACCCGGCTGCACCGCGGAAACCACCTGCGTGTTCTGTGCAGTAGGTCACCTTTGTGTATGGACAGCAGTTTAGGCAGTAAGCAGGGCTGTGTCCGTTAGAGGGCCCCCAGTGTACCAACCTTCACTACAGCATGTGTTCAAGAGGCATGGGCCAAAGGCAATATGCGGGCCAATGTTATTGTCGGTTTGTGTGGGGAAGCGACTTCTGATGAACAAATGGTCTCATCACAGCCACTTATAGATGGTATGCGATACTGCAGCTCTCCTCACCTTGTGGGGCTCCAGGACCGTGGAGGATGACAAGAGCACCGTCGGGGACAAGCAGGATGGACACCAGTGCCCCGGGCGGGCCGCACACCAGGGTCGGCACCGCAGTACAGGCGTAGAGGCAGAGCCCCCCGACAATGGTGACCACACCACATGGCTCACCAGGCGCACCACCGGACGGCAGGCGTTGGGGAGCCTCTTGGCGCTGTGGAGGACCGCTTCTCACATGCCGCGTCTCAAGGCCTCGCTGCCTCGCACACTCCTCCGGGCCCAGCAAGGCAGCCAGTGGGACAAAACGTGTCTGCCATGTTTTTGTAGCAGCTCCAGCACCAAGAATTATGCAAATGCCCTGGGTGGACCAGGATATTTGTAAAGAGGTCAGAGCCCTCGCCAGAGCTCTCTCAGGCTGCGGTGATCGTGCAACAACGCCCCAAACATCAGCAGTTTCGAAAAGAGATGATCGCTACCAATAAATGTCTCACATTCCATCTCAATTCATACCCCTTTGACACGTTAATCACCTGAAACATACTCTGTAAATTGTGTTTTTAAAATGTCCTGTCACACATGACTCAGTTCATCTGAACAATATTCAACACTAAAATAGGCAAAGCATTCCCACCGCAGGACGAAATCCTAGCCCTGCAACACACCATCTGCAAATTCCAGGTGTGAAAGATATCAACCTGGTAGTTTCAGAGATTGTTGGGCCTGATGACCTCCTGTATTTCTCTTGTTCCACTACCAAGGTTAAAAATGGCTCCCCTGCAGTGGCATCTGGCTCTCGTTTGGAATCCACACAATGATCCGCAATACAATCTTACAATTCCAGATTCTGAAATACCAGATGGGTGTGAGTCAGCATTTTCTAGAAGATGTTCTCCTCCTAGATTGGTCTTGCAAGACATTCTTTGCCTTTCCTACTATCCTGCCAATTCACAAAACTCTGATAAGTCAAGCAGAGCTCCTGCATATCAATGATCCCGATTGCTCCATTTTAACCTTGCCAAATACCGTTTTTGTAACTCCACGAGCTAACAGTCCAAGTTCATTTAGATTACCCACAAAATACTGATCTCTACCATTGCTGAAATTAAAGGCTTGGTTCCTGAAATGAGCCTTTGCTCACCCTGAATTTTCTGAGGAAAATATACAAATTATGTCAGCTGTTCTAAAACAGTTCACAGAAAAAACAGTGCCAGAGCTTATGGGGGTCATTCCGAGTTTGGTGGCAGCCATGGTGCTCTTAGCACCATGGCTGCCTCCAAACATTAGTCCGGGTTCTCCGAATGGGGTCTTACCAGGTCATTCCAACCTTGGAGGACCTGGTAAGTCCCCATTCAGAAAACTATTCCCCATTCCCATTTGAGCCCCCATAGGGCTCAATGGGAATGGGGAAGGAGCAAATAACGGGCCCGCTAATAGCGGGCCCGTTATTTGCTGCCTGGTCCCTTAACGGGTACCGCTAAGAACGGCTGGTTAGACCAGCCGTTCCTGGTGGGACCCGCTAGGGGACCTCGGAATGTGGCGGTAGGGGGTTAACGGCACCGGCATCCTTACCGGTGCAGTTAACCCCCTACCGCCATACTCGGAATGAGGCCCAATGTGATGTAATGCAATTGGGTCTTGTATGTGGTTATGATTCTGCTACTGGGCACTGGAGATAGAGAAGTTTAAAAAGCCTATCTTTGCCTCAGTGGATTATGCTTCATCTTGTATATCTTTGCCTCACTGGTGTCAGGGTAGGGCGATCTGTTTGCAATAGGAGCCCACTTTAGCAGCCAGGAAACCAAGCTTTTCTCTGTAAAACAAGGCTGTCTAACATGATTTTGTAGGCCTTTTTTTGGTCTAAATCGTCCTTTACAGAACTACCATGTAAAAGGCATCTAAACCTGAAACTGACCTTTTGCATAAATGGCATCTTGTGACCTAGACTCATTAACATGTAAGACTGCTTTTATACTGCCATTACTTCTGTGAGCAAAATAGTCGAATTACTAAATGTGCTATTCTATTAGGTGCCTAAGTTGCACTTTGTGCAGTGCCATCAGTCCTCTGAATTTCATTTCAGATTTTCATGTGAAGCAGGAAATAATCCTCCCTGTGTTTTTCATCCCAGCCCCCCTGGTCTATGAAACTTTAAATAATTTGGGTATGTCCACAGCACTGAAATTCTACACAAGAATGAAAGGAACTAAATCCTTACATAATTTTGACTGTCTTTTTGTGGCCTTTTGTGGACCTTCCCTTGGAGACACATCCACTAAAGCGACCATTGCCAGGTGGATAATTTCATGTATGTTATGTTGATTTATAGCTCGCACCTCTACCACCCAAGGGCAGGCTCCAGGCGCTCACGTGGCTCTACAAGAAAGAGGATGGGGTTGGTTAGTGAGGGAAGAGTGATACAATAGGTCCAGAACCTGGAGAAACTGGTGTTAGGCAGAATCCTGTGCAGTGCCCTTAGCGACCACTACACACAATTAAGACTACAGGTGGTGATACAAATTTTACCTTTGGTACAAACCTGTACTACTATGTCAGAGTGGTAGCAGTGGCGGAGTAGCCAGGCTTATCTCAAGAGTATATGAGCAGTAGCAGAGATTACACAAAGGGACCACAATTACTGTGACTCAAGCAAACACTGACTCAAGGTTTGAGGTAGAAAAATATAAGTACATTTATTTTTAAACCATTCGTTGTAGACACAACACTTCTATCAAACTTCAATAAAAACCACACGTTAAATATACTACAACTAACCAATTCACTTTGTACAGTAAGTCTCAAGGTAAGTACCCTGTGTTGGAATGAACCGGTGTTAGGCACAAAACACGTTACCGCGAATACGATTGCAATCACTTTTTGACAGTTTGGTCTACTAAACAAACGCGTATCCGTGACATGAAATGCTACCGGGGCAAAAACACACTTAGCACCTGCGATTCCCAGAGGGAGTTGGAGGCAAAAATCACAGGCAATATTTTGGTTAGGCAGGCAGAATCAAGAAACACTCAGAGACAGGAGTTCAAAAGTCAAAAGCCGGAGCCAGGGTCGAGAGACACCGGGGCCAGTTGCCGAAGATCACACGGTCTGACAGTTCACGATTCAACATAGCCAAAAGTACTTTGATATTGTCAATGTTCGGAAGCAAAAGTTATAAGAAGGAGGGAAGACAAGGGCAAGCCTTGGAAATGAAGAAGACAGGGCTTCACCCAGTTTCCTCAACAGAACACAGAACCTTGTTCCAATGGTCAGCTGGTGCCCTGTCAGTTGTTCCTGTTGGTTTCCCGCAGACCCACGATTCCTGGAGATTCGTCGAGGAGGAGGACGTCTGAAGTGGGTCTGCACCACACAGGGATGAGGCCGGCAGCAGCGACACGGGATAAAAGGTGCGCTCCTTAAAAACAGGAGAGGCTCTTCAGGTGGCTATCCGGACCACTACAGCAGTGTGCAGCGATTTCAACCACGGAAGAGGATCTTCTGTCTGTAGAAGATGAGCTGGTTATCCCCACCAAGCTCAAGGGAAGAAGACTCCGGACTGGATCTTCTCTGAGTCGTTGAAGGGCAGATAGCTCAGGACTGCAGCCGGGCTTCACCGGGACGGGGTAGTTGCAGCAGCCGTCATTCTCTTCGGTTCCTTGTAGTTCCAGTGGCGACTCTCTGACCTCTAGCCCAAGAGACCTGCCTTTTATGCGAAAAACCCCCATTCACACAGCCTGGCTGTCAATCACCCAGCAGGGGGGTTGTCCAGTCCTACGCACTTTGTCATGATTGGCCGGGGTAGTTGTCCGGGCTGGACAACTACCCCGGCCAATCATGACAAAGTGCGACTTGGGTTTCCTGGGATACCCTGTGCAGGGGGTGACTACACCCCTCCCTCACATTCAGCCCACCTAGACACCCAGGCGCCTTGAGGAGGGCTTCTGAGCAGAAGCCCGCCAAAAGACAGTGAACAAAGAAGGCGAACCTAGTTTGCCGCGCAAAGTAAAACCCAAGAAGGACTTTAACAAAAAGAAATGGCGAATAAACCCAACCAGAGCCAAAAGAAAGACGATTTGGTCAAGCGGGTTTATGTTCGAGGCTAATATAATAGCCAAGAACAGTACCACGTTTATCTAATATAATCGCGGTAGAAATGTTAGGGTAGATACCGCTGCCACCAGCCAAGTCTAATTGTTAAGAGCAAAACACTGCTCTAGGAGGTACAGATAAAAATGGATACGAGTTAACCCTTTCCAGTACTCCATGGAAGACTAGATCTGTGGTAGAATGACTGAGTAAAGTTAATGGTAACTTTACCCTTTTCTGGGGGACAGTAGTTGCCTCAGAAATGGAGTCGAGGGAAGTCTCAAAGACAACCCTGTGCCACGGCACTGAAGGTGCTGTGTGACACACAAAAAGAAGGGGGCTACTGAAGTGGTGTACTTCAGAGTCCACAATCACAAAAACAGGTAGAACACATAGCAAAACACAGGAAAGAGTGGGGGAAAAGCTCTCACTCTTACCAAGTGGAAACAAATAAACTCCAGAAGTCCAGCAAACCTGCTGGGGGACTCACTAGGTGAGGGAAATTAGCCATAAATGAGAATTCTCCCTAACAACTGGCGTCTGTGTTTGTTGGCTTGCAGATGGTAGGTTGCGTGCACTGGGTTGTTGTATCCGTACGGGTAAGATCAAATGCCTTGGATGTTTTCTATGTGACTATTTGTTATGTTGGGTGTGTCTGTGTATTTTATGGGTAGATTGCTGGTATTTAGGGTTGTGCTTGTTGTATCTGTACGGGTAAGCAACCTAGTCTTCCAGAGACTGCTTTGGTGGTCTTCTAAATGCACATTCCTGTTTTAGAACTTTGTAGGATGGTTCGTTTGGGCACAGCCTGTTGCATTTTGCTAGCATTATCTTTACATGAATCAACTAGAGTTGAAGCCTATTTCAGCCAGGAAGCGCTTCACAACTTCTTTGTTCTGCTTGATTTGGTATATGTGGATTCCCCCCACCATTTCAATTGCTTTATAGTCTGGTTTCAACCAATGAAGGAGCAAGAGCAGTAGAACAAACAAATGACTCTCATGGATCTCTTACTTAGTACTTGCTCTCCCTCCCTTTTAGTAGTCTCTGGCCCATACCTAAGAAGCATATTCTGTGCTACAACAATCTCCGTTGAGAGACAAATACAATGAGGGAACTGGAATGTGGCAGTTGGTGATGCATGGGTAAAGGGGAGGGCCAGTGTATGGAGGGTTGCCCGCACATGTCGGGTCCTGAGAGCAAAGATTTCAAAGTGATGGATTAATTTGTAGTCTTTTTTTTCCTGAACTGCCTATGAATGCAAGGTGTTAATTGTGAAGGAGTGAGAGCAAGAACTAAGAACCTGAATCACTGTGAAGGTAATTGTTCTTTTTTGCATTTAGAAATGTTTTTCTGTTTTATGAGCACCATGTTGGTGTGGCTCGGCTAATAAAACCATAGAACACTGGCTTTAGTAGCTGATCTAATCTCCATTCTAACATTTCTGTTTAACAGCTCCTCCCTTTCACCACATGCTCTCCTGAATTACATTTAAAGAAACATCCCTGGTTTTGGTCTGCACAGCAGATGTTTCTGCTGATTTCTTTCAGAGGCTTCAAATGGCATCATGCCTTTCTTGACGCACTTAACAGGCAATGGAAATAAAATGGTAGCTCTTTTTAGAAAGAGTTCTCTTTCTGTTTCCCATGACAACTGAGTTGGTCTTTTTTGTCGTAAACTTCTTCACAGCATGAACGAAAAGCCACGATCAGTGGGTCTAAATGCCAATGGCGATATCCATGGCTGTGGGCTGTACATGTTAGTAATGGTGCTGATGCCGTCATTAAAGACATTGGGATGGCAGACCACTAGCATTATCACTTTGCTATCACCACCCTAACTACACATTATGACCACTTAACAAATAAAGGTTTTTCCTGCTGTTGATTGTTGCCTGAGATCAAATAGTAAATTCTCATCCTAATTTCTCTTGTTTGCCACCTCTTTGGAATAGGCCTGCACCCCAAGGCAGTCCCGGACGCATTTCTAAAGAATGTACTTTCAATTTAAAGATATACAATGGACTCTTTGTGCCTGATCCAGTTCTCTTCAGACCATAGCCCTTTAAATGAACCAACCAATGTTCTCCTATCCAGTTATTTTCCCACCTACTCACCAAGCCAGTAAGCACTTTGTACCTCTCTATTCCCTTATTCCTGGCTATTGTGGTGAGTTGTCACTGCCTTTCACACTTTTAGGCTAAGTAATCTTTTTGTCAAAACTTTTTTCTTTTAAATTGGTCTTTGAAAAATGTGTTTTTGTCCATTGCTCTCTCCGGTCGCCACATACTGTACACGGCCACCTTCAAGGGATGCATTAGTTGGGGTATTTTTCCATTGATTTTCCTCTCAAGCATGTGTGATGTGCCTCAAACTACCATCCTGATAGCTGCGCTTTGTCCCCAAGACTTAGTCCTATGACTGTACTGAAGTCCTCCATCTCATTCGTGAAATGTTATAAGGTATCGGGCTTGGAGAAGGAAGGTATGGTAGAAGACAGGCTATAGAAGTCGTTGATACTTTCACTGCTTGTTCAATGGTTGCGTCTATCCTTTCTCGGGTCCACAGCCACGGGCTTTGGGTGGCACCAGGCTGGACACAAATGCAATTTAGTACCTTTTTTTAAGGCACAGCTTATGGTTCCCAGACCATATTTCCTGTTGGACCTGACAACCTGTTCAAAGCTGATAAGATCACAAAGGTCCCGCGGCGGGTAGCACCAGCTTTGATAAGAAGTCCTCTAGGCACAGGTTTCTTGGAGTTAGATCAGGTGTCTCTAGGTGTCAAACCCTCTGAAGCCATGCGCTCGGGTCTGGCAGATTTGACAGATTCAGGAGTAGTCGTTCTCCTAATGTACCAGTGCTATATAAGTAACAGTTCTTCCTAAGGTATCATCAGTCCTTAAAAATGGAAACTTTCAATACTGGCCTTACCTGTCTTAAAGAAGTCTAAAAAAGCTTTAAAAACTTAATTACCAATAACCAAGCATTCTGCCCCACTTTCCATTTTTTTGTTTCTCGCTTTGACCATTTCTTTATTGGTTTTAAACTCCAAACATCTGCAGGGAGTGCATTGCTTCATATCTTCAAAGTACATGTCCTCAAAGTACGTTGAACATATGAATTGGCCTTCACACAAAGCATAACAGTTCTGAATCTATAACTCTAACACATCAAATGTCAAAGTAGACAAGTTCCCTGAAGCAAAGTAAAACCACACAACATCTGGTTGCAAGAAAGGCACCCTATCATGCCCTGCATTGGAACACAAAATCCATTAAGTCTGAGCAAGAAATATTTCCAAGTAGATCACTGCATACCACCATACAGTAGCTGAGTTGTGGGTGGGGGAGCAGAGAGAACATCCCATGCCCCTAAATAGAGAAATAGCTCTACAAGAAATGCCAACCATCAATGTCAATCTCCTAAACATCAACACATAAGCCCCTTCCAGTGGAATCTCCCTCAGAGATTTCACACATCTGTATATAAACATCACTAGTTTGTAGACAGCCTCCAGGCATTTAAACAGAAATGAAATCTACAATCCTCCCTACCCCAAACTGTTAAATCTCTGTCCGCTTGATCTTGAGAAAAGGTATAAGGTCGTGTCCTACTAGGCCTTGTGGCATTCCGCTGTGCGAGTTCACTGATGAGAAGTGCAGGGGAGGGGGATGGAAACGGGAGCAGATGAGTGGACAAGTGCTGGAAGTGGACCCTAGCAGGAAGTGCTAAGGGGTGCAGGAGGAGCAACTCTGACTAAGTGTTAGTACGAGCAGCTCTCAAGGGTGGTATGTGGAGCGACTAGGCAGGGCCTTGCAGGGCAAAGCAATGGGGCGGGGGTGCTGGTAATGACTGGGAGGAAGAGCCTGAGAGCCTGTGTGGTTCATGAGAATCAGGCAACTGGTCACAGCGGCTGTGGGGTGATTAGCAAGGCAGGGGGTGAGCGAACGAGGTAGAGAAGAGCAGTTTTGTGCAGTTTCCTGAATTTAAAGCGGTCCGGCTCAAATCTGAGAGGGGCAAGGAGGCTGTACCAAAGGGAGGCACCAGCCGCTGAGAGATTTCCCCCGCACCCCCTACTTAGAGAAGCGTTTGACAGTCAGAGAGTTGGAATTAGAGGAGAGCGGTGCTCGACCAGGGAAGTATTTAGGGCGGTAAAGTTGGAGATAGCGTGGTCCCAGGCCCCAGAAGGCCTTGTGGATGATGCAGAGGGTCTTGAATTTGATCCTTGCAGCCACTGGGAGCCAGTGGAGAGATTTTAAGGCTTGAGAGATACAGTCCCTGGGCTTGAGGAAGGAGGACTTCCCACCTAGTGCCACCATTAATGGGTGAGGAGGAGAAAGGAGAAAGAGTGGAGACCAGATGAGGGGTCAATAGATCAGGAGAGGGGACAGTGAAGAGGAGGTCTGTGAAAGTCTGTCTGGAAGTGGCGTTGACGTAAGTGTCAGCGATGGGAAGGCCTGGGTTAGAGTCTAGGAGAGCTTTTTTTCCATGTTTTTCTTCCAGACTTCGTGAGAGAGGAAGGATAAGTGATGCAATATATAGGAGAGATGGAGGATAAGTGATAGAATATATAGGAGAGATGGAGAGTACCATGGGAGTAGCAGGGGGTGGGGGAGAGAAATAGGCAAGGGAGCTGCACAGTGCACCAGGTGACCTAGCAGCCCGGGAGGCGCAGTGGAGGAGGTGTGCATGGAAGACAGTGCACAGATTGAAAAACCCTCCTAGATTCGAATTTGCCCAAAGGCACAAATACAGTACAGAATGGAGGAGGCAGCAAATTAAAATGCACACCTAGATTTGATTTTGCCTAAGAGCACTAAAACAGCCCAAAATGGAGGAGCAACAATTTTAAAAGGTTCTCTGTGATTTTGCTGAATTAAATTACAGAGAATGATTTTATAACAAAACATTTATAATGAAAAAATATCGAATTTTATTTTTATTTGGGCCCCCCCAAACCTCTCATTTCCCTATGCTTTTAAACCCACCCCAACTGTCATGATGCCTATCCCTGGGCATCCAGACCAAGTCCATCAACCCCGGAAGCAGGCATCATGTTACCTGTAGCAAACCCAGAAATCCCTTTTAGGGGCTATCTGGCTACAGTCCTGGCGCCTATGGCATATCAGTCCTGGCGCCATAGGTGCCAGGCTCATATGTTAAAACTTGCCTGATGCAGACCATGCTGCAAGGGATCCAAGCATCCAAGCCCATGTGAGGCTTGAAGGGACTATTTTATTTTAGGAACTATTTTGTTACTCGGGTGTGGTTGTGGAGGAATACTTACCTGGGACTACTTTGAAGGCTATTTAAACCACGTCCGAAGAGCAGCACATGCTTCGCGTTATTCTGCAGTCAGCACCCAGCATCCTACCTCGAGTCCAGAGCACCTAGAAAGAAGGGAGAGAAGAAATGTTAGAACAAGAACTTTACTGGATTTTTTACCTGATTTCGGATTCAGCGCATCTTCGAACCAGAAACAGACTTCATTTTAAACGCGTCCCATCGCCAGCAGCAGCGCCGCGCCATACTCACCGTTCCTCGCAGCATCTCTACGATCCGGTGCTGTCTCCATCACCAGGTTGCCGCATTCCAGCACCTAAGGTGGACAAGAAAACAACAAGGTGAGCCAAGGGAACAAACAAGGACAATCTCTTGCCACCATATGCTTACCTGATTTTACCGCAGGAGGTATTCTCCAGCATGGGGTCTGGCATGGATTCACATGCTCATGAATATTCCCCGTCGTCAGGCTGGGAATCCTCGGTAAAGAAAAAACCAGTATCAGTTTCGTTTCTGATCTGTCTTTCGTAGTAATAACCAATCACTGGTCTCTGCGTCATACTGACCACAGCCAATGACTGCCCTCTACCTAAGCACCGCCTCTGGCAGCCATCTTCAGATTTTTACCGCACGTTCATGTGTTGGGATCCTCGTGCTATTGCTCTCGAGCGTTAGTGCTATTTTTTCGCGCTTTTTACAAAAAACTTCGATTCTTTCGGTCAAAAGAGCCTCAAGCTCCACCGATTCTACATCCGATCAACGGGGACCCGTGTCGGATTCATCTGTGCCCCTCAAGGGTGAAGATTTCGTCGAGCTACACTTCGGAGGACTCCAAAAGCTTCTCAGGCCCGGTCTCGGAGATGGCCCAGGAGAAGGGAAGCTCGACGCCCGGAAAGCTGTTCAGGGTCTGCCCTGGATGCCAGCTGCAGAACGTCTTCAAGGAGGACGAACACTCTTTCTGCCTTTACTGCCTTCATGAGGACAAGACGCACGTGGAGAAGGACTGTGCGTTTTGCGGCAACATGTCGGAACGGACCATGAAAGACCGCCATCAACGTCTCGCCAACTGGCTGGAGGGTAAGAGCCCGTCTGGCGAGAAGAAGAAGAAATCCGAGCGGTCTTCTAAGACCTTTGAGGGCGCCCCGGCGACGGGGGCCCAACATAAGGCCAAGCACCGCGAGTCCGCTGGCACCGGGAGCGCCGAACGGTCGGGCTCTACGGGCGCCAGGCAGGGCGCACCCTCCCCGGCACCATCAACCACGAGCCAACGCTCTGGGTCGGGTAAGAGGAAGGCCGAGCACCCGGCGAAGCTCCTGGAGAGGCCCCGGTCGAGCTCTAAGGCAGAGGAGGAGCGTGGCAGTGCCCCCTCCCTCAAGGATAAGGCGGTGAGCGCACCTAAGGTGGTGAAGGCCTTGATCCATCCGACCAAGCCCTCTATCGAAAGGGTCGCGGCGGCCCTGGCTCAGCCTGTGGTGGCTGCACCAGTGGTGGCGACCTCAGGGCCCAGAATCTCCCTGCCTCCTCGGAGGGAGTCTTCCTTTGTGCCCATCGATAGGACCCCCGTGAAACCCCCCGTGGGGAAGAAGAAGGGGGGGCAGGGCGTCGTCGTAGAGTCGGCCTCAACCTCAGAAGAGGAGCTGATCGAGGTCTTAAGCCACGGCCTAGGCGTGGAAGAAGGCCAGCCCGTCGGAATGGACCCCGACGCAGGTGACGACGACGACATCGTCGAGGATACCGACGGGGCCCCTGCTCGCCCGTCGGATTCCCCTCTGCCAGCGCCGCAAGACAACTCGGCGGCCATTTTGTTGGCCATACAGTCCTTATGCTCCGAGATAAGGACGAGGCTACCGTTACCGACGGAGGAACCTCTCCCGTCGGGGGATCCAGAACCGGGACCTTCTGGTGTTCCCCCTACCAAGAAAAGAAGGATCCATCCACCACCTCCTTTTCAACCGTCGCGCCCCTTCCAGCCCTCCTCCCCGTCCACCCGAGGGGATGATACGGGGACTGACACGGCAGCGACGGGTACGGACGACGAGGCATACGACGAGGATTTTCCGTCGTCGCCTCCCACCAGGGCCTCTCCGCCCGACGAGATCGGATCTTTCCACTCCATGATCTCCAGGGCTTCCGAGCTTTTCCAACTCTGCCCTGAGGAGAAGAAAAAGGAAGGCTTCCTTTATCAGCGGCGCGAGGCCAAGAGGAAGACGGTCCTCGCAGTGCCTCTGTTGGACGACATTTGGGATGAGGGCCTTTCCCTCCTCAAGAACCCTTCCACGACGCCAGCTAGAAGAGACCGGTACGAGAAAAAGTACCGGGTCCCGGACACGGCCCCCCTATGCCTCCGGGCGCAGCCTACCCCGGACTCCGTCGTCTCCGCGGCAGCCAGGAAGAAAGCGGGGGGGGGTGCGGCCTCCACATCGACTTCCCCGCCGGACGGCGAGGGAAAGAAATTGGATACTATGGGGCGTAGAGTCATCTCGTCGGCAGCGACGACGATTAAAGCGGCCAACGCCTTGGCTATCGTGGCCCGCTACGACAGGGAGCTCTGGTACAAGATGGCTCCCCTGCTGGATTTTCTGCCGGACGACAAGATGGCGGAGGCCCTTGAGATCCTGCAGGAAGGTGAGGTGGCCTCGGACCACGCCATCACCGTGGCGACGGACATCGCCGACACTGGGTTCCGCCAGCTGGGCAACGGCGTTTGCCTTCGACGTCGTGGATGGCTCAAAGCTACGGACTTCCGGCAGGACGTCCAGACCAGAGTCCTGGACATGCCCTTCGACGGGAACAACCTGTTTGGGAAGACAGTGGACGATTCCCTTCAGGCCATCAAGGCGGATACGGAGACGGCCCGGGCCCTTGGAGTCCTGCAACGACGGACGCCCTTTCGGAGCGGCGGAGGCAAGGGCGCCTCCAAAGGTTCCGGCGGCGGTTTCGCTTCCTACCGTCAAGCGGCCCGCTCGTCGTCGCAAGAGGCCTACAGAGGACGAGGCAAGTCTAGCGGACCCCGCCGTCGTCGCCAAGGAGGTCAAGGCGGCAAGGCCGCGTCCAAGCAGGATTGAACCGGCCGTGGGGTCGGGCCCCCACCGAAGCACCCCGGTGGGAGGCCGGCTGGCGGGCTTCGTCAGCGTGTGGGAGTCCATCTCCACCGACCGTTGGGTGCTGGACGCCCTGGCCCGGGGCCACGCGCTCGAGTTTCAAAGAAGGTGCCCGCGCGTCCCCCCCGTGGCCAGGAAAGAACTTCACGTCCCTCAACTTCTCCTGGAGGTAAAGGCGATGCTCAGAAAGGGCGCCATCGAACTCGTCCCAAGAGGCTTCGGGGCTCCGGAGTCTACTCGAGATACTTCCTCGTGAAGAAGAAGACGGGAGGATGGCGCCCCATCCTAGACCTGCGACGTCTGAACAAGTTCATCAAGGCGCAGAAGTTCCGGATGGTCACCCTCCAGCACGTCCTGGGTCAGCTGGAGGAAGGAGACTTCCTATCGTCGTTGGATTTGGAGGATGCCTACTTCCACATTCCCATCCTAAAGGGGCACCGCAAATTCCTCAGATTCGTGGTCCAAGGGCGTCATTACCAGTTCAAAGCCCTTCCCTTCGGACTACGGTCGGCACCCAGGGTATTCACCAAGTGCCTTGCACCGGTGGCGGCGCAGCTGCGCCGCGAGGGGATTCACGTCTACCCCTACCTGGACGACTGGCTCATCCGCGCCAAGACGAGGGAGCTCGCCGTGGTCCACACGGCAAGGACCGTCCAACTCCTCACGGACCTGGGATTCTCCGTGAACTACGCCAAATCCCACCTGGTGCCCGCGCAAGTCGCACTGTTTCTGGGAGCGAGGCTCGACACAGTGTCCCTTCTGGCCTCCCCGTCGGAAGAGAGGACCAGGACCATCTTGGGCAAGGTGCAACGGATGTTGGTGGCCGACGCGGCCAAAGTGAGGTCCATCAAGTCCCTCCTCGGGATGATGTCTTCCTGCATCTACCTCATTCCCATGTGCAGGCTCCGGATGCGCCCGTTGCAAGAATTCCTGGATGCGCGCTGGATCCAGACGACGGGCAGCTTCGAGGAAAGGATCAAGCTCGACGAGAGTTTCCGACGAGCGATACGGTGGTGGGGCACCCGCGCGCATCTGACGGCGGGCATGGACTTCCAGACCCCAGCCCACCAGGAGACTGTGACCACGGATGCCTCCCTGGAAGGGTGGGGAGCGCACACCGAAAATCTGCACGCAAGGGGACTCTGGCTCCCGACGGAGAAGTCCCTACATATCAACGTCCTGGAGCTCCGTGCAGTGTTTTGGGCCCTCAGGTCCTTCCTTCCGTCCCTCAAGGGCAAGGTGGTGAGGATCTTCACCGACAACACCACCACCATGTTTTACATCAGGAAACAGGGCGGAACCAGGTCCCCGGCGCTGTCCAAGGAGGCGCAGGACCTGTGGCATTGGGCCGTCGCCCAAGGGATTTTTCTGGCGCCGTTTCATCTGGCAGGGATAAAAAACACCATCGCCGACTCACTCAGCAGGGAGCTGCGCTCGTGCCACGAGTGGGAGCTACGGCAGGATCTGGTGGATCGCCTCTTCCGACGGTGGGGCACACCCCAGATCGACCTGTTCGCGACGGCGACGAACACCAAGTGCCGGAGGTTCGCCAGCAGGTTTCCCCAGACGAGGAGCATGGGCGATGCTTTCTCGTTCCCCTGGGAGGGCCTGTTCCTCTACGCGTTCCCTCCCTTGCCTCTGCTAATCCGGCTCATCAACCAGCTCAAGAGGTCACGGTGCAGGATGATCCTCATCGCACCTGCGTGGCCGAGGCAGATATGGTTCCCGGACCTTCTGGACTTGTCAGCGTCCCCGCCGATCAAGCTGCCGGCGGACGCGGATCTACTCTCCAGGGAAGGAGGCGCCATCCTCCACCACGACCCGAAGTCGCTGAACTTGCAGGCCTGGCTCCTGCAGCGCTAGAGTTTGGAGGATACGACATACCGGCCGATTGCAGAGAGGTTCTTGCAAAGGCCAGGGCGTCCTCGACTCTTAAATGCTACGGACACAAATGGAAGAGGTTCTCTGTCTGGTGCCACGCACAGAAGATTAACCCTCTACGGATTACGGCTCCCCAAGTACTGCCGTACCTGCTGACGCTGGCCAAAGCTGGTCTGGCACACGCGTCCATCAAGATTCATCTTGCTGCGATCTCCCGATACACCAGAACCACGGGCCGGACGTCCTTGTGGTCTCATCGTCTGGTGAAAGAGTTCATGAAGGGACTGTTCAGATCGTTCCCGCCGGTGAAGGCTCCGGCCCCGGCGTGGGAGCTCAACGTGGTGCTGACCAAGCTCATGGGACCTCCGTTCGAGCCTCTGCACTCGGCCCCGTTGAAGTTTCTATCGTGGAAAACAGCTTTTCTTGTGGCCATCACCTCCGCACGACGAGTGGGAGAGATCCAGGCCCTTTCCTGCAAGGCCCCGTACTTGACTTTCCACGACACGAGGGTAGTGCTCAGGACGCACCCCTCCTTCATGCCCAAGGTACCGTCGGACTTCCATCTCAACGAACCCTTGGTGTTACCTGTGTTTTTCCCGTCGCCTTCGTCGCCGGCTGAGAGGACTTTGCACTCGCTGGATGTAGCTAGAGCGCTGAAGTTCTACGTGGACCGCACGAAGGGTTTTCGGAAGACGTCACAACTCTTTGTGAACTTTGGACCTGTCAATCAGGGGAAGGCTCTCTCGAAGGCTTCCATCTCCAGATGGCTCTCCGGCTGTATCATGTGCTGTCACCGGTTGGCAAACCGACCGCTGCCTGGCCGTCCGAGAGCCCATTCCACCAGAGCGATCGCAGCTACCACGGCGTTCCTATCTGGTGTGCCCCTGCTGGACATATGCAGGGCTGCTACGTGGAGGTCGACACACACCTTCACGAAATTCTACTGCGTCGACCGGGATTCCAGGGAGGAGTCCAGGGTCGGCCAAGCAGTGCTGCGCAACCTGTTCGCCTGAGGTGAGCCTGGTGAGGAGGTAAGATGCTTAATGTTGAGTTTATGTGATGCTTAATGTTGAGCCTTTGCCACCTCCCGTGGTTGTGCATGTGTGTACTGCTATGTATTCTTTATTCATGAGCATGTGAATCCATGCCAGACCCCATGCTGGAGAAGGAACAAGTTACTTACCTGTAACTGTTGTTCTCCAGCATGGGTCTGGCATGGATTCACATGCGAACCCTCCCGCCTACCCCTCTGCGGCTCTTCACTTGGTCATACTGCCACTTCACGTGCTTCCAAATCTGAAGATGGCTGCCAGAGGCGGTGCTTAGGTAGAGGGCAGTCATTGGCTGTGGTCAGTATGACGCAGAGACCAGTGATTGGTTATTACTATGAAAGACAGATCAGAAACGAAACTGATACTGGTTTTTTCTTTACCGAGGATTCCCAGCCTGACGACGGGGAATATTCATGAGCATGTGAATCCATGCCAGACCCATGCTGGAGAACAACAGTTACAGGTAAGTAACTTGTTCCTTATCCACCAGCACACCAAATCTTCCTACGCTGCACCTGCAAGAAAAGAGAAAGCAGCCAGTTAAACCTTGGCATCATTTACCGGACAGTGTTACAAAACAGACTCTTACCTGAACGCTTTCAGCTGCCACAAGACGATCATCATTTGGGTCTAAGCTGCAAAAGAAACAAGGAATTGGACAAGAGTGATTATTTGGACATTTTGAACTCTTTAGAACTATATACTTAGAGCCTTTTGCTCGGATGTTTGGAGCCATAATTAGTCCAGAACTCTTCCAATACCCTCAAGCCAGTGAAGTAACTGACCATCAACGCGCCCCAGCATTCTTCGCAGGGTGGAGAGCTCATCATACAAAACTATAAGGTGAGCTTTGTGAAAGGGAATGTCAGAAGTGATAAGTGGGGACGCAGTGAGATGTTACTACTCAAATCCACAGGTGGCTAATTCCCTTTCCCCGTCTTTAGGAGACTACTTCTGCGGGTCAAGCAGACGAAGCTAGGTGGGCCGGTCCAGTCAGTCATCTCTGCACTACGCATCACGTTGGTGGAGACCGTGGCTGTCCAGTTCCGCTCGACACCCCTGCGGGAGCCAGGTGAGCGTAACGCCAACCCCCGCCTAAGCCATTTTAACCCCTTACCCCACCGCCCTATATATATTTTTTTATTTGATATTTTTCCGTTATTTTTGTTTTGTTATTCTCCAGCATGGGGTCTGGCATGGATTCACATGCTCATGAATATTCCCCGTCAGGCTGGGAATCCTCGGTAAAGAAGAAATCAGTTTCCTTTCTGATCAGTCTTTCTTAGTAGTAACCAATCACTGGTCTCTGGGTCATACTGTCCCCAGTCAATGATTGCCCTCTCCCTAAGCTCTGCCCCTGACAGCCATCCTCAGATTTTTACCGCGCGTTCAAGTGTTGGGAGACCTTGTGCGATAGCTCTAGAGCTTTTACTGCGTTTTGCACTTTTTCATAGAGATCTATCTCATTTTTCGGTTTAATCGAGCCTCAAGCTCCACCGTTTCTATTTCGCATCAACGGGGACCCGTTTCGGATTTATCTACGCCCCTCAAGGGTGAAGTTTTCGTCGAGTTATGCTTCTTGGAGGATTCCAGAAGTTTCTGAGGCCTACCTTGCAGACGAGAAGAACATGGCCCAGGAGAAGGGAAGCTCGACTCCCGGCAAACTGTTCAGGATCTGCCTTAGATGCAACCTACAAAATGTGTTCAAGGAGGACGAGCATTCGAAATGCCTTTACTGCCTCCACGAGGACAAAACGAGAAGGACTGTGCGTTTTGCATGAACATGTCGGATCGGACTATGAGGGATCGTAGGACCCATCTCTCCAACTGGCTGGAAGGCAAGAGCCCAGCAGGTGAGAAGAAGAAGAAGTCCGAGCAGTCTTCTAAGTCCTGTGAGGGCGCCCCAGCGACGGGGGCCCAACAGAAGGCAAAGCACCACGAGTCCGCGGGTCGGGCTCCTCGGCTGCCAGGCAGGGCGCACCTTCACCGACGCCATCAACCACGAGCCAACGCTCTGGCTCGGGGAAGAGAAAATACGAGAACCCGGCTAAGCTTCTGGAGAGGCCCCGGTTGATCTCAAAGGAACCGGCCGAGGGGGAGCAAGGCGGTGACCCTCCCTCTAAGGTGAAGGCCTCAAGCGCGCCCAAGATGGTGAAGGCTTTGATTCACCCGGCTAAGGCCTCTATCAAGGGAGTTGCTGCGGCCCGGGTGAAGCCTGTGGAGGCTATCCCAGTGGAGGTGACCTTGGGGACAGAGTTTCCCTACCTCCGCAGAGGGAATCCTCTTTTAAGCCCATCAAGAAGACCCTGGTGGAAAAAGAGAGGGGGGGGGCAGGTGGCCGTTACGGACACAACCTCTGAGGAGGAACTGACCGAGAATTTGGAAGAGGCCCGGTCCCACGGGAGGAATCCCGAGGAGGGGGACGACAAGAGCGAGGGTGGCAACGATGATGAGGTTCCCATGGAGGAACAACCGTCGCTCCTGGCACGCCGTCGCAACCCGAGCCTCAAGACAACTCGGCGGCCATTTTGACAGCAATCCACGCCTTATGCACGGAGATAAGGACGAGACTGCCCCTACCCCCGACAGACGACCCAGCTGTACCGGGTTGCTTCGGGAAGCCCTCCAAACAAGAGGAGAAAAATTCATCCAGTGCCCCTTCAGCCCTCACGGCCTTCTCAGCCTTTGTCGCCTTCCCCGATCCCAAGGGACGACACGGCCACGACTGGGACGGATGACGACGGCAGGGATGACGGGACTGACCTCCCGTCTCCGATTCCTCGGGCGTCCCCGCACGACGAGATTGGCTCCTTCCACGCCATGATTGCCAGGGCATCTGAGCTTTTTCAGCTCTGCCCTGAAGAGAAGAAGGAAAGCTTCCTCTACCAACGGCGCAAGGCCAAGAGGAAGACGGTCCTCGCGGTGCCGTTGCTGGATTACATCTGGGACGAGGGACTTGCCCTCCTCAAGAACCCGTCCACGACACCTGCCAAGAGGGACCGGTACAAGAAGTAGTACCGGATCCCCGACGCCACCCCATTGTGCCTTAGGGCACAGCTGACCCCGGATCCGGTTGTCTCAGCAGCGGCCAAGAAGAAAGCGGGGGGGCATCTGCTTAATCTTCAACTTCCCCACCGGACGGCGAGGGAAAGAAGCTGGACGCCGTGAGACGACGAGTCATCTCGTCGGCAGCGACGACGATTGAGGCGGCCAACGCCCTAGCGATTGTGGCCCGCTACGACAGGGAATTGTGGTACAAGATTGCCCCCCTGTTGGACTTCCTCCCGGACGACAAGAGGGCAGAGGCTCTGGCGATCCTACAGGAGGGTGAGGTGGCATCAGACCACGCCATAACTGTGGCCACGGACATTGCCGACACCGGTTTCTGCCAGTTGGGCAACAGCGTTTGCCTTCGACGGCGGGGGTGGGTCAAGACGACGGATTTCCGCCAGGACGTGCAAGCCAAGATTTTGGACATGCCGTTCGACGGGAACAATCTGTTTGGAAAAACTGTGGATGAGTCGCTGAAGGCCATCAAGACCGACACAGACGGCTCGGGCCTTGGGAGTTCTGCAGCAACGGCGGCCGCCCTTTCGGAACTCCAGAGGCAAGCAAGGTGCCTCCAAAGGATTTGGCGGCGGCTCCTCGACCTACCGTCAGGCGGCCCGCTCCTCGTCGCAAGAAGCCTACAAGGGGACGAGGCAAGTCAGGTGGATCTTGCCTTCGTCGCCAGGGTGGCCAAGGAGGCAAGGGCAAGGCTGCTTCCAAGCAAGACTGAACCGGCCGTTGCGTCTGGCCCCCACCGAAGCACCCCGGTGGGAGGCCGGCTGGCGAAGTTCGTCAGCATGTGGGAGTCCATCTCCACCGACCGTTGGGTGCTGGATGCCCTGGCCCACGGGCACACTCTGGAATTTCTAAAGAAGTGCCCCCGAATTCCTCCAGTGGCCAGGAAGGAAAACCACGTCCCTCAACTGCTGTTAGAGGTAAGGGCGATGCTCAAGAAAGGAGCCATCAAGCTCGTCCCAAAGAGGCTACGGGGCTCTTGAGTATACTCAAGATACTTCCTTGTCAGGAAGAAGACAGGAGGTTGGCGTCCCATCCTGGACTTGTGTCGGCTAAACAAATACATCAAGGCACAGAAGTCCTGGATGGTCACCCTCCAGCACGTGCTGGGCCAGCTGAAGGACGGCGACTTCCTATCGTCGTTGGATTTGGAGGATGTGTACTTTCACATCCCCATCCTAAAAGGACACAAACGTTTCTCAGGTTCGTAGTCCAAGGGCGGCACTACCAGTTCAAGGCCCTCCCGTTCGGATTGAAGTCGGCACCCAGGGTGTTCACCAAGTGCCTGGCACCAGTGGCGGCGCGGCTGCACCTGCAGGGGATCCACGTCTACCCCCACCTGGATGACTGGCTCATCCGAGCAGGGACAAGGGAACTCGCTGTCGAACACACAGCAAAGACAGTCCGGCTCACGGATCTGGGATTCTCCATCAAGTTCCCCAAATCCCACCTGGTTCCGTCGCAGGTCGCGCTGTTTCTGGGAGCCAAGCTCGATACAGTGGCGCGATTGGTCTCCTCGTCGGAGGAAAGAACACAGGCCATCCTGGGCAAGGTACAGCGTCTGCTGGCCACGGACGTGGCCAGAGTGAGGTCCATCAAGTCCCTTCTCGGGATGATGTCCTCTTGCATCTATCTGGTGCACCTGTGCAGGCTTCGGATGCACCCTCTGCAGGAGTTCCTCGACTCCCGTTGGATGCAAGCAATGGGCAGCTTCGAGGACAAGATCTCGCTCAACGAAGTATTCCGCCATGGTGTTGTGGGCCCTCAAGTCATTCCTCCCGTCCCTCAAGGGCAAAGTGGTGAGGATCTTCACCGACAACACCACCACGATGTTCTACATCCGGAAGCAGGGAGGAAACAGATCCCCAGCCCTGTCCAAGGAAGCCCAGGATCTGTGGCACTGGGCCGTTGCCCAGGCGATGTTTCTGGGACCTTTTCATCTAGCAGGGATAAAAAAACACGATTGCCGACTCACTCAGCAGGGAGCTGTGCTCGTGCCACAAGTGGGAACTACACCAGGATCAAGTGGATCAACTCTTCCGGCGATGGGGCAAGCCCCAAATCGACCTGTTCGCGACGGCAACAAACTCCAAGTGCCAGAGTTTCACCAGCAGGTACCCCAGCCGAGGAGCATGGGCGATGCTTTCTCGTTCCCCTGGGACGGCCTGTTCCTGTACGCGTTCCCTCCATTGCTGTTGCTGCTCAGGCTCATCAACCAACTCAAGAGGTCCCGGTGCAGGATGATCCTCGTCGCACCGAGGTGGCTGAGTCAGATATGGTTCCCGGACCTTCTGGACTTGTCAGCGTCCCCACCAGTCAAACTGTCGACGGACGCAGATCTTCTCTCCAGATCTTCTCTCTTCATCACGACCCGGAGTCGCTGAACTTGCAGGCCTGGCTCCTGCAGCACTAGAGTTTGGAGGGTACAATATCCCAGCTAACTGCAGAGAGGTTCTTGCAAAGGACAGATCGTCCTCAACTCTCAAGTGCTACGGACACAAGTGGAAGAGGTTCTCTGTCTGAAGATTAACCCTCTATGGATTACAGCCCCTCAAGTGCTACCATACTTACTGTCGCTGGCCAAAGCTGGACTAGCTCATGCTTCCATCAATATACATCTGGCAGCGATTTCCCAATACACCAGAACTGCAGGACGGTTGTCCCTGTGGTCTCATCGCCTGGTGAAGGAGTTTATGAAAGGACTGTTTTGAACGTTCCCGCCGGTGAAGACTCCAGCCCCGGCGTGGGAGCTCAACGTAGTGCTGACCAGGCTCATGGGCCCGCCATTCGAGCCCTTGCATTCGGCTCTGTTGAAGTTCCTGTCGTGGCCATCACCTCTGCACAACGCGTGGGAGAGATTCAGGCCCTATCCTGCAAGCCTCCATACTTGACTTTCCACGAGACGAGGGTAGTGCTGAGGACGCACCCCTACTTCATGCCCAAGGTGCCGTCGGATTTCCATCTCAACGAGCCTTTGGTGTTACCAGTCTTTTTACCCGTCGCCTTCGTCGCCGGCAGAGAGGACTTTCCACTCGCTGGATGTAGCTAGAGCGCTGAAGTTCTACGTGGACCGAACGAAGAGTTTTCGGAAGACATCACAGCTGTTTGTGAACTTTGGACCTGTGAACCAAGAGAAGGCTCTCTCAAAGGCTTCCATTTCCAGATGGCTCTCCGGCTGCATCATGCACTGTCATCGGTTGGCAAACCGACCGTTGCCCGGCCGTCCGAGAGCCCATTCGACCAGAGCGATCGCTGCTACCACGGCGTTCATGTCTGGTGTGCCCCTGCTGCACATCTGCAGGGCTGCTACGTGGAGGTCGACGCACACCTTCACGAGATTCTACTGTGTCGACCGGGATTCCAGGGAGGAGTCCAGAGTCGGCCAAGCAGTGCTGCGCAACCTGTTCGCTTAAGGTGAGCCTGGTGAGGAGGTAAGAGATGCTTAATGTTGAGTTTTATGTAATGCTTAATGTTGAGCCTTGCCACCTCCCGTGGTTGTGCATGTGTGCACTGTTACGCATTCTTATATTCATGAGCATGTGAATCCATGCCAGACCCCATGCTGGAGAAGGAACAAGTTACTTACCTGTAACTGTTGTACTCCAGCATGGGTCTGTCATGAATTCCCAGGCAAACCCTCCCTCCTTCCCCTCTGCGGTTCTTCACTTGGTCATACTGCCACTTTACATGCTACCAAAATCATGCCTTCATACGTATCCACATTCAAAAATACATTCAAAACTCCATAAATAAACACCCTCGTGTAATAATATCAATTTTTATTATTCCAAATTTTTTAGTGAACATTTCCTATAGTGACCCAGTCCATAGTATCAGGTGTCATTATGTCACAACTACGTTGTGGTTGCTCAACATATACATTGATGCCAATGGAGGATTGATTTCCGCTGTCCTGACTTACCGTCCCGCAAGCCGCAAAGTGGGGGTTTATTACTGGCCCATATACGTGGAGAACAGGGCGGAGCAACTGCTCCTAGCCCGACGTCCTGAAGAAGGTCTCTGACCGAAACACGTGTGGACGTGGTCTCTATGAGGGACATCTGGTGATACTTGAAACCAGTGACATAATGACTCCTGGGACACAAACATATGAGTCTAAAATGGTCTGCAGGAGAGGGGGATCAGCTAAGAGGCGCTTACTACCGCCAGTGTGAAAACTCTTTCTCTCATTTTGTTTCCTTTTTGTCTAGTGCTAGGGCCAGTTAGTTGGACAGGTTAGGACCGAGGACTGACTTTGTGTTGCTTGACATTCCGACGAGCACCTTAGGTAAAGTTGATAGGAAAGGAACTCTCTTTTAGAAATAGGGCTAGTGGGCATTTTCTTCAATTGAAATAAGTCCATTGTCGAACCATGTCCTCTGGTCCGAGTCTTCTAATTCACCACACATTATTAAGACAGGGTGATATGATGTGCAACCTTGGGCAGTAGAAAGTATTACATCACTGGGCTAGATGAGGAATTGGAGGTGACCGAGCAAAGAATCCCAACTTTCACCTTCCGGAGCACTAGTGAGAGCACACTGCTGAAATATGTAGTGGAACGACTGATTGGAGTGGACACATCAACAGAACACATGGAAGATGATAAACCCATACCTGGTTAGCCCTCCTGCCAAACATATAATTTGCTTCCAAACAGGTACATGAAAACAGTGATAAGTTAATAAATGCCTCACAGTTTACGGCACTATGTATTTGTGTTGGTGTTTTGTCTGCCATGTCAGCGCTAGTATGCCTGCGGGCATGTGCTGATGTGCTTTACATATAAATAAATAACATTCTGGGATATGGGTTCCTCCTGTAGGCAATCGGTTTACCCTATGTGCCAGTTTGCATATTGCCGTCAGGTGATGACAGACTAGTTGCTAAAGTGGTCGCACACATCCCACTAAGAGCTGTAGTTTCTCCAGCATGGGGTCTGGCATGGAGTCACATGCTCATGAATATTCCGCCTTGTCTGGCTGGGAATCCTCAGTAAAAGAAAAAACAGTTGCACTCTAAAACTGTTTTTCTTTTCTAAACCAATCACTGTCCTCTGGGTCATACTGCCCCCATCCAATTACATTCCTCTCCCTAAGCCCCTCCTCTGACAGCCACCTTCCGATTTTTACCACACGCTTCATTGTTGGGAATATTTTTTGTGTCAAAGAGCCTGTGTGCTCTTTTCTTCATGTGCCGACAGCAAGGATCTGTTGCCGGTGAAGTTCTGCGCCCCTCAAGGGCGAAGATCATTGAAGATTCTAAAAGGCCATCTTGGGCCTACTTCACGTCCTCTGACCTTGACGGAGGAGAAGGAGGGACGGTCCCACTTCAGTCCCTGAACCATATGCGGGCTATGGAATGTGTTTGTGGCGGACAAGCACCTAGAATGCCTCTACTGCCTAGACCCACCATAAGGAGGTAGAGTGTGAGATATGCGTAGGTTTTTCTAAGAAGACAAAAGACAGGCGCAGTAGGCTGGTGACATGGGTGAACATGAACAAGGCCTCTGACCAGTGCTCCGAGCAGTGTCGTGCCTTGTCCAAGACCGGCCGATCCAAGGAGCGATCTTCTAAGTCCTTTGAGGGCGCTTCATCCGTGGGGGCCCAAGATAAGGCCAAGATCGGCAAGTCTTCAAAGGAGCGTGTTGCTTTTTGTCAGTTGCTGGGTTCAAGGGAATGCCTGTATTACCTCGAGCCAATGATGTAAAAGCAATGTCAGTAATAGTATTGGTATTCTTGTGGTGCGCCAGACACCTGAAAAGAAAATAAATAACAAATATTTGAGTTAATTTGTATTTCTTTAATATGAATCTTCAAGATACTGTTTATATTGTACCCAAAAGCCCTTCTGGTTAACACGTGCGTCGCCCAACAGGCCTTTCTCAAAACTGAGCTAAATGTTTTCAAGCTTATTTTCTTTTCAGGTGCCTGTCGCACCACAAGAATACCAATACTTGTATTATCATATGAATGAAGGGGTAATACCTCTCAGTATTTTAAAACCCTGTTTTTTTTTTTTTGAGGCAAAGCAATGTCAGTGTTTGTTGGATGCAACAAAAAAAGTAAGATCAGCCTCTTCTACACCTACATATGCCCCTACTGTTGCGTAGTGACTACGCCATATTGCACATGCACGGCCCACAACGAGGCTCGCGCATGTGCGCATTTAATAAAGACGGTCCCGCTCGGCAGTTGCAGCCGGGACCTGAGCAGGCAACACGCCTCCCATGTGTGTTCTTTTGCTACGCATGAATGTGCACGTGTGAATGCCGGCGAGGGCCCCGGAGGTCCCCCGCCCATACAACACTGGTGACGAGGAGGGGCGGCATCGGAGGCACGAGCCATTGCTCCGATTGTGTCGGAGAGAGTAGCTCTTCTCCGCGTCGGCACGGACCTACACGCATGGCTGGCGCCATCCTAACTGCAACGTGATCGCAGCGGTTGCGGTCCAGGAGGGTACTTGTGCGCCGGTTGCGATCCTCTGATGTAAAAGTCAATTTTTGGGACATTCCACAGCCCTTTCAGTCTGAGGGGCTGTGGATTAAAAAAAAATAAAAGAAAACATTTCCCAGGGAGTCAGTGGAGACAGCTGGAGCCTTCACCATCCAGTGCTGCAGGCCTTGTTCGACATCTGGTGCTGGGAATCCTGTGCACTCATCCTGAGGCTGGATTGCCTGTGCTAGCATCCAGGAGTTGCCTGACTGTGAGTACCTCACCCTGTTGCCATCATGGGTGAGGAGGGAGAAGAAGAGGGGAGCCCCTGCGCCTGTACCACGCAGAATGCACAGCACCCTTACGCCCATGCCCGGATTTGACACTACTGGCCCACCATCCAAGCTGGGGCCGAAGTGGCTTCTATGGGTTAAGAAGTTGGAAATGTTTTTCAGGGCATCAGGGCAGACGGATGATGATGCGAAAGTTGCCACCATGGTGTACTCAGCGGGCACAGAGGTCCACAGGATTTATGATTCTCTACATCTCCAGGTGATCACGTACGATGCAGTAAAACGGGCTCCAAGACCATTTTCTCCCCATGGCAAATGGTGATTTCGACAGATTTGTTGTGTGAGGAAAGGCAGCAGGACGGAGAGTCACTGGACCAGTTCTGTGCACGACTGAGGCACCTCGCAAGCACCTGAAGGTGGGTGAATGAGGAGGAGATGGTACAGAACCAGCTGCTTCAAGGGTGTAGCTCGGAGAAGGCAGGTGCTAAGGGAGCCGGGCCTGACGCTACAACAGATCCTCGACACAGGAAGAGCACCCCAGAGGGGTGAAAATAGACGCTGCTATGCACTCTGGGAAGGGCGAAGACGCATTTGCAATCGGATGCTCTGCCCCAGGGAGGGCGCGATGGACACCTAGGAGGGTGGATAGTCCCTCTGCGGCTGGTACTCCGCAGCCATGTCCATATTGTGGGTATGACCTGCCGCATGTGGGGGAATGTCCGGCGAAGACTAGGGTCTGTGGCCAGTGTGGCACGCCTGGACACTATGCGAGGGTGTGCAGAGCCTCCACCCCAGTGACGGCGTCGAGGGGGCCAGCAAGAATCGGTGGGAGTAATGCCCGGAGAGTGAGGGGCGTGTCGTCGGTTGAGCAAGGCATGCAGGATCTGGACATAGCTGAGGAGGAAGAAGGGGAAGAGGAGATCTTCTTCATCTCTAGCATTGCTACCAGACCCAGAGGGAACAGACAACCGACGTGCACAGTGAACATTGGTGAGGTGCTCACTTCCGTCCTGATAGACATTGGCGCGTCATTCTGCGTGTTAGCGGCAGAACACTATGAAGCTCTCCCAGGCCCTCCCAAGCTGTCAGAGTCAAAGGCCCGGATATATTCTTTTTATGGGTGACACGCCGCTACCGATTCAAGGAGTGTTTGTGGCGCTGGTGTCCCATGGGCCGAACAAGATGAAGGTGAGGTTCTTTGTGACGAGCGTGAGCCCGCACTCCCTCCTAAGCCCTTGACATTGTACATTTTACGCTGGCCGTATACCATACGGATGTAGACCGCCTCCTGCACGTTTTGACAGCATTTTTCAAGGGGTAGGAAAACTAAAGGGTGATCCCATCGGCTTCACATTGATGGGTCTGTGAGGCCAACAACCCTCAAACACTGTAGAATACCCTTCCACCTATGGGCACAGGTGGAGAAGAAACTTCAGTCGCTCATTGACTTGGACATTATTGAGAGGGTTGAGGGCCCGACCCCGTGGGTCCCCCCAATTGTCGTTGCCCCAAAGCCCAAACAGCCAGGAGCCGTCCGCAACTGCGTGGACATGAGGTTGCCTAACATTGCAATCAAAAGGGAGTGTCACCTCACGCCCACGCTGGATGACATCGTCGGCGAGCTGCGGGGAGCGAAAGTCTTCTCCAAGCTGGACCTGAGGTCTGGCTACCATCAACTGGAACTTCACCCGCAGTCGAGATATATTACCACCTTCGCGACTCACGAGTGGCTATACCAGTTTAAGAGGCTCAGCTTCGGGGTCCCGTCGGCGGCGGAAGTTTTCCAGAACGCCATCCGGGGGGCACCGGCGGGACTAAAAGGGGTGATTAATATGTCGGATTACATTCTGGTGTTCGCACAGTCGGAGGCGGAACACCTGAAGCGTCTGGAGCGGGCACTGGAAAGACTCAAAAGCCTGGGGCTCACCCTGCACCGGAAGAAATGTGAATTTCTGAAGGACCGAATAGAATTTTTCGGGTTTGTGCTCCATGCAAGGGGCATGTCACCTGATCCGGAGAAAGTAAGGGACATTCGAGAGGCGGCTCCGCCAGAGTCTCCAGCGAAGATCAGGAGCTTCCTCGGCATGGTCAACTATTGTGGACGATTCATTCGCGACCTGGCATTGCTGTCGGAACCACTGCGGGCCCTGGCAAGGAATGACGCGGCGTGGGCCTGGACTGAGAAGGAACAGAGGGCGTTCGCCGAGATCAAGAACGCCTTGTCGGGTCAGGAGACCATGGCGTATTTCAATCCGGACAGGGAATCGGAAATAGTGGTGGACGCCAGCCCGGTGGGGTTGGGAGCAGTGCTCAGGCAGGCAGTTCCGCAGGGGACCATGCATCCCATCGCCTATGCCAGTACGGCGCTGACGGAGACAGAAAAGAGGTATTCGCAAATTGAGCGCGAGGCCCTGGCCATCCTATGGGGCTGCAAGCACTTCCGGATCTACATCCTGGGGAAGCCTGTAGTTGTGATAACTGACCACAAGCCACTGATTCCGATCATGGCCGGTGCCTCGTCCAAGCCCCTACCGCGCATCGAGAGATGGATGCTGTCACTCATGGAGTATGGGGTCAAGTTACAGTATCACCCGGGCACTCAGAATCCAGCGGACTATCTGTCCCATCACCCGGGGATAGGGCGCCCTCAAGACTCTCCCGAGGTGGTTTACTGCGTGGAAATGGTGCAACACATGGTGGAGGCAGCCTTGCCGGTGGCCCTGGCGCGCCAGGAGATTGCAGAAGCGTCGACTGTGGATGAGGTGTTCCTGGTTATCAAGGAAGCCATGGACAGTGGAGAGTGGTGTGAAGTGCTCGCGAACAATGCCAGAAGGGAAAGTGGGGCACGAAAGGATCTCCAGGCACTATGGAAGGTACACAACGAGCTGCCAGTCGCCGACGACGGTCTCCTGTTGAGGGGGTGCCAAATCGTCATCCCGCAAACACTGGTGGGGAAGGTGCTGCAGCTCGCCCATAAAGGTCACCAGGGGACGGCAAAAACAAAGGCACGCCTAAGGTTTAAGGTGTGGTTCTCGGACCTGGAGAGCAGGGTGGACGAATTTGTGCGTGCATGCATACCGTGCCAGGCGGCTAGTCCAGTGGAAAGAGGGCCGCCCATCCAGGCGATGGAAAGGAGTGAACAACCGTGGGGGACGGTGCATGCTGACTTCGGGTCCACGGGCAGAGGAATGTACTTTCTTGCAGTTGTTGACCAGTAGTCGCGCTATCCCGAGGTGGAGCTGGTGAAATCCACGGCCAGCGATCACACCATTCTGGCCCTGGAGAAGATGTTCATCACCCACAGGTTCCCCATCGAGGTTTGTTCTGACAACGGCTCGCCATTCCAGGGGCAGCAATTCACCCAGTAATGTGAGGAGAGGGGGGTCAGGCACCGGTAGGTCACCCCACTGTGGCCCAGGGCAAATGGGGCGGTGGAGCACTTCATGCGGACACTTAATAAAGTCTTCCAAATCTCAATGAATGGAGGAGAGGAGAGGAGCTCTGCCGAAACCTCTTTGAAATTTCTGCACGAGTACTGCACGACCCCACAACAGTCCACCGGGGTTGCGCCAGCCGAGGCCCTATTCAAGCGGGCTCCCAGAGGACTGCTGCCCGAAGTAGAAGGACGCAGTCCTGGAGTGATTGACAACAACCGAGTAAGTGCAGAGAGGGCTGTCCAAAACGAGCGGGAGAGCGCCCGACGGAACCTGCCGGAGAAGTCGATTGCAGTAGGGGACACTGTGTTGGCTCGGAATCGCAGGCCGGAGGGGAAACTGTCCTATATGAAGCACAGCCACTGGGAGTGACCCATGTCAAGGGGTCGATTATCACCGCGGCCAATGCCAGGGGCACCATCACGCGGAATGTGTCATTCTTCAAGCGGATTGAGGCGGCGCCTCCTCCAGCGATGCACGAGGTGCCCGGACCCGGGGCAGGATCCCCACCAAGGGACGATGGACCGCCAGAAGCTCCAGGGACACCAGAGGCACCTCCAGAGGAGTCAAGAAGGTACCCGAGCCGGGCGGGGCGGAAGCCACCGCAGAGGTTGCAGGACTTTATCATGGACCCTGCCTCCTTACAGGTTGAGAACTGTTCGTGAACTCTTAAGTTGTTATTGTTCTGTGAAAATGTTGTAATGGATTCTTGTTTGGGGGAAAAAGGAGGGATGTTGCATAGTGACTACGCTATATTGCTCATGCGTGGCCCACAACGAGGCTCGCGCATGCGCGCGTTTAATAAAGATGGTCCCGGTCGGCAGTTGCAGCCGGGACCTGAGCAGGCAACATGCGTCCCATGTGTGTTCTTGTGCTACGCATGAATATGCACATGTGAATGCCGGCGAGGGCCCCGTAGGTCCCCCGCCTATACAACACTTGCCCTCTCTTTCCATCGGCTTGTATTTGAAGAAATTCTCACCTTACAGATGGCATTGCTGGTTGTCCCAGGGCCCTGTTGAGCTTGTGGAGTGGGAAGAAGGCTAGCTGTGCTGGTGTGAAGGGGCATGCCTGTGGTGCGGCTCAAGTGGGGGTTGGTGGCTGGGCTGGAGTCACCATCTTGCTGGAGGCAGCTGGCAACTGCACCCTGCCAGCCCGCGCTCTCTAAAGAATGCCCACACATGGCAGCAACACTCTGAAGTGACATGCATGGCCCCTGGGGCCTCCGGGAACCCCCTGAAGTCAAGGATTAGCCAGAAATGGTGGCTGGACCGTGCCCCTTTCAGTTCCCCTACTGGGGGTGACCCGCCAGAGCACTCTGCTGGGCAGACCATCAATAAAGGAGCCCATTCAGGTCAGAGGCGGCGCCCCCAGCATTGAGTGAATCTGTAAGAACCTACCCCTGAGGGTGGTGAGTGGAGGAAGAGGGGGCCTGCCGAGGCTTTGGGGGGGGGAGGAGTCACAGACTGTGAACAGGTCCTGCCGGGGGTGAATGACGGTCTGATCACCCCTGCCTTACAGAGGGTTGCTTGGGGTAAGCGTGGACCTGTGATCTACCTGCAACTGACTCTGGAGGGACCCCAGGAGCTTTGAAGGAGCCGGAGCCCCACACCAGTCAAAATCGCCTGGCAGTGAGCGACCCCTCCCAGAAGCCTACACTCTCCCCAGTAAGCTGCACTCTCCTTCCCCCAGGTGCAGTTGTGGTTGATCACCTATTGTGGGAGCCGGCATAGGAAGTGGGGGAGATTCGCAAGTCTGGCAAGAAGAATATGTGCAAGATTTACAGCAATATTTGGCGAAGAAACCAAATCAGTGGGGAGATATGGAGTGAGAAACTAGCGGAATGGACCTGTCAGGCCTGGGTGTGCAGCAGCTCACACCAGACTTCCTAACCCGCACACTGGATTCTCTCAGGAGAGATATAAGGGACTCCCTGCTTTCCAGGATAGCAGATCTACGTAGAAAGATGGAAGACACCACTAAGGAAAGAGATTGGGGCGCTGGGGGCGAGAGTGGATCAGGGAGAGTGGTTGACTGCGAACCTGGCACCTGAGCTAAATGTGATGTGAGGCTCCCTATCTGCGCCCAGAGGATTCGCAGGCACTGTGCTTGAAGTGCAAGGACTTTGAGAACAGAACGAGGAGGGAGAACCTGCACATCAAATATCTTAAGGAAGGAACTGTGGAGGGTGATATTTAGGTTGTGTCTGGTAACTCCTCCAGTCTGAAAGCTCCCAGGCTGCTCCCAAGATCGAAAGTGCCCAAAGGATCGGCCCAATGAGAGACGCCCCGGATTTCCGCCCTCTTCCCTCCCCCCATATCCCACCCCCCCTCCAGAGACCTAGTGGTAAAGTTCCATGACAATAGGGCTAAAGAAACGATCCTGGGGGAGGCGAGAAGGATTCATAAAATACAATTCATAGGATTTGCTGTCCAGATATTCCAGGACAACTCCCAGAACACACTTCAGAGACGGAGATGGATGAAAACTATAACGGAGGAACTCTGGCGATGGGAAACATGGTAAAGGTGGACATACCCTTTCGGTCTGCAATTTAAATTAGAAGACCGAGTCGACACGGTATTCTCAGTGGAGGAGGGAGTGAAGCTGTTGAACCTTCAACTAACAGAGGTGTGCCGGCCGGCGAATGGGGTGCCTGGGTTCAGGAGCCCCATCTCGGGTGAATGGAACACTGTCCAGTGGGGAAAAAAGAGACAGGGGCCAGCCACCATGATACTCTACCACTCAACCCCGAGAGACCACAGAATGACTTGGCGAACCTGCGGTGGGTTGACTGGAGAGTCCTCCTGCCTGCAGGACCCTGCACTTATCTTTGGCACCTGTTCAAATGTTAAAATGTGTTTTTCTGCAAGGGGCCCTTGCTATTGAGTTAAGTCACTGTCCAGGGCGCCACTGGTGCGACAATCAGTTAAAATGTTGTCTACTAGTACTAGAGTCAGTGGGGTGGGGGGGGGGGAAGCGAGGAGGGAACTATATCTTCCATTCTAAGATTTAGCATGAGTGAAAGCATACAGAGGGACGTAGGGTGTGAAGGGGGATAACTTTGGGAGTGCTCTTAGGGCAGGCATCCAACAGCCTTGGGGAGCGGATCATGCTGGGGGTGGTTGTTGGGGAGCGAGAAATGGAGCAGGGATACATGGGGTTAGGCACAGAGGGGGGTCTGGTAATGTGATGCGAACCAGAGACAGGAGCCGTGATGATAAATGTTGCCACCTTGAACGTTCGGGGCCTTAATACCCCGATTAAACAGGCACAACTCCCTTCAGGTACATATGGTGACACATCAGGAAACACACTATTTGACTAGGGATCAATTTAGAACCTGCAAAAGGCTTTATCCGCACCAGTTCCATGCCTCAGCGGAAAGTAGGCGAGTAAGGAGCACCTTCAGCAACTGAACCTGATAGACATGTGGCGCAACAGAAACCCAGCGCTAAAGGCATACACACACCCTCCCCTTGTTCACCTATCAGCAGCAAGAATTGACTAGATCTGCTCGTCAGCTGAACTGATCCAGCTGACTCTCTCAGCCGAGATCCAATTGATGACAATGACGGACCACAGCGCTGTGGTGGTGGGGCTTAGAGACTGGATGGAGGGACACCCGAGTGGCTAACCTCGGAATTCATAAGAGACCTGGTGTGCCTCAAGGGGTTGAAGGACACTGTCGGATGCTATCTGAGTATTAATGTCCCAGCGGACACTTCTTATGGAACACACTGGGATGCTCTTAAACAGTGGCCAGGGGAGACATAATATCTAATACGGCAGCATTGAAACGGCTGAATGGGCAAGAACGGGGACTCCTGCAGGAGGAAATGGAAATAGAAAAGGAATACAGTAACGCACGCATAGGAAAAGGTCCATAGGGAGGTCACCATGGTCAAAAACAGTTAAAATAGCTTAGAGGGCAGAACACGCTCTGCATTGCCTCCGGCAGCGCTACTTTGAACAGGGAAACGTCCTGGGGAGGCTATTGGCCCAGTTCCTTAGGCAGCTGAGTTGCTCCTCCTATATCTCAACCTTGAGGGACGCCCAGAATACGGAGTGTGGGGAGGAGGCTAGGAAAAGGGATCTCTTTCACAAATTCTACAGCTCGCTCTACTCCTCAGATGAGCTGGACGCCCAGGAGAAGAGGGCATACCTGGATAGGGTACAGTTGCTGCAGCTATCCCCCACAGGCCAGGATAAACTGGAGGCGCTGATTGAACCTGAAGTTCTAAGTGCAATTCGATCCCTAAAGGCTAAACAGTCGATGGGATTACTGCCCAATTCTATAAGGGATTGGCACACATTCTGGCCAAAAACCCTGGCTGATGTTTTTAACGCTATAAGTGAGGGGGGAAAATTACTGGTATCCATGACTGAGGCGCAGGTATTATTAATACATGAGCTGGTGATGGACCATAAACAATGCTTGTCGTATAGGCCAATAGCCTTCTTCAATCTAGATTCGAAGATTTTTATGAAAATTCTTAACGTGGAGGCTGCAGAAACGAATGCTATCCTTAATACATCCGGACCAGTCAGGATTTATTTGGGGAAGGAGCACTACAGATAATATTAGTAGAGTACTTCACCTAGTCAATAAGTCTAGCAGAAACCAAGCCCACTCCCTCTTGTTGGCACTGGATGCTGATAAAGCAGTCGACAGTGTGGAGTGGGGATTCTTGGGACAAGTGCTTGATAGGTTTAATGTAGGCCCTAGAAGGCTACACATGATACTTGCCAACTTCATCAGCCCTTCGGCCTGCCAAGTGATAAACAGAATCCTTACCCCAAAGATTTGATTTGCTTGAGGAAAGGAACACGGCAGGACTGCTCCCTGTTTCCCCTTTTGTTTGCCTTGGCTATGGAGCCCCTGGCGGCGCGAATAAGTGCCGACATTCGGGTATCAAATTTGGAGGGACCCAGCACAAAATGAATTTGTTGGCAGATGAATTTATACTGTCACTCACAGATAGGCTCGGCTCCCTGACTGTACTGCAACTGTACAGAAAAATCTCGGGCTTTAAAATCATTTGTTCAAAATTTGACATTTTTGGACTTAACATCCCCCCCACTTTAAGGACAGAGCTGGATCAATGCTTCCCGTACAGCTAGGCTGCAGGCTCACTGAAGTACGGGGGTTAGCATACTGGCAAATCTGGCACTCCTCGATAAACTCAGCTATCCGACCCTGGGGCAGGAGATTCAAAAAGACTTGACCGGCTGGCGTTCCCAGCATTTATCCCGGTTTGGGAAAATGGCTGTCATCAAAGTGAACATGCTCCTGCTGTTTCTGTATCCCTTCCAGTCGATTCCTATTCCTGACTTTATGCGCACTCTGCAAAGCTGGGACTCCTTTTACAATTCTTATGGATGGAGCCTCCCCAGGGGTGAGCAAGAACACTTTTTATACTGCAATAGCTCAGGGTGGCCTATCCTTTCCCAAACTTCTCAGTTACTATCTGGCGCCACAGTTCAGACCCATGATCGATTGGGTACAAAAGGACTCCAGAAAGGTCTGGGTGGTCATGGAACAGGCTGTGGCGGGGCGACATCTATGTACGCAACTGTAGATGCCTAGAGGAGGCAGTGCCCAGCGTCTATGTGTTAATCCAGATTAACCTTAGAAGTCTGGGGCAATCTGAGCAGATCTCTGGGGGCCTGCTCCTTCCCTTCACCCCGTTCATCCATAATGATAGCTTCTCCCCAGGCAAAAAGGATAAGGAATTCGAGAGGTGGTTGGATAGAGAAGTTAGTAAGGTGGGAGACCTCTTTTCTGGGGGGGGGGGGAATCGGAGCATTTGAGGAGTACATAAATACTCTGGGGCTCACTGAGGGCGACCGCTTTAAATATTTGCAGCCAGGCTCTGTCAAGAAATGGGCTACTAGGGAGCTAACACATCTTGAGATAGTTTTTCAGGAACGGGCAGAAGCTAGGGGGCTGATATCCAAGCTGTATAAAACAATTAACTCGCTCTCGCTCCTGGAAAGAAGATCCTATTGTGCCGGCTAGGAGAGGAAGCTGGGTAGAGAGATACCCCTTGACATCTGGGACAGGATATATGCAGGAAATTGCTCTACGTTATGCCCGTGCTTGGCAGAAACACAGGCCAAGATTCTGGCAAGTTGGTATAGAACACCCTCCTGTCTGCACCGGGCATGCCCAGCGATATCAGAGTTGTGCTGGAGAGGGTTTGGGGCAGAGGTAACTTTATTACACATCCTAAGAGGGCGCTGTGGTACACCGTGGAAGATGGCCGCCTGATCCGACAGCTCCGTACCAGTCACATCCTGATCCTTTAAATCCTGCGCAATGGTGTATATGACGATGTGAATAGAGTTGGCGACTGTCTGCGGAATCTCCAAGGGAGCTATACATCTGGTCGCTGCGTTCAAATGGAGCCCCACTTCCGGCGTTTGGGATCCGTCCTGTCAAGGCCTCTGCTAACAGTGGACCTCTTCACCCCTTGGACAGTCGGGAGGCGAGACCACTGCGGTTGGCGGTTGGAGTTGTTCTGTACCGCCCCACACCCGACAGGAGCTGCACGGCAGGACCCATGGGGGCCGTGTTCCTTGCAGGGGCTGTGGGGGGCTGTGATTGTGGGCCCTTCCCCCCCCCCCCACCCACCCCTCCCCAGCCCTCCCCCACTGTGGGCGCACAGTGACCTTCTGAAATACGGATTGCCCTGGAAGATCGAGCGGATCGGTGCCGCGGCTCCGGACGGGAGTGGGCTGCCCCGGGTGGAAGCAGAGGCTTGTGAAGCGCGGAGGGTGCCCTGGGGCTGCCTCGCTCCCCGGCAGCAGAGTGTGGCGGCGACACGGGCAGTTGCAATCTGGACCGGCTTGCCAGGCGGCAGTGAGGTACACGGGGGAGGGAACTTGGAGGCCATAGGGGGCTGTGGCCGCACCATCCTCCCCGCTGTCCCTGCATCTCACCTACTCCTGCACGGCTCCACCAACAGGGCTTCTCCCATGAAGCAGACACAAATTGACTTCCCCACGGGAGGCCACTACTGAGAACCGAAGCTGCGGCGGGCTACTTGTCTGGCACACGTTCTGTTTCGTCAGAGTGAACCATTAGGGGCAAACTGGAACACAACACCGGCATTTTACCCTCATCTGGACATTGTGGTCATAAGGTGGGGTGGGCTGAGCCTGCATTATTAAACTCTGTCTCACATCTGATTTGTATACAAGGACTACTATCACACAGGGGCTACGTTTGTGAACAACAGCCAATCGGTGTCTCGACACAGCACTAGATCGGGGTGCTACTATGGCGGGGGGCGCCAAGAATAAAGATAAGAGAAAGGGCCCAATGGACGTTTTCACTAATGCTGCTACACATGATCCTGACAATGATCCAAAACGGCCATCCAGGTCTCCCACTCCAGGCCCCCCAGATCAGAGTATGACCCCGTATATGGCTGCAATGGAGAGAGGATCTGCAGCTATTAATACTAAGCTGGATGATATAGGGGACAACATAGCCTTTATCCGTGCGGACATCAGGAAGGTTAATTCTAGGGTATCTGAGGCCGAGGACAGGGTATCCGCACCGGAGGACACAACCACCTCACAAAATGCAGCCATAGAAAAACTTCAAAAACATGTTAAGCTTCTCCAAAATAAATGTGAGGACTTTGAATCCCGTTCAAGACGGAACAATATAGGGGTGGTCGGGGTGGTGGAACGCAAAACCGATGCCCCCGTAGAGCAATTCCTTGAGGAGCTGCTCCGCTCGCTATTCCCGGATGCATAATTCTCTAAGCAATTTTTGGTCGAGAGGGCACACAGGGCGATTGGTGCCCCACCGTGCATAATTATAGCGCGACTGCTCAACTACAGGGACCGTGACCACATCCTACATTTGGCGCGTGAACAGTGTCCTCTGTCCTATGACTCCAACCGCATCCATATATACCCTGATTTCACAACGGGGGTCCAAGCCGCACGTCGTTCATTTGAGCACATAAAGAAGAAGCTGCGAGAAAGAATGCTAGTGTATGCAATGCTGTTCGTCTCCAGGCTACTGATCCAGCAAAACGCAATTTTTTTTGTAACCCATGAGGAGGCTCTGACGTATATTGAGCAGCACATCCCAGCTGTACCAAATGATACATGACCATGCGGGCCTGTATTGCTAATCCCAGAGAAAGTACCATTGTCTACAAGCAGGACCGAAATGCAATAACCGTACACCATTCGTAATCTCCTATTGAAGCTACGGCTCCGGAGAGGGTGACGGCCGACATGCCCCATTTTTGCAAAGTTGCAGCAAGTTTATTGGGATACACCGCCCGATTGGGGGGCCGGAGAGGGTGGAGGGTGGGAAGGGTTACTGATAACCTGCCTTCATGGAATTGTGTTTATCTTGTCCAGAGGGGTTATGTATATCAATCTGGTCCATGCAGTAAGGTGGGGGAGTTGTTCTTTTCTCAAAGTTCAATGTTGTGTTCATTTTGCAAAAAAACTGGCATTGTCGCATAGGGTGTGGAAACTAAACGACCATCAGGGGTGTAGACCCCTTTTGAATGTGCACTTTACATGGCATCGCAAAGAATGACCAGAAACACCAGACTCCTTTCGTGGAATGTGAGGGGTTTGGTCAATCCTATTAAAGCTCAAAGTTTTGGCCAATGCTAACAGACATAGAATTGGTATCCTACTGCTAAAGGAAACGCAAAGCGGGTAACAGACTTGTTTGCTCGCGCTTGGGGCCCACAGCTCTTTGCCGCAGGCTATTCCTCGCAATCAAGGGGAGTGATGACAATAATTCACTGCAGACTTGGATTAACTGTCACTAAGTCCAAAGTGGATCCTGAGGGTCGATACATAATAATATGGGGAAAGTTGCAAGGGCAAGATGTAATTATTGTTAATACATACGGACCCAATATAGACTCTGCAATTCTACCTGCAAATACTTACACTGATAATGCCAACGGATGAAGCATGGGTGATATGGGGAGGCGATCTTAATACCATTCTTGATCCAGCGAAAGACGGGACCTCCACAGTCCAGCGTTCGGACTCCAAAACTGCATTAACTATCAAACGGGCCATGCCCCTGCTGCCACTCTCAGATGTATGGAGAGAACTGCATCCCCGTGATAGAGACTACACGTTCCACTCTCAGGTACACGGCTCGAGTTCCTGTATCGATTACTAGCTCTGCTCCACGGTTTGCATCTCGGAAACGAGGGAATGCACAATCCTTCCCCAGACATTGTCTGACCACTCCCCAGTTGTCCTGGAGATTCAGATTGGAACGGCTGCAGTGTCTCAGCGCACCTGGAAAATGCCTCCAGATATCCTGCGAGATGACAAATTACTAGAATAACTGCAGATCGCAATCAAGATTCAGTCAGTTCGCGCTCCACAGTTTGGGAGGCCTTCAAAGTATGGGGGTACTTGATCTCCAGCATTCACGGCAGGCTGAAGGAAATTTGCCTACAGCTATCCCGCACAGAGGAATACATTAAGACAGCAGAGATGGCATACACAGACTCGCCAGGCCCAAGAACCCTCGCCCCACTACATGACGCCTTCGCGGAATGTGCGACCCTCGCGGAACGTGAGGTCTGGTACATGGTACAACCAACCAAGGCCAGAAGATACGGTGAATGTAACAAGTCCGGAAAGATGTAAGCCAATTTAATAAAAACCAAACACGGACACCGACAGGTCACCAGTATAACAGAGAAGGAGGGCGTCACACATGTACACCATCAGAGGGTGAACAAGGTACTTCAAAGGTTCTATATGGAGCTATACGCAAACGCGGACCAAGTCTCAACAGACGAGGTGCAACAGTACCGCGACTCCTTCCCTCTACCTACATTAGAGCCAGACGAACGAGCAAACATCGACCTCCATCTGAGCCTGGAAGACATAAAACAGGCAATCAAGGAGGAAGAGCACCCGGGTTGGATGGCATGCCTGCAGACCTCTACAAGGCACTCCTAGATGAACTTGCCCCCAAGCTGGCGGAAGTGTGGGAGGAATCTCTGGCGAGAGGCTCCTTACCGGACTCAATGAGAGAAGCCATCAGCACGATCCTATTAAAACCTCATAAACCCCCACAAGATTCTTCCTCCTACAGACCATTATTGCTAATTAATATGGACGCCAAAATCTAAGCTAAGGCCTTAGCCAACAAATCAAACCCATACATGACCAAATTAATACACCCGGACCAGTCCGGCTTTATATCTGGCTGATCTACAGCCCTAAACCTGCTGAGATTCTTCGCTATAGCCTCTCATATGGACCCCCAAGCAAAGGTAGTGGCGGTAACGCTAGACTCAGAAAAAGCGTTCGATTCTGTTTCATGGAAGTTTATGTATGCCATATTACACAAAATGGGATTTGGTCCTGAATTTTTCCGATCTATAAAGTTGCTATATTGCAAGCCAATTGCCAAAGTGAGGGCCAATAAGACACTGTCACCTAGCTTCGAGCTGCAAAGGGGCACCAGACAAGGCTGTCCTCTCTCCCCACTAACTTTTGCATTAACAATCGAAGGGATGACGGCATACCTACAGCACAAGCACTCCTGGAGAGGCATCCGGATAATGGGGATACCCCAGTTCATTTCACTTTACGCAGGCGACACCATGCTGTATCTTAGAAACCCTGATATAAATCTTAAACCAGTTATGCAGGATGTTGAAGTCTTCACTAAACACTTGGGGGTACAAGATAAACCAAGCTAAGTCGGAAATCTTCCCTTTGTCTGACTCCACGAGTAGATCCGCATCCATGGAGGGCTTCCGATGGTCTCCAACCAGCGCAAGATATTTAGGCACAGGAATGGCAACAGACAAACTCTTTACAATAACAACTATGAGCCATTCCTAACACAGCTGGAACACAAGCCCCATGTCTGGGTAAAGTTGCCACTGTCCATGTATGGTTGTATCTCCCTGCTCAAGATGGTGATTGTGCCGAAGCTATTATACTTGTTCAGTGGATTTTTTGACACTCTACGAAGTAAGGTGACTAGCTTCGTCTGGGGCGGGGGTCACCCCCGAATGAGTTGGACAAAGCTTTGCGAGAGTCATGACACTGGAAGTCTGGCAGCTTCAGATTTTCTCCTATACTATTACTCCGCACAGGCATACTTTGCCAAATTCTGGTACAGCATCACAGAACAGTTTGCGCATATCCATGCAGAAAAGTTTGCGGCTTCCCCCTTCAATCTAAAGAGCATGATATCCGCCAGGGTTGCAGAAGAGAAAGTGTTAGCAGACCGATTATCCTCAACAGTGCGAGCATGGGCATGGATACTTAAGAGAGTGGGATGTAATACCCCATATGGCCACACCTGCCGCTGTGGAATTACCCCGCACTTGAACCCACTATGGACAGTACCATTCTGAGAAGATGGGACCCAAGTATGGAGGCCAAAATAGGTGACCTTTTTCCTGAGGGGAGATTCCCTAGGGCTGCGTCAATCCAAACAAGAACGGGCCCCGGCCTAATCACAATCCTACAACATCAAAAAATGAAAGTGGAATGCTTGAAAAAATGGCCATCCTTCCCGAACGCACCGCCAATATATAAATTCTTATCAGACATTTTAACTCAGGAAGGTTTCACCAGTAACGTCTCCACTCTGTACAGAGCAATACAGCGCAATACCCCATCCAAAAATGTCATGAGAATTAAGTGGGAAAGGGACCTTATTTCGAAGATCACCGAACAACAATGGGTGAACTACTGCAGGTATACTAAATCCATCTCGCTATGTGCTAATTGTAGGTTGATATAGTTCAAAATCCTAAATCACCTGCATATTACTCCACACAAGGCAGCCAAATTCAACCCAGATAAACCAGCCACATACTGCCAATGCGACACATGTATGTGGAGTGCCCTCCAATAAAGCGATTCTGGGAAGAGATGGCAGCAACCATGAGTGAAATATTGAACATACATATCCCAGCAACACCTTTGAAATATTTATTGGGGGACATAGGCAAGGTCTCCACGAAGACTCGTAGACTATTTGCAATAGGAGGAGCAGTGGCAAAGCGGAACATCCTGAAGAAATGGAAATCCAATACCCCTCCTATGCACAAACATTGGCTCAGGGACCTCATAAATGTTCAAGACAGCGAGGATGCATATATCCGTGGCATACAAACTATCTCCAGACCAAAAAACATTTGGGCCCCTCTCAGGGAATACCTACAAAACGTAGAAGATGTACGCGGTGATAAAACTGTTTAGAATTGTAGCCAAACAATTATATACTGCTATCCCTTTATCTTCCCCCCTCCTTTTCCGATATGCTCAAGTTTTGTAAGGATGTCTATGTTAGACTGAGTGAAATATTCTTGTTGCAAATATCCAATGTCAAATGTAAGTTGCTCTTCTATCCATATCCCACTTGTATAATGCCAGTTTAAAAATAATAAAGTTTAAAAAAAAAAACTTTATTACACATCCTGTGGGACTGCCCAGCGTTGCAAGGCTACTGGCTGGAAGTCCGGTCTAAACTGAAGGATATAGTGGGCACAAACATACCAAAGGTCCCTATAATATGTATACTAGACCTCAATGACTCACTTAAACAAGTGCGCACAGCAGCGGAACTCAAGATAGCAGTATATATGCTGCTGCTGGCTATACTCTCTATTTTATATCTATGGAAGAAACCTGAACCGCCAACTATTGGTATGTGGCTGGACAAAGTTTTGAACACTCTTGCCATGGAAAGAACTAACAGCTAACATGAGGAATTCTTTACCCACGTTCATAACGGTCTGGTCCCCCTTTTTGAACTATTCCCGGAGAGACTTCAACGCCCTACCGTTCCCAACAAGGCTGATAGCCCTCAACTTGGTTAAACTACCCATTTCATCTGTTACAATCTATTTACCTTATCAGATATATTGTTATGTACTGCGTTATTAGTGAGCACCCCTTAGGTGGGGCTACGGGGGGGGGGGTCAGAGATGGGGGTCAGCGGGGACAGGATGCTGTCCTGGAAAATTGTTGTGTAATGACATTGTATGCCGCCATGGACCGGTAGTTGTTAAAAGCATCTTAAAACTTAATAAAAGCTTACCTTTAAAAATAAAAAAAGTAATCACTACAAAACTATCCACCAGATTTGAGCAACTACATCTCCACCCATATCAGTTGGGGTTCCACCCCAAATGTAGCATTTAGACCGCCACCATCCACGTGGTAGATGCCCTGCAAATCATGGCTCTTCACCTTCCTTGGCCTCTTGGCTGTATTCAACACCATCGACCACTGCATCCTCTTCTCCATCCTCACCGACCGGATTGGATTCTCTGGCATGGTCCTCAATTAGTTCACCCCCTACCTGTCGTGCAGACACCAGGCAGATGAACATCTTCAATTTTAACAGACCTCCAGTCTCCTGCAGCGTCCTCCAAGGCTCCATCCTCTTATCATTCCTTTTTAACCTTTACATGGAGCCTCTGGGCACACTCCTCAAAGCTCCCAATATAGCCATCAGCGGACGTTACACAGTTGTACATGAGTAAAAAGTCCACAGGGTGTCAGTCGCCTCTGAAGTTATCTAGCCATCACCGAGTCCTGAATGTCGACTTCCTACCTCAAACTTAACACATCCAAGTCCTAATTCATTATCATCGGTTTTACCACTAAACAACAAATTGCCCAATAGTGGCTCAATGATAAGGACCAAGAAGGATTTGATCCGCAACCCTCAGATTCAGAAAAATCCTTAAGTTTTACCATTGACAACAGCCTGTCCTTTCAGAAACACATATCCAAGAATGTCCAAATAGCCTGGCTCCAAATCTTCAACCGTTGCAAAATAAAACAATATATTCCGTCGCAGGACTTCTGGACCGTAGTGCAGTACCCTTGTGGTCTTGATTATCAGTGGGTGAAATGCACTCCTAATGGACTCCCAGCTGCTCACTTGGCTCCCCTAAAAGCAGCATAGCACGCTGCAGCACATCTTATCACAGGCGCATGGAAATTTGACTGAATAGCCCCCGTCCAATGCAAACTACATACTGTTAAAAACTGCCAGGATCATCTACAAAGCACTCACGCGTAGCACACCTGTGTACCTTGTGGCTAAACTCTACATTTCTGGTGGCGCATGTTCCTTGTGCAGGAAATAGACCAACCGCCTAAAAGCACAACTCACCCACAAAGAGAGGATCTGCAAACAAATCCTTCTCCTGTCAAGCTCCCACCCTTTGGAACTCAATCCCGGGATCCGCTCGGAATGCCCCACAATTCTTCAATTTCCCAAATCTCTCAAAATGAGGCTTTTTCAGCAACACCTGACCAAGGACTAATGCCAATGGAAGTAGAGACCAACACACACAGTAGCTCACAGTACTGCGCTACTGTTAGAAGATGCCAGAGCATATGCTGGCTACCCACACCCCTTGCAGCGCTCTGCTACTCTTTAGTTATGTCTGCACTTTAAACAAAAAACAAGGGGGGTCCTGGGAGTATCTCTGCCAGACATTAGTGCTGGTTGCGAGAGATTTACCCAGATTCTTTAGCTCACTATCTTTCACAGAGGAAAATATATCAGTCTTGGTCCTGCCTAGGGGCAGTCCAGCACCAACATGTTAGGCAATTGTCCTCTGAACAAGAGTACCAACAGCAACCCAAGACATGTGTTTCAGTCTGGTTGGACCTCATCAATAGGGTGGAGCTGCGCCTCTCTAAGAATAGTGAGCAAGGGGTCCATGTCTGGATTCCCCTAGTAATTTAGGGTGAGACCCAAAGTTACTTAAATATGCAAAAAACAAAGGGTTCCTGGGAGTCTGTCTGCCAGACAGTAGTCCTGGTTGCGAGAGCCTTACCCACTTAAACAATAATATAAATAATTAATAGGATGCCTACTGTGAGGTTGGCATCATGGAAGGAGACACAGAACAGATTCAATCTAACGAAAATACCATTATTAACTTAAATGTCAGGATGGTGTAAGGCCTAACTTGCCCTATGATAAGGTGGTTGGGATTTCCCTACCTAACAAAACTAAGGAGTGTCTGTGTCCGTAAGTTCAGCTTAAAAATCTGTCTAGGTGCAAAGACCTTTGCTTGCCCTCACAACTAACATCAAAACATTTGCTTGCCCTCACAACTAACATCAAAACAATGTGTAGGGATGTCACCCATAAATAAACTGATGTATGTGTTAATTTCAACACTAACATCTCGAAGACGAAAGTCTTGCATTCGAAATGTTCGTATTTGAAATAATCAACCCACTACTAAATGGGCTTTCAACACCCTGTGACTCCGAACCCCTTACTTACATTTTGGCGGCATGCCTTGCTGTGTGCCACCCAGTCCCTGCAATGCCAGTTCCCTTCACTTCTGTGGATGGGAGCCGATGCTGCAGGGTCCTTTTTCATATATTTTTTTCCCCCAAAAACATTTTTGTTTTCGATGCAGGGGACACCCCTGATTCCATCATAGCAAACGAGGGTTCGGGGGACACCCCCAAAACCCCTGCTTCCATTGTTCGCTCTAATGAAACCGAATGGTTGAAATGTTCGCCATTTTCGGCTGTACGTAATTTTGGTACAGCTGAAATCCAAACATGTCTATCATTCCGTTTTTTTTATTTATGATATTTTGGGTCATTACGTTTGGAACAATGTTTAATTGGTAAAGTTCTGAGCTATTTCCAGCTCAAGCTTATTCTTCTGATTTTCCTCCTCAAATATCAAGAAGTTCACCACAATGTTCATTGCACCTTCTCTTGGATTTAAGGTTTTATAGTTCCACGCCTTTTCAGATTTCAGGATACGCCTCTCCAAGTTCAATACAGGTTCTTGGCAGCAAGTCTGAGAGTTCCCTTCCCCAAGTTCAATATCAAAAGATGCCACAAAAAGAGGTATCTTGAAGCTTCATCTTTGAGCTCAGTTCCAACAATTCTTCAATGCTTAGGGTTCCCTTTCCTAAGCCTTATATGCATCAATAGTAGTTTTCGTTTTGACACAATAGTAGGTTTCCTCGTTAGCATAGAGGGGTCCTCTGGTCTTGTTCCAATTGTCAGACCACACGATCCACCCTTTATAGGTCTCGCTACCAGGAACCTTGAATTCTCTTTTAGCAGTTCAATATTCAACATATGGGAATTATCTGATCTTGGCGCAGTTGTCGGATCACATGATCCATCCATTACAGGTCACGCAACCTGGAATCCTGAGTTCTCTTTGTGCAGCTCAATATTCAACAAACAAGTGATTTCTCATAGGCAGCTTCAAAATCAAACAGTTTCTCAGACTTGACTTCAACTCTGCAATCACAGTCCTTCATTCAATTTAGTTTCCTATTTCCTTTCCTACATGATTAAACATTAGAAGGTTAAGTATTTTCATTCAGTTCAGGATTCAAGATTAGCAGATTTGCTGCTTTGATTCAATTCAGTTTTCAATATTCACAATGTTAATGCTTTTCGTGCCACTTGCCTTTCGCTCCTTCATTTAACTTAACTGTTCCACTTGTGATATAAGTATTTATTCCATCAGCGCTATTTGAAACGTGTGCAGCCCGTGTGGAGTGCCCCGCTCTCTGGGTAACTTCCCAGCACTCACTGGTTGTAGGTGTCTTCCTCCGTCCTCTCTGGCTATTGCTTCAGATTCTGCAAGCCCCGCTAGCTTGGGGACAGATGCTTGGTTGGCTTAGGTGTTTTCAATGCCTCTGCGAGGCTGGGTACAGCACCCTTGGTGTTTGTGCCTTGCCACAGCTCCTCTGTCTCCCACTTAATACGGGAGGCTTCCTTCTGCATAAGGGAGACTTCCCTTGGTTTGAGGATGTCGACCGGCGTCTCGTCCTCTGGTCGCCCCATGCCTGCCTCGGATTCCCTGGGTTTTACGGCAATCTCTGTCCAAGTTCACCCAGGTCTCTCGCTCGCTCACTTCTTCATGGCTTTGCCTTTTATACACCTTTGGTCCTTCAATGGGCTGCAGGTGTATTCCATCGTTCAATTCTGCATGACTCTGATAAAGAGGCCATGCTTGACCGTCATACCTTTCATGCATCTTCTTCGTCCCAGTACCTAAATGGTTAAAGTGAATGGTGTTCATTACTCTCAGTTGCTTCTTCCTCCTCTCAGTACCATCAGGTTTCCCAAGAGAGGGAAGAAGGTAGGTTGAGCTACAGTAACCCATAAAGGTCAGGGGGAGGGGGACTAGATTGATTGACATCAAGATAAGGGAAATACCATGTCTCGCTTGAAGGCATCCCACTCTCAATCCCCAAGGGCCCTCCACCCAGTTGATCCTCCCTCGCTTCCCCACCCCTAGCGTCAGGATCCAAGAGCAATGGCCTTTCCCTGGCCACCTCTGTAGAGGATCAGAGGGGAGTAGGAGTGAGAATACCTTCAGGTTTCTCACATTACCCCTTGAAGTCATCCTCTTAGAGTCCAACAAGTTCCTCGGGCCAATTTTTCTTTGAGCTCAGTGTCAAAGAGCTCAACAACACCAACTGGTTACGTTCCTTGACATTCAGTCTTTGGCTTTGTAAATCTCAATTGAAGTACCTTCTCAGAGAGAACTGTAATTTCAGTCACTCAGTCCCGGGGTTTTTAAATGTCCTGACACTTGTTTCTTGCCTCCTAGTTCTGTAGGCTCCATATATTTGCTTCTCGTCCCGATTTTTGCAGATGAGCTTTGCGAAGGTTCTCGAGGCCCATGTTTGCTGGCATGCTAGAGGCATCCCACAGTGTAGAGCTGGGGTTTGTGGAATTTGAAGAATTCCCAGAGGGTTTACCAGGCAATTGTTAATCTAGACTCCCCTCCTTTGGCATGTTCATGTCCTCTACCGACGGGTACTGGATAATTTACTGCCAACCTCCTCTACCTTCTCAGTGATCTGCAACAATCTTTTTCAAATGGGGGCCTGTTGTCTTCCGTCTTGCTCCCTCTTTCTGCTTTCCTGTCTCTTCTCCTGAACATACCAAACTCTGTCTCTAAACCTAAATACTTCCCACTATCTTTAGTTTAGTTCCTCCTGATCCCAGTGTCCTCACGAAACCCAGATCTTGTCTTTTCCTCGACGACTCACAGCAGTCCTGTTCCTAACTGAGCTTCTCTATCCTCTCTCCTTGTCTGCTGACCATCTCACATCACATGTTCGTGTTACGCCCTCTAGTATTCGGCCAACACGATAGACTTCAGTAATGGAGAGTCGCTGGCAGGCAGCATGATCCAAAACACTTGCTGGTGCCGCCTCGTGTCTCTTTTTCGTCATGCCCCCTTCCCTTTTTTCCTGGACTACCTCCTCTTGTTGCTGGATGTTCCTTTGCTTCAGACTTAATATTCCGATACCCCTAGCCTTGGTGATGCAGTTGGGCTGTACTGTGTGTATGACCTCTCCTTAAAATTTCCTGGACACAGATTTGCTTATGCTCAAACTGGTGTGCACAAATCTTTGACTCATTATCCCTAGAACTGTTGACCTGGACAATCAGTGGATGACCTCAGTTGAACTTTTGGAACTATTGTGAGTCTTGTATCGGCAGATACTCCCGTCCCTGTATGTTTTGTCCTCGTGAAATAGGGCCAGGAATCGCCAATATCATCTGTCAAAACCTTGTACCACCACATCTGTTTTCTCTCTTTAATGGCAGCTGTCTATCGTAATTTCATTGGCACACTTTTTGATGATTTTGTTGTGCATTACATAACCAATTGTTGTTTTTCTGTTGCAGCCTTGAGGTTGGTCTTCTGGCCTTTGATTCCTCCTCACCTTTTCTTTTTCGTTGCCTCAGCCTATGTGTTTCTTTTCTGTCCAACTCATAAATTGTAGGGTGAAGTTTTTGATAGTGTGTCTTACACACTGATTTCCCGACAATCCTTTTGCTCCTCATTCTCTTTCCCTTTCACCTTTATCTTTCTGTATTTCCTTTCCTGGCTTCCTACCACCTTCTCCACTTTACTATGCTATGCCTGCCTCTTGATTGTCCACGTATCCTCTGCTTTAATCCTCTCTGCTCTTCCCTTCTTATAACTACTGATGTCTCTTCTCCCAAGTTCTTTCCACCACATTCCTCACAGCTTCTGCCAATCTCCTTGTCATTGATGCTTTTCACCACATCTTCACAAGTTCGGCCTACCTCCCCCTTACAGCAGTTCTCAACCTGCTTGATGTTCACTCTAAACCTCCTTCCTCTACTCCCCCTCCCTTTTACTCCTTTATCCAGCCAGATATCTGCCACCAACCACCTTCTGCCTCCTGTTAACTTTTCACCACCAACACCTCTCCAACACATCCTCCATGACTCTCTTGCCAATTCCTAATGCCCCCATCCGGGCTAAGCAGTATGCATTATGGAGCCCATGCTCCTCTCTTTGGGCTGATCTGCCCTTGATTGTGTACACCCGACAGCCTTAATAGGTTTGGATTGGTTCAGTAAGTAGGCTCAGTTGTGCACACCAGGAAAACCTTCTTGCCCGCCATCTTAAAACTGATCAGTTGTTCCAGTGCAGCCGACGATTTGGCCCCCTGTAGCGCTATACCACCAGACTGGTGCAATAAGTTGATTGATGTTCATGCTACCCACCAGACTCCACTGATCCCACAGCTCCAGTCAGCCTTGCATTTTTCTCTTTCTCAGCCAACCAATCAGAATTAATCGAGGCGACAGACTAGCCATCATACAGCACAGCATCGTACATACAGGCATTCTTTTAAGGGGCAAATTCAGCATTGGCATATTTCTTGAGACATTCCTTTGCACAAAAGTTCGGCCCTGGTGTGGTAGTCCAGGGATGCCCTGTATTCCACTCAGACTCAGCATCACGCTGCAGATGGTGGAATCGCTGTCCCATCTGACAACCCCCTCCATCACCTGCAGACACAGGAGGAGGACTCTGTTGTGCAACATCAGATGGGGTTTGATGTTACTGCGGTTTAATCATGGCTAAAAAATGAACTTTAAAGCATTGGATTTATCTTACCAGTTCTAGATGGGAAGCTGGATTCACGATACGGTGGCACTTCCATCCAAGCCTGGTTCCATAAATGGAATGCAGGAAAATAGGACTACATATGGTTCTCATTCAATGATTTGTACATTTAACTTTCAATATGCATGACGAGGTTCGATGTATTTGCCCTACATCATTGCGAAGATCCCCCTTTATAAGGAGTGGGTGGGGGTGTCTGTGTGTTTTATCTTATATATAGAGAACATCTACTAGTTCCTGGTTAAGTTTTATATGGCCATGTTAACTGCTCCACATACGGCTGCTTTTCTTGTTTTACTTGGTATGCAATATTATAGACAGCAATTCTGGATGATGTGTTAAATGAGGGTCTGTTTGTTGTGTGTTTCTTTCTTTGTGTAATGTATACATTGTTTATCTGTTGTTCTGTACTCGCCACATTTTTCCCAATAATATTTTTTTAAGTGTTTTCCCAAAATGAATCCATCATGATTGGCTTGAATTTGATGGGTAGATAAGATTTTAAAAATAAAGGCATTGAGATTGGAATAGTGCGACATGTGTGTGCATTTGCTACATACTTGACCTCATTTTCCTTAGATGGGAAGGAGGCTTTGGAATTCACTTAAATGAACACCACTTTAAATTAGGATTTGGCTCTGAATTATTACATTTAATGTTATTATCTTTCAGATTTCCTCAATTAGAATTAGTGCAAATGTTGAGCTCTCCAATGACAGGGTTGCTCTTTAATCCCATAGCGTTTTTTTTTTCTTCAAAAAGGAATACAAACTTTTTCAACCAACAGAACCAACGTATATATTCCAGTTTATCCCCACTCTTCCCCCCTCTCACACAGGCTACCATAACTGACCATCCAATAAGATCCGAAGGCTAACAGACGAGACCATACATAGACACCAAACAGAGTAACAGAGCATCTAATCCTGGAGCTTTAGAGTCTAAATACATTTGGTATTCCCATCATCATTCCCCACCAACAAAAGAGACCCCGGGGGGCTGCATCTCTAGACACACAAGTAATCTTATTAGGTTCTTCCCTCCCTTTCGCACTAGAAAGGAACTCCATTCCATCAAGAAGCTTTCCAATCTGTCATTGACCATGGCAGTCAATTTATCATATGTGACGAATGTCCCACAGTTTAATTAACAATTACTTCCTGTTTGGAGTGGTGCTGTCTTTCCACTTCTGGGCGAGGGCTATTCTTCCCACTCTTAACATTGCTTCCACCATTTTCGGGAACCTAGCAGTTTCAGAGTCAGTGGGAGGGGTGCCTAGCAAAACCTGCGAGGGGTAAGGGGCCGGGGCCAAACCAACCAGATCCTTGATCCAGCTAAGGACTTCTGACCAATATATCTGCACCTTTGGACACTCCCACCGCATGTGGTACCACGTTCCCTTCTGTCTGCATTCCCTTGGGCATAGAGGGGAGGACCCTTTAAACATTTTAAAAAGTCTTGCGAGGGGTAGGTGCCATGAGGGCAAGCTCTTATAGTTATGTTCCTGGGTTGACGTATACAAGTTCCCTGCAAACATTAACTTATAAATGTTCCCCCATGTATCCTCCATAATCTCCTCCCAGACCCTTGACTCCCAGCGTTGTTTGACGTTCTGCCTCCCCTTCAAATCTGCAGTCCCAAGACCCTATAGATCTTAGAAAGAACACCCTTCCTCATCGTGGAGTCACATAGGATTTTTTCAAAGGGGGTAAGACCCTTATCTGACCATTACTGCGTATTCTGGAAACCTTTGTTTCCCAGCTCGAACAGTGGGCCCCACAGTGATGGCCATGAGGAAAGAAGAGCATTGGCTTTGTTCTGCTTCCAAATTCCCTATAGAACTACTAGGGTCGGATGGGATTTAAAGTGGGAAGATATCTCAGAGGGACAAGCCCACGTGAGGTCTCTTAACTTTCTTCGGGTGAATGTGTATATCTTCCATGTATGACCAGTAGGTTCCCATGTCGTCCCTCAGATGCTCCAACATTGCTCATAGCTGCGCTGCCTTGTAGTATAACTGAAAGTCGGGGAGACTGAAGCCCCCAAAATCTCAGGACAGGGTCAATGTGGAATACTTAACTCTTGGTCTTTTCCCTTACCATATAAACTGGTTCACCATGGCATGTATTTTCACAAAGAAGGAATCTGGAAGGGGTGAGTGGAGGGCAGCGAACAGGTATCACACGCTGGGCAGAATATTCATTTTCACTGACACATCCGCCCGAACCACGAGAGGATAAGAGACCCAGCGGAGGAGATCCAATTGTATTTTTTCCACGATGGGTGTATAATTCACTGCTACTAAGCTTGAAAGGTCACTGGGGAGGTGGATACCCACGTAGGAGGAGGACACATGTTCAACTCTCATTCCGCAAACTGTGTTGGTGCCTGCGGTTATCGCCACCACCCCCCCTGCTCCTATCAACATCACACTAGACTTGGGGAGGTTGATTTTCGGGCCTGAGAACCTACCAAATTTACCTATCGGGCATAGAAGTTCCGGGAGAGATTCCGATAGATCTGTTAGGTCACAAAGGATGTCGTCAACAAATAGTGAAAGTTGCCGCCATGGGAAGACAGTAAATCACTCGCGGTTGGCGTAAGCTCCCCGCTACCTTCAAGAATGTTAGGACTTCAAGTTACGCGCCCATTTGGTGCTCAGTTCGGGCTACAGGTGCTTCTAGTTGGGGGGGAAGTCTAGGGAAAGAGGGAGGGAAGGCATGTCACAAAGCAACAGGTACAAAAAATGACCCAGATAGGCACCTTTGAGATCAATCAACCAAGGCACACGCTCGATTTCACAGGCGAAATGATAACACCTGAACACTGTATACTCAGCAGAAACACTAGATCTAGGCAGAACCAATGGCCTAATACAGCACATAGGACACATTGGCACCTCAGTATAAATACTGCACCCTCCAATACCTCTGCCCCTCTGTAGCATGGCCGCGTGTAACGCCACCACTAGGAACCTTTGGTTTCTGACTTGGAATGTGAATGGGCTAGGTAACTGGATCAAGCGCCGCTTAGTTGTACAACTTCTGAATAGGCACACGCCAGACATAGCATTCTTGACTGAAACACACCTGGCAGATACAAACTGCTCTTTCTTCTAACGCACAAACTAGTGAACGGCAATCCATGCTAGCTTCACCATGGGCTCCTGCGGCGTACTAATACTCATTAACAAAAAACTCCCCCTCCACCTATCCACAGTCGCCCAGGACAAGGGGGCAGATACATACATACTACGGACACTATGGGAGCAATCTATTTTACTGCTAGCAGTCTATGTGCCACCAACCCTGCTATCTGCACTGCTCAAAGACATCTTCCCCCAGATCATGCGTGACACATCGGAAGTTGTGGTGATGGGAGGCGACTTCAACGAGGTCATGAACGTAGAAATGGACAGAACACGTCTACGAGGTAGAAACCCCACCACACATACAAAATTGGCCACATTCATAAGCGCCCTAGGTCTCAAGGACACATGGCGCACAGTGCACCCGGACCGTAGAGAATACTCCTTCCACTGTGGGGCCCATGCCTCACTCTCGAGGCTAGACTACTTCTTCATCCCAGCCATAGACACACATAAAATATGCGAGGCATATCTACTACCCAGAGGAATCTCTGACCACTCCCCTCTGGTATTAGAAATCAGCACCTCTTGACCAAACCCCCCCCCCCATGTTGGCGTCTAAATAATTATTACCGGGGATTTCCGGAACTGGTAGAAAAGATCCAAGACACCACCAAAACATACTTTGAACTAAATATGGGGACTGTAGCCGACCCGAGAAGCCTATAAAACAGTGCTAAGGGACGACATCATCTCTTGGACAACTGCGCACAAGAAAGAGCATCTTGCCTCGTTACGCGAAGCCGAACAGGTCAAACGCACAGAAGAGGCTAACCTGTCATTAGACACTCCCGAAACACACCGGGCACTGATACTGGCGCAGAAACGCCTCCAAAACATAGCCCTAGACAATGCCAGGCAAGCGCACAGAGCTATAGGCGCCAGAGTGTATGAGATCGGGGATAAAGCCGGCAAAATGCTGGCATGGTTAGAACGCAGGGACGAAGGGAACAACCAGGTTAGACGACTCAACAATGGTGACGCTGACCCAATAACAGCGGACAGAGGCATAGCGGAGGGCTTCGCCACATACTATGCTAACTTATACAGGGCACCCTCCTCCTCCATAGTCCAATCAATAATGGATCAAATCACCCTCCCCACTCTCACCACAAAGCAGCAGTCCCTTCTGGACAAGGAGACCACGGAAGAGGAAGTAATAGCAGCCATGTCGGTGCTCCAATCCGGGAAATCCCCCGGCCCGAATGGCTTCCCAACAGAAATATGGCAGAAGATAGGGGCAAATGAGATTGCCCCACACCTACTGCGGATGTATAAGAACGCGCAAGACCTGGGATCCCTACCACCGGACCTCAGAGAAGCCACCATAATAGTATTACCCAAGGCGGACAAACCCCCTGAAAACTGCGGTCATATAGACCCATCTCCCTCATAAATGGCAAAACAAAAATCCTTGTTGAAGGTATTAGCCGACCGACTGCAATTGGTCATCCCATCCCTGATCCACCCGGACCAATGCGTTTTAATGCCACAGAGGTCAACCCGAATTAACTTATACAGATTACACTCAGCCTTGGAAAGAGCTGACAAACTCCAGGGTCCATCGCCATTGCTCGCCATCGACTTCGAAAAGGCCTTCGACTCGGTGCACTGGGAGGCCATTTGGGAAATAATGCACCATATGGGATTTGGTCACCAGTTCATGACATGAGTAAAACTCCTGTACAACTGTCCAAGGGTGAGAACCAGAGTCAACGGCTGGTGATCAGAACCCTTCACTCTAGGGAGGGGCACAAGGCAAGGTTGTTCCTTATCAGCCATGATTTTCGCTATAGCGATAGAACCCCTCGCAACGCTGCTGAGGGAGTCCGTGCTCTGGGAGGGCTTCCGATGGTCGGATGCGTGGGAGGACAGAGTCTCACTATACACAGACGACCTATTAAGCTAACTGAAAGACCCGATCAAAGCATGTCCCGCAATCACACACATATTAAAGGAGTTTTCCCGATCGGGAGGGCAAACGACATAACCCCGGTAAACTCTCCATACTGAGTTGAAACAACTCGATTCAAGTATCTAGGCATACAGATCACAAATAACCAAACAGACTACATACCTGCAAACTTACATCCCATCACAACGAGATACGTAGAAGACATGCGTCACTGGGTCTTGCTACCGCTGACCCTACTGGGCAGAGCGGCTCTTTTCAAAATGATTGCCCTACCCCGCTTCCTGTACATTCTACAGAATGCCCCGCTATATATCCCAATACATGAGTTCCAGAAAATAGACTGCGCCCTCCGGAAACTGTTATGGTGCGGTGGTCACCCGCGTATAGCACTTGCCACACTCCAAAGGTCCATCTGGGTGGGAGGTATTGGACTGCCTAGACTACAGACATACTACTGGGCCAGCCAGATGGCAGTCGTGAATGACATGCCACATGGAGACGCTACACTCCCACACATCAAAGCAATAAACACCAGCAAGGGACCGCCTCCCATCGAGCTCCTAAATTGCAACCTGAACAGGACAGCTCCCCCAACCATGTTAGCGCACCTGACACAAATCTGGGCAGACACACACAAGTACATAGACTGGGACAAGAAACTAACACCAGAGCAACCATTGTGGAATAACAGATGTCTCCCAGAAATTAACAAGCTTCCTAGATACATCATACAGGAGGGCAAGATGGTCACATTCGAAACCCTACAGTCAGAACTCTCTCCCACCAACAGAACAATACCACTACACTCAAATAAAGCATGCACTACGAACTCATCTCCCGGACATGAACAATATGCCTAATTACACCCCGATGGAACACAACTTAATTCCAGAGCAGATCAAACATAAAGTCACTTCAACCATGTACAATGCGATCACCTCCTTTGCTACAAAGGAACTAGCTAGTCTCAAGGCCAAATGGGAACAGGACATAGGAGCTATACAACCAGAAGACTGGATCAGTGCGCTGATGTACCCCAGGGAAGTTGCAATCTCATCCAGACTCCGGCTCATACAGCTTAAGATTCTACACCGAATGTACTACCCAAGGGTGGCCCTCTTCAGGTGGGGTAAAGTCTTAGACTCAAGGTGCCTGCGCTGTGAGCACGAGGAAGGCACCTTCTTTCAGATTTTATGGGAATGCAACAATATTGAAAGGCATGTTGCAACGAACTAGCTAGGGTCTTGGGCAAAACAATATCAAGAGAACCAAAGCGCTATTGCTGGGGGTGGAGGACGAGAGTTATTTGTCAAGATACGAAAAATTATTTCTGTCAACTGCCACGGCAGTACTCAGAAGGAACATTGCACAGCTATGGGGCTCGGAAGCCACTCCCAATTTCGACCAGTGGGTTACGGATGTGGACATATGCGCCGCAATGGAACACCGCTTGTACACTGCAAGAGGTTGCCCTGACAAAGCAAGTAAAATATGGCAAAAATGGGAAGGCTTTCACTGACTGTGCCATTGCCCAACCTGATAAACACACCTGTGAGAATAGTACAAAATAGCAAAACGCCAATGGAGCATTGCGCAACACTGCCAGCGACTCGGAGTTCAAGTCTGGTTTATTGAAGGCCAAGATGCAAGGGGATTTGGGGGGCACACAAAGAGTTTTAGTAATTGTACCGTTTATGATGTATGTGGAAAATCAATAAAACTGATTAAAAAAAAAAAATAGTGAAAGTTTACATTCTATCTCACCTCTGCGAATCCCCGAGATCCTCCGATTTTCTCTAATAGCAATCACCAGCGGCTCGATGGCCAAGGCGTACAACAGTGGGGAGATTGGGCAACACTGCCTCTTCTTCTAGAGAGGTAAAGGGGCGAAGAGACTGAGCCGTTCACAGCCACCTTTGCAGAGGGGGCATTGTATAAAGTCGATACCCACCTCCTGAAGTTAGCACCAAGGCCCATTTTCTGTAGCACCATACCCATGTACTGCCACTCCACCCGATCAAAGGTTTTGTCTGAGTCTATCGATATCTGGTGTGCCTACAGCCCCCTACCTCTCGCCTCATGCATTAGACCAGTGGTCTTCAAACCTTTTTGGCCTGGGCCCCCCCTGAGCAAAGTTTGGGCAGGCCGGGGCCCCCCAAAAGTGCCAGATGGACAGTATGTAGAAATCGCTATGAACTTTTGCGTGCCGTCACTGCCACCTATTCCCAGTACAGACCCTGGGCACTCCCCACCCTACTCCCACCACTATCCCAGTGCTGCCACTTATCCTGCTCCCACCACAATCCCATAACACAAGCATACACACATCCATACACATTTAAATAAAAAATAAATCGCCATAAACGTACCTTCTGCAGGGGCCTGCGTGTGGTTGCTAAAATGCCCCGCTCCAGGTTGCTCTGCCCGTATGTGCGAAGAGGCGCAGGAGCACCCCCTCGCACATACATACATGCAGTACCCCAGCCAGCATTTCCAATGAGCTATGCAAGGCTGGCGAAGCAAAACACCCCCAGCGTTGCATGGCTCAGTGATCATGTGCGGCTGGAGAAATGAACTGTCAAAGGCAAACAGTGTTTCCCTTTGACAGTTCAGCCAGCCCAGGAGCACTTCCTCAGCTGGAAAAAGCAGCTGATGGAGTGCTCAGTGTTTCACTGGGCTGGCTCCTCCATAATGGGTGAGGTGGCCAGTGGGTGGACACCCCCTCACCCATTATGGATGAGCCGGCAGGCTTGGACTGGCCTATAGGGCAATAAGGCGATGACCGTACCAAAAATGCAAAATGCTAGTGTAGGTCATTCAAAATGGGCCACTTTTTTGGCCAATGTGGGCCAGTTTGAGGAGTTACTTCACTATGCAGTTAGTAGTTTTGACCATTGTTGCTGAATAAATATTCTTTAAATATCACAATTTGTTTACATTTGAACAAAAAACAACCCCTTGGGTACTATTCCAACAGTCTGTGACTAAAGGACTGAACATCCATTTGCAAATGCTGGCCATTTTTTTCATTGGTGCCTAAGACGGTTTTATGGTCCAGTCTGGCCATGTGAGCTGCCCCTTCCAATTTCCTCCAATCTAAAATTTTGGGATACAGCCGTGCGCGCCCCACAGTTTGAAGACCTCTGCATTAGACTGATGGTCTTCCATATGTTATCCGCCCTCTGGCGCCCAGGAATGAACCCCACTTGATCCCTGTGCACCAGTGACGTCATGCGACTGTAGAGTCTGTTAGCTAGAATTTTTGCCATTACTTTGATGTTCCTATTCAGCAGGGAAATGGGCCTATAAGATTGGCAGTGGGACCGGTCTTTCCCCTCTTTTAGGATCACCACTTTGCACGCTGCCGGAATTGATTGAGGGAGGATTCCCGATTCCAGTGCACTGTTGAAGAGTTTTGCCATGAACAACGTTGAGGTGGAACGGAACCTTTTATAAAAAGTTACCGTAACTCCATCGTCCTCATGCCGCTAATTGTGTCAGCTATTTCCTGGGCCGTGAACGGAGCCTCCAAGGCATCTGCTTTCTCCGCTGGGAGGCGCGGAATCGGCAGGGAATCTAAGAACCTCTCATCCTCTGACCCGTCACCTTCATATTCAGAGGTATAGAGTGTCTCGTAATATAATCGAAACCCCTTGCTTATTTGGGGGTCTTGAACATTTGGGTTTTTAAATTCCTATAACTGTTTGACTTCTATGTTAAACAGTAAGCCCAAGCAATTAATGAAAATCGCTGCATAGCAGGACTACTTATAAAAGAAAGTTCCTACAAAATAGTGTTAATTGCTAATGTATGTTTCAAGATTCCCATGCATCTCTACTCCCAAATGTTTTAACTTGAGGATTTTGGGTGAGTTTTGTGATTTCAGATTAATTTTCAGTGGGTAGCAGCTATGAACATATCTGAAAAAGAGTTGGGTATTTAGTAATCTGCATCAGTCAATCATACAAATCTCTTTACAAAGATCTTGAGCTATGGAATTATTTGCTGTGTTTAGTGCAAATAATTTGTATTGACACGCGTACTCTACAAGCCCTACATGTAAAATAACCTCAACAGATTGCCAAGAAATATGAAGAGAAGCCCTCATCATTTAGAGTGGGTGCATAGTTAGCCTATAGCACAAAGTAAGATCTTACTAGATCCATAGTGTAGGGTATTCTCGTGGTCCCAGTTATAGGACGAGTATGTATTCGCAATACAAAGGGAATATTTGGATAGTGTAATTCACCAGCAACGGGAAAAGCGATGGATTGACTTTGAGCAAGCAAATTCATAGCAGCTCCCTTAGAATGTTTTTATCGATTTCTTCATTTACTAGAGCTAAATTGACACTGTGCAGCAATCTAATTATGACAGTGATGGTACAATTTGAGATTTATGCTCTTCTCCCGCTATATTAATGGAGAGGTATTTGCCACTGAGTTACAAATACCCATGCTGTATCTGCTGGGAAGAAAAAACATTTTAAATAGGTTCATAACACCCAATAGATTGGCATCCATATTCCTCGGGGGCTCCAATTTATGTTGCCTTGAGTGCAGTTCAAAAGGTTCATTGATGCACATATGGGGGCATTGCCCAAAAATGAAAACATTTTGGAAAGAAATTCTTTCTCATTTTAAAAGGCATCACTTTTATAACGATACCTTCAGAAGTGGAGAATATCATGCAACTCCTTTACACACATCAGTGGGGAAATTATTGACTTGGTTGTTGTTTGTAATGTGACAAATCCCAGGGTATTGTCACTGCTCCCATGGGGGCAGTCCCTTCCCATAAGGCAAGGGTGGTGAGGCCACTACCCGATAGTCCCCATTGGGATGGTACTCAGCGGGTGGACCTCATAGGGAGGGAAACCCTCTATTGGACCAGTGACGACTATCTTGGGAAAACATGGTATGGACCCCCTCCATTTCAGTCCCATCTTTCCTCTTAAGCCACTCAGTCCTCTGGGGTCCCCACACGCCTATATATTTGTGTAGAGTAGAAGACCCCATCCACACATACCATACTGGGATGAGGAAGAGTGAGGGCTGCCCAGATGGAGTTCTTACAACCACTGACATGAAGAAGAACAGCCAATGAGGAAAAAGCCTACAGCACAACCAACATACATGGTACATTCAACAAGATCAAGAGCCAAAGATAATCGGGAAAGAAGGTCTGTGTATTTTGTCAGATCCTCCTTTGAGGAACCGAGAGACGGCCGGAGGCTCGCAGTGGAGAACAGGAAAGGCTGATGGAGCCTTGCCGAACACACACAGTCTTCACCATCGTCCAGGCTGAAGAATTGAGGCCTGGAATAGACCCGCAGTCAGACCAGGCAGTCAGACTGAGAAGCACACACCACGAGAAGGGACCAGACCTGGGAAGGTTTCGAGGGCATGCAGAGACTGGTGGAAGTCGTGCGGAAGCCCGTAGCAGGAGGAAGCAGCTCCGCTAAGCTGCCCGAACAAGCCAGTAATGCCATAAAATGTACATGGGTTACTGTAGCAGGTGGCAGAGATAAGAGAATGAAAAAGGTGGATGAAGAATGCTGAAGAACCCAATCTCCCTCGTAGGAGTACTTGGAAAGACCCAAGAAAGATACATGAAACAGTGCCTGGCAGGTTAGTGAACAGGGCTTGATTACTACATACATACATACATACATACATACATACTACATGAGTACATACATACTACATGAGTAGAGTGAGTGCGTAGAGGGGGTGAGTGCATAAAACAGGTGAATGCATAGCACGTGTGAAGGCATAAAGCGGAAAAATGCCTGGAACGAACGAGTGCCTGGAGCGAACGAGTGCCCAGAGTGAATGGACGTGCTGCGTAGAGTGGACTAGTACGTACAACGAACGAGCACAGACGGCATCCAGTACTGACGAGTGCATAGAATGGATGAGTACGTAGAGCTACTGAATGTGCAGACCATAGGGCAGACAGGAGTGCATGTGCGGGGCAGACTGGAGTACACAGGGCAGACTGGAGCGCGCGGGACGGACTGGAGCGCGCGGGGTGGACTGGAATGCATGAGTGCATGGAGCGGACCGGAGTGTGTGGAGCAGACTGGGCTGCACGGAGTAGATTGGAGTATATGGAACGGACTGGAGCGCATAGAATTGCGTGACGTATATAGTATGGTTTGGAATGCAGAGAACATTTGAAAGAGCATATAACCCATCATTTCATACCACCATGCTTACTCTCTCCTTTACATCACCACTCAACTAGAACACAGAGATACTATGACACCATTTGGTATAACTGTTCTCATACCAACATCCGCTGCACGCTCCACATCATTCTAAGTAAACACTGCTGGTTACACCCCCCCAGCCAGGCGTTCTCCTCAGGCCTAACGCAGCCACATCCGGTCTGGATAAATCCGGCCAGAACGAACACATACTCCTGATTTCTCAACCACCACACCTACCGCTAAGAAGCAGCTATTACACAAATACCCACCAGCTGCACACATAACCGGTGCTCACATGCACCTTTTGGCTCTCTACTAAGAGAGCCAAAAGGTGCATGTGATCTAAGATCTGAACTTTGGTTCCCAAGGGCGTTCAACCTACCAGCGCCTTCAGACCATACCAATGGTATATAAGGCACTATATAAATGCAAAATAACAATAACATATGTTACTACACAAGTAATGTCAAAGCACACTGTGCTCTTATATTCCTTTTGCCAAAAAAAAAAGTGTAATGGTAAGCCCATTATTTTAGCGCTGCGCTGTAGTAGCTCGAATACTTAATGATCATGAGAGCAGCCGCACTCCCATATTTCTGAGTAAATCATGCAGTTAGTTATAAAATTGGTGTAGATTTCTACTCCTTCCATTTATAACCCCCAAAAAGTTTTGGGGTGTGTGCAAATCTCTGGTATAAAACCATGCATTAGATACCATTGCGCCTCTTATATGATCTTGTGACCCAGAATGACCATCCAAAACATCTGTGCCTTAAAACAAAGCCACCACATGTGACTCAAGTCCCCTTCCCTCCTCCAGCATAAAGGCAAACATTTGTTTGCTACCATATGAATGCTTTGGGGGTGAGATACCATCTGAAGCAAATTTTGTACGCAAATTCTTTAATAGTAACACATTCGGATGCTTTATGCACTCTTCTCCATTTTTATGATATGATGTGGCATTTATAACGCACCTGTACACAAGTTTTACTAGGCGCGACAAGACAAGGAGGGGGAAATGGAGGACAAAATAACGATCTTACACTAGGCCTTGTGTCAATCAGATCGCGTAAGTAGAGGGAAGAGGGAAGGGGAGAAGTGTAAGGGGGGGAAGTGCAGCTAACTCACAAGTGCAGCCAGCGGATGGCTCATATGTGCAGAGAAAAGGGACTGTAGGTTTGCAGATACAGACCCTTAAATGCTGGGGAGCCTGGAGGCAGTATGAGGGCAACTGGACATGCAGGTGCCTGGGCCCGAGTTCAGAGGGCAACAAGTGACCACTGCGTGGAGCAGTCAGGTGCATCAGCAGGGGAGAGGAAGAGAGAAAGCGGAAGCGAAAAGGAAGGTCCTGAGTTCCTTCCGGAACCAGAGGTGGTTCTGCTCAAGTTTGAGAGAGGCAGGCAGGCTGTTTCAGAGTGAGGGCCCAGCCCACGAGGAGATAGATCTGCCCCCAACTATCTGCTTGGAGAAGCGTCTGACCCTCAGAGTTGGAGGTGGATGAGTGGAGAGCTCGAGAAGGAAGATGTTTTGGAAGAGAACATTGGAGGTACAGCGGTCCGAGGCCCCAGAAAGCCTTGTGGACGAAGCAGCAGGTCTTGAACTTCATCCTTGCAGCCACAGGGGGCCTGTGAAGAGATGTCAGAGCTGGAGAGATACGATCCCTGGGCTTGAGGCCAAGGACAAGTCTCGCAGTCCTGTTCTGGATAAGTTGTAAAGGCCGACGAGTATAGGCAGGAAGATTTAGAAAGAGTCCAGCCTAGAGAGCACCGTAGTTCTGGAGAAAGTGAGCTCCTGTGGGAAAGTGAGAAAAGGAAGAATACCTCTGAGGAGGTGCAGCTAATAGTTTGACTTCTTAGAGACGTCAGAGATGTGAGGGGAGGAGGAGAGGGTGGAGACGAAGATGACACCAAGGTTCTTAGCCTCACTGGAAGGAACAGGAAGAGGAAAGGTGTGAGCGGGTGTCCCAATAAGGAGGATCTCTGTCATACTGGCATTAAGGCAGAGATCATTGGTGGCACACCATTCCTGAATTGCGTCCAGACAGTCTGGTATGAGAGAAGAGGGGAGCCTGAAAGAGAGCTGAGTGTCATCCCCATAACATTGAAAATTGGAGAAGAAAGTAGCGATGCAGTGGGTAAGAGGTGTCAGGTAGTGGTTGAAGAGCCAGGGACAGAGGTTAGACCCTGGGGAACACTATAAGTAGGCCCCATTCTTTCCCTGAAATTGTAACCCCCAATTCTGTTTCCCATCTTTCCATATAAGGCATCTTATCCCCGAGTGTTGCATTATACAACAGATGATCAAACCTTGCTGCACCTTTACTTTCGATTCCCTCCTTCCGTGTTAGCTCAATTCCATTTGGTGTCCTAGTCCCAGCAGATTTAACTTCCCTATGTGTGATCCAATACTAATTTGGATTTAGCAAAACAGTTCATCTTCCCCCAATTGGAATTCTGTTTTGCAATCTTCTTATAGAAATTTGTCAGTAGAAGAGTATTTTGACCGCTCCAAAAACTATCACAGAACCCCGGTCCAAATTCTGAATTGTAACCAACTGTTGATGAGGGACCCAAGCCCGGTTTAAATCCTTTCATTTTCAACGCCTGGTTCCATTACAATTAACATTGGCTTCTAACAATAGGCCTCCAGCTTCTCTTGAAGACTCCCCTGAGAACAGAAAACATCTCGGGGGAATGGAAGTGACCCCTTGTTTTACCTCGCCCAAGCCTTTATATTCCGGTTGCAACGGCCAGTCCGACATAGGAGCAATCCAAGCAGCAATCGAATACCTTTTAACTTCCGAAATTCCCAACCTATCCCAATAAATGGGGACATCTAAGAACCAGTTTGGAGACCCTCTGTTCTTTGCCATTCCAGATAAAGGGAAACATTTCCTTTTGCAACCCTTTAACCATTGGTAATTCGATTTGTATCGGGAGTGAAGGAAATACATATAATAGTATGGGTAGAAGCATCATCTTAACAGCTGCAAATATAGTAAACCAGGATAATTCCTGCAAGTCCAATCATTTATAGTCTTCCACCAGTATCTTGCATAGCGGGGGAATATTTGCTCTGTATAGGTCTTTATAATCTGCCACTGTCAGTATTCTACTCCCTCTGTTGCCCAAACAAGTGGATATTCTTGATTGCATTCCTTACCAGATTCTGGATTTTCAGAGACATTAAGAGTTTATATTTTGAATAGTTCATCACAAATCCTAAAACCTCCCCAAAGCTCTTCAGAATTTCCATAACACTTGGTAATGCCCGATCCGTGTTCTTTCCTGTGTCCTGCCTCAACACAAAAGCTATAGGTTCTATGGCCAGAGCAAAGATTAACTGGGACAGCGGGCAACCTTGATGAGTACCCCTCCTTATGCCAATTGGCGCTGAGTAAAAACATTGATGTTCAATGACATAGTCTGTATTTGGGCGTTGGCCAACACCAAATATATTAAAGTAGATCCAAACCCAAACGTTTCCAGCATAAGCCTCAAATAACCCCAATCCATATGTCAAATGCCCACCTAGCGTCCAAAGTAACCAGAGACATCCATTGACCAGATCGCCTGCCTCAATCAATAAGAGTTACAGCTCTCCTGATATTTCATGAGTATTACACACCCCGTTATGAATCCGGATTGGTCCTGATGAATAATCTTAGGCAATACCACCATTAGAAGCATCGAGAATATTTTCAAAATAGATTTTAGCGTCCCCGTTAAGAAGGCAAATCGAACACTAGCTGGAGCATTCAGCCAGATCTTTCCCTTGTTAAAGTAACAGTGACGTAGAGGAAAAACCCATATCACATGAAAGATCCACTTTTTCTTGAATTCGATTAAACAAATTGGTCAGTGGCTCCAGTAACCATGGTTTAAACGTTTCATAAAAGCTATTTCCAAAAACATCCGAGGCCAGGGGTTTTATTATGTGACAGTGTCTGTCGCTTTACCTACTGTGGTGTTGTGGAGTGAGGAAACGGATAACTGGATGGAATTTTGGCTATATACTTTTATTTTCAGCAAAAGGAAAAATAACCCAACTTTCCTTATTTCTATAAGGTTATCGCTACCTAAACAAATACTAGCTAGGGTGCTAGTAGCTAGGGTGCTCGTCGTGAGGATGTATGTGAAAACCAAATTCTTTCCAAACCAACTACTCTATCTCGTCCACTATTAAACAAACATAAGTATTCAACAAGCTCTTGACAAGGATACCAGGAGAAGGAATCGTGGTGTAATAATTCTGGAGGGCCGGAGAGATGTGGACAGTGCTAGGAGTTGTTTTAGTCCCGCTCACCCCCCTCGCCCGACCCCCCCCTCCCCACCCGGATATGTAAGGTCACCTGGGGAGTGGAGGCAGTCAGGAGCCTGCCTCCTGTGGCCGTTGATGACAATGGAGGCCGCCGGAGCACCCGAGAGGTGAGGGTGGAGGCCTAGAGGAGTAAGAGCTAGGCAGGGCCCGCCATCATCCCCCCTGGAGTAACGTCAACAGTGCACCCCCCTGTGGGAGGGGGCTGTCATCTGCCAGCTATCACTGAAACTGCGGAACGCGGCCAGAGAGCAGAGGATGTTTGGCAGTCTGCACCTGGGCCTGACATTTCTCCCACACCCCACTGGAAGCTGTGCACAACACGCATTTAGGGGAGGCCCAGTAACCCCCCCCCCCAACAGCATCCCAGTAGCAGCACGCCGCACAGCGGGAGGGCAGCGGCAGTCTGAAACCTACCCCGCCCCCCACCACTGGGTGATGGCTTGTACTGACGGGAGGCTGCAGTGCTGGGGAAGAGCCTCGGGGGGGGGGGGACACACCTGACTGGGGGCATTACCCCTGACGGGAGGCTGCAGTGCTGGGGAAGAGCCTCGGGGGGGGGGGGGACACACCTGACTGGGGGCATTACCCCTGACGGCAGTGCACTGGATAGAGCTGACAGGGTGAACTGCTGGGACCTGGGAATAAGCGGAGGATGGCAGAGGGCGCGGAGTGCAGCCGGCATGGGTGTGACTGGCTTCTATGGGAGCAGCAGGAGTGGCAGAAAGACTTGTGATTACCCCCTGAGAGGAGAAGCGCCTGTGGAAGTGTCCATCCTCCCACTGGCCTGCTGAAAGTGGACCCTTAGAACTCATTTGACTTTGCATGCAGCGTGCCATTCCTTCCCCTGGAGCGGGGAGGAGGCCTAGCTGAGCCCAACTTCTGCTATCCGAAACTACGCTGCGCCCGCCGGCAAGGGCCCGGCCTTCTCGGAAAACCCCACCGAATAGAGAGTGCTCCAGGCAGTTGGGCCAGTTGTAAAAGTAAGAGCAGACAGTCTGCGGCGGCCGTCCCGGGAGGGCCCTACAGCTTCACCGTATCTGGGCCCATTACTGGGGTTCCTTCTGTTTCCCCCTGCTGCCCTTCCCCAGACCTGTTAGCCCAGCTGTGGTATGGGTAAGGCAGATAAATACCAGCGGAAACTTACCTTTGAAGGGGGGGCACCTCCAGGTCATCCAGACCACAACATCAGGTGGAGCCCTCGGAGCCGGCGGTGGAAATGACAAAAGGGACAGCCGTGTAGGGAAATCCTGCTCGATCTCAAGGCGGGCATTGGAGGGCTCGATTCCAAGCTCGACTCACTCTCCTCCAAAGTGGACCTCCCTCAGCCTCATCTGGACAAGCATGGAGATCGCCTCGATGAGGTAGAGCAAAGAGTGTCTGGGCTGGAGGATGGGTTAACCTCGCTAGCGGCCAGAGTGTCATCCCTCGAGGTACAGGTCAAAGCGGTAACGGGTAAAAATGAAGACTTGGAAGCCCGAAGAAATAACATTCGCCTGTTGGGGGTCAGAGAAAGACACAGCTAACTTAAAATGGAGGAATTCGTTGAGACCCTTTGTAAGGTGCTCTTCGCAGGACCCAAACTGTTCCCTCTGTTCATGGTGGAGAGAGCCCATCGTATAACTGCGACCGACCGATATCCGGAGCGGCCCCCCGCCCTATCATTGCACGCCTCCTTAATTACAGAGACCGAGAACCGATCCTTCGCCTGGCTCGAACAAAATGAGACCTACAGTACGACGGATAAAATCCAGATATACCCATGCTCTTTCCGGCCAAACTCTGCATTCAACATGGGGGTGAAACACAATTGTTATTGCCGAAGGCGGCAAATTCATTCCTCAACGAAACTGGCAGACGATACCCCAAACCCCATGCCCCCACCCCTGAACAACCCAAGACCCAGAGGGAACAATCGAGAGTGATAATCGGAGAGACTGGGGCGACCGCGGATGATGATGGGACTTCGATGGTGCAGCAGGGGGGCCTGAGTGAACAGCAGTGAGATAACCATGGGGGTCACGACCTCTAACTAATCTGCCTCAGTTTGTTTATACACCACCGACTGGTGGTAGAGCCTCACAGACTTGGCTGGGCACTAGCGCCCTGTGCATACAATGCCTTGGTTGTTGCTTGAGGGGGTAGGGATGGGACTAGCGGGCAGGTTGGGGGTTGCCCGTGGGGGTGGGAGTTTTGGGTGGGCCACTGATAGGCTGTCAGCGGGAGACGCAGCGGTGGAAGGGGGAGGGTAACCAATGGGAGGGGAGAAGGGGTTCGGTTTGTTCAGGTTTCAGAGAGTCCGATTCTCGCCAGAGTAGCCCACAGTAGCCCACTGCTATATTCTATGGGACAGACAGACCTCGCCCAAATTAAGGGGAAAGTGGGCAACGGGTAGTACCATCCCAATGTTTAGACACCTTGGAGAACACTGGGATTCTGAGTAGCAACATGGAACATTAGGGGACTGGGGGGCAGCCCCGCCAAGATCCGGAAGTTTGTGCTGTACCTCAGACTGCATCAAATTGAGGTTGCCTTTATCCAGGAAACCCACCTCACTCCCCCTTTCGAAACCAAGGGGGGGGCGCGCCAAACTGGGGATGTCGCAGGTAACTTTTCTTTGTACTCCGCGTATGCAAGAGGAGTCACCATCCTGATTGGCAGGGGAGTAACATTTTCGCCTGATCTCTACAGCAAGGGATGATGAGTGGTGAGCCCTTTTAGTGTACGGGGTCCTTGAGGGTATGTCGGTGGCCCTGGTAAACTCCTGTGGTCCTAACATTGACTGCCCGAGGGCATTTGACTGGGTCATGGTTTACTTAGCTGGATGTCAAGGCGCCACCATAGTCTCGGGAGGAGACCTGAACATTGTGCTTGACCCCTTACAAGATAGGACAGAGTGGGTCAGAGTAGCCAGTCTACAATTGCAGGAAATCTGTGAGACGTACGATCTTATAGATGCTTGGAGGCATCAGCACGAGGCGAGCGAGACTACACATCACTCCTGGGTCCACAGCTCCAGGCTCGACTATTTGTTAGTATCCTGTAACGAGGGGGTGATGGAGGTTCCAGTGGGGCGCAAGCCAGATACTCCCGTGGACTCTCTGATCATGCTCTGGTAAGTCTGCAATGTGGGCAGGGCAGACCGGGGGAGAGGGAGGGAACTCCTGGCGATTCAAACATGCAGCATTGCAGGATGCGGTATTCCATCAGGAACTACGAGAGGACATCCAATCCTTCCTTCAGAATAACACGTGTTCTGTCTCTTCGAGTAGGGTGCTTTTGGAAAGCCTGAAGTGCTTTATTAAATGGGTATGTATGTCTAAAGAGAATGGAATTCTCTGGGGTATCAGACGGGAACTCACAAGGGGGGAATCCAGGATCAAGGAGCTAGAAATAGATTGTGCAGAGACCTCAAACCCTCAGCGTTGGCCCTAAATTTGTCAAGCTCCTCAGAGCTTACTGATAAGTAAGCTCTGAGGAGCTTGACAAATTTAGGGCCAACGCTGACCGGGAGGTCCGGTCCCTGGCTTGCGCCCACCAAGTGCGACAATACTGTGAGGGGCAAAAACTGGGGGCGCTGTTGGCACGTTTAATAGCCACAGACAGACAACCCCCACATGTAGATAGGGTGAAGAGCCCTTAGGATAAACTGGTGTACTCCAAGGGGGATATCGCAATGTTGTTGCAGTCCTTCTATCAGAAATCCTACAGTCCCAGTAGCTCACCCAAATTGGGGGAACTGAGGCACTATTTAGAAGAAGTGGAACTATATTGGGTGGAGACGTACCTGCCTGAACCCCTTGAGCATCCAGTATCTTTGGAAGAAATTCTGGGGGTAATTAGGAAACTCCTGGGGTCGAAGTTACCGGGGCCCGATTGCCTAACGGGGGAGTTCTACAAGGGTTATGCCCTTGCCCTGGCTCAAAGCCTCCTCCGCGTATACAAGGAATCGCTTGCAACAGGATCGCTCACACCCACGCTAAGTGAGGCCAATATAATACTGATACATAAATGGGGGAAACCCCCGAGGACTGCGCCTCATACAGGCCCATCTCCCTGATTAATGTTGATAACAAAATATTCGCCAAAATCCTCGCAAACAGGTTGCTTCCACCTATACCCAGACTGGTGCTGGCCGATCAGGCGGGATTTGTTCCTGGGAGGAATACGACATTCGGGCTTCGTCGCCTCTTCGGGATCATGGAAGCGCTTGATGGCACATGCCAAGCAATTGCTGTGTTTCTAGATGCCGAAAAGGCCTTCGACTCCATCGAAGGACCTTCCTGTTCGCGGTACTCTGGAAACTGGGGCTTGGCCCCCATTTACTTTATTATCATACACCAGCCCATCAGCCAGGATAGTAGCGGGGCAAGCAAGGTCGGGCAGTTTTGAAATGGGAAGGGGGACCCAACAGGGATGCCCCCTCTCCCCTCTCCTCTTCGCCTTGGCGATGGAACCACTGGCGGTGATCCTCAGAGAGCGACACATTCAGTGGGGGTTGAGTTTCGGCCCGCGCAGAATGATCACATTGTTGTATGTGTATTATGTGGCTCGGTATATTGGCGACCCAGAGGAGAACTTGTGCCCGGTGATGAGGGAGGTGAAACGTTTCAGGGAATTTTCTGACCTGAGAATCAACTGTAGCAAATCTGTGGTATTTCCCCTTATGCCAGGGACGGTGGAATTCCAGGACGAGTACGGCTTAAAATGGAAAAGTGCAGGAGTCCGATACCTAGGGGTGCTGGTGTCTCGAAGCCGAGAGGAGCTATTGTAACGCTCACCTGATTCTCGCAGAGGCGCCGGTCTTGACTGGGCGACTACCGTATCTTCAAAGGTGATGTGCAGCACCCGGTTGGCTCTTTGGGCTGGACCTCTGTGCACTGTATTCCTGACGTGTAGAGTAAGATGTCTGCAGATAGAAAATATGGGGGTTAATGAACTGGGGTTATTGGGGTGTCCCTATCTCTTTCCTCTTCTCCTCTCCTGTAGACCCCCAAAGGTTAACGCTCTCACCTTAGGTAAGTGAATGCCGAGCTCTCCATCTGCCTCGGGGCAAGGTGCTGTAACCAGTTTCCTCACTGGATAGGTAGCGCAGGCCTCTTGACTTCAGAGGACTGCTGTCCATCGTTTACTGCACGAACGGTAAGTTTCGAGTAACTCAAATGTCTTTAAAGTCTTTAATAATGATGTCTCTTGTTTTGCAGGGTTCCGGCGATGGCGGATGACGGGCTGAAGTGAGTTGAAGATGGAGCCCGTGTGAGGAATAGAAGCGCCTGGAAGCACGTAAGTAAGCGCTTGTTGCCAGCTTCACGATGCGCTCTAACTGTCTTTTTATTTTGCAGGTACAAGTTCGGAGCGGCTGCAGGGTGCCGGAATACCCACTGGGTTAGATGTGGAAAGGAGTATTGGCACGTGAGTATTAAAGTTCCCCAATGTCTTTAAACGCACCTTGTTTTGTCTTTCAGATGCGGGATGCAGCGCCGACGGCCTTCGGAGCGTGCGAAGAGTTGGTAAGCTTTTGTCTTTCAGATGCCGGAATGCAGTGTGAAGACCTCCGGAGCGCACGAAGAGTAGGTAAGCCTTTGCCTTTCAGATGCCGGAATGCTAACCTGTTCTTTCTTGTCTTTATAGGTGTTGCTGAAGACTGGATTCAGGATGGTAAGCCTTTTCCTTTCAGATGCCGGAATGCTAACCTGTTCTTTCTTGTCTTTATAGGTGTTGCTGAAGACTGGAGTCAGGATGGTAAGCCTTTTTCCTTAGGCCCAGGACCGGATGCAGAAGACACGATGAGCGTTCTGCTGCAGAGGGTGCAGAATAACGCAAAGCAAGATTCATCCACCGGGTGTGGTTTAAATAGCCTCCTGTGGTGCTTAGGTGTCTCCTTCCACAGCCACGCCTAGGTAAGAAAAGAGTTCCTGGTAAGAAAAGAGTTCCTGCCTTCCAGAAGAGTTCCAGTGTTCTGAATCTAGGGAGTGGCTCCAGCCCCACCCAACAGGAAAAGTAGTTCCAAACAGAAGAGGATCAGAGGCTCAACTGGCAGGCAAGTAAGCAGCATGGTCTGCTGCAGGTAAGTCCACCCAAGCATTATGAGCCCGGCGCTTCCAGCGCTGGGACTGGGCATATTTATGAGCCTGGTGCCACTGGCGCCAGGACTGGGTCCAAAAGGTCCCAATTGGGACTGGTTGGCACTCGGAACCTGGGTTATGGATCTGCTTCCAAGGGAGTTGGGAAAACCCTGACCTTTTGGAAGCAGAGATCATGACAGTACCCCCCCTCAAGGCCCCTCCCAAACCGGGCTTCTCCGGGGGTTTTGGCTTGTCAGGAAATGTTCGGTGAAATCTTTTGATTAGGCGAGGAGCGTGGACATATTCAGCAGGTTCCCAGGATCTCTCTTGGGGGCCGTAGCCTTTCCAGTCAATTAGGTAGAATAGTTCAGATTTGGAGATCTTGGAGTCCAGAATGCTTTGGACTTCAAACTCGAGTTCTCCATCAACTAGGATAGGTTTTGGAGATTTGGTTAGTCGGGTTTGAGGTTGCACGGGTTTTAATAGAGAGACGTGGAAGACCGGATGTATCTTCATGTGCGGGGGCAAGTCCAACTTGACCGCTACTGGATTTACTATGGTAGTGATGGAATAGGGACCAAGGTATCTTGGGTTGAATGTACGTGGCCCTTTTAGAGATAAATATTTAGTGGATAACCAGACTTGATCCCCTACTTGATAGTGAGGGGCTTCCTTCCGATGTTGATCTGCTCCTTTCTTGTATTGTTCTTTAGCCCTTTGAAGGTGAGAACCAGCTTCCTTAAAGGCTTGGGAGATTGTAGAATGCAGGTAGTCTACTGCTGGTGTTTCAAGATCTTGGAGGGGATCCAACTCCGAGGTTCGAGGGTGACTGCAGTACAAAAGAAAAAACGGGGTTTTCCCAGTTCCCGAATGGACAGAGTTATTGTAGGCATATTCGGCTATCCAAAGGATATCTTTCCAAGTTTTTTCAGTTTGTTGCAGCATGCAGCGTAAATACTGTTCCAGAGTTTGATTGGTCCTCTCGGTTTGTCCATCGGTCTGAGGGTGGTGACTGGTCGATAGTCTCACATCAATTTGAGCCGACCGACAGCAACTTCGCCAAAAATGAGAAATAAATTGACTACCTCGATCCGAAATTAGAACCGAAGGAAAACCGTGCAGTCGGACGATGTTTTCGAGAAATTCTCGGGCCAGAGTTGCTGCTGTTGGCAAGCCTTTGAGCGGAATGAAATGCGCCATCTTGGAGAATAAGTCCACGATTACTAGAATCGTATTGTATCCGGAGCATGGAGGTAGATCAGTGATGAAGTCCATAGAAAGCGTATGCCAAGGGCGAGGTGGGATGTCAATAGGGCGTAAGAGGCCTGCTGGTCTTTCCTTTTGACTCTTGTTTTGGGCGCATACTCCACAGGACATTATAAAGTCTCTGATATCTTTTTTCCAAGACGGCCACCAGAAGTAGCGCTTGATCTTTTCTGAGGTCTTGGCTATACCAGGATGACCTTCCATTAAAGAGTCGTGATAACAAGAGATTACTTTTTTCTGTAAATCTGTGCTGGGTAGGTATAATCGTTCTTGGAAATACAATAAGTTGTCCTTTACTGCAAAGTCCTTTCCCTGCAGATGCCAATTCGGTATGTCTGCTGGAGTTACAAGTTGCCTGGCTTTATCCTTAACTTCCTCTATGGATTCTGTGGCGATTACACCCAGAATTCTTTGTTCGGGAATGATTGGTACAGGTTTTGGGTTAATCAAGTGTTCTTCCACTCCCATCCGAGAAAGGGCATCAGCTTTACCGTTCTTTGTACCAGGTCGATAGGTAATTATGAAGTCAAACTCGGCAAAGAATAATGCCCAACGGAGTTGTCTAGAGGATTGGGCTTTTGCGGTTTTCAAATATTGCAGGTTTCGGTGATCCGTAATCACAGTAACGGTGTGTCGGGCCCCCAGCAGATAATACCGCCAAGCCTTAAAGGCAGACTTGATAGCCAGAAGTTCCTTGTCAGTAATCGTGTAATTGATTTCCGGAGGCGAGAATTTGCGGGACCAAAATGCCACGGGATGCAACTGATTGGTTACCGGGTCCTTTTGTGATAGAACTGCCCCCATGGCAAGGCTTGAAGCATCAGTTTCCACGATGTAGGGGAGTTCGGGGCGAGGGTGTTTTAAGATTGGTGCAGAGATAAATTTAGTCTTCAAATCCTGGAAAGCTTGTTCCGCCTCGGTAGACCATTCAAAACGTTTGTTTTTCTTTAACAAGGCAGTGATGGGCTGGACTATTCGAGAGAACTCGGGGATAAACCTGCGGTAAAAGTTAGCGAAGCCGAACATGCTTTGCACACCTTTTACGGAGGATGGTGATGGCCATTTGAGAACTGCATCGACCTTTTTTGAATCCATACGCACTCCGCCAGGTGATAATATGAATCCCAAGAATTCAACTTCAGTCACGTTGAAAACACATTTTTCCAACTTAGCGAAAAGTTTGTGTTGACGCAATCTTTCGAGGACCATTTTCACGTGTTTCCGATGTTCAGATTCCGATGAAGAATAAACGAGAATGTCGTCAATGTAAACAACAACACACACATCTATGAGTTCTCTGAGGACATCGTTCATAAAATATTGAAAGGCGGCCGGGGCATTGCAAAGTCCGAAGGGCATGACCTGATATTCAAATAGCCCATACTTGGTGCGGAAGGCCGTCTTCCATTCATCGCCCTCTTTTACTTGTACCAAGTGGTAAGCTCCTCTAAGATCCTGCTTTGTATATATGCATGCTTTTCTGACTTGGTCCAGGAGTTCAGGGATCAAAGGTAACGGATATCTATTCTTAACGGTGATCTGGTTCAGGGAGCGATAATCGATACAAGTTCTAAGGTCTCCTTCCTTTTTTGGAACGAAGAACAAAGCCGAAGAAGCAGGGGACTTGGAAGGACGAATAAACCCATTTGCCAGGTATTGATCCAGGTGTTGTTGAAGGTGAAGGTTCTCAGGCTCGGTGAGGGCATAAATTCTACTACAAGGAGGAGTAGATCCAGGTATCAGGTCTATCTGGCAGTCATAAGACCTATGAGGAGGTAGAGAGTTAGCCTGCTCCTTCCGGAAAACATCTTGGTATTCTAGGTATTCGGGAGGTAACTGGAGAGTCTCTGAAGAAATTGCTGCCAGTGCAACACCAGGTGGAGGGTGACAAGTAGAGACACATTCTGGAAACTGGACCGTTCTTGCTCGCCAATCGATCAGAGGATTGTGTTTCTCTAACCAAGGTATTCCTAGAATAATCTGGAACTGAGGGGCCTTGATCACATCGAACACGATCTTCTCATGGTGTCCATCTTGACTTACTAGCGTCACCTCTTGAGTGGTATGTGTTACTGGCCCGGAGGCTATCTCCGTACCATCCACCGTAGTAATGACGTCCTTTACAGCCTTGGGACAAAGAGTTAGATTCATCCTCAAAACCATTTCATGATCCACATAATTGCCGATGGCACCGCTGTCGACGTAAGCTTCAATTGCATGTAATCGATCCGGATTATCAGGGCTAATGAGGACCATAGGTATCACGAAATGCGAGGTCACGGAACTGGTTTTCACGCTCGGCAAGAGGACCTCTATTCTTGTCGGGCGAGGTCGTTTCCCTGCTCAGAGTTTGTAACTGTGGTAACTGCAGCTCCTACTGCCTTCTTGGCAGGTTTCACCGGACAGTCTCGAAGAAAGTGCCCTGAGTTTCCGCAATATAGGCATAATTGCAACTGTTTTCTCCTTTCCCGCTCCCTTTGTGTTAGAGGGCCTTTCAGACCCCCTATTTGCATGGGTTCCCCGGAGTCTACTCCTTTGGAAGGAGTTGGCGGTTTGGAAAATACTCGAGCCTCAAACTTGGAACGATCGGCCTTCCTGTTCTGCAGTCTGTGATCTATTTGAACGACCAAGTCTATATAATCCGAACAGTCTTGTGGGGGATTCACTACTTGGGCTAAAACGTCTTTGAGCTCTCCACGTAGACCTCTATAAAACAGCGTAATCCTTTTGTCCTCAGGCCATTGAGTTGCCACTATTAGTCTATTGAAAGATGCAATATAAGCCAAAAGGTCTTGATTACCCTGTCGCAACGAAAGAAGCTCATTGTCCAAGGCCTGCCCCTGTGCATGTCTTGCGAACAGTTTTTCCATACTAAGCTGAAAGGCTTGAAAATCATGGAGAATCGGATCATCTTGATTAACTAGAGGGATCGACCAGTCTGCCGCATTGCCACTAAGGTACGAAAGTACAAAAGCTTCTTTAGCTTGATCAGTTGGAAAGGCTGCTGGCCGGCATAAGAAGTGCAACCGGCACTGATTGATAAATACCGCAAACCTCTTTGGGTCACCAGAAAATCGTTCGGGCGGAGCCAGAGGTACATTCCCAGGTAGGTTGATCTGCACTGGATTCATAGAGGATGTTGAAGGAAGATTTGCCCCTGATGCGGGTAGCGGGGTCTGTCCGGCTTGTGACTGTAGCAATTGTCTAGCAAGATCATCTGTTCTCTCCTTGGAAATAATTAGTTCCCTTCTTAGAGCATTCGTTTCCTGACAAGCTGCATGCACTTCTGCCCTTAGTTCCCCAAGTAACCGGGCTAGGTGGTCAGTATCCGAGGTTTCCATAGCGCCTGGGCGAGAGTTTTGCGGTAGGCTTTGCGTTCTGTAACGCTCACCTGATTCTCGCAGGGGCGCCGGTCTTGACTGGGCGACTACCGTATCTTCAAAGGTGATGTGCAGCACCCGGTTGGCTCTTTGGGCTGGACCTCTGTGCACTGTATGCCTGACGTGTAGAGTAAGATGTCTGCAGATAGAAAATATGGGGGTTAATGAACTGGGGTTATTGGGGTGTCCCTATCTCTTTCCTCTTCTCCTCTCCTGTAGACCCCCAAAGGTTAACGCTCTCACCTTAGGTAAGTGAATGCCGAGCTCTCCATCTGCCTCGGGGCAGGGTGCTGTAACCAGTTTCCTCACTGGATAGGTAGCGCAGGCCTCTTGACTTCAGAGGACTGCTGTCCGTCGTTTACTGCACGAACGGTAAGTTTCGAGTAACTCAAATGTCTTTAAAGTCTTTAATAATGATGTCTCTTGTTTTGCAGGGTTCCGGCGATGGCGGATGACGGGCTGAAGTGAGTTGAAGATGGAGCCCGTGTGAGGAATAGAAGCGCCTGGAAGCACGTAAGTAAGCGCTTGTTGCCAGCTTCACGATGCGCTCTAACTGTCTTTTTATTTTGCAGGTACAAGTTCGGAGCGGCTGCAGGGTGCCGGAATACCCACTGGGTTAGATGTGGAAAGGAGTATTGGCACGTGAGTATTAAAGTTCCCCAATGTCTTTAAACGCACCTTGTTTTGTCTTTCAGATGCGGGATGCAGCGCCGACGGCCTCCGGAGCGTGCGAAGAGTTGGTAAGCTTTTGTCTTTCAGATGCCGGAATGCAGTGTGAAGACCTCCGGAGCGCACGAAGAGTAGGTAAGCCTTTGCCTTTCAGATGCCGGAATGCTAACCTGTTCTTTCTTGTCTTTATAGGTGTTGCTGAAGACTGGATTCAGGATGGTAAGCCTTTTCCTTTCAGATGCCGGAATGCTAACCTGTTCTTTCTTGTCTTTATAGGTGTTGCTGAAGACTGGAGTCAGGATGGTAAGCCTTTTTCCTTAGGCCCAGGACCGGATGCAGAAGACACGATGAGCGTTCTGCTGCAGAGGGTGCAGAATAACGCAAAGCAAGATTCATCCACCGGGTGTGGTTTAAATAGCCTCCTGTAGTGCTTAGGTGTCTCCTTCCACAGCCACGCCTAGGTAAGAAAAGAGTTCCTGGTAAGAAAAGAGTTCCTGCCTTCCAGAAGAGTTCCAGTGTTCTGAATCTAGGGAGTGGCTCCAGCCCCACCCAACAGGAAAAGTAGTTCCAAACAGAAGAGGATCAGAGGCTCAACTGGCAGGCAAGTAAGCAGAATGGTCTGCTGCAGGTAAGTCCACCCAAGCATTATGAGCCCGGCGCTTCCAGCGCTGGGACTGGGCATATTTATGAGCCTGGTGCCACTGGCGCCAGGACTGGGTCCAAAAGGTCCCAATTGGGACTGGTTGGCACTCGGAACCTGGGTTATGGATCTGCTTCCAAGGGAGTTGGGAAAACCCTGACCTTTTGGAAGCAGAGATCATGACAGCTATTACGCGATAGCTATCGGAGGGCAACTGAGAAACTTCGGGACATGGCGGATAGGTGGCGAGAACTCCCACTGACGTTAATTGGGCAGATTTCAATTGTGAAAACGGTCATCCTCCCCAAATTTATATTTCGAAGGGATTGTGTCCTCCGACGTATTCCTCATCTTAGATATATATCCTTCCAGCTCTGCTGGCCTCGGAAAATTTTTTCTCCAGAGGGCGCTGCGCGTCGACGTCCCTCGAGTCGATGACCCTCGACAGCCGCCGTATCGACGCTCGACGTCATCCTGCCTATAAAGGCCGCGCGCAGCGTCCGTTGCTCAGTTCCGTTTTTCCGCGCTACTCGGTGCCTCGGAATACCGTTGCTCAGTTCTTAGTAATATTTACTTCAAGTTATTCGAATCGTACTCGATGGCTTCCTCGTCGGAACCGACAACCCCTCGATCCGGCTTCAAAAAATGTCGAGATTGTGGGAAAAAGATGTCGTTGACCGATCCTCACAGAAATTGTCTGTGGTGCTTGGGAGTCGAACACCATTGTTCGGAGTGCGAGGACTGTATGTCCATGACAGCTAAGGCCCTGAAGGAGCGTAGGGGGAAGCTGGAGAAAGGTAAGACTTTTAAAGCTTCTTCTTCTTCGACGAAGTCGAGACATTCGTCTCCTCGTCACCACTCACGCTCCAGGTCTCGGAGTGGGTCTCATCACTCCTCGAGATCGAAACACTCGAAGAGGAGACGTCGAAGATCCCCTTCTCCGTCTTCCTCTTCCTCTGTTTCGCCAAAAAGAATCCCTTGCCCCACGAAACATAGTTCCCGGGCTGATTGGGAGGAATTCAGAAAAAACATGATGAGCGTCTTCGAGAAAGCAGCCTCGACCCCCTCGAAGACTGCCGAGAGCGATGCTCTGGTCGAAAGACCCGAAGGTAAAAAACGCCGCGAGTCGCAGTACCCGGCGAAAGAAACCTCTCGAGTGCGTCTCGAACCCTCGAGTAGGACCATGACCTCCAAACCTTCCTCGAAGGTTCCGTCGACGTCGAGGTCTTCGACGCCGTTGTCGAAGGGACCTTCGACATACAGGTCTGTCGACTCGACGCCGGCCTCGACACCGGCGTCGACGCCGAGAAAAGTCACGATGACCACACATCCAGTGACGATTCCCAGGCCCTCGACGTCGATGGCGTCGATATTGTCGAGTAAAATTCCAATTCTGTCGAGGTCCTCGAGGCCTCCACCTCTGTTTTTGACGCCACGCTCGAAGCCTTCGACGTCGACGACATCGACGTTTTCGAGGCCAATAATGACAAGTTCAGCACCCTCTGCCTTGGAAATGGGATTTACTCCCTTTATTAATTCAGAACAATTGAGAACTATATCCTCAATTTTAGAAGAGGGTGATTTGTCAGAACAAGATGAGTTACAGGGACCTGTAACCCCAGTTAGAGAGGAATTTTCCTCTGAAGAGCGCAGATTAAAGGATCTTCATGATTCTTTACATGAGGCAAGTGGTTTAGACACTTCCCCTGAGGTGGATTTTGCTAAACCAGACCCGGGGGAGCATGCTGAAACCCCCTACAGAGCCTTAATGGCCAGAATTACAGAGTTTATGGGGTGGTCTACACCTTCACAATCTTTCCAGCAAGATGACCTCACGGATATTCTTGACAAAGGCCCACAAGAGGATCCAGTGGTGCCCTTTCATAAAGCTCTTCAGAGAAAGATCATGACAAACTGGGAAACCCCAGATGTAATACCAGCAGTAAATAAAAAACTGCCTGCAAAGTACAGAGTATCTTCCACAGACCCAGAGTTCTTGTCTAAACATCCATCCCCAGAAAGTCTGGTGGTACAAGCAGCATCCTCTACCGACGTCAAGACGGCTTATCCTACTGTCCCACAGGACAGGGACGATAAAAAATATGATGCTATGGCTAAGAAAGTCTTTTCAGCATGTAGCATGGCGTTAAAGTCTGTTAATGCTACTTGCACCCTTGCTAGGTTCAGCCATACACTTTGGGAGTGTGCTTCTACAGCGGCTGACTGCATCCCGGAGGGAGAAGAAAGGGATGCGTTCCTGAATATTATACAGGACGGTAAAGACGCTATGTGCGAATCCCTCCAGACGGGCATTGATTCGGCTGACAGTATCAGCAGAGCAATGGCGGCAAGTACATCAATCAGGCGGTTCGCTTGGTTGAGAAAGTCGGGTTTTGCCCCAGATGTGCAAGCCAGGCTCTTGAACATGCCATTTGATGGCTTTTCTTTGTTCGGGAAAAAGGCGGATGACAGTTTAGAGAAACTGCAAACTTCAAAAGCAGCAGCAAAATCCCTAGGAGCTGCAATCCGTCAGACTCCTTTTCGTCCCACAGGAACCTCTGCGAGGGGCAAGTCCTTTCGCTTCTACTCCTCATTCGGAAGAGGTAGAGGACGACCGGCTCAAAGGGGTCAAAGAAGAACTACCCGAGGTGGACGGGGTAGATATTCTAAAGCCGCAGCAACAGCAGGTGCCTCTTTACCATCGGCATCTGCATCAGCCGCCCCAAAACCACTCTGAGGACTTCCCTCACAGGACACCTGTAGGAGGCAGGTTGACTCAACATCTGGCGGAATGGCAGGCTATCACGTCAGATGCTTGGGCATTGGAAACAGTTGCCCAAGGTTACTGCCTACCTTTCCTACGTATACCTCAGAGTCATCCACCGGGAATCAGCTCTCAGAAAGCTCCAGATCCGCTCCTCTTGCAGGAAATTATAGACCTGCTAGAGAAAGGTGCCATAGAACCGGTACCTGTAGCGGAGAGGAACAAGGGCTGGTACTCCCCTTACTTTCTCGTTCCAAAGAAAGACGGAGGACTGAGACCCATCTTGGACTTGCGAGAATTGAACAAATTCCTCAGGAAAGACAAATTCAAGATGGTCAATCTTTCTCAGATCCTCCAGGCCCTTCAGTTTCAGGACTGGTTGGTATCTCTGGACCTTCAGGACGCTTATTTCCATGTGCCTATCCATCTCAAACACAGGAAATACCTGAGGTTCGCAATTGGCAACTCTCACTATCAATTTCGAGTACTGCCTTTTGGGCTGACCTCCGCCCCGAGGGTCTTCACCAAGTTAATGTCGGTAGTGGCGGCAAGTCTAAGGAGGGAAGGGATTCACGTCTACCCCTACCTGGACGATTGGCTGATCAGGGCTGTTTCTCCGGAGCAAGCTCAGATCCAGCTAAATCACGTATGCTACTTCCTTCACAAGCTGGGCTTCTCCCTCAATTTAAAGAAGTCTCAAATGATACCATCGCAGAGACTCCAGTTCATAGGAGCGATCCTGGATACTTCCCTGGGAAAAGCCTCGCCACCAGAGGTGAGGGCTCAAGATATTCTACAGATGGTTACCAAGTTCCAACTTGCCCAACGTCTCCGAGCTTTCGACTTTTTGAGGTTGCTAGGCCTCATGGCATCCTGCATTTTCCTTGTGCCAGAGGCTCGCCTGAGAATGAGATCCCTCCAGTGGGCACTGAGGACTCAGTGGTCACAATTCTCAGGGAGAATGACAGATCTTCTTCAGGTTCAGGGCAGGGTGGCTCGAGACCTTCAGTGGTGGGCCTGTCAGGAGAACATTCTGAAAGGAGAACAGTTTTGGCAACCCTGGCCGGAGATAACAGTAGTCACGGATGCCTCACTCACGGGGTGGGGAGCCCACGCCAACGACTTGACCATCAGCGGTCGTTGGTCTCCATCGGAGTCCAGACTACACATCAACCTGTTAGAGCTGAGAGCCATCAAACTTGCGTTGAAGGCTTTCCTGCCAGTTGTACAAGGGAAGAACGTCCTGATAATGACGGACAACACGGTGGCCATGCATTACCTCAACAAAAGAGGAGGCGTAGGATCACTACCCCTGTGCAGAGAGGCGATGCAGCTCTGGTTTTGGGCAATCCAAGAAGGAATCTCTCTATCGGCAGTTCACCTAGCCGGAGAGAAGAACTTGACAGCGGATGCTCTGAGCAGGCAGAACACAGTCTCTCACGAGTGGGAGCTAGCTCAGGAAGTCCTTCAAGAGATCTTCGCCCTTTGGGGAACCCCTCAGGTAGATCTGTTCGCCACCAGCCTAAACAGGAAATGCGACCTGTTCTGCTCAAGGGAATTTCCTCCGAGAGGAGCTCTGGGAGACGCGTTCATAGTGGACTGGGAGTTTCCGCTTCTGTACGCGTTCCCACCGGTCCCTGTCATTCCTCAAATGATCAGGAGGTTGAGAAGATTCCGGCGAACCATGATCCTAATTGCCCCGGATTGGGCCAGGAGAACGTGGTACCCGGACCTTCTAGACTTGTCCATCTGCCCTCCATTTCGACTTCCTCTCAGAGAGAACCTACTCTCACAGAAGGGAGGTCAGGTTCTCCATCCAGACATCAAAACCCTCAACCTTCACGCTTGGCTTCTGAACGGCTGAGGTACAAGGATTGGGACCTCCCTGATGATGTTATGGAGGTGTTGCTTTCGGCAAGGAGACCAGCAACAAAGTCTTTATACCGCTGCCGTTGGAACAGATTTTGCAGCTGGTGTAGAGAACAGAATATCGACCCATTTTCATGTGGTACACCAATGGTTTTGTCCTTCCTACTATATTTGGCAAATTCAGGCCTTCAAGTTGGCACCATTAAGGGCTATCTCGCAGCGCTATCTATCTTTAAGAGTACTGCGGAGGAACCATCCTATTTCAAATTATCCTTGGTAATACAGTTTCTAAAGGGGTTAACCAATGTTTATCCCCCAAGACCATTCCAAGTTCCCCTATGGGATTTAAACTTAGTATTAACTTTCCTGATGGGGACACCTTTCGAACCTCTCCATTCTTGTTCGTTAAGATTCCTTACCCTTAAGACTGTTTTATTAATAGCACTTACATCTGCTAGAAGGGTGAGCGAATTACAAGCTCTTTCTTGTAAACCCCCTCATACAATCTTTCACAAAGACAAAGTTGTCCTGCAAGTGAAGCCTAATTTCCTCCCAAAAGTAGTCTCTGAATTCCATATCTCTCAGAAGATTATCCTACCATCTTTCTATCCTCCTCCTCACCCGGGGAAAGAGGAAGAGAGGTTACACAGACTAGACCCTAGGAGGGTTTTAAGTTTTTACATTAGTAGACTAGCCAGGATAAGACAGGCAGACCAGCTGTTTGTAGGCTACGCAGGTCACAAGCTGGGGTTACCAATAACTAAGCAGACTATTTCCAGATGGATCATTCTAGCCATTCTGGAATGTTATAAATTGGCAGGGAAAGAGCCCCCTCAAAACCTTAGGGCTCATTCGACCAGAGGTATTGCAGCTTCATCGGCCCTCAAAAGAGGCGTGCCGATTAAAGACATATGTGCGGCCGCTACATGGTCGTCTGTCCATACCTTTACACGTTTTTACAATCTGGATTCCTCCTCTTGTCAAGAGACTAGGTTTGGAAGGGCTGTACTGCATTCTATTCACCAATAGAAGACAGCGTGAAGTCAGTACTCCCTCCTCCGAATATAGAATACTGCTATGGGAGCCTATCTAAGATGAGGAATACGTCGGAGGACACAATCCCTTTGAAGAACAAGTTACTTCTTACCTTGTAACGTTCTTTCGACGGGATGTTCCTCCGACGTATTCCTCATCGACCCTCCCATCCATCCCCGCAGTTTTACTTCCCTTGTTGTTGCAGCTTACGCTCCTTCAGGGTGATTAGTCTAGTCCAAACAGTAATACTGTGGGCTACAAAACGGAACTGAGCAACGGACGCTGCGCGCAGCCTTTATAGGCAGGATGACATCGAGCGTCGATACGGCGGCTGTCGAGGGTCATCGACTCGAGGGACGTCGACGCGCAGCGCCCTCTGGAGAAAAAATTTTCCGAGGCCAGCAGAGCTGGAAGGATATATATCTAAGATGAGGAATACGTCGGAGGAACATCCCGTCGAAAGAACGTTACAAGGTAAGAAGTAACTTGTTCATCTCTTTCGAAGGGATTGTGTCCTCCGACGTATTCCTTATCTTTGATATACGTTTCCAGCTTGCTGCCCTCGGAAATGTTTTCTCTGTAGAGGGCGCTGCGCGTCGACGTCCGCTGAGTCGATGTCCCTCGACGGCCACCGTATCGGCGCCGACGTCATCATGCCCATAAATAGACACGCGCAGCGTCCGTTGCTCAGTTCCGTTTTTCTGCGCTTCGTGGGGCCTCGGAACGTCGTTGCTCAGTTCAGTCAGGTTTATCTAAATCTATTTCGACGAATATTCCTTATCGTTCTCGATGGCTTCTTCATCAGAACCGACGACGCCGCGATCCGGCTTCAAGAAATGTCAATAACGGATCCACACAGGGTCTGTTTATGGTGTTTGGGGTCCGAGCACCATTGTTCGGAGTGTGAGGACTGCATGTCCATGACGGCGAAAGCCCTGAAGGAGCGAAAGGGGAAGCTCGAGAGAGGTAAGTCAGCCAAAACCTCCTCGAAGGTTTCGTCGGCTGAGTCGAGGCATTCGTCTCCTCGCCGTCGAAAACACTCCCATTCTAGATCTCGAAGCAGCTCCCACCATTCGTCGAGATCTAGAAACTCAAAAAAGAGACGTCGAAGGTCCCATTCCTCGTCGTCTTCGGTGTCCCCAGAAAGAGTTTCCTGTCACAACAAACACAGTTCTCAAACTGAGTGGGAGGAATTCAGAAAGAAAATGTTCAGCGTCTTCGAGAACGCGGACTCGACCCCCTCGAAGACAGCTGAGGGTGATACCCCGGGTGAAAAACCCAAAAAATCGCAGCACCCGGCGAATCATTCCACCCGAGAGCGCCATGAGCCATCGGCTAAGAAGGCACCATCTTCGACGCCGTCGTCGAGGGTTCCTCGACACATCGGTCGATCGACTCGATGCCATCGTCGATGTCAACGCCGATGAAAGAGAGGACCAAGGCTCCACAGCCAACAGTGTTTTCAAGGGCCTCCGGCACGATGCCGAGACCGTCGTCGATGCTCTCGAGTAGGATCCCGATCCTCTCAAATTCTTCGAGGCCCCTTCCAGTTTTTTCAACGTCATTTTCGGCGCCTTCGAGGCCGGTTACATTGGCGTCGACGACTTCGACATTTTCTCGTCCAATAACGACGAGTTTAGCTTCTTCAGCCCTAGCGATGGGCTTTACTCCATTTCAGAGATCAGAATACCCTGGTCTTTCTTCAATTTATGAAGAAAGAGAAGACTCTGACCAAGAAACTTTTGGTTTACAGAGATCCTCACTGCCTGCTGCAGAGGATTTCACCTCTGAAGAAAGGAGGCTGAAGGAACTACAGGACTCACTTCATGAGGCCAGTGGACTTGACACTTCCCCAGAAGTGGAATTTGTAAAGCCAGACCCAGGGGAGCATGCCGAAACACCATATAGAACCCTGATGGCAAGAATAATTGAATTTATATGTTGGTCTGCGCCTTCACCTGTTTTCCAACAGGATGATCTAACGGATATATTGGACAAAGGCCCACTGGAGGACCCAGTGGTCCCCTTCCATGCAGCCCTACAAAGAAAAATCGCATCCAATTGGGAGACTCCCGAAGTCATCCCAGCAGTCAATAAAAGACTGTCGACAAAGTATAGGGTAGCGGCTGCTGACCCTGAATACCTGTCAAAACACCCGACCCCAGAGAGCCTGGTGGTTCAAGTGGCAACTTCATCCAGCAGTAGGACTGCTTACCCTACTGTCGCACAGGACAGGGATGACAAGAGGTACGACTCTATGGCAAAGAAAGTCTTCTCTGCCTGTAGTATGGCGTTGAAGTCCATCAACGCCACCTGTACGCTCGCCAGGTTCAGTCGCACATTATGGGAGTGTGCTTCATCAGCGGCTGACTGCATACCCGATGGAGAGGAGAAGGAAGCCTTCCTTAACATCATTCAAGATGGCAAAGATGCTATGTGCGAGTCTCTTCAAACTGGCATCGATTCCGCTGACAGTATCAGCAGGGCCATGGCGGCTAGTACAACAATCCGCAGGCATACGTGGTTGCGAAAGTCTGGCTTTGCTCCAGATGTACAGGCCAGACTTTTGAATATGCCCTTTGACGGCTCTTCGTTATTCGGAAAAAAGGCTGATGATAGTCTGGAAAAGTTACAGACTTCTAAAGCAGCAGCAAAATCCTTAGGAGCTGCTATCCGCCAAACTCCTTTTCGCCCCTCTGGAACCTCTGGGAGAGGAAAGTCCTTTCGCTTTTATTCCGCATTCGGAAAAGGCAGAGGACAGCCGGTGCAAAGAGGCCAAAGAAGATCCACCCGAGGTGGACGGGTCAAAGGTACTAAGACCGCAGCAGCAGCAGGTGCCTCTTTACCCTCGGCATCTGCATCAGCCGCCCCCAAACCACTCTGAGGCCTTTGCACACAAGACACCTGTAGGGTGCAGGTTAACTCACCATCTGACGGAATGGCAGGCTATAACGTCAGATGCTTGGGCGTTGGAGACAGTTGCCTAAGGTTACTGCCTACCCTTTCTACACATCCCTCAGAGTCATCCACCGGGGAACAGCTCCCAAAAAGTTCCAGATCCGCTCCTCTTGCAGGAAATTTTGGACCTGCTAGAGAAAGGTGCCATAGAACCGGTACCTGTAGCGGACAGGAACAAGGGCTGGTACTCCCCTTACTTTCTCATTCCAAAGAAAGACGGAGGACTGAGACCCATCCTGGACTTAAGAGAATTGAACAAATTCCTCAGGAAGGACAAGTTCAAGATGGTAACTCTCTCTCAGATCCTTCAGGCCGTCCAGCTCCAGGACTGGCTGGTATCTCTGGACCTTCAGGATGCTTATTTCCATGTGCCAATCCATCTCAAGCACAGGAAATACCTGAGGTTCGCAATTGGCAACTCTCATTATCAATTTCGAGTGCTGCCATTTGGGCTGACCTCCGCCCCGAGGGTCTTCACCAAGCTGATGTCGGTAGTGGCTGCAAGTCTAAGGAGGGAAGGGATTCACGTCTACCCCTACCTGGACGATTGGTTGATCAGGGCTGTATCTTCGGAACAAGCTCAGATCCAGCTAAATCACGTTTGCCACTCCCTTCACAGACTGGGATTCTCCCTCCATTTAAAGAAGTCACGGATGATACCATCTCAGAGACTCCAGTTCATTGGAGCGGTCCTTGACACTTCCCTGGGAAAAGCCTCGCCACCAGAGGTGAGGGCTCAAGATATTCTGCAGATGGTCACCAAGTTTCAAAATGCCCAACGTCTCCCAGCCTTCGACATTTTGAGGTTGCTAGGCCTCATGGCATCCTGCATCTTCCTTGTGCCAGAGGCTCGCCTGAGAATGAGATCCCTCCAGTGGGCACTGAGAACTCAGTGGTCACAATTCTCAGGGAGAAAGACAGATCTTCTTCAGGTTCCCGACAGGGTGGCTGGAGACCTTCAGTGGTGGGCCTGTCAGGAGAACATTCTGAAAGGAGAACAGTTTTGGCAACCCTGGCCGGAGATAACAGTAGTCACGGATGCCTCACTCACGGGGTGGGGAGCCCACGCCAACGACTTGACCATCAGCGGTCGTTGGTCTCCATGGAATTCCAGACTACATATCAACCTGTTAGAGCTGAGGGCCATCAGACTTGCGCTGAAGGCGTTCCTGCCATCTGTACAAGGAAATAATGTCCTGATAATGACGGACAACACAGTGGCCATGCATTACCTCAACAAAAGAGGAGGCGTAGGATCACTACCTCTCTATGCAGAGAGGCGATGCAGCTCTGGTTTTGGGCAATCCAAGAAGGAATCTCTCTATCGCCAGTTCACCTAGCCGGAGAGAAGAACTTGACAGCGGACGCTCTGAGCAGGCAGAGCACAGTCTCCCACGAGTGGGAACTAGCTCAGGAAGTCCTTCAAGAGATCTTCGCCCTTTGGGGAACCCCTCAGGTGGATCTGTTCACCACCAGTGTCAACAGGAAGTGCGATCTGTTCAAGGGAATTTCCCCCGAGAGGAGCTCTGGGAGACGCGTTCATAGTGGACTGGGAGTTTCCGCTTCTGTACTCGTTCCCACCGCTCCCTGTCATTCCACAAATGATCAGGAGGTTGAGAAGATTCCGGAAAACCATGATCCTCATTGCCCCGGATTGGGCCAGGAGAACGTGGTACCCGGACCTTCTAGACTTGTCCATCTGCCCTCCAATTCGACTTCCACTCAGAGAGAATCTGCTCTCACAGAAGGGAAGTCAGGTTCTCCATCCGGACATCAAAACCCTCAACCTTCACGCTTGGCTTCTGAAAGGCTGAGGTACAAGGATTGGGACCTCCCTGATGATGTTATGGAGGTGTTGCTTTCGGCAAGGAGGCCAGCAACAAAATCTTTATACCGCTGCCGTTGGAACAGATTTTGCAGCTGGTGTAGAGAAAAGAATATCGACCCCTTTTCATGTGGTACACCAATGGTTTTGTCCTTCCTACTCTATTTAGCAAATTCAGACCTTCAAGTTGGCACCATCAAGGGCTATCTGGCAGCGCGATACATCTTTAAGCGCACTGCGGAAGAACCATCCTATTTCAAGTTACCCTTGGTAATACAGTTTCTAAAGGGGTTAACTAACGTTTATCCCCCAAGACCATTCCAGGTTCCCCTATGGGATTTAAACTTAGTCCTAACTTTCCTGATGGGCACACCTTTCGAACCACTCCACTCTTGTTCGTTAAGATTTCTTACCCTTGAGACTGTTTTATTAATAGCACTTACATCTGCTAGAAGGGTGAGCAAGTTACAAGCTCTTTCTTGTAAACCCCCTCATACAATTTTTCACAAAGACAAAGTTGTTCTGCAAGTGAAGCCTAATTTCCTCACAAAGGTGGTTTCTGAATTTCATATCACTCAGAAGATTACCCTTCTATCTTTCTATCCTCCTCCTCATCCGGGGAAAGAGGAAGAGAGGTTACACAGGCTAGACCCAAGAAGGGCTTTACGTTTTTACATCAGTAGACTGGCTAGGATAAGACAAGCAGACCAGCTGTTTGTAGGCTACGCAGGTCACAAGCTGGGGTTACCGATAACTAAGCAGACCATTTCCAGATGGATCATTCTAGCCATTTTGGAATGTTATAAACTGGCAGGAAAAGAGCCCCGTCAAAATCTTAGGGCTCATTCGACCAGAGGTATCGCAGCTTCATCGGCCCTCAAAAGAGGAGTGCCGGTTAGAGACATATGTGCGGCTGCCACATGGTTGTCCGTCCATACCTTTATACGGTTTTACAACTTGGATTCCTCCTCCAGTTAAGAGACTAGGTTTGGAAGGGCAGTATTGCACACTATTCATCAATAAAAGGAAGCATGAAGTCAGTACTCCCACCTCCAATAACAGAATACTGCTATGGGAGCCTATCTAAGATAAGGAATACGTCGGAGGACACAATCCCTTCGAAGAACAAGTTACTTCTTACCTTGTAACGTTCTTTCGATGGGATGTTCCTCCGACGTATTCCTTATCGACCCTCCCATCCATCCCCGCAGTACTACTTCCCTTGTTGTTGCAGCTTACGCTCCTTCAGGGTGATTAGTCTAGTCCAGAAAGAATTATTGTGGGCTACAAAACGGAACTGAGCAACGGACGCTGCGCGCGGCCTTTATAGGCAGGATGACGTCGACGTCGATACGGCGGCTGTCGAGGGACATCGACTCGGCGGACGTCGACGCGCAGCGCCCTCTAGAGAAAATGTTTTCCGAGGCCAGCAAAGCTGGAAAGAGATATCTAAGATAAGGAATACGTCGGAGGAACATCCCATCGAAAGAACGTTACAAGGTAAGAAGTAACTTGTTCTTCTATCTGACTTGAAAGTGGCAGCACAACCTTTAAGCCTCAGCCACCTCCTCTCCAATCTCAGTAGTAATTACCAACATGAAACCTATAAGCTCCCACAACTGGGAACAATCATTACATTGACAAAACCACAAGTCTGAAAATGAATGGAAAATGTGGAATAACCAATCACAGATGGAGGGACAAGAAAAAACTGGGAACAACCTATCAGAAGTGAGATTATAGAATCAAAGTAATCGTCCACCCCATAAAGGAGCACAGGCTCCTGCAGAAAGGGTCACTTACCTTACCACCGACCAGAACATTGAGAGTGGAGAGGTCTAGCCATAACCATAAAGAGGGCCACCATGGCAAACAAGCCTAGAGCCTGCTAGGGTTAGATAGTGAGAGAAACAAGGTCAGAAGGCTATCCTAAGAGCCTGAGGCTGCATCTCAGACTCTGGGGAAGATCTGATTGGATGAGAGACTTGAAGCGCTCCCTCTATGGCCAGGAAACCAAAGCCCAGGCGAACGACTGGTGGTCGTTGAGTTGCAATATCACATTCTGACAACAACCTTAGTTTGTAGGAAATACTTGCTGGCAGTGTGTTCAAAGGAATTTTATATAGGCCCAGGAAAGGAACCCAGGGCTCCATTGTGAGACATTATGCCTAACACATACACTAAGGCAAATAGGAGAAATACTTAGTTGGCAAAGTCAAGAAGCTGGGCACTACATCCCTGAGCCTATAAAACAAAGAAACAAGTTGAGCTGTGTATTCCTGAGCTTGGGCATTAGATATGGGAATCCTAAAAGGACTGGTGGTGTGTAACATAGGACCTAGCACAATCTTGAATATCCCGACTTCGCAACTTTAATCCAAGTTATCCTTAGTGCTTTATTTGAAAGGCAGTATGTCCTGCAAGTGCTCACCCAACCTAGCCATACCAAGTTAATAAAGCATGTCAAATAGTGCATTTCAGACACATGTGTTCGGTTGAGTCTGCATCATACGCAGGACATAGAAGATGAATGGGAGGACTATGTAATTCCTAAAGGCAGTTAAGCAGAGTCCACAATAGATGTCTCTCCATCAGATGAGACTGTGGCATTCAATGGGTTACCAGACATTTGGTCGAAAAAAATTGGTCGACCAGACAAATGGTCGAACCAATTTGGTCGAAAACCAAATGGTTGAATTTTTTTATTTTTTTTATTTTAACCCTTTTTTTTATTTTTGGGGGTGGGGGGTCCCCCCCAACCCACTTTTTTTCTCTAAAAACCCCTTTTTTTACAAAACGAAAACCCGAAAAATAAATATATAAATAACAAAAAAAATTCGACCATTTGGTTTTCGACCAAATTGCGTCGACCAAATTGCAGTCGACCAGTTTTTTTTCGACCAATTGACTGGACACCATTCAATGCCATGATGATTAGGCTTTTACATCTCTTAATCCTAGTCTCACATCTGAGAAACATGACTTCTTCCTTTTCAACCACCTTAAGAAATCCAGGAGCACTATTCTGACCAACCCCACCTTGGAGAACATCTTAGGAATAGTGACTCTCTAAAAGTGCAGGTAGAAATTGGGTGTAAACCCCATGAAAATGCACTTGGTTCTCTACGAGCCAGCTAGACCCAGAGTTCGTAATCTGTGTGGCAGTCAAATGCTACTCCCTGAGCAAAGTATGTCTTCTCTGGTGAAAATGGGGGTAAGACGTTTGATGCCTGTCGAAAAAAAGGTTCACGTACAGGGTGGGACTACATTAAAATCAGTGGATTTGCTTGTGATCCCCTCTGGTGTGACAGGAAGAGTTTTGCTGCTTGCTGGAGTGTTTGCCATGTGACCAAACTCAAGATGTGCAAAGTAGCCTAGAAATCCCTGGCATATACACCCTGGTTTATTTGGGAATTCAGCACCATTTCAATATCACTCTGGCATTGACCTTTCTTGATAAAAGCCAGGCAGCGCTTTGTTCAATAATCACCCAGTGACATTGTACTGAACCATCACAAACATCCACCCTATGATGATAACACTATTTTATTAAAGCATGAATAATTAAAACAAAGATAAATTCATAAAAGATGTGGATGCTAAGCTTACTCATCTTTCATGCTGTTTCTGCCATTGGAGGAGTCCCACAAGGAAAAATATACAGCTTAATTTAACACAGCTGCAGGGCCTTGTCAATCATAAAACAAGAAATGCTCTGACCAAGAGGATTCACCCAGGGAGTAGCCACAGTACACAGATTGAATAATTCGAGGGGATTGGGTCCTCCGACGTATTCCATATCAATGACATGTAATCACCACAGCTGTGCTGCTTCGGAAACTTTTTCGGCGTCTGCGTCCTGCGTCGATGACGTCGATGCGCCGCCGTCGAGGACCTCCTCCGACGTCCGACGTCATCCGATGTGATAAGTAGGACGCACGACGCCAGTAGCCTCAGTTCCGTTTTTTCCGCGAACGTGTTGCTTCGTGTTTCTCGGTTCTAGCCTCGACTCATTAGAGTTCTGTTCTTTCCGGTTCTTCGAACCTGTTCGTTTGTGAATTGTTCCTTCGACGATGTCTTCCGCTTCGTCTTCAACCCCGCGTCCGGGCTTCAAGAAGTGCGGGGAGTGTGGGTCCAAGATGTCGGTGACTGACTCGCACGATGCCTGCCTCTGGTGCCTCGGGGAGGCCCACGACACGGATGACTGTGTCGACTGCCTGTCGCTCACGTCCAAGGCCTTACGCGAACGTAAGAAGAAATTGTCGGTAGGTCGGGTGTCCAAGCCCCGGAAGTCGAAGTCGGCGGGGCTTTCGACGGATGATTCGAGGGGTGACTCTCCGCGTCATCGTCGGAAGTCTCGTCGGTCTTCTTCTTCTAGGAGTCGGTCTCGCCACTCCTCGGCCTCTTCGAGGCATTCTCGGAAGCGCCGACACCGGTCGCCTTCCAGGTCCTCTTCAGAGGACTCTGCCCGGCACGTCGGTTTCCCCACCAGCCGTGCGTCGCCGGAGGAATGGGCTTCCTTCGGGAAGAAGATGTTGGCGATTCTTGAGTCGCAGGGTACTCAACCGTCCGCGCCCCCGAGTGGGGTCGGCCGTGAGAGGTCGAGAGCCACCGCTCGCAAGAGTGGTCGGCGCGAGTCACGGGAGAGGTCCCGTTCGGACAAGGGGGCTCGTTCTCGCCGTACCCGTTCCAGGTCCCGGTCCTCGACGCGATCGAGACCGTGTGCACCTGTGATGTCTTCGAGGAAGACATCGACGTCTGAGGCGTCGAGGGCGTCGACAGGCTTTCTCGAGGCTCCGGCTCCGAGGAAGTCGTCGAAGCTGTCGACGGTCAGGTCGTCGAGGGACACGCTCGGAGCTCCGGCTTCGAGGGCTGTGTCGACGCCGCCGATACTGGAGGCGCTGCATCTGACGTCGACGCCGATTTCCTCGACGTCGACGCCGATCCTCTCGGCGCCGTTGCCGGTTTTCTCGACGTCGGCGCCGATTCGCTCGACGCCATCGACGCCTTTCGTGTCGGAGGTGCCCCGTGTCTCGGGCGTTCCCCCTAGGAAGGCTCTGGTTAAGAGCAGGCACTCTCGGGTGCCTTTCCACCACTTGGATTATATTTCGGAGGCGGATGAGGATTCGGATGGCCTGGTTCCTAGTCAGGTGCCGGATGACATTGTCTCGGGCCATAGTCAATTTGACGATTTGAGGCAGTCGCTGCATGATGCCAGTGGACTGGACACCTCTCCGGAGGTGGAATTTGGTCGGCCTGAGCCTGGCTCCCATGCCGATTCCTCATACCGGCGCCTTATGGCTAGGGTGTCTGAGTATCTGGGATGGTCTGCTCCCCCAGGTGAGTTTGTGCAGGATGATCTGACGGACATCCTTGATGTTGGTCCCCCAACTGACCCGGTACTGCCGTTCCATATGGCTTTACAGCGTAGGGTGGCGGCGGCTTGGACTGCTCCGGAGAGTCTCCCGGCAGTGGGCAGATCCTTGTCGCGAAAATACCGTCCAGCCAGTGGCGACCCCTGCTACTTGACCAGGCACCCCACTCCGGAAAGTTTGGTGGTGCAGGCGGCCACGGCCCCGGCAAAGCAGGCGTCGTACCCTACCATCCCTCCTGATAGGGACGACAAACGTTTTGATGGCTGGGCGAAGAAGGTGTTTTCTTCTGGTGGTATGGCGCTTCAGGCGGCCAACTCCGTTTGTGCCTTGTCGCGTTTCACGCACACTCTGTGGAACTGTGTTGCGTTAGCGGCTGAACATATTCCCGAAGGGGTCGAACGGGATGGTTTCCTTGCTATGGTCCAGGATGGTAAGGATGCCATGTGTGAGTCCGTTCAGTCGGGTTTGGACTTGGCTGAATGCGTCAGTAGGTCCATGGCGGCGAGCACCGTGATACGCAGGTTTGCGTGGTTGCGGAAGTCGGGGTTTGCTCCTGATGTGCAGTCCCGGCTCCTCAACATGCCCTTTGATGGTGAACATCTTTTTGGCAGCAAGGCTGACGAGAGCCTTGAGAGGTTGCAGACCTCAAAAGCTGCAGCGAAGTCGTTGGGCGCTGCAGTTCGCCAACCTCCGCTTTTTCGTCCTAGGGGACAGCAGTGGAGGGGTGGCTCCTTTCGCTATTACTCGTCCTTTGGTAGAGCGAGAGGAGCTTGCAGTCAAAGGGGCCAACGCAGGGGTACCAGAGGTGGACGACAAGGTACCCGTGGTGCCAAGGCCGCTCGGGCAGTTGCCTCTTTGCCCTCAGGTAACGCCGCAGCCGCTCCTACTCAGTCATGAGGCCATGTACCATGGTTCGCCGGTTGGGGGAAGGCTGGCGCAGCATCTTGTAGAGTGGCGTGCCATTACTTCAGATGTGTGGGTTCTGGAGATCATTTCCCACGGCTACTGTCTTCCCTTTCGGCACAGGCCTCGCGACAATCCACCGGGGAACCTCTCTTTGAAGAGTCCGGATCCGCTCCTTGCGCAGGAAATTCAAGCCCTGCTGGAGAAAGGCGCCATAGAACTGGTGCCTGTAGCGGAGAGGAACAAGGGATGGTATTCCCCTTATTTTTTGGTTTCGAAGAAAGACGGGGGTTTGAGACCCATCATGGACTTGCGCGGTTTGAACAAACTCCTCAGGAAGGACAAGTTCAAGATGGTTACTCTCTCTCAAGTCCTCCAGGCCCTTCAGCTTCAGGACTGGTTGGTGTCACTCGACCTCAAGGATGCTTACTTCCATGTGCCGATCCATCCCAAGCACAAGAAGTACCTGAGGTTCGCGGTTGGCGACTCGCACTTTCAGTTTCGGGTCCTGCCGTTCGGTTTGACCTCCGCCCCGAGGGTTTTCACCAAGCTCATGGTGGTGGTGGCAGCGCATCTCAGGCAAGGGGGGATTCACGTCTACCCCTACCTGGACGATTGGTTGATCAGGGGGAGCTCTCCCGAGCAAGTCCTGGATCATCTGTCCGTCGCCTGCCACTCCCTTCACAGGCTGGGCTTCTCCCTCAATTTAAAGAAGTCCCATTTGACGCCAACACAGAGGCTCCAGTACATCGGAGCAGTGCTCGACACTTCCCTGGGGCAGTGTTTTCCTCCCCAGGTGAGGGCTCTTCACATTCAGCAGATGGTGCACAAGTTTCAGCATGCCCAGACGCTCCCGGCGTTCGAGTTCTTGAGGTTGCTCGGCCTCATGGCATCCTGCATTCTTCTGGTGCCAGAGGCTCGCCTGCGGATGAGATCTTTGCAGTGGGCACTCAAGACGCAATGGTCGCAGTCCTCCGGCAGGATGTCGGACCCGGTTCAGGTGCCGCCCTCGGTCGCCCGGGACCTTCTGTGGTGGGCTGTCGAAGGCAGCTTGATGAAGGGGGCTCCGTTTTGGCTACCCTGGCCGGAGGTGACGATCGTGACGGATGCATCCCTCACGGGATGGGGAGCTCATGCCAACGGGCTGACAGTCAGCGGTCGTTGGTCTCCGTCGGAGTCCAGACTCCATATCAATCTGTTGGAGCTGAGGGCCGTCAGGCTAGCCCTGAAGGCTTTTCTGCCGACTGTGCGAGGAAAGGCTGTCCTGATCATGACGGACAACACTGTGGCCATGCACTACCTCAACAAAAAGGGGGGGGCAGGGTCACTTCCTCTGTGCAGGGAGGCGATGCAGCTCGAGTTCTGGGCCATCCGGCAGGAAGTTTCGATCTCGGCAGTTCATCTGGCCGGAGACGAAAACGTGACGGCGGACGCTCTGAGCAGGCAGAGCGCGATCTCTCACGAGTGGGAGTTGGCTCAGGAGATTCTCCTGGAGATCTTCGCCCTTTGGGGGACCCCTCAAGTGGATCTCTTCGCCTCCAGTGTCAACCGGAAGTGCGAGAGGTTTTGCTCGCGGGAATTTCCTCCGAAAGGAGCCTTAGGCGACGCGTTTGTGGTGGAGTGGTCATTCCCGCTGCTGTACGCGTTTCCTCCAGTCCCCGTCATCCCGCAAGTGCTGCGGAGGTTGCGGAAGTTCGGTTCCCGGATGATCCTCATTGCTCCGGCGTGGGCTCGGAGGACGTGGTACCCGGACCTTCTCGACTTGTCCATCTGCCCTCCACGTCGTCTTCCCTACCGAGACGATCTGCTCTCACGGGAGGGGGGTCAGGTTCTCCATCCAGAGGTCGGATCCCTCAACCTTCACGCTTGGCTTCTGAAAGGTTGAGGTATAAGGATTGGGACCTCCCTGAAGACGTGATGGAGGTGTTGCTTTCGGCCCGAAGGCCCGCAACTAAGTCTCTGTACCGTTGCCGTTGGCGTAAGTTCTGCGACTGGTGCAGAGTTCAGAATGTGGATCCTTTTGCATGTGACATCCCCATGGTTCTGTCCTTTTTGCTTTCTTTGGCCCACAGGGGCTTGCAAGTGGGTACCATTAAAGGTTACCTGGCGGCGCTGTCCATCTTTAAGCGCTCATCTGAAGAATGTTCTTACTTTAAAATCCCTTTAATTTCACAGTTTCTGAAAGGGCTCACTAATGTGTTCCCTCCGTCGCCTTTCCTGGTGCCCGGTTGGGATTTAAACCTTGTTCTTAGGTTTCTTATGGGTGCTCCGTTTGAGCCTTTACATTCTTGCCCTTTGAGACTGTTGACTTTGAAAACTGCGTTTCTAGTTGCGGTTACTTCCGCTCGCAGAGTGAGTGAGTTACAGGCACTTTCTGTTAAGCCACCCTTCACTGTATTTCACAAGGACAGGGTTGTCCTTCGAGTTCGTCCTTCTTTTCTTCCAAAGGTAGTGACGGAATTTCATTTGGCCCAGAAGATTGTTCTTCCGGCTTTCTATCCTCCTCCGCATCCTGGTAAGGAAGAGGAGAGGCTCCATAGGCTTGATCCTAGGAGAGCTTTGAGCTTTTATGTTTCTCGCATGTCCCGGGTCAGAGTGGACGATCAACTCTTTATTGGTTACGCTGGTAAGCGCTTGGGGCAAGCTGTGACGAAACAGACTTTGTCACGCTGGATTATTTTGGCCATCTCGGAGTGTTACCGCTTGGCGGGTAAGGACCCACCGGCTGGCTTGCGGGCCCATTCTACCAGGGGCGTGGCTGCATCTACTGCCCTGCAGAGGGGTGTTCCTATTCGCAACATCTGTGATGCTGCCACCTGGGCTTCAGTACATACATTTGTACGGCATTATTCCCTCGATTCCATCAGAGGGCAGGATCTGGCCTTTGGCAAGGCGGTCCTTTGCTCTGCTATTTGATTGGCTATTCTAAATTTTGTTTCTAAATTCTTTCCCTCCTCCTTGATTTGGTACTGCTTTGGGAGTCTGTCATTGATATGGAATACGTCGGAGGACCCAATCCCCTCGAAGAACAAGTTACTTTCTTACCTGGTAACGTTCTTTCGATGGGATGGTCCGACGACGTATTCCATATCGCTCCCACCCTGCCTTCCCCGCTGCAGAATTTCTGTTGCGATTGCAGCTTACGTTCCGCAAGGCTTTGTGTCGGACTGGCAGTTGACTAATGTCACACGTTCTGGGGGAAAAAACTACAACTGAGGCTACTGGCGTCGTGCGTCCTACTTATCACATCGGATGACGTCGGACGTCGGAGGAGGTCCTCGACGGCGGCGCATCGACGTCATCGACGCAGGACGCAGACGCCGAAAAAGTTTCCGAAGCAGCACAGCTGTGGTGATTACATGTCATTGATATGGAATACGTCGTCGGACCATCCCATCGAAAGAACGTTACCAGGTAAGAAAGTAACTTGTTCTTCTGATGTCAATCAATTGTAAGGGTGTCAAAGAAGGAAGCTGACACAAAGTTGGCATGGCTGGTGTTATAGACTTATTTGTGCATGAAAAGGCTCTCATCCCAATCTTCTAAGAGGTGTTTCCCTGCATCAAATATAGTACTAGAAGGTCCGTCAGAATGTCTGTCAATTCCCACTCCACCATCCTGTGTCACAGACTACTCTATCCATCACATACAACTAAAGGATAATCTAACAGAAAGTTTCTTCTCCAGGAGAATGTCTCCCTTCTCCTGATGCTCGCATAGTGTTTACAAGAATGTTCTCTTGCAACAAGAATGCCAGGGGGGAATGACTCCCTTCCCATGGCTGGTGGGTTTCACAATCTTTATACAATTCCACATCCAGGAGAATGGCTCCCTTCTCCTGGTAAAGATCTATGCAGTTTTAAATAAAACCAGGGGCAATTACTCACTTCCTCTGGCGTCTCTAGCACAACTCCCAGTTTGGGACCAGGAGAATGACTCCCTTCTCCTGGTATTGCTTGGCACAGTTCACAACCTGGCCAGGAGGGATGGCTCCCTTCCCCTGCTCTCTAAAAAGGTCTTTCTCACATTATTCAGCTTGATGTACACTTTTCCACTCTGTTTTGGTGTTAGAAAAGTCCCAAATCCTTCTTTGTTGATCACTGGGCTTAGTGCCGCCACTGCAACAAAGAAGCTCTCCTTGCTTGCTCAGTTCCCTTCTGTTGGCGTCCCAGACCCTTCTCTAGTAGTCAGTGGGCTTAGTGCCGCCACTGCGACAAGGAAGCTCTCCTCAAATGCTTATTTAAAATCATGGTGGTCTCCGACCCATCCCAGGTGGTCGGTGGGCTTATTGTCGCCTTTGTGACGGGGAAGCTCTCCTCGGATTCTGGGTATACAAGTGTTGGCATCCCGACCAATCTATCTTGCACCCTGTGTCCCCTCCGGAGTCCCTTTCACCCCCAGTTACATTCTGAGCATTTTCGGGACCTCCTGGGACTGGGGGTTCTTCTCTCTGAAGCACCGGACTTCTCTCTCCGGTTTCCACAGCACCGCTGCGGCTACGCCCACGCTCTGGCATACTGCTTGGCTCTTCTCTCCTGCTTAGTGTTCGGGTCTGTATCAGCTGGGCCTGTAGAGAATTCCTTCTGCGCTTTGCCAGCGTCTTCTGCTCTTCTCCGACTCTTGTGTCTGCCCACAGTGTTTGAAACGCCTGCTGGCTTCTGCACCTATTCCCTCTCCTGGCTGGGTTTGACAGGTTGGTTAGTCCACCATTGATACTTACACAATGTTGCCAGTCTCTCCCTGGCAGATTGTAAAAGTCCTTTGTTTCTGTTGATAACTAAATTCTCATGCCTCCTTGAGGCCACCTCATACCAGTACTAGAACAGTCAGTAACCTTCATGTCTCCTGTGCTCTTCTTCGTCCTAGTACTTTGGCTTTGGCTTTAGCTTTATCCCCTGTGTTACAACAATACATAGGTTTACTTTCAATTAAATGGTTCTATACAGTGGGGAGGGCTAGGGAATGTTGGGGAGTGACAATACTCAAAGGACTGAACTCCAGGAGATGGTCCTTCCCCCCCCCCATCACCCCCATAGGGGGAGTCCCTTACCATGAGGGCCTCCCGAATTAAACCACCCATAGGGGGACTATATGGTAGCGGCCGTACCACCCTAGCCCTTTAAAAAGGGCTCCTCCTTGGGGAGAAGTGGCAACACCATGTGAATCGTTGCACAATACATAACATTTAAAAAATCTACCCTGCTGTCTGCCCGCCTCGAAGCACCAGCACATGCAACAGTAAACAAATCCACAAGATACTAGCAAAAACATTCTTGGGCTGGATAAATTAAGCACAGACAGGGGCGTTGCTAGGGGGGGGCTAAGGGGGCTATAGCCCCTGATCTTTTGGTTGTAGCCCCGGATAGAATCTCAGGAGCTACAGCCAAAAGGCTAGCTAGCCCCCAGTCCCGACAGTTCTGACATCAGCTTAGCCCCGGGTCTTTTCCAGACCTAGCAACTCCCCTGAGCACAGACCCATCTGAATGGTTTGCATGGTGTTAGCAGGCTTTTCCTTGAAAGCTGATATATGAAAATAAAACAGCTGCATGAACAACACAAGGCTCATCTTTTCTTGGGAAGTGTGCGCAACAAAGAAATCTGCCTTTAACTGGGTCAAGAACACACAGGCTGAAAGTACTGAAATGTCTGATCCATTACAGACAGTATTGTGATCCATGTGCTTGGGAAATTGTTAGAAGCTTGGAGATGGACTCCAGAGTGAGACTATTTTCCAAAATGTCCATGATCCATTAGATGGACATTACAAACACACATTGGTGTTGGAACCGAGGAATCAGACCTCCAACTGGGCTGGTTAATGGAGGGTGTGGCAACTCAGTCAGACTTGCTTGGTGGTCTTCGAGTCTTCGCTGGTGTGGGCTATCTTCTCTTGTCCAACAAGCAGTAGTCCTGACTTTACCATATCCCTGTTAGGATCCCTAGTATCCCTGAGAGTACTACAAGAGACTGGATAAACACCTAGACGCTGTGGTGGACCAATCCTTGGAATATCAAAACAGCATGCACAATACTCTTTGTTGAAGGGTACCTTGGAATGTGATGTTTCTGTATTATTTTAATTCTCTAGGATCTTGCCATTTTTCTTACCCAAGACATGTTTACCATAAAGGTTTGTCCAAGATGTTTGCCTACACCTCAGTTCAGAAATAGGTGCATTTTAATCAACCTCGTTATTTGTCGACTGCAAAATTATCATGCGCTTAAAGCTAGTCTCTACGATGTCAACTGATTTAAGTTAAAAGTATTGGTAAATGCCCTCTTCCAAGATACCTTCCTTCTCGAGCCCTTCGCTCAGCTACCTCCAACTCTCTAAGGGTTAGACGCTTCTGCAGGCAGAGAGTGGGGGGTAGATCTCTCTCCTCTGCTGGTGTCTCCCTCTGGAATGGCCTCCCTGCCCCTCTCAAACTTGAGCCGGACCACCTGAAGTTCGAGAAGCAGCTCAAAACATTCCTCTTCTCCTCTGCTTTCTCTCGTTCCCTCCCCTGCTGACCTAACTGACCTACCTGTCTGCTGTACCAACTGGTTGCTTGGCTACCACTCAGAGTCTCACTGGGTACCATGCTCTTTCTTGATCAGTCACCCTTGCACTGCCTCCGGGCCTACCACGCATTTAGTGGCTGTAACTGTAACCCTATAGTCCCTTGTTTTCCTTGCACTACCCAGAGCTGGGCTGCCCTGGCTGCACTTGCTCAGAGCATTGCTGCACTGTTTTCCCCTCCCCTCACCCTTGCACTTCTCGTTCTCACACTTGCACAATCTGAATGACACAAGGCCTAGTAATATTGTTTGTCTTGTCCTCCCTCCATCTTCTGTACCTGTCTTGTCGCACCTAGTAACACTTGCGTACTGGTGCGTTATATATGACTTATCATATATCACCCGAGGTGAGGGTTCACCACATCCTGCAGTTGGTCTCCAAATTCCAGAGTGCCCAGCGTCTTTCGGCCTTCACATTTTTTAAGTTGCTCGGCCTCATGGCATCCTGCATTTTCCTGGTGCCAGAGGCTCGCCTGAGAATGAGATCCCTCCAAAGGGCCCTCAGGGCACAGTGGTTGCAGTTCTCGGGCCAGATGTCAGATCTAATCCAATTTCCGAGCAGAGTTGCAGAGGATGTCCTGTGGTGGGCCTGCGAGAACAACATCGTGAAAGGGGAACCCTTTTGGCAGCCATGTCCGGAGATGATAGTAGTTACAGATATTCCACTCATGGGGTGGGGAGCCCATGCCAACGATCTGACGGTAAGCGGTAGTTGGTCTCCATTGGAGCCAAAACTACACATCAATCTTTTGGAGCTGGGGACAATCAGATTAGCGCTCAGGGCCTTTCCTGCCCTCTGTACAGGGAAAGAATGTCCTGATAATGACAGACAACCCAGTGGCCTTGTACTGCCTCAACAAAAGAGAAGGTGTAGGGTCACTACCACTGTGCAGCGAAGCAATGCAGCTCTGGTTCTGGGCAATTGAAGAAGGAATCTCCCAATCGGCAGTACACCTAGCCGGACAGGAGAAAACAGCGGCAGATGCTCTGAGCAGGCTGACCACAGTCTCCCACTAGTGATAACTAGATCAGGAAGTCCTACAAGAGACCTTTGCCCTTTGGGGAACCCCTCAAGTAGATATATTCGTGACCAGTGTCAACCGGAAGTATGAATGGTTCTGCTCCAGGGAATTATCCCTAAAAGGATCTCTAGGGGACACGTTCGTAGTGGACTGGGAGTTTCCAATCCTGTACGCGTATCCTACAGTCCCCATCATTCCTCACTCCTTCAGGAGGTTGAGAAAGTTCGAGAAATCCATGATCCTAAGTGCTTCGTATTGGGCATGGAGGACGTCGTACCAAGACCTTCTGGACTTGTCCATCTGCCCTCCAATAGGTCTTCCACAAAGAGAGGACCTTCTTTCGTGAGAAGAAGGTTGGATTCTCCATCCAGAGGTCTAGACATTCAACCTTCACGCATGGTTTCTGAGATGTTGGGATATAAGGATTAGGACCTCCTGGATGACGTAATGGGCATTTTGCTTTCGTCCAGAAGGCCAGCAACTAAATACTTGTACCGCTGCCGTTGGAACAGATTCTGTAGCTATGCAGGGAAAAGGATGTGGACCCTTTTCAATCTAACACACCTATGGTATTAACTTTTTTGTTACATTTGGCTAATTTGGGGCTCCAAATTGGGACTATTAAAGGATACTGGGTCGCCCTTTCAATCTTCAAGCGCATGTCGCAGGTGGTATCCTATTTTAAGATGTCATTAATCATACAATTCCTAAAGGATCTCACTAACGTTTTGCCTCCATCTCAAGTTCCGATTTGAGACCTCAATCTTGTACTAAAATTCCTTATGTGCACTCCTTTCAAGCTACTTCATTTGTGTCCTTCATGGCTGTTGACCTTTGTAACCATCCTATTAGTTGCATTAACATCAGCCCACAGTGTGAGCAAACTACAGGCCTTACCGTGTAAGCCTCCATTTACTATTTTCTTTAAGTACAACGTTGTTCTTAAAGTCAAACCATCTTTTCTACCGAAAATTGTATCTGAGTTTCATTTAGCCCTGAAAATTGTGTTACCATCTTTTTATCCGACCTCCACATCCTTGCAAGGATGAGGAGAGACTGCATAGGCACAAGCATCACCACAGAGTACACATTGTAGTAGTAGGAGTTTTATCCTGTGTGATGTATCTGTAATGATTCCTTCAAGAAACCTGGCCTGGGATCCTTCTCATGTGGCCAGGAAAAGGAAGACTCTTCCTGATCCCGACCCTGATGGTGGTGTACTGCTGGAGGATCACATGGTGGTGGGGGGAAACAGGCCAAGAAGACTGGGAAACCCCCCTGTTTAACTTTCCCCAGGATCCCACACTTTGGATGGTTTTTTGCCAAACAGCCGAAGTTAAAATAACTAATTTTGTTGTTGGGGACTTCATGCCCCATAATCCCAAGAGTACTGGGACAAGGAAGAGGGCTGAAGAGGCATGCTATGGCAGTAGTCAGGCAATTAAGCCCAACAGCCCACACCTGAAGGAACCTGGGAGGCATAAAAGGCAGGCAGTGAGAGGGTGTTGTGGCTGTAGTAACAGAATCCGAAGAAAGAAGACAGTGTTCGCAAATCAAGCAGAAGTGGGAGAACTAGAGGGACACTGGAAAGTGGATGCAGCAGATTTCACCTGCTTGTTCTGAGAGGGTCCTGGTTTCCCAAACTCTGAAGGGCAGAGGCTGTGTGGCAGAAGACTTGCAGGGAGGCTGTCTTTCACCATGTGAGCCTGATTGCTGTGCAGGAGCCGTGTGGAATTCCGAAGGGAGGAGCTTTGGGCGAGTTGCTGGTCTCAGGAGCGAGAGGGGCTCCAAACCGAGTGGCTGGACCAAAGACACATTCAGCGAGGAAGGGTGCAGGTGAGTCAAACCTGCCATTCTGATTCCTTGCCCGAACATTGCCAGCAACAGTATCCAGTTCCAATATTCACTTGTGTCTAAATTAAAGCGAGCAGAAGTGTTTGTTGAAGTCTTTAAACCAAGGGACAATGTGAAAGTAGCACTCGGACAAAGTAATCGAGCGATTCAAATTTCACTTGCATGAAGAGCAAACATTACAAACACAATTGTTAAGCCTTTAAAGCTCATACACTTTATTAAGAAGTGGTTGTGTGTGCCTAATTTCGATTTCCAAAGGAATGCTGAAATCTAATCCTTTATTCAAACAAACAATCACAACTTGTGTAAGAAGTCAAGTAGTTAAACATTGTATCATTCCATATGCGGCTGAAGAGAGAGCAAACATTACCCAAGCCAAGAGTCTTTCCCAATTTCACACTGGGCGCAGCCTTTATCAGAGCCAGAACGCAATCTTATCTATACTGTGAGGCCAATAGAAGTGTAATCTTGTTTAACACATCAATGTGCAAGCAAAACCTGAAGTCAAGCGAGTGGCACCAAGGTTTCTGGGTAACTGTTTGTTTAACAGTTGGCAAATAAAGTGAAAGCAAAGTTGGGGAATGGGAACTTGCTGCTCATAAAGTTTGTTGATGTTGACACAACCTATATTGCCAAAGACTGTGAGAGAGAAGTGGGCCTAAAAGCAAACTTGGGTTGTTACTGTGGCAGTCAGACAGGAGAGGCAAATAGGCTGCCCATTTCGAAAAAAGACTCGGGCGAAGATTGCCTTGCCTATGTGAAGGTGTTGAAGTACTGTGAAGGGAGGCTTGTCAAAGTCTGCCTTGAGTCTTAATACTTCTGATGAAGTTGTGGCAGGGCTTTAAGTGGGCCGGGGCCAGCCGGGGCCGGGCCCCGGCAGTCTCCAAAAAGTGGGACTGAGCCGGGGCCCTGCCGGGGCCCCCGTCCCACCGCACGCAACATTGGCGGGATGCATTATCCCGTCGCGGCGGCAGCCGCGACGGGAGATGCGCCTGCCATGAAGTCAAGCGATCTGACAGAAGTGGCAGCCAACCACAGCGATGCTGTGCCTGGCTGCCACTTCTGTAAATAATAGTAACTGCCTCTGGTGACCTCTCGCGCGAGGGGTCACCAGAGGCAGTTACTGTCCCTTTGTTTCCCCAGGTCGCCGAGGCGTCTTTAACCCTCGGCGAACCTGGGGATTCCTTGACATGTTGCGAGGTTTATGAAAGATGGCTTGAAAAGTACACAATTCAAGCCATCTTTTATAAAGCTTTGCCGACGGACAATTTTGTCCGTAGTCAAAGCTTTATAAAAGATGGCTTGAATTGTGTACTTTCAAAGCCATCTTTTATAAAACAAAATGTTTAAAAAAAAAATGGCCTGAAAAGTAGGCAAACCGTAAGGTATGCACACACACACATATATATGCATGTTATATATCTGTGTGCGTACCTTACTATGGTTTGTGTACTTTGCAAGCCATCTTTTCTAAACATAGAAATATGTATTTGCAAAGTACACAAACCATAGTAAGGTACGCACACAGATATATAACATGCATATATATGTGTGTGCATACCTTACGATTTGCGTACGTTTTAGGACACGCCCCCCACAGGCCACGCCCCCAAATGTGGGCCCCACCTCGATTTCTTACCCCACTTAAAGCCCTGAGTTGTGGTATATGTGATTGTCAGTGGATGCAAACTTGCAGTGACCAAAGTAAAGTGGAATGCTATAAGGCAAAAGAGAATGTCCTCATGGTAAACAACAGTAGAAGTGAAGTTGTAGAAGTAGTAGCAGCACTGTGAAGTCATCCTGACCCTGACAAATATACCTATTTTGAAGCCTTATACTGAAGCTGTGGTTTTATACCAATTTGAACAGAATAATAAGTACTGTTAACCAAGACTCATCTTCCCCTAACCTTCTAGAAGTTGTATTTCTTTTTAACTGTATCAAGTCTGCTTGAAAGTGGTGAAAAATCATGGCTGGGAATAACATTGATACCATTCTGAGGAAGTGGGAAGTCTGGATTTCTTCAGGAAGAAGAACTCTGTTGTTGGAACTTTGGTTAACAGAATCCTGCCTTGCTGTTGGCATTTCAAGAACTGAATTCATACTTTGCTACCTATGTGGATTTCCTTATTTTTCTTTTGATGATCAGTGGAACTGAACTAACCTTGAATCCTCTGGGATGGAGTTCACCCAGGTTAATGAAAAGGTTCACAAGAAACTGTAACTATCTCTGTTTATGTTGATTAAGTGGCCATATATTTGTAGGTCAGAATAGAGAACATAATATGGGAGGTGGGGTGGTGATTTTAGCCAGACAGAATTTGGGCCTCTTTCAAACACCAGTTTCATATACAGATTGTGAAGTGGTTAGGATGAAAACACCTACCCCAAATAACTGTGTTAATCTTTTATTACTATATCGCCCTCCTAAAGACACTCCATCCTTCTATGAGGAAATGCCGACCATTCTGGTGGATATGAATAAGCCTTTTAGCTCCACAATCGTATTGGGAGATTTTAATAGGTGGTTAGAGAATCCCTTGGAACCCGAGTCTACGAGTCTGTAACAATTGTTTATGGATTTTGGTTTTCAGTCACTTGTAAAAAAACAACCACCCATTGTAAGGGTAACACTTTGGACTGGATGACAGTCAGAAATCTCTCGATTACATTGTCCGAAGTAACACCAGACCCATGGTCTGATAACTTTTTTGTTAGTCTGGGATGTGTACTTCCGTCCATACTTACACAGAAACAGAATGTACAAAAAAAGGTTGCGAGCAGAAACTTTAAAAAAATTGGCGATAATGACTGGACTATTGTATGAAGACACTCATGACATCTACGTCTAATGATGAAGCACCAAATTCTCTGGCATTTAAATATAGTTTTGCCTTGACTGATTGTTAGGCAGAAACCTGTGCAGTTCCCTTAGGGACCACTGCAAAAAGTTTAGGACTACAGGAGTTAACAGTAAACCCAATTGGTAGCAGTCTGCACCACCCAGATTTACCTGGTAGCTGTGGCTCAGCAGTCAGACTTCTCTCAAGAAGAGTTAGGCAGTATACAGAGCATACGCAATAGGGCAGGTAAACACAGTAGAACAAGCAAACACTGACCAGAGCTTTGGTGTAGAAGATATATAATTATTTATTTAAAAACACATCTAAGCAAACACACTGGCACTAATCTCAAGCACGTTCAAAAACACAGTCACTAAAGTATATACACTCCCTTACAAGAATATTTAGACAAGTCTTAAGTAAAGCCCCACTTATTTTCAGACAGCGGTGAGCGCTTAACGCGGATGGCACTCTAATAATTCGGTTTCAAAGGGAGAGAAAGGCAGAGCATAAGTTGAAACAGATCCCAACACTTTCAAAAGAACACAGCAAGAGAGGAAGGCAGAATCAAACCGTGAAGTTAGAGTTCAGAAAGCCAGAACCACTTTAAGAGGATCAGCACGAAATGTGTCCAAGGTCACACGGTTGAAAAGTGCACAAAAGTCTCAAAGGTTCAGAAAGAAGTTGGACCAAAAGAAAGGGACCAGTTAGATGGTCAAGAGGCCAGCCCAGTCTAGAAGGTTAAGGATTTACTGTCACCTTGTAGCAATCTATAGAAAGGGAGGCCAGGCGGACACAGTACCTTGAAATGGTGAGAACACTCCAGCGGGGGCAGTTGTTCCTGGCAGCGGTTGCGAGTCTGTGCTTCGTCCGGCAGAAGAGAAGATCTCGGCGGGGAGGAAAGCAGGAGGTGGTTGTGCTGCCAGGGAAGAAACCAGCCATCGAGTTTCTCTATTAAAAGGAGTGGGCCTTTCTTTCGCGGTTCAGTGGTAAGTGGCTATCCGGTTGCCGGGGTGCTTGGCACGGGCAATTCGACCACTAGACGTCCTGGTAGGCGAAAAAGAAAGTGAACTGGTTGTCCCCACCAGCTCAAGGGGAAGAGACTCTCCGGCAAGATCTCCTCTGTCGTCGGGAAGTGGTGAAACGGTTCAGCAGGGCTCCAACGGTGGTGTCGTCGTTGCAGAAAAACGACAAACTCCAGAAATCCAGCAAAGCTGCTGGGGGACTCACTAGGTTAGGAAATTCAGCCTAAACAGAGAATTCTCCCTAACACTGATCTATTAGATTGTATAGCCCCACTGAAGTTGAAAACTGCCGGAGAACACACTAATAATCAAAAATGGTTCTCACCAACTTTAATGACAAGTAAACAGGAAAAAAAGAGAGCAGAAAGGATATGGGGGAAAATCCCACCCCCGAAAACTAAGATTCCTGGAATGCATTGGGTAGGCTTTATAGAAGGGAAATTTGTGAGGCCAAACAAAACTATTATAATACACAGATAATGATCAACATAAAATAGCACTAAACAACTATTTGACGTATTTAAAGAATTGGAAAAACCTAATGCCCAATTAAATCCTTTTGTTCCAACTAAAGAAGACTGCAATGTAGTCCAAAATGCTTTGGCAAATAAAATACAGGTAGCTCAGATAATAATAGCAGAAAACCACGCATAAATAAAGAGGAAAAACAAGAAATCCCAAAGGGAGAAATCTGAGAATACTGCCACATCTTCTTTTACGTTTCAGAAAGTAGATATATCCAGCATGATTCTTACTGAGGCTTACGTCGTGCCCAGTAAAAATCATACTAGTCAAGGCTGAGATTTCTGCGCCTTTTTTTAGTGCGTTCTACTAGTGCATCCTTTGAACATAAGGAAGCTCACGACAGTTGTAAAAGGGTGGTGGTCCACTCTGCTGCTAAAAAAAATAACAGGACAAGATTGCAAAAACTATAACAACCTGAGGGCCATTACAAATGGTATGCAGGATGATGGGGAGTAAGCTCGGGATGGGGGAGGGTAACGGGGCAGCAGTGGATATAATATGCTACTGTACATGATATTTGGAAGCTATGACTGATATTCACTGTTTGGTTTCTTTTGGTTGTTCTGTTTATTAAAATCAATAAAATTGTTTTAAAAAAATGGTGTGCAGTCTTTCCATCGAAATAATTTCCATCGAATAGTTATCCATCGAAATTCATTCATTGAAATGAAAAAAAAGACATTATAGATTTCAGCACTGGACAGCTCCCTCTGACTTGTGTAGGGTGTACTTTCATTTTATTTTCTAGGACTGGGGACCTTTATCTTATTGGAAGGTTGGGGAACCCCCCCCCTATTAAAAAATAAAAGTGCACACTACACATGTTAGAGGGAGCTGTCCAGTGCTTAAATACATTGCAACTGTACTGAATAGATTTCAGCACTGGACAGCTCCCTATAACGTTATGCATGTTTCATCGACTGTCCATGCAAAAAATGTTAAAAGTTTATATAACGAAACACTATTCGATGAAAGGGTTTCGATGCTTAAACACTTTGCAATTTATGTATGGCAATTCGATGAAACCTCTTTCAAAGAAAAAGATTAGATGGAACGAACCCTCGATGGTAAAAATTAAATGGAAAGACATGTAGCCATTACAAATATGCAATTTCTGGTTAAAATTATTGATAAAACTCCAGTCATGCAGCTGCAAGAGTAGTTCAGCAAAAGCAGTCCGGTTTCAGGGCCCACCACGGTACTGAAAGTGCCTTATGGATAAGAGCAAATCGGGGCTATTGATGCTTTTGGACTTGTCAGCAGCCTTTGATTTAGTGAACAATGATTAGTTAATGAATAGGCTTGCAGAGGTAGGGCACTGCTCAGATGCAGTAATTAAATGGATGCACTCACTCCTTAGAAATAGGATGTCCAATATCCATTGGGGAGAGGAAAACTCTGAGCCAGAATGTATTCGCTGTGGAGTTCCGCAGGGGGCCGTCTTTCCCCAGCCATATTCAATGTGTTTTGTCACCCTCTGTGTGACTTATTTGACAAGCTGGGCATCCGCTTTACAAAACTATGCGGATGATACCCACCCAGCTTGTCATGGAACTAAGTGGGGATTACGGCAAGGATTCAGAGGAGGTTTCCTTCATCTATGAATCAATTAGGGTATGGATGACGGTTAACGGATTTGGTACTAATGGATCCAAGACTGTGTTTCTCATATTTGGGTCCACACAATCACGAGCAAACCTGAAAGCAGAATATGTAGGTTTCCAGATCGCACAACATTTGATCCATACTGCTACGGAAGTTAAAACATTTAGCATTACGCTTAAACTCTCTTTGAGTTCAGAAGCTCACACCAGTAATGGTTTGAAAAAAGCACAATACCATCTAAGACTGCTCCGGTTTATCAAACTGTTCCTTTCCCTGGTAAATTGTATTACCTTGACGAGAGCAGTGCTCATGCCGAGGTTGGATTATTGTAATGCTTTCTTGGTGGGAGAAAATAAGAAGTGCATCCGTTGGATGCAGGTACTGCAGAATGATGCAGTCCGCATTGTAAAAAGTATCCCAAGAGGTGACCCAATCTCTGAACACAGAAGAGATTTGCATTGGTTAGCTATTGAGGAGAGGAGCCGTTTTAAAATCAGCACTGTTACTAAGTGCTTATATGGTTCAGCCCTTGTATATCTCTGGGATGGTCTCCAGCTGCAGCAATCTGCTTGGACTTCTACGCCCAGTGACACTATGCTTCTCTGCTGCCCCTGTGTTGCCTATGGAGCTGAGGATGATTCCAGACTTGCATCATTTTAGAAAATGTCTGAAAACAATTCTGTTTAAATGAAATGAATAACCCCTATTCCTGATCTGTCTTGCTCCCAGTAGTCCTCTTGCTCCCTGATGCCTGCAGGCTCCGGCGCATTAAAAGAAGATAAACAATAAAAATGTACTGCGGTTGTGGTGAAAAGGTTGTAATAGAAAAGAAGTGTTGACACCATCACCTTGTCTTGATAAACTGTTGCATTTCAGAAAGTGATTGTTGAAACCATCCAGACTAAAGCGTTTCTTTTGAAGATGAAGCATGAGGTGCTAACCAGTGTTTGGCCCTTTTAGAAAAGAACACTTGCATATGATTTATGAAGTTGAGTTTGGGAGAAAGACTTGTTACACCAAGCAGGAGATATGTGGAAGGAAAAGAGATTTGTTTTTACAAGCAGGAGGTTGTAGCAACATTAACAATTGATTGCTTTGATGTGTGAGCGAGCCTTTAGAAGAGAGACTATCACTTTGCCAAGTGAAAGGATACATTGACTGCAAAAGTCTTTGTATGCTATATTGAATGAAACTTTGTTATTGTACAGAACTTTCATGAAACTGAACGTTGTTCCATATATTCCTGAAATTGATCCAAGGGAAGGGAACCCAACCCTGGTAACAAGGATTACTGTTTACACATTTTGAGTTCAAACTAATGTTATTTTGTGGGATTTAAGACAGCCAAACAAACCTTGTATTATTTTGTTGTGTATGTTAGTGTGAGGTTCAGAATTTTTATGGACACTACATCATTTTTCTTTAGCCTTAGTTTTTTAGGCATCGATATCCTTGTTAGGTTAGGGAAAGTTTGTCTCAACCCTTTTTATTTAATAAAAATGGCAACTTGTGAACAAACTGTACCTGTGTCCTTCTCATGTTTCTGAACCCTCACAGCACACAAGGGTTTTGCTGTGAGTGTGCTACTATTCATAAAATGTCATTACCCAGTCTTTAAGAAAGAGAAGGTATAAGTCATAGAGCTCAGCATGAAAGAGGGGCAGAGCCAAAGTTGATTATTAGGAGGCTTCACTCGCTCCCAAAGAGCTTAATATGAGCATCTGTACGCATGGGAGAACTGAAATTCCCTAATCTGGCATATCTGGGGTCCCTTAGAGGCCGGGTTGTCCAAAATATCCATAATTCACTGAAAAAAAGGATCCACCCTAACACAACGAACAGGCATTTCTCCCAGTTGTCAATTTCACAACTTTGCAACAAAGCAGAATATCAAGAGTAACTTCTTATATTCCTAAGCAACAGCATTATTAAACTAACATTTTTACTTCATCTTGTGCCAATGTATATTACCCTACTTTCAATCCTTTAGTTTTTCATGGAGGATCATATCAATTACATGATTACATGATGCAATTATTACTTTATCGGCCTGAGCTATTCTCTAAGAGATGGAATAATCAGATGATTTTGGAAAAACTGGACCAACCTCTCCAGCCCCCTAATGCATGCTTTGCCTAAAGGAGAACCATTCCATCTATATATTTTTCGAGTCTTCATGCAGCCATGTAGTCAACCTCTTCATCAAGCAGAGTTCTTTGGCCTTTCTTAGCTATTTGGTTTTCGATGGAAGTGTAGCTCTTTTTGAAAACTGTGCCAGACGTGCACTTGCCGCTAGGAGAAAATTGTGTCGCATGTGTGAAAAGTTCCTGAAAGTATCACCCTCATTAGGGAGACGGTATAATACCAGCATCGGATCTCTATATCTTTCAATTCCCGCAGCCTCCTTAAGCCAGGAGAGCCCCTCAGTTAAATACACGTGGGTATGTTTACAAGACCACCACATTTGAAAAAATTGGTTGCTCTCCCCACACCATCCAACATTCATCACTATCTGTGGGTAACTGCCATCTCTGTAAGTGTTTCATTCCACGGGACTTAAATTGTGTAGACTGCAATACCTTGATTTGATACACATTCTCGGCAAAGTGCTGGTGGCAAGTGGCAAGTGTTTTGTGAACGAGACACAGAGCGCTTTTCTTCCAGGAGCAGACCATGGTGGAAACACACGTCTGGCCCTTTAATTTTCAAGAGGTCTCCTTAAATTCCCCAGCTTGCGCAAAGCGCATCCTCGAAGTGCTGGGTCCAAGTGTTTTGTGTGCGAGACATGGACACAGAGTATTTTTCTTCTCCAGCATTGGATCTTTCATAGATTCAGATGCTTGAATATTCCCCGTTGTCAGACTGGGAATCCTCAGTGATTTAAATAATTATTAAAAAATTAAATATATATACATTATTTCCTTAGAAATACAATGTAGATTGCCCCTTATGGCCTATGAGCCATTCACTTGTGTAGTCCCTCCACCTCACTTTGGTCCTTATGGCCCTAACCAATGAGGTGGCAGGGTTTAAGCTCTGCCCCCGGCAGCCATCTTCAGATTTTTCACCACAGTTTAACAGACTGGAGGGAATTCTCAGCTATCTGAGCTTTTGTTTTTTTTCTTTGCTATTAGCTTAATAATTTTTTCTCAAAAACATCTTTACCTTGATCTCCTGATCAAACTCTTCCTGTACAGTGTTTCTGGGACCGGAAAACACTTGTTTTCACTCAGAATTCGTCGAGTGAATCCTCTATTCACACCATGTCAGAGGAATCTACTACTAAGAAGCCTTCCCTTTTCAGGGACTGTGTTAGATGCAAGAAGAAGCTGGTCTACATGGAAGACCCTCATGAGCAGTGCATTTACTGTCTCTATCCGCATGAAATTCACAAATGTGATATTTGTAAGACTTTTTCTAACAAAACTCTCCAGGACAGACATAGAAGACTCCTTCTACATTTGAAATCTAGAGGCCACTCTTCTAATGAAGAATAAGCTAAGACAGACCCTGTACTGTCTATGAAACCTTCAGAGAGGCAAACTTCAAAAAGAAGGGCCTCCTCTGTGGAAATAAGCTCCTCTCCCTCACATAGGAGCAAGAAAAAGATGGAATTGTCATCTCTATCTCCATCCCTTGGATCTGGAGACCAAAAGAGAAAGCACTCTGACGAGAAAACCTCCTCCAAAGGTAAGGAGACATTTTCAAAAATTCCAGTTGGGCAGTCGTCATAGAAAACGCCGCCTACGAGGGGCACCAGAGACAGAGGCCCGTCGACGTGTAAACTGTCGATGAAACCAAAGGCGTCAACGACGACTCTTCAAACCTCACTGTCCACGACTAAGTCAACGAAATCGTCCACTTCCAAGCAATCGTCGATGAAAGAATCTCGCCACTCGTCAACGCAACGATCGTCGAGGGCATCCGTTGACGACTCGCTCGTCGTCCACAAAGCCCTCGTCGTCCACGAAGCCTTCTTTGTCCACAAAACCCTCAGCGACGACATCCTCGTCGACGAAGTCCAAACCATCGTTGACGGAGAAAAATATGTCCAAGGCACTGTCCACGGATATTCCTGACACGCCCTCCAAGGAAAGAGTCATTCGGACCAATGGACACAGTCCTACATACACCGGAAGACCACCTCATTCTACCAATAGGAGCTCTACTATATCCTTTAAAAGAAATGGCAGAACTTCCTGACATCATCCTACAGGAGGATTTCTCGGATTCCGAAATCATTCCTGAGCAACCGACCATCACTCCCAAGGAGAATAGTCATCTCTGGCATCCAACTCCAGGGGAGTCCACAGACCCATATGATACAGAACTCATGCTTTCAATGCAGAGGATCATTGACAAATTCAAAAGGTGTCAGAGGCATCGTTCCTCTACACCGATGGAAAGAACTCCTCGAAGGCAGTTTTCACCACCTCATAATTCTCCAAGAAGCTCTCCTACCAGATGCAGACCTCAAAAGAGAGCATGCTCACCTGAACCTTCCTGCAGGTCCAGGAGCAGGGCGTTCAGTGCATCGCCGACAAGGGTCTCCCCTTCTAGATCATACCCTATGTCAAGAGGAGCCTATGAGACCACCCACAAGGGACCCAACGATAGTCCCATCCACTGCATCCGTTTCCGACAGGCAAGAAGATCCTTTCAGGGATTTTTCAGACCCTGAAGAAGGGGAGATTACTCAGGAGCCAGACGTGCAGAGCGAGTAGGACAATTACATTGTAGAGAAGCCTAGTAAGGACTCCCCAGGAGATGCTTCACCACTAGATGATCTAGTGTCTTTTCATAGCATAATTGGTAAAGCGGCAGACCTATTTAATTTACAAGTTGCATCAGAAGAGAAAGAATCGTTGCTCTATGAACATAGAGACAAACGTAGAAGAACAGCCACTACGATCCCTCATTTGGACAGTAAATGGGCCACTGGAGCAAAATTTTGGCTAGACCATTATCCACACCGGCCCTCGTTTCTAGGCCGGAGAAGAAGTATAAGGCACCGGACACGGCACCACTATGCCTAGGGAGGCATACCAAACCGGATTACGTCATAACGGTCGCAGCCAGGAAAAAGTTGGCTAATCCATCCTCACCTCTTCCAGCTCCACCGGACAAAGAAGGATGTAAATTGGAGGCCATGGGCCAGAAGTTATCAACTTTGGCCTCTCTCACCTTCAGGGCTGAAAACGCCCTGGCCGTGATAGCACGGCTGGACCGTGAGCTGTGGCTCCGTATATCCAAACTGACCAAGCATTTGCCTGCGGACCTGCAGGAAGAGGCCAAAGCAATCACATCGGATGGCGAGGCCCCCTCCGACCATATGATCGACACGGCTGTTGACATAGCAGAGTCGGGTTTCAGACAAATGGCCCATGGTACAGTCTTGAGAAGGCAAGCCTGGATGAAGGCTACAAACTTTAGACCAGAGGTTCAGGCTCAAATCTTAGATATGCCCTTCAATGTTTAAGACCTCTTTGGTAAAAAGATTGACGACCATCTCAAGGGTATTAAAGCTGATACCGATACGGCACGTGCCATCAGTTCCCTGAAGGACAAAGACAAAGATCGTAGATCATTTCGGTCCTTTCGGTCCTTTCAAGGTGCATCCTCAAAATGTAGGGGTTTCAGCTGCCCCTCCTACAATCAAAAAACGCAGAGTAACACCTTTGAAGACAGATACCATCAGTCATCAAACAGGTACACCCATAGGGGCAAGCGTGGCTCCAACCACCCCAAGGCCCAGAGCAAGCAAAACTGGCTGGGCCTCATTACAAGTCAACTGGTCCAGAAACAACGGTGGCGGTAAATCCGCTGCCACCGTTGTTTCCTCCCCGGTGGGCGGGGGAATGAGTAAACCGTTTTTATCAACATTAGCTAAAAATTACATCGGACAAGTGGGTGCTACAGGTGGTCCGCGAAGGTCACACCATCGAATTCCTGGACCAACCTCCGTTCCTTGCCCCCGTTCCACGCAAAGTGCATCATCAGAAGCAGGTCATGCTGGAGGGTTCACAAGCTACTCCTAAAAGCAGCTACAGAGCCGGTACCATACCAACAAAGGAGAAGAGGCTTCTACTCCCGGTTCTTTCTGGTGAAGAAAAAGAACGGTCAGTGGACACAGATTCTGGATTTGAGAGCTCTCAACAAGTTTATCAATAGCATCAAATTCAAGATGACGTCTCTTCAGAACGTTCTAACGTGGCTCAACCAACACTACTTCCTGACCACCCTCGACTTGGAGGACTCATATTTCCACATTTCATCCTGCCCACAGGTAATTCCTTAGGTTCGCTGTAGGGGAATCACATTGTCAGTCCCGTTCAGACTAAAATCAGCACCAAGAGTGTTTACCAAGTGCCTGGCACTGGTGGCAGCATGCCCTGGAAGGTCGGGTACGGAAGTCTTCCCATATTTAGATGGTTGGCTCATAAGGGCCAACTCACTCAGAGTGGCGTGTGCCGCAGTGGAGAGAACAATAAACCTCTTGAAGGAGTTAGGGTTTTCGATAAACAAAGAGAAATCCTGCCCCATTCCCAACAAGACAGTGCTGTTTCTGGAGGCGGACATCAATACCAGCATATCCAGAGTAAGACCGTCAGCCGGCAGAATATCTGCACTAACTTATCAGTCTTCATGGTTTCAAAGCAACGGGACAACCACAGTCTGCGCCCTCATATCTCTTCTTGGCCTGATGTCCTCATGCATATTCCTCATACCAAATTGCAAGCTGCACATGAGGTCAGTCCAAGAGACCCTGGACCACCAATGGAAGCATGGAATCGGTTTATGGGATGATACCATACAACTACCAGCGGCCTTTCACAAAGCCCTCTGATGGTGGAGCTTAACACAGAACCTGCTACAGGGAATGCCTTTCCAGGCTCCAACGTCAATCCTTCTCCTCAGAACGGATGCCTCGCTATTGCATTGGGGCGTGCATTTAGCAGATCTACAAACCAAAGGCACTTGGTCCACCCAAGAATCTCAGCTGCACATAAATGTTTAAGAGCTCACGGCTATTCGATGGATGCTGAAAGCCTTCCTGCCGGTACTGGTAGGGCAGGCGGTGACCGTTCAAACAGACAACACGACCTCAATGCACTACACGAACAAACAAGAGGGAGCAGGATCGGAATTGCTATCACAAGAGGCTTAAAAGCTATGAACCCGGGCTTTTTATCACAAGGTCTACATCAAGGCGGAACACCTACCGGGAGTGGACAATGTCCTGGTGGACAAGTTCAGCATAAATTATTCAGCATCCCACGAATGGGAGCTGGACGAAGCAGAAACCCGGCGGATTTTCCACATGTGGGGATGTTGTCAGATCAACCTTTTTGCCAACAAGGCCAACAAAAAATGCCAAAGGTTCGCCTCCAGGTGTCTGGAACACCTCTCGATGGGGGACGCAATCTCAGTGGACTGGACAGGAAAATTCCTTTATGCCTTCCCTCCATGCACAACATGAACACAAGCAAACCAACTGAGTTAAACGTCCCTACTTGAGCGAACTATAGACTAAGTGCTTGTCAACGAACCGAAAAAACCTGCCAGACCGTCTTGAGGAGGGAGGGAGGTCGGGAGGGGGGAGAGGGGAAAGGGACTAACATTACCCCAAGTAAAAGGGTTGGGGAAGTTAGTTCTGTTAGTAGCAATGTTCTTGTTCAATTCCAAAAAAACACCATTGTACCAATGTGAATATAACATGAATGTACACGTGCATACCACCGTTGTTTTATAAAACCAATATAATTTGAATTAAAAAAAAAGTGTCAAGATATCTTACCAAGAGCTAGGTTGATTGACATATTTAATTGGTGGATCGATCGGGGGTGCACATAGTATTCTATGTGCTGGAGATTTTAACAGATCCTCCCCCAATTTGATATCAGTAGGGTGAACACATTCTAGTTATGGACTGGGCATAGACGCCTCAATGATACTTTTGAAAGGTAATCTTTTTTTTCTAGATGGCATACCTGGGCTGCATTCTTTGTGAACTTGAACCTAGAGAAACGGAATGGGAACTTCAATGGTGATGCAACCGGTGATGCAACCAGTCAACCAACTTCGGTTTGAGGAAAGTCTCACTCCACAATAGATTTTATGAATGCGTCTGCACCACTAAATGAACAGTGTATTTTAATGAATATTGAAAAATCAGATTATGGTGTTTATACTCAATCTTAAAACTTTATATGACTCTGATTTAACGAACACAAGCCATGATTAGAGTTCGGTATCTAATGCACAAGGGAACTGTTTGAAGTGGAGTACAAAAAAGGTTACCACGTTAAACTGCTATGTTAAGTGGTGCTGGAGCAGGTGAGACAATGTCGATGAAGTGAATGGCTGCGATGCTAAAAATGTTAATAGCACAGTTGGTAACTGGTTAAGTAAATCCTGTGTCAGGCAATTTGTAGATCAAATCCATACGTTGAAAGTCATAAACATGTATTTGTTTATGACCAAGAAAAGAGATTTGAGAGTTGTCCTAAGGAAAATAGGCTTTGGAAAAGAAATAGGTTGTAATAAAAGTACATATTGAGGAAGACATCTAAAACAATGTTCAAAGATATAAAAATGAACATATATTTTAGAAAGGACCAAAGGGCATTTAGCTGTGTTTTAAATAATGATTGTAAGGGGTTATGGTCACTATTGAACAATGGCACACTAAACCAAGCATCAAAACAATCCAACTGTATCGATGCAGAAACATGGAGCGCACACTTTTAAAACCTTTATGGCTGTAACAGTTCCAGTTGTATATGTACATCACTCAGACCTCCATTGGTGTGGCCGAGGAATTTCGATAGAAAGAATTTTTAAATGATGCTGCGTAGTCTTTAAAGCTCTGGGTCCTGTGGCCTTGAAGGTGTCTCTAATGCAGTTCTTAACACCGACGTAGGCCTATGGGTGGAAATGTTGATGACTTTATTTCAGCAGCTTTTAACCACAGGTAAATTCCCCAGTTCCTGGAATAAGGCAATTATAGTTCCAATTTATAAAAAAGGATTATGGATATCACAGTTAAACTACAGAAACATTTCTTTGATTGATGCCAGAAGTAAGGTATTGGCTGCATTTGTCCTAAAGGAGCTAGTCAGCTGGGCGGAGTCTACTAATAGGCTAAGTATCTTTCAAACAGGCTTTAGACAAAAACTGGTGACTTCACTCGATGGATTAGTGTACCATCTGTGCCAGAGATAGGCTTTGAGTAATGTGATGAATCCTGCAGAGTCATCAATATTCCCCAGCCTAAAGCTGTAACGCTCACCTGAATCCCTCGGAGGCGCAGGTCCGGGCTGGGAGATTAGAGTGTCTTCTAGGGTCACGCGCAGGCCTCTGATAACACCCTGGATGGCCCTCTCCTCACCGTAATTTTGACCCGGAGGGTGAGGTGTCTGCAAGTAGGAGAACAAAGGGTTAATGTACGTCTGATTGGCCAATCTGACTTTCCCCTTTCTGGCCTCCCCACGTTTCTCGTAGGCTGAATGTGCTCACCTTAGATAGGTGAAAGCGGAGCTCTCCATCCTGCGTCTGTGCAGGGGCGCTAATGCCAGTTGCTTCACTGGTTCATAACCCAGCCTCTTGATTGCAGAGGATGGAATCGGGGAGCAAGGCCGTCGTTAACCGCACGAACGGTAAATGCTTGAATATGCAGTCTTATTTATATGTCCCCTTAAATGTCTCTTGCCTTTGCAGGTCCGGTATGCAGATACGTAAGTGAAAGAATGTTGTTCGAAGTTAAATGCACTTCTTAATGTCTCTTTTCCCTTTTTCAGGTAGCCGTAGCAGCCGGCGTTGGAGATGGACGCCGAGGTACGTGCCGGAATAGAAGACACGTGAGTAGTGATGGCGTACTGTGCCCCTAATGATGTCCTTCTTGTTTTTGCAGGTGCAGTTGAACAGCGCTTGGCGGAGATCGAGGCGTAAGTAGCACCGGTAAACAAAATATCACGGAGGTTCACTAACCAATGTCCTTTGTTTCCGCAGGGTTGTCGGAGTATGAAGAGTGCGGCACGCGGCCTCGGGATGCACCGATGGACGAGGTAAGTGCAGCGCTGGTGTTCTCTTTCAGACGCTGCTGAAGACTGGTTTTCCGGGAGGTAAGATAAAGAATTCTTGTTCACAGATGCTGAAGCTGAAGATTCTCTGGAGCTGACACGGTGAGCGTCCTGCTGCTAGTGCAGAATAACGCGAAGCACGTTGCACTGATCGGGTGTGGTTTAAATAAGCCACTGGAGTGCTTAGGTGTCTCCTTCCACAGCCTTGCCCAGGCAAGAAAGAAGTTCCAGCTCTCAGGATAGTTCCAGTATCCAGTCCCAGGGAGTGGTGCTGGCCACACCCAAGGGTAAAGTAGTTCCAGCCAGGAATGGATGAGGATCTCATCCTACAGGTAAGTGAGCAGCATGGTCTGCAGCAGGTAGGTCCACCCAAGCACCATTCCTCTCAATATGAGCCCGGCGCTTCCTGTGCCGGGACTGGGTTCCCTTATGAGCCTGGCGCCACTGGCGCCAGGACAAGGTCCAAAAGGCCCCTGTGGGGACTGGCTGGTGCCTGGAATGGAAGTTGTGACCCTGCTTCCCAGGATGTTGGGCTGGATCTGACTCCTTGGAGGCAGCGGTCATGACAAAAGCCCCTTCAATGTGGCTTCGGGGAAGGCAGCTGCTTCCTAATCGTGACCCTGAGGGTGGTATTCTGAGGGTGGATCAAATGGGATGAGTAGGCTGTTGGGTGGGAAGTGATGGCTCTGACAGGAGGGACACAGTATTCTTCCCTTAGATGAAGAATCTATAATACCAGAGTTTCTAATGGCCCATTGTCACTGAACTTATCGGCGAAGAGGTGTAAGGCCGATAAAGGAGCTCAAAGAGGGTTTAACAGATTACCAAAACCCTTACCGCAGAAATACTGCACCGCAATAATGTGAGGCGATACAGAGACGCCAGAAGAAACCAATGAGTTGGCCTAATGGAAGAGGTAACCCTAGGGCACTCCCGAAAAAAACAATTGCAATTAAGTTTTGAATACCAACCAAATAGACCTGAGATGTCAGTTGGGAGAAACCTGGATCCAGCTCTGCCATAAAGACTTTATAGAAAAAACAATAGGGCAATTGTGGTGCAATTCTCCTGATGAGAGATGGTAATTGGGAGAAACTAGAACCAGCTTTGCCATAAGCAAAAAGATATTGAAAAGGGAAACAAAGTGACAAAGGTTGTGTAAATCTCCTGACATGAGATGTCAGTTGGGAGAAACTTGAAACATGCATTGTCAAACGACAAAAGACATTGTAAAGAGAAACGAAGGGGGAAACATTATGCAAAATTCTCCTCATATGAGATATCAGTTGGGGAAAACATAGAACAAGAATTACCAAGAGACCTTGTAAGAAGAGCTTAAACAAACCCTCATATAAGGTTTATATGTATGGGGATATTCTTTCTGCACATGCGTGGCAGCAGATACACTGTACCAGCGTCTGTTCGCTTTGTGTTACAACCGCCATGGACGACTACACAAGCGTCCATGGTGTCTGTGAATAAGGCCACTCGGTCACAACTCCATCTCGTATCCAATGGGACTCGTTGACTGTGGACTTACACCACTCACGTGATCCCCTTTTCTCGTTGAGCATTTTTGCACAAGAGACACCTCGAACTGTATGAAAGACAGCTGTAATTATTCACCTGCTTCCCAAGACACCTGAATCACTGAAAGATCCAAACTGTTATTTCGAAGGGATTGTGTCCTCCGACGTATTCCTTATCTTAGATATAAATCCTTCAGCTTTGCTGGCCTCGGAAAATTTTTTCGCCAGAGGGCGCTGCGCGTCGATGATCGCCGAGTCGATGACCCTCGACGGCCTCCGTGCCGACGTCGACGTCATCCTGCCTATAAAGGCCGCGCGCAGCGTCCGTTGCTCAGTTCCGTTTTTCCGCGCTTCGTTGTGCCTCGGAACACCGTTGCTCAGTTCTCGTCAAGATAACGTATATAATAACTACTATTTACCTCGATATCGATGGCATCCTCCTCCGACCCGACGACCCCTCGGTCCGGTTTCAAAAAGTGCCGAGACTGCGGGAAGAAAATGTCGTTGACGGACCCTCACAGGGTCTGTTTGTGGTGTCTGGGAATCACGCACCAGAGTTCGGAGTGTGAGGAATGCCTTTCCATGACGGCGAAAGCCTTGAAGGAGCGTAGGGGGAAGCTCGAGAGAGGTAGGTCAACTTTAACTTCCTCGAAAGCTTCTTCGGTAGAGTCGAGACGTTCGTCTCCTCACCATAAAAAACACTCTCGATCTAGATCACGAAGTGGCTCCCACCACTCGTCGACATCGAGACACTCGAAGAAGAGACGTAGGAGATCCCCTTCGTCATCTTCGTCGAGTTCTCCTGAGAGAGTTCATTGCCCCACAAAACGCAGCTCGCAAGCTGAGTGGGAGGAATTCAGGAAAAAGATGCTAAGCGTCTTCGAGAAAGCGGCCTCGTCCCCCTCGAAGACAGCTGAGGGTGATACCCCGGGTAAAAAACCCAAAAAATCTAAACGCCGCGAGTCGCAGTACCCGGCGGAAAAGTCAACCCGAAAGCGCCTCGAGCCATCGGGAGATAAAGCATCATCGACGCCATCGTCGAAAACTCCTTCGAAACAGAGGTCGGCGCCATCGACGCCGTTGTCGAAGGATTCATCGGCGCATCAGTCGATCGAGTCGACGCCGACGTCGACGCCGATATCGACGCCGGTGAAGGAAAGAACCACGGCTACTCCACAGCCAACGGTTAGACAAAAGACCTCCGACTCGACGCCGAGAACGTCGACGTCGTTCTCGAGCAAGACTCCGATCCTTTCGAGTTCTTCGAGGCCTAGTACACATTTCTCGACGCTTTTCACGGCGCCTTCGAGTACTTTCACGTCGGTGTCGACGACATCGACGTTTTCAAGGCCTGTGATGATGGCTCCTTCTGCATTGGAAATGGGGTTTATACCATTCCAAAAACCAATGTATCCCCCTTTAACCTCGATTTTTGAGGAAAGGGAGGATTCAGACCAAGATATTGATTTACAGAGGACCACATCACCAGAGCCAGAGACTTTCGCCTCTGAGGAAGGAAGATTAAAAAATCTTCAGGATGCACTTCAGGAAGCTAGTGGCTTGGACACTTCTCCTGAAGCAGAATTTATCAAACCAGACCCAGGAGAACATGCGGAGACTCCATATAGAGCTCTGATGTCTAGAATCATAGAATTTATGGGTTGGTCTGCACCTTCTCCTGCCTTTCAGCAGGATGATCTCACTGACATACTGGACAAGGGCCCACAGGAGGATCCTGTGGTTCCATTTCACTCTGCTCTACAGAGAAGGATTTTGACAAACTGGGAAACGCCAGAAATTATCCCGGCAGTAAATAAAAAACTGTCAACAAAATACAGGGTGGCTAGTTCTGACCCTGAATATTTGTCAAAACACCCTACTCCTGAGAGCTTGGTTGTACAGGCTGCAACCTCATCAGGCAGCACATCTGCATACCCCACTGCTCCGCAGGATAGGGATGACAAAAAATATGATGCCATGGCTAAGAAGGTTTTTTCTGCCTGTAGCATGGCGTTAAAGTCTATTAACGCGACCTGTACGCTCGCTAGGTTCAGCCACACCCTTTGGGAGTGCGCTTCATCAGCGGCTGACTGCCTCCAAGAAGGAGAGGAAAGGGACGCATTTTTAAACATCATCAGGGATGGTAAAGATGCGATGTGCGAGACCCTACAAACTGGCCTAGATTCTGCTGACAGTATCAGCAGGGCCATGGCGGCAAGTACCACAATCCGCAGGCATGCGTGGTTGAGGAAGTCTGGTTTTGCCTCTGACGTGCAGACCAGGCTTTTGAATATGCCCTTTGACGGTTCTACCCTCTTTGGAAAGAAGGCGGATGACAGTTTGGAGAAACTGCAAACGTCCAAGGCAGCAGCCAAGTCATTGGGAGCTGCTATCCGTCAGAATACCTTTCGTCCTTCGGGATCATCGTGGAGAGGACGGTCCTTTCGTTACTATTCCTCATATGGAAGGGGCAGGGGACGACCGGCTCAAAGAGGCCAAGGAAGATTTACCCGTGGTGGACGGGGTAGGGGAAAGAAAGCCGCACCCGCAGGAGCAGGAGCCACTTTACCTTCGGCAACTGCATCAGCCGCTTCAAAACCACTCTGAGGTCTCCCCTCACAGAACACCAGTAGGGGGCAGGTTAACTCACCATCTGACGGAATGGCAGGCTATTACGTCAGATGCTTGGGCTCTGGAGACAGTAGCCCAAGGTTACTGCCTGCCCTTCCTACATATCCCTCAGAGTCATCCACCGGGGAACAACCCTTTGAAGCTTCCAGATCCGCTCCTCTTGCAGGAGGTTTTAGACCTGCTAGAGAAAGGTGCCATAGAACTGGTACCTGTAGCGGAAAGGAACAAGGGTTGGTACTCCCCCTACTTCATAATACCGAAGAAGGACGGAGGACTGAGACCCATCTTAGACTTACGGGAATTGAACAAATTCCTCCGAAAGGACAAGTTCAAGATGGTGACTCTCTCTCAGATCCTTCAGGCCCTCCAGCTTCAGGACTGGTTGGTATCTCTAGACCTCCAGGACGCTTATTTCCATGTGCCGATCCATCCCAGGCACAGGAGATACCTGAGGTTCGCAATTGGCAGCTCTCATTATCTATTTCGAGTTCTGCCATTTGGGCTAACCTCCGCCCCGAGGGTCTTTACCAAGCTAATGTCGGTTGTGGCTGCAAGTCTAAGGAGGGAAGGGATTCATGTCTACCCTTACCTAGACGATTGGTTGATCAGAGCTGTATCTTCGGAACAGGCTCAGAGACAACTAGATTATGTTTGCCACTTCCTTCACAAGCTGGGCTTCTCCCTCAATTTAAAGAAGTCACAGATGATACCATCACAGAGACTCCAATTCATTGGAGCAGTCCTGGACACTTCCCTGGGAAAAGCCTTGCCACCAGAGGTGAGGGCTCGAGATATTCTGCAGATGGTCATCAGATTTCAGAATGCCCAATATCTCCCAGCCTACGACTTTCTGAGGTTGCTAGGCCTCATGGCATCCTGCATATTCCTCGTGCCGGAGGCTCGCCTGAGAATGAGATCCCTCCAGTGGGCACTGAGAACTCAGTGGTCACAGTTCTCAGGAAGGATGACAGATCTCCTTCGGATCCCGGTCAAAGTAGCCCGAGACCTTCAGTGGTGGGCCTGTCGGGAGAACATCCTGAAAGGAGAAATGTTTTGGCAACCATGGCCGGAGATAACAGTAGTCACGGATGCCTCACTCACGGGGTGGGGAGCTCACGCCAACGACTTGACCATCAGCGGTCGTTGGTCTCCATCGGAGTCCAGACTACATATCAACCTGTTGGAGCTGAGAGCCATCAGACTAGCGCTGAAGGCTTTTCTGCCGTCTGTACGGGGAAGAAACGTCCTAATAATGACGGACAATACAGTGGCCATGCACTACCTCAACAAAAGAGGAGGCGTAGGCTCACTACCACTGTGCAGAGAGGCGATGCAGCTCTGGTTTTGGGCAATTCAGGAAGGAATCTCTCTATCGGCAATTCACCTAGCCGGAGAGAAGAACTTGACAGCGGACGCTCTGAGCAGGCAGAGCACAGTCTCTCACGAGTGGGAGATAGCTCAGGAAGTCCTTCAAGAGATCTTCGCCCTTTGGGGAACCCCTCAAGTGGATCTGTTCGCCACCAGTATCAACAGGAAGTGCGACAGATTTTGCTCAAGGGAATTTCCCCCGAGAGGAGCTCTAGGAGATGCGTTCGTAGTGGACTGGGAGTTCCCACTTCTGTACGCGTTCCCTCCGGTCCCTGTCATTCCTCAAATGATCAGGAGGTTGAGAAGGTTTCGGAAGACCATGATCCTAATTGCCCCGGATTGGGCCAGGAGAACGTGGTACCCGGACCTTCTAGACATGTCCATCTGCCCTCCAATTCGACTGCCATACAGAGAGGATCTTCTCTCGCAGAAGGAAGGTCAGGTTCTCCATCCAGCCATCAAGACCCTCAACCTTCACGCTTGGTGTCTGAAAGGTTGAGGTACAAGGATTGGGACCTTCCGGATGATGTTATGGAGGTGTTGCTTTCGGCCAGAAGGCCGGCAACTAAAACTCTATACCGCTGCCGTTGGAACAAATTTTGCAGCTGGTGCAGAGAAAAGAATATTGAACCCTTTTCTTGTGGTACACCTATGGTGTTGTCATTCTTACTTTACCTGGCTAATTCAGGCCTACAGGTTGGCACAATTAAGGGCTATCTCGCAGCGCTATCAATCTTTAAGCGCACTGCAGAGGAGCCTTCATACTTCAAAATTCCATTGGTAATACAATACCTAAAAGGATTAACTAATGTTTATCCCCCGAAACCTTTTCAAGTTCCCTTATGGGATTTAAACCTAATTTTAAACTTCCTAAAGGGTGCCCCTTTTGAACCACTACACTCTTGTTCATTGAAGCTTCTCACCCTCAAAACTGTTTTGCTAATAGCATTGACATCTGCTAGAAGGGTTAGCGAGTTGCAAGCCTTATCGTGTAAACCTCCACATACAATCTTTTACAAGGACAAAGTTGTTCTTCAGGTGAAGCCTAACTTCCTCCCGAAGGTAGTCTCGGAGTTTCACATCACTCAGAAGATTATATTACCTTCTTTCTACCCTCCTCCTCATCCGGGGAAGGAGGAAGAGAGACTGCACAGGCTGGACCCTAAGCGAGCCTTGAGCTTCTATATCAGCAGATTGGCTAAGATCAGACAAGCAGACCAACTCTTTGTAGGTTATGCAGGACATAAGTTGGGCCTTCCAATAACAAAACAAACCATCTCCAGATGGATTATTTTAGCCATTCTGGAATGCTACAAATTGGCAGGAAAGGAGCCTCCTCAAAATCTAAGGGCTCATTCTACCAGGGGTATCGCAACATCCTCAGCCCTTCAAAGAGGGGTGCCAATTCGAGATATATGTGCGGCTGCCACATGGTCGTCCGCACATACATTTACCAAATTCTATAGCCTGGATTCCTCCTCTAGTCAAGAAACTAGATTCGGCAAGGCTGTGTTACACTCTGTCCATTCTGGAAGGGTAACATAACTTTTATTACTCCCGCCTCCAGTCACAATACCACTGCTATGGGAGTCTATCTAAGATAAGGAATACGTCGGAGGACACAATCCCTTCGAAGAACTAGTTACTCTTACCTTGTAACGTTCTTTCGATGGGATGTTCCTCCGACGTATTCCTTATCGACCCTCCCATCCATCCCCGCAGTATGACTTCCTGTGGGTTTGCAGCCTATGCTCCTTCAAGGTGATTAGTCTAATCCAAAAACATTACTGGGGACTACAAAACGGAACTGAGCAACGGACGCTGCGCGCGGCCTTTATAGGCAGGATGACGTCGACGTCGGCACGGAGGCCGTCGAGGGTCATCGACTCGGCGATCATCGACGCGCAGCGCCCTCTGGCGAAAAAATTTTCCGAGGCCAGCAAAGCTGAAGGATTTATATCTAAGATAAGGAATACGTCGGAGGAACATCCCATCGAAAGAACGTTACAAGGTAAGAGTAACTAGTTCATTTAACACCCTTCAATTTGTCCTGCAGAAAGCTTGGAGTTCCTGAAAGCCATTTCTCCATCATATATACTTTCTATGGTTGAAATAGTATAATCCGAGCCAGAAGCACAAATGTGTCTTATGTTTTGGATTCGACATCCACAATAGGATACATGAATGTTGGTGTGAATGGATGACAAACGGCAACTTTTTGGTTTATATGTTTTTAACATTATGTTTTGAATTAAACTTTGTTTTACCTGTATGATTATCAGTGTGATCTTTAGCAGCTAGTTTAAATAATCTCTAACTGCCAAATAGGGCAATTACCGGCCCATTCATCTCGTAATGGGCCGGTTATTGCCCAATCGCAGGAGGCTGTGCTGGAAGGGAGCATGGCGGTAGCCGTGCCTGCCATACACGCACGGCTACTGCCATGCTCGTAATGAGGCCCATTGTCATTACCTTTGTTGGAACTTTGGTGAAATAGAATCTTTCAAAACTAAACTCTAGAGACAAGAATTTCTTGGTTGAAATTGTATATATTTGTTATTGTCTAATTTGAATGAAGTGGAAACAGAAATTCTATTGTACTCTTTTCTTGTTTTGTATGTTAATGTGAGGGTCAGATGTATTTTGGACACAAGGTCAATTTTATTTTTAATGTTGTTTTCATAGGTAGGGACATTCCCTTTTGATTACGGCAAGCTGGGCCAACCCCATCTGTTTTTAGTAAACATGGCCAATGTTGAGAATACTACAACCTTGTGTCCGTCTCTCATTGCTGACCCCTCACAGTAATAAAGGTAGATCTTTATATTCCGCCTGTCTGGACATGACTGCAGCCTTTAGCTGTCTGGTTCCAAATCAGCTGTGGAGAAAACTTAAATCTTGGGTCATTCCACAGGCTTTATTGAACATGCTTATTTTGTTTCACACCAATACATCCCTTCGAGTCCGATACCAAAGTATGCCCTTGATGGTCGGGGTGTTCGTTATTATTTGTGCAAGAGGTTCCATCGCTAGAGTGAAGACCGGGGGGGGCTGTGTGCAGCCTTGTGTTTTGCCTCTGCCCAGGGGAATTGGGGCTGTCTTGGCTCCGTTGACAATAACTATAGTGGATGGAATTTGGAAGTTTGCCAGTACTAGTTTGGTAAAGGCTGGACCGATCTGTAGATTGGCAGTATTTTAGGAAATCCCATGACATGCTGTTAAATGCTCGATGGGCGTCGAGAGAGAGGAGAGAGAGTCCTCCCTGGAGTTTTGGTGCTAATGCTATTAAGTCCACCACCTTTCTGATGTTGTCAGCGGCACCTCTGTTTTTGACGAACCCTGTCTGGTCCACATTGATTATGTGCGGGAGAACTTCTCCCATCCAGTCTTATGGCCAGGATCTTGCTGTAGATTTCTGCGTCTGTGTTCAGAAGGGCTATGGGGCGTTAAGAGGTGCAGTTTTCTGGGTCTTTACCGGGTTTCAATAATAGGGTGGTTGTGGATTTGGCCATGGTTTCAGTTATTTTCCCTGAATTAAAAAAAGAGTTGAACAGTGTGGTGAGTTGTGGGATTAGGGGCCCTGCAAAAGCTTTAAAGAATCTGTTAGTGAACCCGTCTGGGCCGGGGGGCCTTTCTGGTTGGAAGGGAGTTTACTGCTTGGGCGTTTTCTTGGGCAGATATGGGGCTCTCTAGTGTTTCCCTCATGGCCTCTGTGATTTGCGGGATCTTTACCTGATCTATGAAGTCCCAGATCTGGGTAATGTCCCCTTGATGTGGGGTGGCAGTCTTACTAAAAAACTCTTCCATGTCTTTTGCTCAGCGTTCCCCCCCAAAACTTTGTGATTTCCATATAGGTTGGCTTGCATATGCTGACGACAAGCTTTTGTTGGCCATTACCCTAATAGGTTTACAGAGGAGTTTGAACTGCTTTGGTAGATATGCTTCATGCAACAATTTAAAAATAAATCCTATAAAAACAAGGATTGTCAATTTTAATAGAAACAGGAAATTTGATGGACATAAATGGAATATAAATGGGAAAAATCTTGAGGAAGTAAATTAATTAGTCTAGTTCGGCATCGTAATAGCTAACAAAAGTCAAATATCATTGATAGTGTAAATTGATTAGTAAAGGGGATGTTTTTATTGCTCAAGTGAAGATAATTTTGAAGAAATACAGAATGTTTTCAATGCATCGATTAGAAGGCAAAAGAGCCACCTGCCAGTAATAAATGTATTGGAATTGCTCGATACACAACATTGGAAATAGTTGGTGGTGCTGGAGGATTGAATTTGACAGTTGTTTTTAAGACTGCCCCTCTCTTATCAATAATCCAGACTGGATTTGAATTCTTTAGAACGTCAACAATCCTGGACTCGATGTATGTACGCTAGCCCTGGTTGCATTTCTACTGGAAATCTTTGAGATTTTAGGATAGAAAGGAAAAGTGACGCAAACTAGGGCACACTGAAGCACATGTCACTTTATTGTATGGTAATTAAGTTGGTTAGAGAGTTATCTCTCGAAGCCAACTTGAAGTACGCTCAGCGTAATTCAAGAAAATGCATTTAACTTGTGCATTTGAAATGAAATTGGTTTTAACTTTGTAAATATGGTACACTATGGGCCTCATTACGAGTTTGGAGGTAGCCATGAAGCTATTAGCTCCATGGCTGCCTCCAAACCAGGCTCCATTACCGGTTCCTGCAATGAGGAATAACCGGTCATTCCGACATAGGAGGACCCAGTAATTCCTCCTTGCAGGAGCCATTCCCCATTCCCATTTGAGCCTCCATAGGGCTCAATGGGAATGGGGATGGAGGTAACAGGCACATAACAAGTGTCCCGTTGTTACCTCCCCCTTCCCCTTGCGGGACCCAGAAAAGACGTCTGGTTTTACCAGACGTCTGATCCGGGTACTGCAAAGGGAACCTCGTAATCGGCCCTGACGGAATGAAGGGGGCTGGTCCCGTACCGGCCCCCTTCATTATGTCAGCGCCAGGGTCGTAATGAGGCCCTATATGTTATGAACTTAAGCAGCAATAACATTAGCTTGGTAGCATAGGGATTAAATATTAGGTACCATAGAAAAAAAATATATTGATCAACAGTGGGCATATTGAAGCACAAGTCGCTCTTCTTAATAGTTTTGATTTGAGAAGAGCGTTGATATATTATGGGATCATTTTTAATGGTTTGTGTTTTGTTTGGTGAGAAGTATTCTTTTTTTCTCTTTAAATTGGATGGGGACGCAATTGGCATATGTGTTTTTATTAATTTGATGTGTTTTTATTAATAGAATTATGTATTGAATTACTAGAAGATAGATTCCTTATACATTGCTTTATACATTTGCTATAACAGTATTTATTTTTTGTGAAATTTTTTAGCTAACGGGGTAAAAAAGGCATAATGCTACACAGTGCCACATAGAACAACTTATGTTTTTATGCTGTACCAAGTTGCCTATTTTATTTGATTGCTGAAAGCTTGGCATTACACATGTACATTGAAAAGTGTGAGAGTGTATTGTGCAAAATAGTGCCCAACAAACCAGCCTGTCTAGAAACAGAGCACTGTACATTATGCAGTTTCCCTTTTCTTGATCTTGTCCCTATTTACGAAAAAATTAAAAGGTTCTCAGCATATTGTCTCTCACTTGTAACACCACCCCACAGAGGGACAATACAGTGAATGGCAAATATGACCCGTTTTGGCTCCTAGAGCATCCCTTTTCAGCCATTGTCCCAATGCTGGTGTTAAATTATCTGTACCAGTCATTCAGCTTCGTATTTCTCATCTTTGGACTTGCATTTCGTTCCCAGCCCCACCATCAACCACCCCCTCTATTCTTCAACTCCCACGCTCGGCCTTTACTTAAAACCCAGTCCCAGCTTCTCCCTTTGGTCATAGACGGCATACTTCTTGTGTTTCGGAGAAGGTATGTTTTCCATATTGTTCTCTCCATTTTGCAATAATAATGTGAAGTGAGTGCAGGGGATGAGTGGGTTGTGATGAGGGGCATACCTCTATGCTGTCCCTTCCTTCTTTCCGTTGCGCTACAGTTCACCACCATCCTTCCATCTGCTGTAGTTTTTTTCCGGAGATTAGCCCTCGTTGACACCAGTTCCCTCACATTTATTTTGCCCTTCATTATTTTCTAATATTATGGTGTTACTTCTTCCATCATCTTCAATATTTCACAACTTTTATGTATGTTCTCTTACTATTCCTTCTCACTATTCTAGTCATTTTGCTACCACTCATTTCTCAACTTGCAATCCTGCTCATCTGATTTATCGACCTCTTACTGATCTGTCTTCTATTAATGATGCTCTTTGGAACGTGCATTTGGAAGGTTCTTCGGCCCGGGAATAACCACCTCTAGCCTTCACCTTCCCCAGAAGCCTGCCATTCGCAGGAGATGGAAGAGAACACCCCACCATAAGCGTTGGGCCGTTATGATCTATTGTTCATAACCAGCCAATACAGTGTAATTATAGACGGAATTAAACTGGGCGTTAACATAAAATGCTTGTCACAAGATGACATCAGGAGTACATCTAACCTAGTCAGCAAAATACATAGAATATCGCAGGATACTTAGAATTACATTGCATTTGCATACTCCTACGTCCGGTTCCCTCCATTCGTATGGGCGTACATCGTGAGGGACAGGAGCGGAACCCTTTTTCACCAGAAAAAATAACTTTCCCTTTAAATGTGTATGTGCACAGGGGCACAGCCCCAGGAGCGTGGGCTCCCTTAACCCCGCCCACCAGTGCCACACCCAGTCCAGTGCATACTCACCCGCCTCTCCAGCAGCTCCTGGGCCACTAACCCAAACCCGCCTCTGGAAAGAAATCGAAGTGACTCCTGAACTAGCAAAAACCCTACTCGGCTCTGTGATGTATCCTGCGGAGTCATCACTGATTCCCCTGTGATGGTCTGTCCCCACATGGCCAGGGGACAACAGCTGCTACCAGATCCTGGTATCAGGATCAGGCACCAGGGAAGAGCCACTCCAGATCCGGCAGCAGCAGAGACGCTGTCCAGAAAGCGGTCGTGCTGGAAAACCGCTTCACCAGCAAGTGAACACAGAACTGGTGGGGAAGCTGAACCAAGGATTGCAAAGCGAGATACGCTGTTCCTGAGGGAGGACTTTGCCGCAGCAGTGTGCCATGGGTCGGAACACACTGGTTAGCTGGCCCAGTGATAGTGGGAACTCCCTGGTGTATCGACAGGCACAGAAACAATTGAAAGCTCATTTTGAATTCCACCCAAGTAAAGCAGAAAGACAGAATTTGCACAAATCCTCATGCATGAAATGGCAATATGGGGAAAGTTGGAACAAAGGTTGTTATAAGCAAATGAACATTGATGAAGAAGTTAATTAAAACAATTCTCCACATATGAAATCCTAATATGGGGGAAAATTGGAAAGAGCAGTTTCTAAAGTCAATAAATCAGAGGGCCTGATGTACAAAAAGATGCACAGTTCTTTTCTTCTTACAAGTATTTCACTCGGGTGTTCCACCCTGGATCCCCCTCAGCTGGGCTCAGATCCCTTTATATAGCAAAGTTGAGAGAATGTTTGTTTGTTTTTTCTGGTGACTCACGGTTCACCCCGGATGCCCCACAGCCGGGCTCAGATCCTTTCCCTTTTCCAATTAGTCCCCCTCAACCGGGCTCAGACCAATTGTAGTTTACCTTGCTTTATCGAAGACTTCCGAATGTGCACAGGATTTAGCTTCACCCATTGCAGGACCACTTCAAAACAAACTCCCTTTTGCAATACAGTTGCCATTCAGTTGGATACCCAACAGAGACCTTTGAATGAGCACCCACTTGGCGCCGGACCACTCTGTATACGCTATCTCACTTGACATCCCAAAGTTCATTCACTCTTTTGCTTTCCAATTCTATTTGCATCGCTCATCAAATGCGTTTCACACACTGTCCTCTTTGGATGTCTTCATACAATGTTGCCACTTGCAACCTTGGTTCAAATACAAGCTAATTTGGTATCAGTCTCTCCGACTCATCGGCCGTGCTGTCTTTACTGGTGCTACTTTTTTGTAGGAGCCAAGGACAGTTCCACAGTGGCAATCACTCCTCGCTGCCTTTGCTTATCGCCGCGGGAGAGCCCCGGATACCTTCAGCGCACAGTTTAGGTTTGTTCAACTTTAGTTCCCGGTCTTAGGCTTCTTACTTTCCAAGGTTTGTGAAAGCAACAGTTTTTAAATGTCAAGGGCACTTCCCTCCTTGCAACCCTCTCTGGTCTTGCTGTCTTTCTCCTTGTATTAAACTGCAATCTTGGAACTGCTGTTTCGTCGTGTGCTTTTCCTCGCTCAGCGTGCTTTTGTGCTCTGCCTTTTATCCGTGTGATGGAATTCATGTGTGTGTAATGATCAGTAATTGCCTGACCTTGCCTAACCATAGTATTGGGACATGTCAGGTATACAGCTCTGGTGTTAGTCCGTTGTCGCTCACGGTGAACATTCCGTAAAAAAATATTCATGTCGGGAAAGGGAGGGAGGGAGGGAGTGGGTTGAGTTCCAAAGATACCTCATCTCACTGTTCCGTGCCCCACTTCCACGCCCCGAACATTCCTTGTTAGGAAGAATTATATGCAGTACCCTTTGGGAACACCACACACAATTAAGAATACAAGTGACGGCACAATTTCACCTTTGTTACAAGCCTGTACTACACAGTTAAAGTAGTGGCAGTAGCAGAGCAGCCAGACTTATCTCAAGAGTAAGTGAGCAGTATCAAATAGTTACGCTAAGGACAGCAATTACTATGATTCAGGCAAATAAGTAAAAGAATATACATTTATTTCACTCTTCAGTTGTATAACATTACACTATTATAAGCAGTCTAAAAAATCACTCTCTTAATACACCACACCACTTCCCTTAAATTCTAGACAAGTTTAGCTCACAAAATGAAGTGGGATCAAAATGGCACTCCAGCAATTTAAAAGGGAGGGAAAGACGGAAGTTAACAGAAATGAATCCACACCAACAGGTAAGTACTCAGGGCAAGCGAACAAGAGCGACTACAATTATAAAATCAGATAGAAAAGGCTGAGGGCCAAAGTCAATGGTTCAAAAGTCTTTTGCTCAAGATAACACAGTCCCGGGTAGTTCGCGGTAAAGTTTGTGGCACGGTTTCCGGACGAGGTTGGTTGATAGAAAAGTTAGTTCAAAGAGAAGAGAAGGACAAGCCCTCGGATTGGAGAAAGATTTCAAACAATTTCACTGTGGCTGAACGCAATGAACAACCGGATTTGCACAATACCTTAAAATGGAGAGGGAGCTGTAGCTGAGGCAGACGTTCCTGGTAGTTCCTGCAGGCTCACGGTTCCTGAAGCGACTGTTGGACTGATCAGAAGTAGGAAGTCTGGAGGGTCCTGCAATACCCAGGAAAGAAACCAGCAGCAGAGCAAAGCAAGGAATAAAAGGTGCGCTTCTTAAAACCCGAGCAGGGTCCGACCTTCCTGGCTATCCGGCCCACTGTTGCTCTGTACAGCAAATTCAACCAGAGGAGGGGTCCTGGCTTGCAGTTTGGGTGAACTGGTTGGTCCCACCAGTTTAAGGGAAGAAGTTTCCTGGATCTTCTGTGTCGTCTGATTCTAGAGATTCAGACCTGCAGCAGGGCTTCACTGGGCGGTTCAGTCATTGTAGGGGTCCTCTTCTGCCAGTTCCTCATTGGTTCTTTCATTCCAGTGGCGACTCTGCTCTTCCAGTCCCAGAGACCTGCTTTTTATGCAGTTTTCCCCCATTCATACAGCCTGGCTGTCAATCACACAGGGGACAGTCCCCTCAGCCAATCAAACAGGAGTGCGACTTGGGTTACCAAGGGAACCCATGGCAGGGGTCTGAAGTTCACTCCCTCACATCCTGACTACCTAGACTTTCAGGTGCCTTAAGGAGGGCTTCTGTGCAGAAGCCCGCAAAAGGACAGCGAACAAAGGAGTCATCCTCGGTTTGGTGCGCAGAGAAAAACACGAGAAAGATTTTAACAAAAAGAAATGGCGAATAAACCCAGCTGGAGCCAAAATAAAATGGATTTGGTCAAGCGGGTTTATGTTCGAGGCTAATATAATAGCCTAAAACAGTACCACGTTTATATAAGATAATTGCGGTAGAAAAGTTAGGGTAGATACCACTGCCACCAGCCAAGTCTTAATGTAAAGGGAGCGAAACAATGCTCCGAGAGGCACAGACTAAAAGGGATAAGAGGTAACCCTTTCCAATACTCCATGCAAGATGGAGTGTACTGGGTCTGCGGTTTAAAGTGACTAAAGTAAAGTTAATGGCAACTTTACTCTTTTCTGGGGGACAGTAGTCGGCCCCAGAAAATGGAGTCGGTGGGAAGCCTCAAAGACAACCATGTGTCACTGCACTGAAAATATGGTGCCCTGGAGTAGGTGAGGTTCCAGTGCCCAAGATCACACAAAAAGTAGAAATACACATAGCAAAACACATGTAAGAGTGGGAAAAAAGGCTCACACTCTTACGAGGTGAAAAAAATAAATCCTAGAAATCCAGCAAAGCTGCTGAGGGACTCCGTAGGTAAGGGAAATTAGCCATTCTGGAGAATTCTCTCTAACACTCGCCCCCTCCCCCCCAGACTAAGGGACAGGAGGATCCAATCCCCACCAGGATGGATCTCCTGTTGTAAGTCGATTAAATGGCCTGCTGAGTACACCAGCAACTTTTTGTAACCCTTGCTAGGAAATTCTTTTCCAATGTTTTTCATTTGTAGACTATATGACCTATAAACTTGTTGTGGTACATCTCTCTTTTTAACTGTATAGGGGATCTGTTCCAACAGTCCCTCAGAAGTTGTAACAACCTCTGAACCTGCAATATGCTTTTTCAAGGGGTGCCTTGGAAAGGGATCCCATTGATCTAGAGGGGCCTCCATGGTTCCTCACCACCTCTCTCACCAGAGCAGGTTGGGTCTCAGGTATCTTGGTTGGAGGGGCTGTGGTCAAGCAAGGTACATGCTGCCACTTCCTCTGAGATCTGACCTTACCTATTTTAGAAGTTTCCCACCTAACATTAGGATTTTCATGAGTCTTCAGTAGAAGCTCCAATAGCCTTAAGGTTTTTCAACTTAGACCTATTTTTCCTGGTTTTCCACCAGCTTTGAGAATTACCAGTTCTCACAGGCCTAGAGAGGGGTCCATTCTGTCTCTCCACCTCTTCCTCAGAAGCAGGGGGAGTCAAGGACTTTACAATTGGATGGGCAATGATGGAACTTGGTTGGGGCTCCCATTTCCCTACTATACTAGCCCCAGATTTGCCTGGGTTAGAGGTCAACTTACTAACACCAGGGCTTGTAGTGGGGTTATCAGTAGAGGTTCCCACAGGCTGAGAGGGTTTTTTAAGGTTGCCTCTCTAGCCAATTTGGTATGGTTCTCTTTCTCCTTAATGGGAGGCCTGGGGGTACTGGATACTACTCTTAGAGCTTTTACATCATTCCCCAACAGGACTCTCCCAGGAACCTCACTCTGGACACTGACAGGAATCCTCACTGTCATGTTATTACACTGAATGAGAGCTGGCAGAATTGGAACCAACTGGAGAGGGCCTCCAGAAAATTTAGTGGGACCTTTGGGTGCCTTAGCAACATCCTCAGGCTTGAAAAAGCTTTCATCCACTACTGTTCTGCTGGCCCCAGTGTCTCTCCTGGCAGGAGTATCCTGGCCATTGACAAGAACACTGTCCATATAATATTCTCTAGAGTTTTCTGGAATGGACATATAGACATCCAACTTCTTTTTCGAATGGATTGTGTCCTCCCACGTATTCCTCATCTTATGATGATCGTATCCCAGCTTCAGCTGCTTCGGAAAAAATGTTCACCAGGGGGCGCTATGTTTGAGACCGCTGCTTCGATGTCCCTCGAGGGCTGCCATCGGGCATCGATGTCATTCGCTGTATAAAGGGCTCGAGCAGCACCCGTTACCTCAGTTCCGTTTCTCCGACGCAACTGCTTCGGGTCACGAACGGCGCATCTAAAATATCTTCGACGAGGTCTTTGTCTTCAACTCCCTCCACACCCAAGACGGGGTTAAAAAAAGTCTGAAGTGTGGCAGGAAGATGTCTATTACTGATCCCCATCGGAATTGAATCTGGTGCCTCAGCCCAGACCATCGGGTTGATGAGTGCGGGTCCTGTCGGGCCATGTCAAATAAGGCTCTTAGGGAACGCAGAGGTAAACTGGCGGTGGGGGGAGGAAAAGTATAAGTCTTCGAAAAGACAAAAGGATTCGGATGAATCCGTTAGAAAATCTCGTCACGAGTCGAGGAGGTAAGATCGGAAAGTCGCTCAAGGAAGTCTTCCTCGTCTTCGACGAAAAAGTCAAGAAATCAACGTCCTAGGTCTTCTTCCTCCTCTTCCTCTTCAGAGAGGAGAGTAACTTACCCTTCAAAACTCGATTCCCCAGAAGGCCTTCAGGGCTTTGATGTTGAAAATATTCGAAAAAGTGGCCCAGACCCCCTCGAAGTTGCCGCGTGGTGATCATGCCTCTACTCATTCTAAAAGTGACAGAGGAAAATCAAGATCCAAACACGCAAGGGTTGAAAAAGAGATGAGAGTATCTTCAAGGGAAAGTTCCCCGACACCTCACTCTAAATCTAAGCCTCCGGTGCACAAATCGGGGCAAAAGAAATCAACATCGAAGTCGAAGCAAAACTTGACTCGACATTTTCGACGACATAGGGTTGAAACCGATTACAAAGATGGCGTTGACACCTGTAGCTTCGATAGCAATGAAGCCTTCTTCGACAGCATCGAAGTCAGCGTCTAACCTTTCGATGCCTCTATCGAGGCCTTCTCTAATACCAAGGCCCAAGTCGACGCCATTTTCTATGCCTAGACAAGTTCCACCTTCTTTGCCTGAAAAGGCTTTTCACCCTCAATCTAGACAGGAATTCTTTACATCCATGTCTTCTATATATGAGGAACATTCCTCTGAAGAGGAAATCTCTGGCCCCAAATCTAACTCCAGCTGGAGTTAGATTTGGGGCCAGAGAGGTCCCTGAAGAACTAGTGGACCCACAATCAAGAATAACAGACTTGTATGATTGCCTACAAAATGCCAGTGGCTTGGACACTTCTCCTGAAGTGTATTTTGAGAGGGCATTCCCTACAGATCATGCTGATCCCCGTTATAGAAATCTTATGGGAAGAGTCATCGATTTTATGGGATGGAAAGCAGCTTCCCCAGATTTTGACCAGGATGACATGACTGATATCCTGAGTGAGGGTCCCTTAAGATCCTGTTTTATCATTCCATAAGGCTTAACAAAAAAGGGTAATGGTAAATTGGAATAATCCTGATTGATTCCAGCAGTGAATAAAAAACTGTTACCAAAACATAGACCAGCCTTATCAGACCCAGAGTATTTATCCAAGCATCCCTCTCCCGAAATACTTGTAGTCCAAGCTGCAACTTCCACTAGGCAATCAGCTTATCCATCAATACCACCAGATAGGGACGATAAAAAAGTTGATGCTTGGTCCCGGAAAGCCTTTACTCCGGGCAGCATGGCCCTGAAATCAACTAATGTCACTTGCACATTAGCAAAATGTACTTTTACCCTGTGGGACTGTATGTCATCAGCGGCTGAACGCATCCCGGCAGGTGAGGAACGGGATGGTTTCCTGGCTCTAGTGAAGGATGGTAAAGAGGCTATGGAGAAATGACTTCAATCAGGATTGGACACTGCGGATAGTATAAGCAGGTTCATGGCTTCTAACATGGTCTTGCGCAGATTCGCATGGCTAAGAAAATCTGGATTTGCACCTGATGTGCAGTCTAGACTACTTAATATGCCCTTTGACGGCTTGAGGTTGTTTGGCAGCAAGGCAGATGAGAGCCTGGAGAAGCTGCAGACCTCGAAAGCGGCAGCAAAATCACTCAGCGCCGCTATAAGACAACCTCAGCAACACTCTTAGGCAGGCTCTTCTTCCTGGAAGTCTCACCCTTTTCGCTTTGATTCCTCTTTTGGAAAAGGGAGAGGGCAGGCCAGTCTCAAAGGCCAACAGAGAAAACCTTTTCGTGGTGGAAAAGGGAGAGGCGCTATATCAGCCACAGCAGCGGCTACTACCTCCTTGGCCACTGCTGCAGCCACTGCAAAGCCACTTTGAGGTCTTAACCCACAAAACCCCAGTGGGAGGCAGAATCACTCAGTATCTGGACGAATGGCGGGGCATTACGTCAGATGCTTGGGCACTAGAGATAGTGACCCATGGTTACTGTCTTCCTTTTCATCAAAGACCTCAATATCATCCACCGGGAGCCAACTCTGTAAAAGGAGATTTTAACCCTGCTAGAGAAAGGTGCAATAGAACATGTACCTGTAGCGGAGAGGAACAAGGGTTGGTACTCCCCCTATTTTCTCATCCCCAAAAAGGACGGAGGATTGAGACCCATCTTGGACTTGAGAAGCTTGAACAAGTTCCTCAGGAAGGACAAGTTCAAGATGGTGACCCTTTCTCAGATCGTTCAGGCTCTTCAACCATTTGGGGTAACCTCCGCCCCGAGGGTTTTCACCAAACTGATGGCGGTGGTGGCAGCAAGTATCAGAAGAAGGGAGATTCACGTCTACCCTTATCTGGACGATTGGCTAATAAGGGCGAGTTCATCCGAACGAGCCCAGGAACATATGGACTTGACCTGCCATTTCTTACACAGTCTGGGCTTCTCCCTCAATTACAAGAAGGCACAAATGATTCAATGCCAAAAACTCCAATTCATCGGAGCGATCCTGGATACTTCCTCAGGGAAAGCCTCACCTCCTGAGGAGAGAGCTCACCAAATTCTGCAGATGGTAATGACATTTACAAATGCCTACGTCTACCGGCATTGGACTTCCTAAGGTTGCTAGGCCTCATGGCATCCTGCATTTTTCTGGTGCCAGAGGCCAGATTGAGAATGAAATCCCTTCTGTGGGCCCTCAGAACTCAATGGTCCCAATTTTAAGGGGAGATGTCAGATCTTCTACAAGTCCCAAACAAAGTGGCTCAAGATCTTCTATGGTGGGCTTGCAAGGAGAATATCCTAAAGGTAGAACCTTTTTTGCAACCATGGCCGGAGATAACGGTAGTAACGGATGGCTCACTCGCGGGGTGGGGAGCCCACATCAACGATCTGACAATCGGCGATCGTTGGTCTCCATCGGAGTCCAAACTACACATCAACCTTTTGGAGCTGAGAGCAGTCAGACTAGCACTGAAGGCTTTTCTGCCCTCTGTACAAGGAAAGAATGTCCTGATAATGATGGACAACACAGTGTACTACCTCAACAAAAGAGGAGGCGTAGGATCACTTCCACTGTGCAGAGAGGCAATGCAGCTCTGGTTCTGGGCAATGCAAGAAGCAATCTATCGGCAGTTCACCTAGCCGGAGAGCTAAACACGGCGGCAGGCGCTCTGAGCAGGCAGAGCAGTCTCCCACGAATGCGAGCTAGCTCAGGAAGTCCCTCAAGAGATCTTTGCCCTTTGGGGAACCCCTCAAGTAGATCTGTTCGCGACAGGGACAAACCTGAAGTGCAAACTGTATTGCTCAAGGGAATTTCCCCCGAGAGGAGCTCTAGGGGACGCGTTCCTAGTGGACTAGGTATTTGTACTCCTTTACGCGTTTCCTCCAGTCCCTGTGATTCCTCATGTAATCAGGAGGTTGAGAAAGTTCAGGAAAACCATGATCCTAATTGCCCCGGATTGGGCCAGGAGGAGGTGGTACCCGGACCTTCTGGACATGTCCATCTGCTCTCCAATACGTCTTCCACAAAGAGGGGATCTTCTCTCGCAAGAGGAAGGTCGAGTTCTCCATCCAGAGGTCAAGACACTCATACTTCACGCATGGTTTCTGAGAGGCTAAGATATAAGGATTGGGACCTCCCGGATGGCGTAATGGAGATTTTGCTTTCAGCCAGAAGGCCAGCAACAAAATCCCTGTACCGGTGTTGTTGTAATAAATTCAGTAACTGGTGCAGGAACAAGAATATGGATCCATTTCTTTGTAAAACTCCAACAGTACTTTCTTTTCTCTTGCACTTGCCAATTTGGGGCTCCAAGTTGGTACGATTAAAGGTTACTTGGCAGCGCTATCGATCTTTAAGCACTCCTCGGAAGAGGTGTCCTATTTTAAAATGCCTTTAGTCATTCATTTCTTGAAAGGGTTGGCAAATGTATACCCTCCGACACCTTTTCAGGTTCCCGTCTGGGAATTAAATCTAGTCTTAAAATTTCTCATGTGTGCTCCTTTCGAGCCCTTACACTCTTGCCCATTAAGACTGCTCACTCTTAAGACGATTCTGTTAGTGTCTATAACATCAGCCCGCAGGCTAAGTGAGTTGCAGGCACTATCTTGTAAGCCTCCTCACACCATTTTCATAGGGACAAGGTAATTTTAAAAGTCAAACCATCTTTCTTGCCTAAAATAGTGTCTGATTTTCATCTGTCACAGAAGATTGTTCTACCTTCCTTTTATCCTCCACCTCACGCTAGTAAGGAAGAGGAAAGGTTACATAGACTGGACCCAAAAAGGGCTCTCGGTTTCTATATTTCCAGATTGACAAATCTCCGACAATGTGACCAACTGTTCGTTGGATATACTGGGCACAAATTGGGCCTTGCAGTAACTAAACAAACTCTATCCAGATGCATAATTTTAGCCATCTCGGAGTGCTATAGATTGGCTGGAAAAGAGCTTTCGGATAGATTAAGGGCTCAATCAACCAGAGGCATGGCAACTTCCACGGCCCTTCAGAGGGGTGACCCTGTGCAGGATATTTGTGCTGCGGCCACCTTGTCATCAATGCACACCTTTGTCTACTTCATACCAAGGAGGACTATTTGCAAAAGCTGTCCTTCATTCTGTCCATAATTAAAATTTCTAGTACTCCCACCTCCAAAATTACCACTGCTATGGGAGTCTATCATAAGATGAGGAATACGTGGGAGGACACAATCCATTCGAAGAACAAGTTACTTACCAACTGTAACATTCTTTCGATTGGATGTTCCTCCCATGTATTCCTCATCGACCCTCTCATCCTACCCATCCATACAGTTTACACCAGTTGCACTCTGACTTCCTAAAGACTTAAAGTCTGATCAACTGATGCGACCATGAACACCGTAAAAACAGAACTGAGGTAACGGGCGCTGCTCGAGCCCTTTATACTGCGGATGGCGTCGGCGCCGACAGCAACCCTCGAGGGACATCGACTCCGCGTTCTCGAACATAGCGCCCCCTGGTCAAAAATGTTTCCGAAGCAGCTGAAGCTGGGATACCATTATCATAAGATGAGGAATACGTAGGAGGAACATCCAATCGAAAGAATGTTACAGTTTGTAAGTAACTTGTTCTTCTTACCCAGACCTATGGATTCTAAGGATACAGTTGCCTGAAGACCCAAGGGTGCTTCAGCAAATAGTTCAAAGTGGGCACTAGCCATTTGTACTTCTTCCTCTGGGGAGAAGGCTGTTCGGCCCACCTGGCTCCCACAGAGGCGTCGATCGGAACTGGACAGCTGCGGTCTCCACCAATGTGACACGTAGGGCCGATATGACGGACTTGACTGGCCCACCTAGCTTCGTTTGCTTGGCCCGTAGGAATATTCTTCTGTAAATGGAGAAAGGGAATTAACCACCCGTGGGGTTGAGCGCAAATCCTCCCACCCCCGCTGTTCTCCCCACAGATCACCTTTGATGTCCCCTCTTATAGTCTCACCTGATGGTTTGAAAAGATGAGCTCTCCATCCTGCATTGAGCGCAGGGGCGCGTTGATACCCAGTTGCTTCACTGGCTCAAAGGAATTTGTGAGTTCCAGAACAATATTGACTCCGAAAAGTATGTAGTTCGTAAGAGTTCACATGCCTGACTTTCACTCTTGTCCGATTCCTTGCAGTTTTCAGCTTGACCCCAGCGAAGAGTTCCTCGTGGTAGCTGACGAAGTTCAGGTAAGGTTTTGGCTAATCCTACATAGTTCAATAAAATAAGGCCAGAATGTAACCTGTGGCTTGCTCCTTTATTCAGGTGTAGAGAGAAAATATGAAGTTCGGGGAATAATGCCTCCGACAGTAAAATTAGGTAAGTCTATTGTGGTTAGAAAAGTTACCCTTGGTTGTCCCTTCGTCTCACCTTGTTGTCCTTTTGTTCCCCTTAGGGGCTGGGGTACGGCGAGGATGCAATGGAGACTGCGCCGACCCGTGAAGAGGAATAGTAGCCCCGGCGGTAATCAGGTAAATCTATGGGGGTAGTTACTATTGCCTCTGTTTATTCCCTTGGCTCACCTTTGCTGTTCTTGTGTTCCCCTTAGGTGCCAGAGTGCACGGGAACGTGCAGAAGGATGCAGTGGATCATGAGGATGCTGCGAAGGCCGGTGAGTTCAGCGCGGCGCTACAGCAGGCGAGGTGGCGCGTGTAAAATGCTTCTTTCTTCCAGCTCGAAGGCGCGGTGGATCCGGAATTCAGGTAAGGGTCGAAGGTTTTGCTCTTATTCTAACCTCTTCTCCTTCTGTTCCTCCCTTTTTCTAGGAGCTGCAGACTCGAGGCGGGCGTGGCAGAAGACTGGATGCAGGCTTGCAGACACGGTGAGCGTTACGCTGCTGGATGCAGAATAACGTGAAGCGTGTGCTGCTCTTTGGGCGTGGTTTAAATAGCCTCCAAAGTAGTCCCAGGTAAGTATTCCTCCCCAGCCCCACCCGAGTAAAAAATAGTCCCTAGGTAAAATAGTCCCTTCCAAGCCTCATTTGGCTTGGAGCTCTGCAGCATGGTCTGCATCAGGTAAGCTTGCAGCATGGTCTGCCTCAGGGAAGTTCAACTCGATGAGCCTGGCGCCTATGGCGCCAGTACTGACTCTCCATAGGAGCCTGGCGCAATAGGCGCCAGGACCGCACCCAAACAGCCCATAGCAGGGGTTTTTGGGCTTGCTCAAAATAACTTGATGCCTGCTTCCGGGGTTGCTGGACCTGGTCTGGTTCCCTGGGGGTAGGCATCATGACAAAGGCTAAGGCGACAGTGCTGATCCCTGCAGGTTTACCCTTGCACCTGGGATCCCCTTTGATATGGTCAGTTGACCCACAGACATAGCATTTACCAAATGCTCTCTGGAATGGGGGCTTCTGCTGACCTCCCTCTGGTTGAGCACCAGAGGATTCACTAGCCCTATTTGGTTTCCCATGTGGCTTACCCTGGTTATGTTTGGGGACCTCTTCTGGATGGGAGGTATTTGAATTCTCCCTGTTGTCTTTCTTTGGCTGCTTCCCCTCATCCTTCTTCTGAGTAGCCCCAGAATCCTTGTGAGTAGCCCTATTGGCAACCCACAAGTCAGCAGCCTTAGCTAGTTTCTTTGGATCTATCTCCTTAGAATCAGCCATGTGCTGTCTGACCTCAGGAGAGACATAAAAAATAGACTCCAATACTATAAGATTTCTCATTCCTTTATAATTGTTTACTCTGTAACCCTTAATCCAACCATCTAGGTTTTTCAAACATTCACATACCCAGATAGCCCAAGGGGAACCATCATGCTTTTTGAGGGTCCTAAACCTCTTAAGGTACTGTGAAGGGGTTTTCCCAAATCTAGCAATTAAAGCTAGCTTCACACACTCATAATCCATCCTATCCACCCCCCCCCCCCCCAACTCCATCACAATGCAACAGTGGGTAGCCTAGAGAAGAGCCAGGGAAGCAATTGATTCCCTGAGAGACCTTGAATACTATAGTTATATTCAAACATTGCCAACCAATCCAAAATATCAAGCTTAACCTCATACATACCCACAATTTCTTTAGGCATACGGGGTCTCTTAGGACTGGAAGACCTAGAGGACGCTGGGAGAGAAGCATTTTCAAGAGACAATCTTTTCATTTCTAGTTCACGATTCAACTCCATTTCTCTGAGTTTCAGTTCTTGATGTTTTTGTTCAGTTTGAGCAATTAAAGGTTTGAATTCCAGTTCAAGTCTCATTTTCTCTTGATCAATGAATTAAGGACTGAGTGTAGGACCTGTGGCGGTCCCAGTGGACAAGGGTTGAGGTTGCCGAGTAGGTAAGGGAGCAGAGAGACCTACATTAGGAGATACATCTACTTCTTCCAATTCATCAGTAACAGATATATTATCATCCTCAATACTTTCCACATTTGCTAAGGAGTCAGGCATTTCAGACCCACTCCCTAGACTTGGACTCCTTAACAATTTTTCAATCAATTCAGACTTTTTGTCTTTGGCAGAGCGTTTCCTTTCTTTATACATGTTTCTTAAATAATCAGCAGTGTAACTCAGGAGGGTCTCCTGACTGTGGCTTTCCATATCAGACATGATTAATATTGCTTTTTAGTGATGTTGGCTTTGTGGTTAGTTGATCCAAGGTAACTATCAGCACTCAAAGTGTAATTACTATACTTTGTTCCTCATCGCTGTATACCAGTGTTAGGCAGAATGATATGCAGTACACTTTGGGAACACCACACACAATTAAGACTACAAGTGACAGTACAATTTCAACTTTGGTACAGGCCTGTACTACACAGTTAAAGTGGTAGCTTTAGCAGAGCAGCCAGACTTATCTCAAGAGTAAGTGAGCAGTATCAAATAGCTACGCAAAGGACAGCAATTACTATGATTCAGGCAAACACTGACTCAAGGTTTTCAAGTAAAAGCATATACATTTATTTCACTCTTCAGTTGTATAACATTACACTATTATAAGCAGTCTAAATAAATCACTCTCTTAATACACCACACCACTTCCCTTAAATTCCAGACAAGTTAAGCTCACAAAATGAAGTGGGAGCAAAATGGCACTCCAGCAATCGAGGCAAAGACGGAAGTTTACAGAAATGAATCCACACCAACAGGTAAGTAGTCAGGGCAAGCGAACAAGAGAGACTACAATTATACACTCGGATAGAAAAGGCTTAGGGCCAAAGTCAATGGTTCAAAAGTCTTTTGCTCAAGATAATACAGTTCAGGGTAGTTTGCGGTAAAGTTTGTGACACGGTTTCCAGACGAGGTTGGTTGGTAGAAAAGTTAGTTCAAAGAGAAGAGAAGGACAAGCCCTTGGATTGGGGAAAGATTTCAAACACTTTCACCGTGGCTGAAAGAAACGAACAACCGGATTTGCACAGTACCTTAAAACGGGGAGGGAGCTGTAGCTGAGGCAGACGTTCCTGGTAGTTCCTGCAGGCTCACGGTTCCTAAAGCGACTGTCGGACTGATCAGAAGTAGGAAGACTGGAGGGTCCTGCACTACCCAGGGAAGAAACCAGCAACAGAACAAAGCAACGAATAAAGGGTGCGCTCCTTAAAACCCAAGCAGGGTCCGACCTTCCTGGCTATCCGGCCCACTGTAGCTCTGTACAGCGAATTCGACCAGAAGCGGGGTCCTGGCTTGCAGTTTGGGTGAACTGGTTGGTCCCACCAGCTCAAGGGAAGAAGTTTCCTGCAGGATCTTCTGTCGTCGGATTCTGGAGATTCGGACCTGCAGCAGGGCTTCACCGGGTGGTTCAGTCGTTGTAGGGGTACTCTTCTGCCGGTTCCTCGTTGGTTCTTTCGTTCCAGTGGCGACGCTGCTCTTCCAGTCCCAGAGACCTGCTTTTTATGCAGTTTTCCCCCATTCATACAGCCTGGCTGTCACACAGCAGGATGGCTGTCCTGGCAAGGACAGTCCCCTCAGCCAATCAAACAGGAGTGCGACTTGGGTTACCAAGGGAACCCATAGCAGAGGTCCGAAGTTCCCTCTCTCACATCCTGCCTACCTAGACTTTCAGGCGACTTAAGGAGGGCTTCTGTGCAGAAGCCCGTGAAAGGACAGCGAACAAAGGAGTCGTCCCCGGTTTGGCACGCAGAGAAAAACATGAGAAAGACTTTATCAAAAAGAAATGGCGCATAAACCCAGCCGGAGCCAAAATAAAATGTATTTGGTCAAGCGGGTTTATATCGAGGCTAATATAATAGCCTAAAACAATAACACGTTTATATAAGATAATCGCGGTAGAAAAGTTAGGGTAGATACCACTGCCACCAGCCAAGTCTTAATGTAAAGGGAGCATTGTTTTGCCTAACATCCCTCATCCAGGTGATGCTCCCACACTGGTCCACCTCCAGGAACTGGATTCAAAAGCGATGGCCGTGTCCTGGCCACCTGGATGACAGATCCCCAGGGACTAGCGGGTGAGACACCTTCAGGTTTCTCACAAGTGAAAAGGTATCTTCACACCCCTCATGTGAAGCAAGCGCCTCACTATTGTCTTGACCGGATGGTGAAATTCAGAGCAACTAGATTACTCTTTGTAAGCTATAGCATGATTAACAAGGGTTATCCAGGTTCCAAAAATCCATAGCAAGATGGGTAGTGTCTTGTATCTTGTGGTGTTACCAAAAGCTTAATAAGCCTTTGCCAGGACGTCCAAAGTCCCACTCAACAAGAGGATAAGCAGCTTCAGCTGCACTTCTGAGAAATGTCCCAATGACAGGTATTTGTAAAGCAGCCACCTGGTGATCTGTATCTATACCAGGCATTACTGCCTAGTTCCTACGCTGGGGCGGACACACAGGTGTGACAATTGTCTTTAAAAAATCTCTTTGCATGACCTTGAGACTTTGGTAATGTTGTATGTGGTCCTCTTTCTTCTATGTTTCTCTGCTGTTGTGTCCCTTCTCTCCTTTTAGTAGATGAGCGTGGTATTTTTCAGTGTTTAAGGATACCAATGAGGATCATGTGATGGAGAAAGGAGGGTTACTTGTATGTAATCCAATTTCTCTGCCATTAATGTCTTATTGAAATCATAAACAACCCGCCCACTTTGCCTTGAGGAATCAGATCAAAAGTTCAATGATGTATTTAGACTCACACATGATGCAATCAAACTGTATCTGCCACTAGGGTACATGTTGGGAGGTGGTTGCAACTTTGACAGCCCTGAATGGGGGACAGCTACTTGTAATAGGGACCCTAATACAATATTTTCAGACTGTTGCACAGTTATAACAACTGCAGCTTCTGACCGCAAGCATGGCAGCATCCCTGCTGCTACAGGATCTAGTTCTTTGATAGAATATGTTCTATGTTTCTGATGGAGACCATACCGTTTGCTTTAATAGTGCAAGATCGAACCCATTCCTTTCATGACAATATTAAGTCAACTTCTCCAGAATTGGATCGTTCATAGATTCACATGCTGTGAATATTCCCGGTTGTCAGGCTGGGAATCCTCGGTTACACTTTGATTCCCCCTGCTATAGGCTAGAAGAACCAATATTTTGTAGCCTAACACCCTTGTTATGGGTATTTTTGTTCCCCCCCAATGGGATCTCGAGTAGCCCTAAACTAGACCCTGTTCCCCTCAGATTTTAACTGCGTGTTCAGCTGAGGGAGTCCTCTGCTTTTCCACAGTCAGAAAATGTTTAGGTTAAAATCTTCAAAACAGCAATTTCAAAAGAAAAGAAGCACTTTCTCTACACAACATCAAGTACACTCTTCAAGGTGAGGAATTTTTCTGGGGATGGAAGGCAAAAAGGAGACCCCTTTTTAAGCCCTGTGCCACTTGTGTACTCAAATGTATCTGAGGGAACTAAGCACTCCGACTGCATATACTGCCTTTACTCCCACCACACTGTCGAAAGCTGCCCTATCTGTTGAGGTCTTAGTGTAAAGACTCTCAAAGATAAAAATAGAAGGCTAGTCTGCTGGCTTAACGAGGGGAACTACCCCAAATACCCTTCCGACGTTGAGACAACCTAAAGTATGGCCGCTTCTGCGGAGAAACGACTGCGGTCGAGGGGAAGGGCTAGGTCGGAAGAATGGCCGGTGAAGAAGACCAAGCACAGGGTCGCCCACGGCTATGAGCGTCGTCAGCGGCCGAAAAACCAAAGGGGCCGGATGGGCCGTTGTCACCCACTGCAGAAGGCCAGTCGTCACTGGGGCAGAAGTCGGTAGCAAAAAGTGACAAATCAATGGAAGGAAGAAAGCACAAACATTCTCCAGCATGGGGTCTGGCATGGATTCACATGCTCATGAATATTCCCCGTCGTCAGGCTGGGAATCCTCGGTAAAGAAAAATCAGTATCAGTTTCGTTTCTGATCTGTCTTTCGTAGTAGTAACCAATCACTGATCTCTGCGTCATACTGACCACAGCCAATGACTGCCATCTCCCTAAGCCCCGCCTCTGGCAGCCATCTTCAGATTTTTACTGCACGTTCAAGTGTTGGGATCCTCGTGCTATTGCTCTCGAGCTTAAGTGCGTTTTCGCGCTTTTTCTTAGGAAAATTCTCTCTTTTTTCGGTCAAAGAACCTCAAGCTCCACCGTTTCTTTATCCGATCAATGGGGACCCGTGTCGGATTCTTCTACGCCCCTCAAGGGTGAAGATTTCGTCGAGCCACGCTTTTGGAGGACTCCAGAAGTTTCTCAGGCCCATCTTGGACATGGCCCAGGAGAAGGGAAGCTCGACGCCCGGAAAGCTGTTTAGGGTCTGGCCTGGATGCCAGCTTCAGAATGTCTTTAAGGAGGATGAACACTCCCTTTGCCTCTACTGCCTGCATGAGGACAAGACGCACGTGGAGAAGGACTGTGCGTTTTGCGGCAATATGTCGGAGCGGACCATGAAGGACCGCCATGTGCATCTCGCCAACTGGCTGGAAGGGAAGAGCCCGTCAGGCGAGAAGAAGAAGAAGTCCGAGCGGTCCCCGGCGACGGGGGCCCAACAGAAGGCCAAGCACCGCGAGTCCGCTGGCACCGGGAGCGCCGAACGGTCGGGCTCTACGGGTGCCAGGCAGGGCGCATCCTCCCCGGCTCCATCAACCACGAGCCAACGCTCTGGCTCGGGTAAGAGGAAGGCCGAGCACCCGGCGAAGCTCCTGGAGAGACCCCGGTCGAGCTCAAAGGCCCCATCGGAGGGGGAGCGAGGCAGTGACCCTACCCCCAAGGAGAAGGCGGTGAGCGCACCTAAGGTGGTGAAAGCCTTGATCCACCCGGCCAAGGCCTCTATCGAGACAGTCGCGGCGGCCCTAGCTCAGCCTATGGAGGCTACACCAGTGGTGGCGACCTCGGGGCCCAGAGTCTCCCTGCCACCGCGGAGGGAGTCCTCTTTCATGCCCATCGACAGGACCCCTGTGAAACCTCCGACGGAGAAGAAAAAGGGGGGGCAGGAGGTCGTTGTGGATTCGGCCTCAACCTCTGAAGAGGAGCTGATCGAAGACTTAAGCCACGGCGTTGGCGTGGAAGAAGACCAGCCCGTCGGGAGGGACCCTGACATCGGAGACGACGATAACGTCGAGGGTGCTGACGGGGCTCCTGACCGCCCGTCGGAATTCCCTCAACCAGTGCCGCAAGACAACTCGGCGGCCATTTTGTTGGCTATACAGTCCTTATGCTCGGAGATAAGGACGAGATTGCCGTTACCACCAACGGAGGAACCGCTCCCGACGGGGGACCCGGAGCCAGGCCCTTCTGGGAGCCCTCCTCCTAAGAAAAGAAGGATTCATTCTCCACCTCATTTTCAACCATCGCGCCCTGCTCAGCCCACCTCCCCGTCCACGACCCGTGGGGATGATACTGGGACGGACACGGCCGCGACGGGTACAGACGACGAGGCTTACGACGAGGATCTCCCTTCGTCACCTCCTCCCCGGGCTTCCCCGCCCGACGAGATTGGATCGTTTCATGCCATGATCGCCAGGGCATCCGAGCTTTTCCAGCTCTGCCCGGAAGAGAAGAAGGAAGGTTTCCTTAATCAACTGCGCAAGACCAAGAGGAAGACGGTCCTCGCTGTACCCCTACTGGACGATATCTGGGATGAGGGTCTTGCCCTCCTCAAGAACCCATCCACAACGAAGGGATCGGTACGTGAAGAAGTACCGGGTCCCGGACGCGGCCCCCTTGTGCCTTCGGGCACAGCCGACCCCAGACTCGGTCGTCTCCGCGGCAGCCAGGAAGAAAGCGGGGGGGGGCCTCGGCCTCTACGTCAACCTCCCCGCCGGACGGCGAGGGAAAGAAATTGGACACGATGGGACGCAGAGTTATCTCATTGGCAGCAACGACAATTAAGGCTGCCAACGCCTTGGCTATCGTAGCCCGCTACGACAGGGAGTTGTGGTACAAGATCGCCCCCCTGCTGGACTTCCTACCAGACGACAAGAGGGCGGAGGCCCTAGAGATCTTGCAGGAAGGAGAAGTGGCGTCGGACCACGCCATTACGATTGCGACGGACATCGCTGACACTGGATATCGCCAGTTGGGCAACGGCGTGTGCCTTAGACGGCGTGGATGGCTCAAGGCAACGGACTTCCGGCAGGACGTGCAGACCAGAGTCTTGGACATGCCGTTCGACGGGAGCAACCTGTTTGGGGAAAACAGTGGACGATTCCCTACAAGCCATCAAGACGGACACGGAGACGGCCTGGGCTCTTAGTGTTCTCCAGCAACGACGGCCGCCCTTTCGGAGCACGGGAGGCAAGCAGGGTGCCTCCAAAGGTTCCGGTGGCGGATATTCCACTTACCGTCAAGCGGCCCGTTCGTCTTCACAGGAAGCCTACAGGGGACGAGGCAAGTCGGGCGGACCCCGCCGTCGTCGCCAGGGAGGACAAGGCGGCAAAGCCTCGCCGAAGCAGGACTGAACCGGCCGTGGGGTCGGGCCCCCACCGAAGCATCCCGATGGGAGGCCGGCTGGCGAACTTCGTCGGCGTGTGAGAGTCTATCTCCACCGACCGTTGGGTGCTGGACGCCCTGGCCCAAGGTCACGCGCTCGAGTTTCTAAAGAAGTGCCCGCGCGTCCCCCCTGTGGCCAGGAAGGAACATCATGTCCCTCAACTTCTCTTGGAGGTGAAGGCGATGCTCAAGAAGGGCGCCATCAAGCTCGTCCCAAAGAGGCTTCGGGGCTCCGGAGTTTACTCAAGATACTTCCTCATGAAGAAGAAGACAGGAGGATGGCGTCCCATCCTGGACCTACGACGACTGAACAAATTCATCAAGGCACAGAAGTTCCGGATGGTCACCCTCCAGCACGTCCTGGGTCAGCTGGAGGAGGGTGATTTCCTGTCGTCGTTGGATTTGGAGGATGCTTACTTCCATATCCCCATCCTAAAGGGACACCGAAAGTTTTTCAGGTTCGTGGTCCAAGGGCGTCACTACCAGTTCAGAGCCCTTCCCTTTGTATTGAGGTCGGCACCCAGGGTGTTCACCAAGTGCCTGGCACCGGTGGCGGCGCGGCTGCGCCTGGAGGGGATCCACGTCTACCCCTACCTGGACGACTGGATCATCCGAGCAAAGACAAGGGAGCTCGCCGCGAAGCACAAGGCGAGGACCGTCCAGCTACTCACGGACCTGGGATTCTCCATAAACTACGCCAAGTCCCACCTGGTGCCTGCGCAAGACGCACTGTTTCTGGGAGCGAAACTCGACACAGTGGCACTTCTGGCCTCTCCGTCGGAGGAAAGGACGAGGGCCATCTTGGGCAAGGTGCAGCGGATGCTGGTTGCGGACACGGTCAGGGTGAGGTCCATCAAATCCCTCCTCGGAATGATGTCTTCTTGCATTTATCTCATCCGCCTGTGCAGGCTTCGGATGCGCCCGTTACAGGAGTTTCTGGACGCTCGCTGGATCCAGACGACGGGCAGCTTCGAGGACAGGATCACACTCGACGAGAGCTTCCGACAAGCGATCCAGTGGTGGGGCACCCGTGCGCATCTGACGGCGGGCATGGACTTCCAGACCCCGGGCCACCAGAAGACATTGATCACGGATGCCTCCCTGGAAGGGTGGGGAGCGCACACCGAAAATCTGCACGCGAGAGGCCTCTGGCTTCCGACGGAGCAGTCCCTCCATATCAACGTCCTGGAGCTCCGTGCAGTGTTTTGGGCCCTCAGGTCCTTTCTTCCGTCCCTCAAGGGCAAGGTGGTGAGGATCTTCACCGACAACACCACCACCACCATGTTCTACATCAGGAAGCAGGGCGGTACCAGATTCCCAGCCCTGTCCAAGGAGGCGCAGGATCTGTGACATTGGGCCGTCGCCCAAGGGATGTTTCTGGTGCCGTTTCATCTGGCAGGGATAAAAAACACCATCGCAGACTCGCTCAGCAGAGAGCTGCGCTCGAGCCACGAGTGGGAACTACGACAGGATCTAGTGGACTGCCTCTTCCGATGGTGGGGCACACCCCAGATCGGTCTGTTCGCGACGGCGACGAACTCCAAGTGCCGGAGGTTCGCCAGCAGGTTTCCCCAGCCGAGGAGCATGGGCGATGCCTTCTCGTTCCCCTGGGAGGGCCTGTTCCTCTACGCGTTCCCTCCTTTGCCACTGCTAATCCGGCTCATCAACCAGCTCAAGAGGTCACGGTGCAGGATGATCCTCGTCGCACCTGCGTGGCCGAGGCAGATATGGTTCCCGGACCTTCTGGACTTGTCAGCGTCCCCGTCAATGAAGATGCCAGTGGACGCGGATCTTCTCTCCAGGGAAGGAGGCGCCATCCTCCATCACGACCCGAAGTCGCTGAACTTGCAGGCCTGGCTCCTGCAGCGTTAGAGTTTGGAGGCTACGACATACCGGCCGACTGCAGAGAGGTTCTTGCAAAGGCCAGGGCGTCCTCAACTCTTAAATGCTATGGACACAAATGGAAGAGGTTCTCTGTCTGGTGCCACGCACAGAAGATTAACCCTCTACGGATTACGGCTCCACAAGTACTGCTGTACCTACTGACGCTGGCCAAGGTTGGACTGGCGCACGCGTCCATCAAGATTCATCTTGCTGCGATCTCCTGATACACCAGAACCACGGGACGGACGTTGTTGTGGTCTCATCGTCTGGTGAAAGAATTCATGAAGGACTGTTCAGATCGTTCCCGCCGGTGAAGGCTCCGGCCCCGGCGTGGCAGCTCAACGTGGTGCTGACCAAGCTCATGGGATCTCTGTTCGAGCCTCTGCACTCGGCTCTGTTGAAGTTCTTGTTGTGGAAAACAGCGTTTCTTGTGGCCATCACCTCCGCACGACGGGTGGGAGAGATCCAGGCCCTTTCCTGCAAGCCCCCGTACTTGACATTTCATGACACGAGGGTAGTGCTCAGGACGCACCCCTCCTTCATGCCCAAGGTGCCGTCGGACATCCACCTCAACGAACCCTTGGTGTTGCCTGTTTTCTTCCCGTCGCCTTTGTCGCCGGCTGAAAGGACTTTGCACTCGCTGGATGTGGCTAGAGCGCTGAAGTTCTACGTGGACCAAACGAAGAGTTTTCGGTGACGTCACAACCTTTTGTGAACTTTGGACCTGTCAATCAGGGGAAGGCTCTCTCGAAGGCTTCCATTTCCAGATGGCTCTCCGGCTGTATCATGTACTGTCATCGGTTGGCAAACCGACCGCTGCCCGGCCGTCCGAGAGCCCATTCCACCAGAGCGATCGCAGCTACCACGGCGTTCCTATCTGGTGTGCCCTTGCTGGACATCTGCAGGGCTGCTACGTGGAGGTCGACGCACACCTTCACGAAATTCTACTGCGTCGATCGGGATTCCAGGACTGAGTCCAGGGTCGGCCAAGCAGTGCTGCGCAACCTGTTCGCCTAAGGTGAGCCTGGTGAGGAGGTAAGAATTGCTTAATGTTGAGTTTTGGATGTAATGCTTAATGTTGAGCCTCTGCCACCTCCCGTGGTTGTGCATGTGTGTACTGCTATGTATTCTTTTATTCATGAGCATGTGAATCCATGCCAGACCCCATGCTGGAGAAGGAACAAGTTACTTACCTGTAACTGTTGTTCTCCAGCATGGGTCTGGCATGGATTCACATGCGAACCCTCCCGCCTACCCCTCTGCGGCTCTTCACTTGGTCATACTGCCACTTCACGTGCTACCAAATCTGAAGATGGCTGCCAGAGACGGGGCTTAGGGAGATGGCAGTCATTGGCTGTGGTCAGTATGACGCAGAGATCAGTGATTGGTTACTACTACGAAAGACAGATCAGAAACGAAACTGATACTGATTTTTCTTTACCGAGGATTCCCAGCCTGACGACGGGGAATATTCATGAGCATGTGAATCCATGCCAGAACCATGCTGGAGAACAACAGTTACAGGTAAGTAACTTGTTCCATAATCAAGGTCTGTGAAAGAAGGTGAAGCCTCATCAATGGAGGGGGTGAGGTAAGCACAAGGATCTCCCGGGGCGCACGGCCAGAGGCACAAGTACCTCATCGGCAGCCACTCCGAAAGTGCTCAAACACGGGTCTGTGGAGGCCATAGAGGTGGGAAAGGCACACAAGCACTCCCCAAACATGGCCACCGAGACAGAGCGGAAAAGGTCATGCAAAGTCGACCCGTCAACAGTGATGAAACATCAGGTTCCGGACCCATCGACGTCACCACATAAAACTACGTAGTCAACGACATCTCACAAGTCCAGCTCTCCCACAATGCTCCACAAATCAGCCTCGTCCACATCATTGCAAAAGTCCAGTTCATCCACGACACTCCACAAAACTGGCTCATCTATGACACACTTTAAACCGAACTTGTCGATGAAAGTGGCTATGCACAAGGACCACAAGAGCACGGTCATATCCCCCCAGCCTACAACCTCGGCAACGGGGAAAGACACACCCCCGGGTCCCAAGAAACCACAGAAGGAGCGCCCGTTGACGACAACCCTGTCAAATGGAGGATGGGAACTTCCTCAGAAGGGGCAGCCTCCCAACCAGATGAGACCAAACTAACACGCCTGTTAGGTCTCACCTATTCTGTACTTTGAGGTAACACCAGAGGAAATACTCCAGTACGAGGTTGATACTGACTTTGAGGTGCAGCATCAACCGTCAGACTCGGAACAGTCAGTAACATTACAGAAGAAGGCTCCGGCTAGGCCAGCAAAGGCAGGGAGCCATATTCAAGAAGGGGACCTAACAATTGGACAGCCACAAGAGGAGGCAGGTCCGGGACTGCGACAGCCACAAGAAGATGCAGGCCCAGCTTCACCCACAAGACCCATCCATCTGCAAATTCAGCAAAGGGAGATAAGGGCACTGTTGACCAACCCAAAGGCTCTACTATCCATGCAAGTCCTCTCGTCCTTGCAGAGGGTCATCACCCAGCTTGATGCAGCTTTGATGAGACCAGGGATGCCGGCCCTACCACCACTTCAACCAGCGATACCACAGATACCACAACAATCCCCGGTCAGACGCAGGTCTACTTTGCGGGGAAGATCAGCAAGTTCCTCCAGGCGGCGCTCAGAATCCAGGTACATTTCTCTGTCCCGCCAGCATCCCCCAACCCCGGCGCTTCGACCAATACGCAGGGGCAGGAATGGGTCACCAACACTAACCTCTCCATCACGCAAAAGGAGCGGTGCCATTTCAATACCGTCCCGATAGCTGCTGGAAGAAGGGGAACTAACAGATACAGATACGGACTAACCCTGTGGCACCACATCCTCGTCAATCACTCCAAAAAGGGACGATGATTGGGACACAGATTCCCTCCATGAGATTTCCTAGGACAAGCAATCAGCAAGGACATCTCCCCCTGACGACATAACGTGGTTCCATTCTACGGTCATGAGGGCATGCAAGGAGTTCAGCCTTCCTCGCCTCTGAGGATGAGAAAGAAACAATGAAGCAGCCATCCACGATTCCAGCAGTGATAGGCCGTCTCAACAAAAAGTACAACCCGCCAGTAAATGCACCAAAATGTCTTACTTCCCAGCTATCCCCCCGAGTCAGTGGTCTTGGCGCTGGCAAGCCACAAACCTAAATCCGAAAAACAAAAATGCTCTTTACCACCGGACAATGAAGTGACGAAGCAGGATGATTTTGGTTAGAATGTCTTAGTGATTGGAGCCACGACAGTTAAAGCAACCAACTCCCTAGCCATCATAGCCAGGTACGATGGGAAGATGTGGCATAAAATTGCACCAATTCTGGAGCATCTCCCACAGGAGAAACGTAGGCAATCCTGAAAGACGGAGAAGAATCCTCCAACCTGTGTATTAACAATGCATTGGACCTGGCGGAAACAGGTTTTAAACAAGCGGCCAACAAAACAGACAAGCATAGCTAGGATGTACGGATTTCCAGCCGGATATCCACCACAAAGTATTGGATATGCTCTTTGAGGGTGATGAGCTGTTCGGACCCAAGATCGATGAAGCTCTAAAAACAATTAAAACAGACATCGACACAGTCAGGTCATTACCATCCCTGCAGAACCGTCAACCTTTTTGGCAGTCCAGGGGAGCAGCCGGCATAACATCCACATCTTCATCTAACAAGGGACGTCAATACTCAAGAGGCTCAACATATTACTCCCAAGGGTAAAAGAGAGCTTACCAGAGGTACCACAAATCAAGACTTCCAACAAAATCAGTGCCGCAAGCAGCCCTCCGGATCCCAATGGGGAAGGCAGGGTAAGACCGAACAGTGACAATCCATCCCACGGCACTTTGGGAGGGAGCAACTCCAGATTCGGCCGAGACTGAAGAAAAATAACAAAGGACAAATGGGTGCTGGATGTGGTAGTATACAGGCACCTACTGGAGTTTCGAACAAACACACCCCTCCAAACCACCAACCACAGGCGCACAAAAACGCACTCCTACAAAAAGTGCAGCTCATGCTGCAAAAAATGGGCCATAGGAAAAGTCCCCAGGGACCAAAGGGGAAGGGAGTGTACTCCCGAAACTTAGTTGTCTGCAAACCGGACAGAAAATGGATGCCCATTCTAGACCCAAGGAGGTTGAACAAATGTTTAAAGCACCAAAAGTTCACTATGATCACATTACAGCAGGTCATAGATAGAATTCAGCCCCACAACTACATTGCGTCCCCGGATCTCCAGGACACAAACTTTCACGTACCCATCCACCCAGGGCACTGGAAATACCTCAGGTTTTTGGTCAGGAAATCGCACCAGTTCAAGGTCCTGCCATTCGGCCTAAAGTCGGGTCTACACACCATCACAAAGTGCTTTGCGCCAGTGGCAGCCAGTCTGTGCAGACAAGGGTACCATGTCTATCCTTATTTAGACAACTGGCTGGTGCGGTCCCCATCCAGGCAGGGAACACAGTCTTCTGTAGCGGCGAGAGTGGGCTTATTGCAAACATTCGGCTTTGTCATCTACTACAAGAAATCCTTCTTGTGGCCACCATGGAGGCTCATATTCCTAGGAGCAGAATTATCCATCCAGGAGCCCAAGGTGCGTCCCTCCAGCGACAGGGCAGATAAGCACACAGGCCTACTGAAAACGTTCACACCAAACAAAGTAAAAACAGTGTGACAGTGCATGCAGCTGCTCGGGATGATGGCATTGTGCATACCGCTGCTCCTGCACTGCAGAGTTCATATGAGACCGCTACAAGAGTTCTTGGCAGCGAACTGGTCGCAGACCACCGGATCATGGGGGAACAAAGTGTGTATCCCTCTCAAGCTGCGCTCATAGCTTCATTGGTGGGCGAACAAAGCCAATGTCTCAGAGGGGGAAACGTTTCAGGATCTGACACCCGACAAAACTCTGGTGACCGACGCCTCCCTCCAGGGGTGTGGTGCTCACATGGACGAACTACACATCAAGGGGCTATGGACGTCCTAGGAGGCATCCCTACATATTAATGTACTCAAACTCAGGGCGGTTCGATGGGCACTCAAATAATTCCTCCAGATACTAAACAATCAAATGGTCAAGGTCCTCACAGGCAACACCACCACAATGTATTATATTATCTGCTAAAGCAAGGAGGAACGAGATATAGGACATTGTCCAAGGAAGCTCAACTGACATGGAACTGGGCTTTGCCCGTGGGATCAGCATTCGGGCATTCTACCTTCCAGGGATACAGAATCAAACGGCAGATGGCCTCAGCAGACAAATGTCCCAGAACGAATGGGAGCTCGACTCCTCGATGCTACAATTGCTGTTCAAACGATGGGGGTTAACCAACTGTAGACCTATTTGCCACGATGCAAAACAAAAAGTGGGCCAGGTACGCCAGCAGGACGCCCCAAAAGGGCTCGATGGGAAACGTGTTCGCTTTTCCATGGGACGGCATCTGCACGTACACATTCCCGCTGTTCCCAGATCCTACGCAGGACAATAGAAACAATCAAAAGGCCCTCTTGCACGTTGATCCTCATTTCTCCAGACTGGCCCCACCAAGCCTTGTACTCAGATGTGGTTCAGCTCTCCAGGGACAAACCCATCCGACTCAGCAATCGGCCGGACATCATAACACAAGGCAAGGGGAAAATTCTGCACCACGACCTCCAAACACTTCTCATGACAGCGTAGCTCCTGACTTTGCAGAGTTCGGAAGCCTGAACAAATCGCAAGAATGTAGGCAGGTCCTAGCGGTGGCGAGGGCTCCCGACCACTAACAAATCATACCGCCTGAAGTGGAAGCAGTTTTTGCAAATGGTGCAAAACACAATGCCAGCAACACCAGAAAGGGCTGAACCCATTCTGGGTGATGCCAGAGGATGGATTGCCATACCTGCTAGGCCTAGCCAAAGAAGGCCTCGCCCACAACTCCATTAAAGTGCACTTGGATCGATAGACATCTATCGGTACACCAGGCGCAAAATAGGCATGTCCCTCTAAGGACGCAGGCTCATAAAGCATTTCCTCAAAGGCCTTTTCATGGGTTTTCCACCAGTAAAAGGCATATTAGAATGGAGAATGGAGCCTCAACACTGTGCTCTCAGGGCTCATGAAGAAATCGTCTGTTGATATGGCCTCCACGCCGCTGGGATACTTGTCGTGGAAATTTGACTTCCTGGTGGCTATTACGTCACCTTGGTGGGTGTCGGAGCTGCAAGCACTCGCATTCAACCAACCATACTTATCTCATGACAAACCCACGATTTGTTCCCAAAGAACCCACGGATTTTCACAACAATTCCACAATCCCCTTACCGACTTACTTGAGCAAACCCTCATCACCGGCAAAGGTGGCATTACACTTGCTAGACCTCAAGCGAGCGTTGAAATGCTATATTGAGAGAACACAGTCCTTCAGAAAATTAACGCAACTTTTTGTGGCATGTGGCCCAATGAATAAAAGCAATGCTCTATCCAAATAAAGCATAGGAAGATGGATATTGTCTGCCGTTGTCTTTTGCCACAAGTCAGTGGGGAAGCCCCTCAACTGCTCCCCCACGTGCACATTCAACGAGAGCTAAAGCGGCTTTGGCGGCATGGTGGTCGGGGGTCCCGATCGCAGACATCTGCCAAGCAAGCGTCCACCTGGTCAGCGCTGCATACTTTCACAAGGCACTACCTGGAGAAGCAGCATGCCGAAGAAGTGCGGACAGGGAGAGAAGTCCTACAGCGCCTGTTCCAATAAGGTAGGATCCTATGGTTTTGCTGTAAAGCCTGCTGGGTGGCTTTTACTTCTATGCACCTCCGGTATCTGTATACTGTTACATAGTCTATGCACAGCATGTGAATTTATAAAAGATCCAATGCTGGAGAAGGAGAAAATGTCTTGCCTGTAAGTCCTGTTCTCCAGCATTGGTATCTTTCATAGAATCACATGTGCCCTCCTTCCACTCAGTCAGGTAGAACCACTCGCACCCCAGGAACATCTGTTATCACAGTGTCAGAATCTGAGGGGAAGAGGCAGAGGAGGGTCTAGTCTAAGGCTACTTGAGGTCCCATTGGTGGGGCCAAAAACACCCATAACAAGGGTGTTGGGCTAAAAAATGTAGGTTCTTCTTGCCTCGAGCAAGAGGAATCAAAAGGTAACTGAGGATTCCCTGTCTGGCAGGGAATACTCACAGAATGTGAATCTATGAAAGATACCAATACTGGAGAACCGGGGTTACAGGTAAGAAACTTTCTCCTTCTTTTCTTTTATAATCAGGCAGACCTAGAGCAGGTGCTTCAAACACTTTTCTCTTTGTTAATCTTCCTTCTGCCTCGGATGATCATTGTAAATGTACTCCTATGTCCCGTCCCTTTTCCTCCATACTGTATGGGCGTCCCTCGCTAGGGACGGGAGACGGAACCCTTTTCACCAGAAAAATCATCTTCCTCTTTAAATTTAGATGCACTCCCCTGACTCCGCCCACCGGCACCCTTCCTCAGTCCTCTTTCCATGTCGACTGGAACGGACCGCTTTCACCCGCGCTCCTGGATTAGGCCTCCAGCCTAGTAATTCCATGCGCTCTTCCCTGGAGAGCTATTTTTGTCTTCTTTTTCTCTTTCAATTGTCAGGTACCGCTTTGTCCTCTGGCACCACGCTCCTCCCTGGCACATGTTGACAATGGCAGGCTTCAGCAGGTGTCTAGCCTGCGAGGGTACCTTCCCAACGTCCAACCCCCACTCCCTCTGCCTCTGCTGCCCTGGCCCTGACCACGGCTGGAACGGCTGTCCCATGTGCAACGCTCTGACACTGCGCACCCTCAAGAACCGACTAGCCAGGTGGAGGGAGCTCTTCGGAAGGTTGCCTCCAGAGGACCTGAAAGCGTTTGTGAAGGTTGAAGACCAGACCCACGGTACGTGCACTGTTCTCCGCACCTCGTAAAGGCGACTCCTTTCCTGGGAAGTGCACTATCGGGAGGGACCCAGCAGGTCCTACGACCAGCACGAGCACCAAGGCTGCTCCAGCTACCAGGCAGAGGGGTCGCAAGATCCTACCAGTGATTCTACTGAGGGACCAAAAGGTTCTATTACCGAGTCTCAACCCAAGGGGCTACGCCCTAACACCAGACTGATGTCTGAGGGGGCACCTGTATGCAGCACTACCGGCTCCACAGCTGAGGCCACTCTGCCTCCCAGCTCCAACCTGAGGTACAGGGTAGGCCTCAACCTCCACCGCTCCACGTACTGGTGGAAGCCGGGCCCAGCGCAGCAAGTACCATGACGTAGGCACATGGCATGCAGCAAAAAAAAATTGACCACTGGGCCAGACAAAATGGCTGCTCACTCGACACATCTCCCTTTGGGGACTAGTTAGGGGATCAAGTTTCGAGGTGGGACTGGTCAACACCTTCCTTTGGTCCATAGCATACCCATCGACTTTGCAGGGCAGATACACCTCGCCCCATACAGCGAGAAAGGGCGCGCCTAGGTCTCAGCAACCTCAGGGCCCTGCACCTATGCCTATTCCATCAAGCACTCCTATGTCCTGTGAAAACAGGTTCTTTGAGAAGTTCCTTACTCTCATGAGGTCCCCACAGATGGGTACTTTCCTTAGAGAGGTGATCAGGGACATGCTGCCGCTGGTACAGCAGCTAGCACCCACGGCCATGCCGCCTGTGGGTCCATCTCTTCTAGGTCAAGCGCAGCCCCAGGCGCCGGCGCCAGTCCCTACGACACTGGCTCCCATGCCTGTACCAGTCACAGCAACCCAGTCCACACTGCCGCAGCAGCCTCCGGCACTGATAATCAGTATGCCACAGCTTCCTGCACCCAGCACTCCTCCTGATGCACCAGACCAGCAAGACATAATAGTTGATACAGATGAGGAGGACGGACGTCTGGCGGGCCTGACTGAGTATTTGGGGATCCCACAGCAACAGGTGGAACTACCGGAGGCGGGGGTATTGGCAGAAGTTCTCACTCTACCCCCCACGGCTAGAACAGGAATCCCTCTGCAGAAGGACGTGGTGGCGCTTGCCAAAAAAGAATAGCTCAAGCCTCATTCTACCCAGGCTACCATTCAGCGTCTCAATGCTAAGTTTAGGCAAACAGAAGGGGACCCCCTCTTACTGTCGGCACACCCCTAGCCAGACTGCTCAGTGATAGCGGCGGCAGCATCACTCTACTCTAAGCCACAATCGTCCTCGGCTACATCAGCCTCAACACTCCTGGGTATGGAGGAGAAGATCCTGGAGGGGTTTGAAAAGAAAATCTATTCCACTGCCACCCTCAATCTGCGCCAGTCCAATGTGGATGCCATGCTGGCAGCGGTCGACCAGAGGCTCTGGCGGGAGAGCGCCGACTTCTTAACGGAACTCCCTGTGCAGAGCCAGGCTCGCTTCAAGGCTGGGCTGGCTGAAGCCAAAATAGTGGCACAGGACATAATGGAGTCCACGGGGCTCACGCTGATACCTCAGGTCATGCCATCTGTATTGCTGCTGACTTGAGAAGGACGGCTTGGCTAAGGGCAACTAAGTTTAACCCTGATGTCCAGTAACATATACTGGACCTTCCTTTCGAGGGGAGTGATCGGTTCCATGCAACAACTGACGAGGAACTCAATAAGAAAAAGAACATCTCACAGACTGCTAAGTCTTAATCGATACTCTCCAAGTCCACCCCTAAGACATATGGCCAAGCGCACCAGTGCTTAGACAAGGGTCGGTCCTTCGGAGGATTCAGTGGCTTCCAAGAGAGACGGTGCATAAAACCGGACTGATCCCCGAGCCAGCATAGGCACAAGTAGCACAAGGCGGCTCACAAGGGCTTTTTCCAGTCCCCCTCCTCAGCCCCAGCCTCATAGGGAAAGCAATCATGACACACCCATCCGGATCCTCGAGTCTCCGGTGGGGGGCAGGCTTGCCCTTCACGCTCACCGCTGGTGGACAAGGTTCTCGGACCCATGGATCCTCTCTGTAGTATCCACGGGCTTCCGGCTCCCTATCGCTCCTTCTCCTCTCTCCTCCCCTCCTCCTCCTCTCTCCTCCCCTCCGCTCCCACAGATTGGTACAGCAACTCTGTTGGCGGAAATATGCTCGCTCGTAGAGAGTCAGGCACTGGAGGAAGTCCCAGCCTCTCAGTGGGGTCTGGGCTTCTATTCACGTTATACACAAAAAGAACCAGGCTGGCCTGAGAGTTGTGTTGGACCTTTCCACCTTGAACCTTTCTTTTCCTCTCCAAAAGTTCAAGATGGTTATCCCAGCGCTAATAGTGGAGAGATTGTGTGCGGGAGACTGGATGTGCACCCTGGATCTGAAGGATGCCTACCTACACGCCCCGATCTGACAACCCCATCAGTCCTTTGAGGTTCAGGATCATGGGTATTCACTTCCAATACAAGGTTCTACCCTCTGGCCTTAATTCGTCCCCAAGGGTCTTTACAAGACTGTTGCAGCCCTACTCAGGGCGCAGGGTCATCATATCTAGATGACTGGCTAGTCAGGGCAAGGTCTCCGGAGGCGGTCCAGCAACACTGGGATACACTACACGAGCTGCGATTTTCCATCAATCTCAAGAAGTCACAGTTGGCGCCCATGCAGAGTCTAACATTCCTGGGCCTTATCTGGGATACGTGTTCCTCGAGGATTTTCATCTCAGCGGACAAGATCGCAGCCATCAAGAGGGCTACTGGGCATTTTCTCTGCAGAGCAGTGACCTCGGCATGGTGGTACCAACAGCTCTTGGGCATCATGGCAGCATGTCTCCTGGCAGTGCCACATAAAAGGCTCAAAATGAGGCAAGTGCAGTTACACTTGGCAGCCTCATGGAGTTAGGAGAGGGGTTCCCAGGCAGAGCAGGTCAGCATCCCACATCATCTTCACCAGGACCTAGTTTGGTGGACCACGGATAACAACCTGCATCCAGGGGACTGAGGAGTGACGCCAGTGGGCGGAGTCAGGGAGCGCATGCTCCCAGAGCCGCGCCCCTACAAGCATCTACATTTAAAGGGGAAGATGATTTCTCTGGTGAAAAAGGTTCCGTCTCCCGTCCCTAGCGAGGGACACCCATACAGTATGGAGGAAAGGGGACTATGGACTAGGAGTACATTAGTCACTATGGTAATTTATAATTTCTACATTGTTGTCCTTCATATAGTGTTGTAAGAGTTTCACCATCACTGCGTATCCTACAAACCATTGCCTTAAGTAACCCACCATGCCTAAAAATGCCCACATCGTGGTGATGGTTTGTAGTATTGAGATGTTGTGTACCTCCTCCTTTTCTGGAGGAGGCTAACACAATGGGAGCCATCACAAATAATGTCCTTTTCTTACATAATTGTAGTTTCTGCTTTGCAGCCTTGTCCTTTCTTAGCTAAAACAGTCGTATGATGGAGGACACTAACAGCAGATCCACGTAATACAACTGCACTAATTTCCCAAGAAACCTAATGTCCTCTGAATCCTTGAGTTGTTGGGATAAAATTGAGTTGGGGATTCAGTGTGCTCTTGTGGCCGCCCGATCCATGTGTACCGGATTCCACTATGGGAAAACACTGTGGCGGGCCTTCCCCGTTCCAGGGGCTGCAACGAGGGATAACGGGCCGGCAGCTCAAGTGAAGCTAGGGCAGATAACGAGGGGCTTCAGGCCGTTCTCCCCGTTCCAGCACCTGCAATGGGGGATGAAGGCCATTAGCACCTGTAAGGAAGGCATGGTATTAACCGTAAGACAGACACAAATGACCACAGTTCAAGGGTGTTTATTGAGCTTCAAAAAGGGTTTGAAAAATGGCTATCTAATCCTAAATCTAGTGATGGGAGCAAGCTACGACCATCAAATAATAAAAACGCAGTCCTAGTGGTGTTTTGTCAAAATAAAAGGGCCTATACTAATGAAAAATTGCCAATCCTTACTTTTAAATACAAATCGTGTGGGAAATAGTGTTACGAAAAAGAAAAGTGTTTACAAAATGATATGTCAGGATTTTCAGGCCGTTGGGACGTTTTCAGCACGGGACAAGGCGGTACACTCAGGCTTAGCACAGTCTTTGGCTTCTCTAACACAAGGGTACAGTTCAATCATTAACATCAGGGCCTTCCATGCCGAAGTCTCTTTGCCTTTTAAGGTCTCTTCCTTCAGAGGGCCTGATGCAACAAACAAACAATAAGTTCCTTTTTCTTTCAGGTTTTTCCAAGTACTCAATTTCTTAGGTGATTCACTTTTCACCTCGGATCCCCCTTAGCCAGGCTCAGATCCTCTCAACATAATGTTCGTAGATTATTTATGCATCCAATTTCTCATAGGATATTCTTTCTTGGGTGACTCATGGTTCAACCTGGATCTGCCTCAACCGGGCGCAGATCCCAGATCCCCCTCAGCCGGTGTTCGCTCACCTGGTCTCTGGTGAGGCGTTGGGGCACGGTTGCAGCCCTCCTGGGGGTGAGGTCGCTCTGGTCTGACTTTGCTCTCTGCGCTTATTCGGTGACTGGTGGCAATAGGTAATGCTGCTCGGGACTGCTCATGCGTGGAGAATAGAGGGTGTGAGTATGCCAGCTTGTGCTCCTGATCCCCTTCCACACCACTTCTCCCAAACCGTGGTACCCACGGGATGCGCTGTCCCTGGAAAGCTCACCTGTTGATTAGTTTTGGCGAGCACTCCGTCCTGCTGCTTCTGGCAGGGGCTCTTGTATGATCTGGACTGAGTTCCTTCACTGGTCCCTTGCATGTGGTAGTCCAGTCCTGCTGCGACTAAGCCACTATACTTCAGGTAAGTGTTCCTGTTTGTCTTTGTCTTTCCTCGTCTGTTTTTGTTGTATTGTAAAGTTTGTTGTCTTATATTGCTGTCTGTTCCACTTTTGATGTTTGCTCTTTTGCTTTCTTCCCTTGCAGGTGATGTTGCCAGCCTGGCACAAGCTGCGAAGCTCGGGGCGGCAGCCGGAGAGAATGAGTAACGAAGCTGCAGTGGTACAGTAGCTGGTAAGTTGTTAACTAGGGGCCACGCGGGGTTCAAATGCGGCACGGCCCTATGATGGATGTTCTAACCTCGTCTTTCTTCTTCACAGGGTCAGAGTTCGTGGATGCGGAGTGCGGTGCTGCAGCTTATATAGCTGAGCTTCTGAAGCCACGCTCACCAATTTCAGCCTGCCTGCCACACCCGATGAGTCAGCACATGAAGACCAGGCCTAAGGAGCCACATCTTATGAGTCAGCACATGAGGATGTTCTCTGGAATAAAGGCTTTCAGCTCCTGGAAAGTTCTTGTAAAATAAAAGCACTCCTGCACTGAAATAAAGTAAAAGCACTCCTGCACTGAAATAAAGTGTTCCTGCTCACATCTTTATATGAGCCCGGCGCCAAAGGCGCCAGGACGGAGTCCAGCCAGGGCCCCTGTGTTTATGGGTCACAAAGGGACATAAGTGAGTCAAGTGACCCATTGCCCCCATCACTAGATAGTGTGGTTTTTGTTTTCTGGGGCCTCTGGCCCTGACAGCCGGGCTCAGATCCTTTTAACACAATGTCCAATTAGTCTCTCTCCGCCGGGCTAAGACTAATTCCAAATTCCAATATAACTTTTAACACAAACTTGCTCTAACCAAAAGCTTTTAGCTGATCTCCCTCCACTGGGCTTGGACCAACTTCATCTACTTTCCTCTTTCAACTATCGAAGACTTTCAAATGTGCACAGGGTTTTACTTGACCTGTTGCCGAACTACTTCTATTTCACAATTCTTTATCACTGTTCACATTTGCCACCTTTCAGTTGGATACCTAACAGAGACTTTCGAATGAGCACCCACATGGTGCCGGACCACTCTAAGGTATCGTATCTTGGCTTCAAAGTTCAATCACTCATCTGTTTTTTTATTTTGTTTGCGTCTCTTGCCACATACGGTACATACACTCGTCAGCATTGACTATACAATGTTGCTGCTTGCAACCTTGGCTTCAACATAAACCAGTCTTGTATCGGGCTGTGCTGTGTTCACTGGTTCTGCTTTGTTGTAGGAGCCAAGGACAGTACCGCAACAGCAAACTATTCTTCCTGCCGCAACAGCCAGTGCAGGATTATTCAGCTTGATTCCTAGTCTTACGTTTCCTATTCTCAACGGTTAATGAAAGTAACAGTATTTCGTTGAAAAGATCAAGGGCACTTCCCTCCTTGCATTCCCCTTCAGTTTTGCCATCTTTTTTCACCTTGTATTAAACTGTCATCTTGGAACTGCTACTTCCTCGTGTGCTTTGCCTTGTTCAGAGTGTGCTCTCATGCTCCGCCTTTTATCTGTGTTGGGAAGTGTAATGGAAGTCAGGTGTGTGTAATGGTCAGCAGTAATTGCCTGATCATTGTATTGGGACATGTCAGGAATACGGCTCGGGTGTTAGTCCTTTTTCTCTCGTAGTGAGGAAGTGTTCATTTTGGGAAAGCAGGAGTTGAGTTCCTCCGTATCCTACCTGGTAGGATGGGGTTAAGGTGTTACAGGGAAGGGGATACCGCGTTGCGCCATCTGGTGTCCCACTCCCACTCCCCGAAGGCCCCTCACCCAGATCCACCCCCCGGAACTGGATCCAAAAGTGATGGCTGTGTCCTGGCCACCTGGATGAGAGATCCCTGGGGACTAGCGGGTGAGACAACTTCAGGTTTCTCACACACCCCGCGTTATCAAAGCGGTAACTTGGGGTCCTAAAAAAGGATTTTCCAAGATGGCCATCATAGAAAGGGAAGGCGAATCTACGTACGGAGCCCCTCTTCTCTTTCCATGGCGGCCTGGGGAAGTGGATAGGAAGGTGCGGCGCTGCAGCCGACATAAGGTAAATGCAGGGTGTGGGGGGATCATAAAGAAAAAAAACAGGGTGGGGCGAAGATGTAAGCGGATGAGCTGGCCGGCCGTCAGGCGGCTTGGAACGCGGGCTTGTACCGCCGGTTCAAGTCCACGTTCATAGCCGCCTGATCGGCTGGCTCCCTCGCCGAGGGTGCTAATAATAAATATTGACTGTCTTCATGTACAGGAACAGTGACGAAAGCAGAGCATAAATGTACGACTGTGAAATTGGTTGGTGTCAGTGGTATGCACGCTAACATGGTACATCAGTAAGGCAATCGGGTCGTATAGCAAACTTACTAGCACCAATATCTACTAAACGAGGGAAAGATTTGCCCTCTACCTCTTATTGCACTTGCAGGCCCTCTTGGTCTACTGATATCACTATTGATATCAAGGAGCTGACTGTGAGGTTGCCTACCAGGCTGAGTCAGAACAGATCTTGTTCAGTTTGAAATATTGGAGGTGGACTGTAGGCAAAATGTGGTGCATTGGGATTTAGGTAGGGGCTGCTGATTTGGTGATATGACTCGGTACACCCACTGCAGATTTTAGGACTGAGTCCTGCTCTTGTGCACTTGGAAATGTATTCCTCTGGGGCCTGTAAGGACATTCATTTTTCCAGTAGCTGTGTTGTTTGCAGTAGTTGCATACTGAGGGGCAAACATAATGTCGCTATTTTCTCTGAAATTCTGTCTCTCTCTGATACCCTTCGGTACCTTTATATACTGGCTGTCGCTGCTGAGGTGGATATGGGCTCCTCTGCCCCTACCCCTATGCTCAAAACGTAATTGGAACCCTCCTCTTGCCATTGGTGGTGCTTACAGCTGTCCTTGTAAATTCTGTAACTGTAAAGTCATTACTTTGCTCTGGAGGTTCTCCTTCTTTTGTTCCTGGCATGCAGTGCATTAATTTGCCACCTATACCAATTCTGATAGGCTTATATTGCCCCCTCAATTGTTTTCAATTGGGCTTGCTTCTTGGCTAACAGGGCAGTTAAAAAAGAATGAGCTATTACCTCCTCTGTTGTCTCATCAGTCGGTGATGCCCGAATTTTGACTGAACTTTATGTTCAACCAGCCTAGATAGTCAGATGGCAATTCACCCTTACCCTGTCTACAATGTTTGTTTTTGCCCCAGTCAGTTTTTTGGGGGTATATCTCAGGAATGGCATTAATTAACCTGTTCCTAGTCTGTTCCCGGGCATCTCCAGTGCAAGTCTGCAGCTGGTCAGTTTGCATGCTGGTTAAATCTTTGCCTAACCTCTGGATGCATTATCACTCACATATGCAGATTCATAGCAGCCCAAGCAGGGTTATAGCACTATATCGCAGTGTGTATTTCCTCAATATACCGAATATTAGCAAACTCCTTAGGCAAGTCGCGCAAATCCTCAGAAGTCCAGCAAACAAGGATCCTCACCCTCTGCTGCCAGAGCTCCCGGTGTCTGTCTAAGCGGTGCTTTAAGGAGCGTTTCATCTGCTTCCGACAGTATGCCTCCCCTCGGCAGCGACAGGGTATAAGAGGGAGGTGCGCTGGGCATGTACATAAACCCAGGAGCACCTCAGGTGCTTTGCCCTGGCTGGCTGCACCAGGCAATTTATACCTGCATGTATTGTGGATTTATGGTACATTTCCCATTGCCAGGGCCTTCGGATCTTCTGCCTCCACTCCACCCCCCGCCCCCAAGTGTCAATACATATACTAGTAAAGAAGTCGATAATAACTTCAGCTGATTCGTCATCCTGCTTCTCCTCTATTATTTGAAGGCACAGTAAAGTGGAGGCCCCACCAGTCCCTTTACCTCTCAGAAATCTAATCTATCCTTTCAATCAATCGTTAGAATCCTTCAACCCTCCTATCTTTGATGTGTTCTGCCTGGTCTTCACTTCTTCTAGCCATGTAGCATACGCTCCCGACTGTCTTGGTTTCACCTTTCCCGTCGGCGCCTTTAATGCGTGCCTCAAAGTTGCTAACTTGTCCAAATGAAAGGTGCCTCCAACTGGGAACTGGGTATGTCGATTGTCCTGTGTTAATAGGCGCAAGATCTCGAGGAACACATGTCACTGTTGTAGTTAGTCTACATAACATGGGCAGGTGTACCAGTAGGCGTGGCTTCCACCTGCTTCACTATTCCTTGCCCATGTTTGTCCCTTGTTTAAGTTCCAGTCTCTCAGTGACACACACCCTTGTACCATCTACCCTGTGACTCCACTTTTGTGCGGTCCTGAGAAGGGGGGTGGGATTTACAGAGACTCCTCAGAGTGGTCCTCAGAGTTTGATCGGGCATTGCTCTTTACTGTCCCTAATTGATCCTATTTATCCTGGGCAGTGTATTTTCTCCCATCCAAATTTATCCTGTTTCTCTTCCTTTTTATATTTGTATTCCTATTTCTAACCAACTGTACCAGAAATAGTTTGGGGTTATTAAAAGAACACCAGACCAGAAACCAGCGTATACCTAGGAGCCTATTGGCTCTTATCAGACTAGTCCTTCTAATCTAAAACTGTAGTATTTTGTGAGATTTATAACAGGACCCAACAAAGATATGACACCCATGATCATGATAATAAGCTAGGCAAAGATACACAGCAGAACCAGATATCCAACCCAAAATGTACAACCCATGTTCAAATAACCCTGAACTAAATCAATGACTTGTTTAACTATCATGAATTATCTTGCCTCCCTTGTACAACCCACTTAAGTGCACAACTTCTGACCCTCTTTCTTTGCCACCCCTCAGAGTTTTTCTAACCAGAATGCCTTACCTCTTTTCTCAGTTGTGCAACTTGGGTGTTTGAGAGTAGACCACCCACAAGCTCGGGGTGCACCTGCGTTGTGCAACAGATCTGAGTAGTAAAAGCTAGTCTCACCCATCAATTTCAGGTGATGGTAAAGAGGTGATTTTATTCATTGGCTTACAAGTCAAGAAAAGCAGCATCTTGCCTCTCACTGGGACCCACCTAATTGACCTTCCCGGCCCTCCAGGCACTTTTGCCTTTTATAGATCACTGGTAACCTGATTAGAGAAGCTTTGAGAATATCATAGCTCGATCTTCCGACACACTTATCCTGCAAAAGCAATAGTCCCATTCATTACATTCAGTGGCCCTTCTTACTGTCCATGGTTGGAAATAAAACATACAGTAACTTCCTTCCGGTCAAGGCGCTCGGATTAGGGATGTGAACTTGTTCCTCTGGGTACACTTCGGTCTCACATCCTCAGCTGAGGTATTCCACAACGACTTCCCATCAAGTTCATGCTGGATTGTACTACTGAGCTCCCGCCTGTGACCTTGCTCCAGTAACTGGGAGTGAACCAGAGCCTAACGCATGCGTGAATCAGTTTGTAGTTGAACAAGTATTGCCTTCAGTTAGCGTTGCCAGTAAGATAGCACAGCGAGTTGAGCGCTCGCTTTGACATCCGTACAGAGCTTGCTGATGCAGGTTCGAATCCTGGCAGGGCCAAACTCAGCCTTTCATCCTTCCGAGGTCGATAAATGAGCACCACACACCGTGGGCAATAATAAGCAGCGCTCAGATGCCCAAGGGTTCGTAGCACTATACAAGTGCACATTATTATTATTATTATTATTATTATTATTATTATTATAGGGAGGGTTGGACTAATAAAAGTATGCTAGAAAAGAGAACCAAGGGCTTTATGGGTAACGTGATGTCATAGGGGCGGGGCAAATACTCCTCAGTTCATACATATCTGCAAAAGAAACCCCTTCTTTCATTGTGTCCACAAATGTGAATTTACCAATTTAAAGAAACAATATGCTCTCAAAACCGAAAAGAGCCACTTTCTTACAAGGCATGGTAAAATTGAATGTCTCGATGAGACAGTACAAATTCCTCGTTGGGATCACATCCCCTTGACTTCCATTGCTTCCAAACTGCAGGCTGCAAAGGTGACTGTTGCAAAAATACCTCCATGCAAGCTGGTAAGTGACCTTGGGTTTATATCACAGGAACCACCTGTATAGCGAATTCTGGCTGTTCCTGTCTTAGTGAAAGAATGTAAAGCACATGCTCAATGATGCGTCGTTTCAACTACTGCATCCCACAATGACAGTTTTGTGCACTGCATACCTGCATGGTTGGAGTACACACATGGATGATCTTCAAGCAAAAGGCTATCCGTCTCAGGAAGAAAACATCATTACACATAAACATTGTAGAGTCGAGGGTGATTAAATGGGCCATTTAATACTTACTTTTTAGCTTCTATCTATCTTTATTTATATAGCGCAGCAGTCGCCTGTGGCATCAAGGCACTACAAATGCAAAAGGACAGACTTAATATTTACAAGTTTTCAAACAGGACTTAAATAAACGAAACTTACAAATACATTGCAGGTATAAAGGAAGAGCGTCCACAGCACACACGATGGTCTGAAGGCACCGCCACCGGATAGGATGACAGTACCGTTGCGCTGGCCAGTAAGGAAAAACATTTTCCTGCAAGCATACTCCTTTTCTGTGGTAGGCACGATGTACGATGCAGATACCTTCCAAACTACGTAAACCTAAACCTCAGGCTCACCTTAACTCCTGGTTGACGCCTCAGTTGAGAACCTTACGTAAGGAAAAAATGACCTTTGAATCTCGTTGGAGAAGCCACCCCACGGAAACGAATAAAGCAAGCATGGCACTAGCTACTCTAAACTACAAAGAAGCCATACTATCTGCTAAAAAAGAGACGTATAATAAACGTATTGAACATGCCCAATCTAACACCAAGGAGCTTTTCAAAATCTTAAAGGAACTGGAATCCCCTGCCACTCCTCCAGACACCTGCTCCAAAGACAGCACTTGGTGTACAAACATCCAAAAGGCAATCTTGGGAAAAATCACGTTGCTCCAAACTAAAATGAATGAGAAAAAAAACAGCTTGCATTCATTTATAACACAGCTTGCCCCTCAGGCTAACTACAAATCCGATACTGTATCCTTGCAACCATTCTGTTTCTCACCTCTCTCTACCTCTGAAGTTGAACACATTATTAACAACCTTAAGCCATCTAATTGTCAGGGAGACGTGTACCCCGCTACCATTATCAAGGAGGCCTCACATAACTTGGTGCCATTTATCACCACACTCATAAACTCCTCCTTCAGCTCCGGGGTTGTCCCAGACAACCTCAAGGATGCCTGGGTTATTCCTCTTCTGAAAAAAACTACCTTGGACGCTAACACACCCACCAATTACAGACCAATCACTACGGTGCCATTTCTTTTAAAGATTCTTGATCGAGCGGCATACTTGCAGATCCAAGATCATCTCGAAACCAACAACCTCTTGGGTCTAAGGCAATTGGGCTTCCGCCCTCGCCATGGCACAGAGACTACTCTATTAGACCTCAAAACTCAAATTGAAGACTTAAAAGACAAGGGAAAACTGGCCCTCTTTCTCTTATTAGACCTCTCTGCAGCATTTGATCTAGTCAATCATCAAATCCTATGCCAACACCTCAAAACTGCTGCCAACTTCTCGGATAAAGCTACAGCCTGGATTACTTCCTTCTTGGACAACAGATCCATGAGGGTCTTTTCCTCCTCCGCCACTGCTGAACCTTCCCCTATCACATGTGGAGTCCCCCAAGGATCATGTGTGTCCCTGACACTCTACAATGTCTTCACAAAACCCCTATTTGACATCTTGGATCGCATGGGTGTCACGTACACCAATTACGCTGACGACACCCAGATACTTATTCCCATTACAGGTGATCACAAAACTGACTCCCTGTCTATCAATGCCATTTATCAAGTCACCCAGGCTTGGATGGCGCAGCATGAACTGTGCTTAAATGACGAGAAGACTGAGCTCCTCATCCTAGACTCACCCCAAAAACTCAGTAAGCTCGACTCATCGTTCAAGTCCTTAACCGTTGATGGCAATGCCATCAAAGTGGCCAAGGACACCAAGACTCTAGGTATCTACCTTGATTCCACCCTCTCCTTATCTAGACAAACCAGTGCAGTCTCTTCAGCCGCATCTTACACATGCAAGCTTATCTTGGCATGCCGTCCTTTTTTGTCATGAGCCAACTGCACGACACTAGCCAGGACTCTGGTCCTCTCCAAAATTGATTACTGCAATGCCCTTTACCTGGGTACGAACCAATGCAATATTAGAAAACTTCAAATTATCCAAAACAATGCAATTAGAGCGGCCCTAAACATCCACAGGACCTCGCATATCTCCGAATACAGACGGATCCTCCGTAGGCTTTCAGTTACCCAAAGAGTCTCTCTCAAAGCTCTTGCACTCACACACAAGTATCGCCAACCAAGCCCCCAGCTACCTAACCAATAGGTTCACATCTCACACGGCTGCAAGACCCCTCAGAAGTGCCCAATCTAACTGCCTCGTCATTCCGCGCTTCAACCTCCGAAAATCGGGAGGTCGCAGCTTCCCTGTCCTCGCAGCCAAGCTGTGGAACACATTACCTAACCCACTCAGAGCTGAACCCTCTTTTCCTGCCTTCAAGCGCAATGCTAAAGCCTGGCTGTCCACCCACGACTCTGCATGACCTTGACTGTAACATTGCCTATTGCATCATAGGCCTTTTTGTATCATATCTCGCCTCTGTATTTTTGCTCAGCCTTGTGTAACCTGCATACCTTTGATTATGGAACGTGTATATTTTGTATATTTAATGTAAATACTTCTGACTGTAACCTGCCTGTAACTAAATAATGCGCCCGGTTGCCCTCGGGCCTGGTGCGCTATACAAATAAATGAAATACAAAAAAACAAATACAGAGCGATTTAAACTTATTCCGTGCCACGACAGGGAGCCAATGGAGGTCCCACCGAGCATAAGAAACTGGTTGACTGTATGAAATACCCTTAGCTAAACATACTGCTGAATTCTGTAGTACCTGCAAACGATTGAGAAGAAAGAAGGCTGCGCCAATAGAGTGGCATTGTATTAATCAAGGCTGCCATTAATGGAGGCAGCTATAACCAGAGCGTGAAAACAGACTGGAATAAAAGGAAGTACTTTTTCTAACAATTTAAATTTAAAGAAACCAGTCTTACAGATGGAACTGATCTGTGCCTCCGGTGAAAGGAGGGTGACATTTTTTAGACCAAGTTCTGTTACTATTTTCATCAGAACAGGGAGAGAGCCCAAAGTAGATGGCCAATAATCAGCAGTCCAGAGAGAAGAGGACTCATCGGGACCCACCACCAAGACCTCTGTTTTGTCTCCATTAGGTTTGAGCCACTTAGAACCCATCCGAAATACCTTCCATCTACCTCCAACTCTGAAGGTTAGACACTTCTCCAGGCAGATAGTAGGGGGTAGATCTCTCTCTTCTGCGGGTGCCTGCCTCTGGAACGGCCTCTCTGCCCCGCTCAGACTTGAGCCGGACAACCTGAAGTTCTGGAAGCAACTCAAGACCCTCATTTTCTCCTCTGCCTTCTCCCTCTCGCTCCCTTGCTAACCTACCTGTCTGCTGCACTGACTGGTTGCTTGGTTCCTTGTGTGTGTCTCTGTGTACAAGGACCCTTCACAACCAGTCTTCCTTTATACTGCCTCCTGGCCTATCGGACACTTAAGGGCGGTAACTGTAAACGCCTACAGGCCCCCTGCCGCCTTGCACTTACCCAGAGCCGCATTGCCCTTGCTGCACTTAGTCAGGGCCATGCTGTCCCGATTGCACTTCCCCCTCCCTTGCACTTCCCCTTTCTCCTTCCCCCTGCACTTCTATTGTTGCACTTGCGCAATCCGAAAGACAAGGCCTAGTAGGATTGTTTGTCCTGTTCTCCCTATGTTGTCCTTGTCCTGTGGTGCCTAGGAACACTTGTGTACAGGCGCGTTATAAATGCCTTATATCATAAATGCTTTATCCTATCCTATCCACTCAGATATTGAAAAGCAACGGGAGAGTGCAGAGCCCTGAGAGACCCCGCAGGAAACAGAGACTGTGGGACATCTGAAAGGAGGAAGAGAAACCGATTGAAAATGAGAAGTAAGAAAAGCTTGAAACCAATCAAGGACCGCGCCTGAGATACTTGCCTCTTGCAACCTGTACAACAGGATAATATGATCAATCACATCAAAGGTGGCATATAGATCTGATAAAATGAGACCTGCTACACCGTCTTAAACCTTGATAAGAGTAAGGTCATCTACCACTGAGGCCAGGACTGATTCTCTGCCCATAGGGGACAGAATCCCAACTGGAAGGGATCCAAGATGCGGTGATCTTCCAAAAAGGACCAAAGCTGAGGGGTAACTACCGCCTCTAGTAGTTTCATGAACATAGGAAGCAAGGAAATGGAGCGGTAGTTTGAAAAAAGCAAGGCATCAAGGGCAGGCTTTTTTTTAAAGAGGTAGTACCAGAGCATGTTTCAAAACTATAGGTATCTGACCATGTATTAGAGATGAGTTGACTTGCTTCCACTAAGATCTCATCTAATTAATTGGCAATAGATTTAAAGTGGAAAACGGTAATATCATCCAGAGGTGAAGCTGATTTAAGGTGCTCTAGAGCAGCTACCTCATCTGATGCCTTAACAAGTTTAAAAAAGTCGAAAGATGGAGCATTGGATTTTTCTAATAACATTGTCTCTGTAGCCACAAAGGAGGTGCAAATTGATCATCCGATTTTGGCTTTAATGGTCTTGATTTTATTTACAAAAAATCTAGACAGGTTGTCGCACCACAAGGCCAAACTAGGAGAAACTAAACTCTTCTGTTTCAAATAGCTGTTTCGAGGCGTTAGTCACCGAATGTATGGTAGCAGTATTGTAGAGGCATTTAGCTGATTTAATTGCCCTATCATATACGGCTTATTGCTTCTTGAAGCAAGGCATCGTAGTTGCCTGCCACATGCGTTCCACTCTTCATACAGTGGCATGAATACTGCAGAGTTCAGTTGAAAGCCAAGCAGCCAAAGGGCATGTGAATTTCTGAACCCATTTCCAAGGAGCTAAACAATCGGAACCCCTGAACAGGCTATGATGAGTCGGGTAAGAGGTAAAGGGGAAGGCAAGATATTTGCCTCTAACAAATGATACTTAGAGGCCACTTGCTGCGCTAGCACATAGGCCTCTACCGAGCTCCAATTTATTTGTAATATTTTTGGACGAGGCAGACGAACACAGGGGCATGAAAGAGCTATCTCAAATGGGATTACAAAGTGATCGGACCAATTTAATGTCTGACTTGCTGAAACAGACACTAGCTGATAAGGTGCAAACATGTGATCTATGGTATGACCCTTCACATGAGTAGGCCTGCTAACAAATTGATATAGAGCAAGATTTTCCATGTGACTTAACAAGGATACAGATGCCGTATTGTCGGGAGAATCAGCCATATATTAAAACCCCCAAGAATGCATACATTGCTATAAGCTAAAGCTAGGTCCGTAACTATAGGAAAGAGAGCTTTTTCAAATGAGTGTAAGCTACATGAGGAATGGAATACCCAGATGGCAAAATATGAGCCAGATCAGGGCCAGATGTTGATGAGAACCACGTCTGTGACACAGATCAGGTTTGTGATCTTGAAGAAATGAAAACATTTCATACTTATGCACAGGGAGAGAGCAAGCATTAATTAGAATGCACAAAAAGTGTTGTTTTGGTGAGTATTGATGGAAAATTAATTGCCAACAGTCTAGCCCGGCGGCTATGTAGTGTTTCCAGCTGCTAAAGATAATTTAGTTTTGCGCTGCATATCTGAGCATGCTGAACATGCTCAAAAGGCGGACTTGCCGCCGACGGGCTCAATGTTGGGGCGACTTCGGCACATGCTCGGTCACTAGGTTCCCGACTTGTATATTTAAGAGGCCTGCCCATGTTATTGCAGAGACCAGTCGGAGCGCAAGCTCAATGTAGAGAATGAAGAAAGACTCTGCTTCGATCTGATAACGGGTCTGAAAAGAAGAATAGAACGGAAACGACATTGGCACAAGACACTGGCTTCCCTTAAACCCATGCACGCTTAGCATTGTGTAACGGCTACAAGGAAACATTATAAAGTAAAACATTAAAATAAACGTAATAAGCATGTGTGTCAGCATGAAAACAAGCATCTAGTCAGCCGCCAATATAAAAGGGAACAAACTTGAAAGTCAACTAAAATGAAAGAAGTCTAAAAACAAACAGTACGCCTTACTGTGGCCTCTCTGCATTAACAAGAGTACGGGGGTGCCAGATCAGCCCTGAAACGACCAAGTAGAGCTTTTGGAATAAGATTGTCAATATCCTGACAGACAATATAACTCTGATGTTAAACATCTGCTGACAGAGGGACTCTTAGCCTCTGGGTCTGTCACTAGCAGCCCAACCGCTCTGGTAAAGTGCATTTCAAAAAGGCATGTTTTTCATATCGTAAAATCTGTCCAGCAGTAGCAATGTGACTGCAGAAGCATGGGCAAGGACTTGACCTTGTGATAAGATTGGGAATTTACCCAGCAGCAACTGGACATAGTCCTCCAGAGGAGGGGACTCAGAACTGGTAATGCCCATCCTTCACAAGCAGGTTCCCACAAGAGGAGTTTTAGGGGTAAGCATTTTAAATTCCCTCGTCAGTATGGCATACCATTTCCTTCCAAATCTCCTACTCCCAGCAGGTCCCACAGTTATGACCTTAAAATGCTAATGTAAACATTTCTGTGTTTAGTGTAAAGAAAAATACAAATGCAGACTACTCCTGCACCAGCTGCTACCATACCTATTGTAGCTGTGAAAGTCTGGCCTATCTTATGCTTCAGGATCAATCCACTTTGCCATTATTTCTAGTTTCGTGAACATCCTGGACCAACCATTTCTATACTCGCATAGGATTGTGACAGAGATCATGAAGAAACATTCATGTACCTTCCTGCCAGTGATAAGGATCCATGCCATACGGTCGCTGATACCGTGGTAGTGGTAAAATTACTGGGCAGCCCATTCACATCCATGCATGGACCTCAAATATATTTCTTGGAAGTCTACCATCTTAGTGATCATCACTTCGGAAAGGACAGTAGGGCAAATGCACACTTTCGTGATCAGCAATCCTTTGCTCAGGTTCTCCAAAGACAAAGTTGTCACTAGAACTAACCGTAAATTCTTAGTGAAGAGGACAGCTTGCTTTCACCTGCACACGAAAGTCTTTGTTAGCATGTCATCTGGATAGGCTGCACTTAGTACTGCAGTTTTCCTTTAACTGCAGTGTTGATTCTATACTGAGCATCCCTAACCTGATGAAGGAGAATATTCAAAGCATTCAAATCTCTGAAGATACCAGTGCTGGCGAACTTTAGGTCCAAGTAACTGGCTTCTTTATCCACATCTTGGTTTATCGATTATACATTTGAGTATGGAGTTCAATTACATTTTAGCGATTTGAGTTTTGATGTACGGGTACATTTATTTTTAAATGTTTACATAGCACACAGTTACAAATCAAAATACTAAGAGGTTATAGCACGAAAAATTAAAATAACATTTCACTCAAAATATAGGCATAGATTGACTCCTTCCTCCCAGGTATTTCTCATCTATGACATCTATCTCCTAGCAGCAGCTGCTGTTCAGAGACTTTTCTGCCGTTCTGGGGCACCGCATAGCTAAGACCAACGCTTCTGCGTGCCCCCCGTTGGACATGTCGAGCCCAGTATACATTGAGGTACTGCGCCCTGTGACCACAGTTCCTTTTTTCCTTGAACTCTGCTTGTTACTAGGAATAACACGGTTTGCTTTGTTCGATTTACCAAATTTGTTGCTACGACGCAATGCCAAATCCGATGAGGTCTTTGGGCTTCATACCCTGGGTGGATTGCCGACGTCAAATATCTGTATCTTTACTGCCTTGGTGAAGTCCAAGATGTGCAGGACTTGCCGTCGTGATAGTCGATGCACCCGAAGGCGCTTCGAGAATGCGAGTCAAAATTCTTCACCTTTCTCCACAAAGAGCAGGGTGGAAAGCAGACCCATGCCCGGTGACATCGAACGGATCACAGCATCAAGGAATTGGTCCCCTGTCCGAAAGGACAAAAAGAAGCACCACAAGATCACCTGGTGGTTCTTCGCAGCATCACTCATCTTCAAAGAAGAGGAGCCACCACTCCAAGGAGACCCATGAGGAAGAGGCCCTACCAATACACTTATGGGGTGTCTTCGTGTGTGACAAATCTTATTAAACATTCTTCTTCATTTTCTAATTATTTGCAGCTTTCAACGCAAAAGACATCAGCCTAATATTATTCAGAAACAGTGTTTTAATTGCATATTTATTCATGGGTACCAAACCTTTGATCCATTATCACAATACTAGATTCAATACAGTTAAAAACATTCAGTGATGCCCAGGAATGTCTACAAAATGCCATATATCAAATATACAACGTATATTAAATATTCAAATAACAAAACATCTCCTACAAGTGTGTTTCAAATACATAAAGTGCATAACTAATGTCTCCTCACATTTATCTGCACCAAAGATTGCGTCGTGTAAATCCAATGTTGTAGCAGCTCAAATAAATTCCTTGCCATTAAGATAATGGCCCTCATTATGAGTCCAGCGGTAGCCGTGGTGGTAAATCCGGCAGGCTGCCACCGGACCCGTAAACAGTTACCAGCGCCTGGCTTGCCGGTAACACTGGGGTATTACAATCCCAGCTGCCGGTAAGCCGGTGACTATGTTGTTCCCCATTCGCATGGAGTACCAGAGGACTCTATGGGAGTTGGGACCACTGAAACACTGGCACTGTCAAATCATGCATTACATGGCTTGTCACATTAATAGGTTTTAACGACTAAATGGGCTAATTGTTTGAGCCAGCTGCATCTTCTTCAGGGCAAACAGACATGCATGCAGTGAATTTCTACAAACAAAACGAATGAATATATTAAGCATTATGTATGTCCTTAAATCTATTATGGCTGATGTTGGCATATTAAATGATGCCAAATCGATTACCTTTATCACGGCGTAGTACTTAATAGAAGACACACCTTTCCTCAAAGATTTTAATACCACTGCAAACAAATGCCAGAGAATACCATATAAGTTTATTTCCTTATTTAGCTTAATAACTATTGCATTCAGGGAAACAAATAGCTAAAATGATTTAAACATTATATTTACCGGTTTTATTCATGTCAGCACATGCGTAGACTGAATTCAATTTTGCCATTCCAATCTCTTAATAGTGACCACACACTTGTTTTCACACTCTACTATACTTATTTATTCTCACGTAGAGGGTATGGCTATATGTTTACCTGCCAATTTTTCACTGCCAATATATGATATGAAGTATGCTTTATCTTGGTTTTAAATACCAACATCACCACACATAGGATGCCCAAAGTGCATATTATTGTAGAAATGGGAGATCAGAAGCTTATGTGCATACTGTTATATTGTATACACAGACTAGTTTTAATCCTTATTGCCGTGGATGTGCCTAATGGTACTTACAACTCGTTGAATGCGCAACCTCTGCTGTCAGGAAACTGACTGCAAAAAGCTTGAGTGCAACTGCCGCATAGTTAAATCCTAATACAACACATGCTACAGATTGACGTAATAACGTGTGTGCTCCGATATCACGTGACTATTACGTGATTCGGAAAGTAGCATCTACTCCATGATTCAATATGTTGATGATACTTTCCTCCAATCTTCTGATCTCTACGTGAAATGGGGCCGTAACAAAAACTAGACAGCTGCTCTGTTCTCAAGGCTCGACTCTCATAACCCAGACATGCGTATTCCAATGCTATATAATCATAATTCATAATACATGTGGCATGAACTTATTGCGACTCAACATTTACATACATGTTAGAGTTTAAAAAAGTGTCATCAGTTATCTATAGATATTATAGTACTATAAAATCGGGGAGTCATACCTCAGCATACACTTAACATGTCCATGTTGTTGCTTAGATTCACATGCATGATGGGGTTTATAAAAATAAATCAATAATCGACTGTAGATATTATAGCACTATAAAATGAGGGATTCCTAACCTGACATACAATTTGCTTTTCCCTGTTGTAGCATGGCAGTAATGTACAAAATAAGATTATGAAGGCCAAGTGACCATGACATGGGCGCTGTTGGCTCCGGCCCCAGCACCAATGACTTCAGCCAAGCCAACAGATCGTACCATGCTTGATAGAGCCGGCAGGGAGTCTGCAGTGAGATGCAACAAGATTCCGACGAAGGGGCACACAGATCTGTCTTCGGACTTAGGCCCCCTGACGTTTGGTTCCGGTGCACCAACGACGGAAGAGTTCCGAAATAGTTCCTTCCACTACCAAGAAGGGCATGTGCCCCCAGTTGGAGGACATTTGAGGTGTCTCCTTTGGGCTGGAATCCCTCCACCCCAAGGAAGTGAGAGACTTCCCACAGGAGTTTTATGGGGAGCAGGGTCACTTGGTGGACATGGCAGCTGGCTTACAGGGGACAAGTGGCCTGGACTCCTTGCCAGATGTTGACATGATCCCTGCTGCCACCCGTGGCTAGCCACAGGCAGCTTTCCAACGCCTGATGGCAAAGGTGGTCGACAACTTAGGACTGTCAGCCCGTCACTGTCTAAGGTGCAACAGGATCTGACCAACATCTTGGTCGAGGGACCTAAAAAGGAGACTTTGCTGCCTTTCAATCAGGCAGCGGATGAGCCTTTCATGGAACTGTGTGCCAAACAGGCATCAATCCTCGCAGTGGACCGTAACCTGGCCAAGAAGCACAGGTTGGCCCCTTTGTACCCTATATTTCTTTTTGCACACGCTGCCACAGATAGTCTGGTAATAGAGGCTGCTGCGGCGAGCTTCAAGACCACCTAATATCTGTCTTTGCTCCCAGATATGGAGAGCAGAAGGTTGGATGGAGCAGAAAGGCTTTTGGCTCTTCGAGGCTAGGTCTCCGGTGTGTCAACATCTCTTGTGCCTTGGCCACATTTTCTTTTGGCCTGTGGTCAGTGGTGGCTAAGCACATTCCTGAAGGGGAGATGCGGGACGGCTTTGAGGCCTTTATTAAAGATGGCAAGGAAGCCTCCCGACAGATTTTGCAGTCTGCCCTGGACACTGCAGATTACATTGCGTGGATGATGTCCTCCAGCACTGTGTTGCAGTGTTTCCTTTGGTTGACGGTGTCCGGATTTGCTACTCATGTGCAAGAAAACCCCCTGGACATGCTTTTGATGGCATTAACTTTTTCGGCACCAAGGCCAACAAGTCATTCCAGAAATGTCAAGCCTCTAAGGCGACCACCTAATTGCTGGGGCTAGTGGTGCCACAACAGCTGCCTGTGAGCCCAGTGGAAAGGGGCAAGAGTTCTCACCCCTTCACCACTTATGCCCAGAGAGGTAGAGGCCTCAGGCAGGCAAGGACAATATCCCTACAGGGGTATGGGCAGCAGTGCACCTAATCAAGGCGCTTTTACATCCATAGTGCCCTCCACAGACTCTGGCACAACGCTTATCCGAAGTGGACTTTCGCCATTTGTTCCCTGTGGGGAGGCAAGATATGCCTGTTTAGCGAGGAATGGAGAAATTCCACCTGGTCCTTAAAGGATGTCTGGCAGGGCTACTGCCTTCCTTTTGCTTCTCGCACTCAAGACCACCCCCTTTGTCACCAACCCTTGCCTCTGGAATATCTCCTGCTGGAGGAGATCCGTCAGCTTCTTGCAAAAGGGGCCATGGAGATGGTAACCTGCTCAGAATGAGGCAGGGGTTAGGACTCAACATACTTTCTGGTCCTGAAGAAGGACAGAGGTTTGAGATCCATCCTGGATCTGCGACTTCTGAACTTGTACTTGCACGAGGACAAGTTCAAAATGGTCACTCGGGCACATATCCTCCAGGCCCAGGATGTGAACGAATGGCTAGTCTGCCTGGAATTCAAGGAAGCCTACTTCCATGTGGCTATCCACAAAAAGCACAGGAAGTACCCAAGATTCAAAGTGGGGAACTGTCCTTTCCAGTTCAGTCCTCCCATTTTGCCTTTTTTCTGCACTCAGGTTTTTCACCTAGCTGCAAGCAGTAGTGGCATCTCGCTAAAGGAGGGAAGACGCCCACTAGATTTAGCGTTCACATACTTGTACCGGACTTGCAGCCTATTGCACAGCTTGAGCTTCTCCCTGAACTTCAAGAAGTCTCAGCTTTCGCCTTCCCAGTCCCTCCGATTTATGGGTGCGTTTTTGAACACTCGCCTGCATTGGGGTTTCCCGTCCAAGGACAGAGTTGCAAACATCTTCAAGATGATCCAGGTTTTCTGTCCTCAGACGACAGTTCCAGCCTCTGCTTTTCTGTGCTTGCTCGGAATTACGGCATCATGCATCTTGGTGGTACCAGAATGCGCATGATGTCGATATAGTGGCTCCTCATTTCGCAGTGTTCTCGGCGAGTGTGTCTGGAATCCTACAATGGTGGTTCATGAAGAACAATTCCTGAAGGAGTTGCTTTTTAAACAACCTTGGCTATTAATGACTCGAGTCACAGATTCGTGCCTGAAGGGCTTAGGACCCCTAAGACCTCAAAGTAAGTGGACTGTGGTACCCATTCGAGTGCCAGGAGCACATTGATCAGCTGGAGCTGAGGGCCATCTGGCTGTCCTTGGTCGCTTCCCTCCCTTCTGTGATGGGAAAGATGCTACTGGTACTGACACATAACTGTAGCCATGCATTACCTCAGCAAGAGGGGTAGCGTTGGCTCCTTTCCTCTGTGCAGAGAAGCAATGAGATTGTGGTTCTGGGCTCTGGAGAACAGCGATTGTCTGACTGCGGCCCACCAGGCCGGCAAGGTAAACTCTCTAACAGACGTACTGAGTAGACAGTCATCTGTCTCCCATGAGCGGGAGCTCTGCCAGGAAGTTCTGGAGGAAATTTTCTACCTCTGGAGTACTCCCCAGATGGCCATTTTCACCTCTAGTTTAAACAGGAAGTGGAGATGGTTCTGCTCCAGGGGAATTACCTCATTGAGAAGCTCTGGGGGATGCCTTGACGGTTGAATGGGACTTTGACCTGCTCTATGCGTTCCCGTTGATCCCGGTCATTCCACTGATTCTCAGGAGACCATGGCCATCTGCCCTCCATGATACCTTCCGCAGAGGATGGACCTCCTCTCCCGCTGGTATGTTATGATATTGTTTATTTATATAGCCCCTATACACAGGCAAGTGTTTCAAAGCGCTCAAGGAGGGTGGGAACATGGGGGGAAAAAACAACAGTCGCTCAGAGCCCTTACATTTCTGAGGTGATAATAGTCTGCACAGGCAAAGTAAGTGCGTAAAAATACATTGAACAGTTCGGATACAGCAAATAGGCCTTACAGCGATTCTGCAGTCTTACTTGTGCAATTAAGGGGGGGTGTGACAAGGGAGAACAGACAGCCGATCTTCAGGCGCGGTACATGCGGATCGTGCAAGTGCACAGAGGGTCACAGGGAGGGGGAGATAAGTGCACCATGTTGGTTGAGATTGGGGTAAGTGCAGAGAGAGCCATTCTCATGGTCATTTCTCAAGTGCATTGTGGGTGGCGTGTAGGGCTCCGAGACAAGTGTGAAAGAGGACTGGCAGGGGTGCCGGGACTTGTGAGACTCTGAGGTATAACAGGCGGCCACTCGGGAAGCTTTAAGGGGTAGGAGGGAGAGAACAGAGAACTAAGTTAGTTGAGAAGAGGGAGATCGAATGAAGAGGAGAAGAGGAAGGTCTTGAAGTGTTTCCGGAATTTAAGGAGATCCGGCTCAAGACGGAGAGTGGCAGAGAGGTTATTCCAGAGGGAGGCACCTGCTGAGGATAAAGATCTTCCTCCAAATCTCTGCTTGGAGAACCGGCTCACTCACAGAAGGGTGGAGGTAGATGAGTGGAGGGCTCGTGAGGGACAGTAACAGGGAGTGGGATTTGTCACAGGATTTTCTGAACATACTCCTATCTGTAAGACCCGCCATTAAGTCTGTTTATGCCTGCAGGTGGTGGAATTATTCCACTTGGTTCTGGGAGAGGGATCTGGACCCCTTTACTTGCTTTTACTGCTCTGTGTTGGAATTTCTTCTGTCTTTGGCCCAGCCCTACATATTGCTACAGTGAAGGGTATCTTGCGGCCATGTCAGTATTCAAAAGGATCCGGAGCAGGGCTCCTTTTTCACGATCCCCACAGTCATTGAATTCCTGAGGGGTCTTTCCAATTTCTTTCCCCCATGCCAGTTTATTGTTCCGGCATGGGATTTAAATTTAGTGTTGATGCTTTTACTGGACGCTCCGTTTGAGCCCCTTCATTCTTGTTATTTACTGCTCACTCTTAAGGTGATTTTCCTGGTTGCCATCACTTCCGCTAGACTGGTGAGTGGGCTCCAGGCTCTGCCTGTTAATTCTCCCTTCTTGGTTGTCTCCAAGGAAAAGGTGACATTGGGAGTTAGACCCTCCTTCTTCCGAAGGTGGCCTCTGATTTATATCTCTCTCAAAAGACACATCTAACCACCTTCTTTCCTCTGCCGCACCCTTCCAAGGCAGTCAAGCGTTTCCATTGGCTGTATCCGGTGCAGGTCCTCAAGTTCTGCGTCTCTCGGACAAGGGAGAACAGGACCGATTACCAACTTCTTGTTGGTTACGCAAGTGCTGTGCTGGCAGGGCTGTTACAAAACAGACCCTGTCTCGATGATGCATTCTCTGCTTCTCGGAATACTACGATCTGGCCGGAAAGGAGGTCCCTGAGGATCTCAGGGGTCACTCCACCAGGGGGTTGGCCACCACCTCAGCTATGCAACGCGGCATGCCTGTTATGGATTTTGCCAAGCAGCTAAGTGGGCCTCCTTGCACAGGTTTGCTAAGCATTACTGCTTGGATTCTATGCGTGGTCAGGACGCTCATTTTGGCAGAACAGTCCTTCAGAGTTTTCTGGGTTAGGTCGTGTCGTGTCCTTGCTCTACACGACCTCCTCCAGGTCGTTGTACTGCTTTAGGAGTCTATCATAAATGAAGAATCTGTGAGGGCAAGGAGTCCATTAGAACTAATTATTTACCTTTTGGTAATGTTATTTCTGATGGATGGTCCTTCCACTGATTCCTCATTGCCTTCTCTACCTATCCCTCTTGGGGTAGCTAGTACACCTTAGTTTGGCTGTGCATCAGCGTCGGAGTGCTAGGAAAAAGGGGGGAACTGAGGTCACGGGTTTGCATCACCTCTATACACACTAGCCCTGACTTGTCCAGTGCGGTGTGCTTATAGGTGTCGATCGGAGCTGATGTGGAGCAGCGCTGCGCCCCCTGGCGGTTGAAAAGTTTGAGGAGCACTGGGCGTGGGGAGATAAATATCATAGATGAGGAATCTGGTAGTAACGTCCATCAGAAAGAACATTACCGAAGGTAAGTAATTTGTTCTTTATGTACATGTATGTTAAAATGTTCAAGTGTAAAAGTATCTCCTCCAGCAAAAGCATGTGCTCTCTTTTTTGGAATTAACAAAGATTTGGGGGAAATTAAACAATGGGCAATACAAATATTGCATCACATCATTCTCATACCCATCCATTCCATACTAACAGCCAACATTCACACAATACCAGCCCAGGGACATAAGTACAGTTAGAAGTGCTGAGTGTTTGTGTGGAACCTCACAGAAATGAGTCATAGTTGTGGACCATGTCTGTGAATATTAGCCTTTAATTGAGAAAGGTATGGAAGATATCATTGGTTTAATTGATTAATTAATTTGGTTGCACTTTCATAGAGCACACTACACTCTGTGATCACTTAGCACTGTCATGGTCTATCGTATTGATGGCCGCTGATCATTTGAGCAAATATGCTAGATTGGGTTTGCTTAGGACTAGGATAAGTCTGTTGATGATTTACCTGGTTGTGGTTTTAGTGCAGCATAAGGAACAGGAGCCTGATCTGTGATTATGTGGAGGATCTTTGACTTTTGGCTGGCTCAAACTGTGTTTTAAAGTATTTTTCCATGTCAAAGTTAAGTTGGTGATGGCGGTTATCGAACCTTAGTGTATTTAGGGAAGCGGGTTACTTGGTCAGACTTGAAAGTAGTGGGGAAAGGGCCGAATTTCTGTGAGGTTTTTATAAGATGCCATTCTAAACAAGGTTTTAGCAGTGCTTCACCGATTGGCATGGGGTTGCGTCTAACAATTGACATTTGGTTGGCTTCTCCTACAAGTTTGATTGGGGTGCATATGTCTGTAGATGAAGGTTGATCTTCATCCACAGTTAAGTTTTAGTTTATATATGTTTAACACATTTATGGAATAAAGGAATTCAAAAAAGAATTGAAAGGTGCACACAGCATACTGAATAATCAGCACATTCTGCTGCAATCTTTCTGTCATCTAAGTTTGACTTTATTTTATTTATTTATTTAATATACTCTCAGCCTTACGGCTTTGTATATACACAACAACATACAAGTATATGAATAAAAAACAAGAGGAACACAACATTAAAACAACAATGTAACAATTGATCACATTCTATCCAGAGAGCAGTAAAACTCGCCATTATTAAATAACATAGCACTGCCGCCTGTGGCAGTTAAGATATCAGGGTTCAGTGTTATAATATTAAAATAGACCATATGATAAATTATCTAAAATCAATTTACATTTCCAATTAAATTGTACCATATAAATCATAAAAGAAAGGTCATCACCTTCCACAAAATTAGACCATATCGTTGACACTAGATCTAAGTCATATTGATTATTATAGGATTAAAGAAAATATGTCCTAATAGAGAATAGACTGACAGATTGTACAAAAAGTTGTTCTATAGATTCCAGTTGGTTTTCACCACACAGGCGGCACATACGATCAGCACGCACTACACCCATCCTTGCTCCTTTAATCTTCAAGGCATCACACACATTAAACTTTAGTAGAAGATATTGCCTAATAATCTAAGAGCTTGGGTATGCCATAATATACGATGGCCTAGGTTTTTGGTCCATTCTATAGTGAAGGAAGGGACCACTATGGCTCTTAGTCGACAGGAACACTAAATTTTGCTCAAAACCGAACCCACAGGTATACCTTAAGCTTGGTCTATTCTGATATCCCACCGACCACTTGTTGTATATAGTGAATATTTTACCTCCTATTGTAGCAACGGTCGATACATAAAAAGGCCTGTTGATAGCTTACTATGAGTGGTATTGTGTAGCAGACGCAATTTTTCATAGCACATAACTATTCAATTTATAAATTCTGCTTCTATCCCTTTCAATTCAAATTCCAAATATAGGTGTTCAACTAGTTTTTTGGCATACTATGCAATTTACGTAGGATTTTGGCTTCAAACTTTCTCAAATCAGAGAGATAGTCATGGCCCCATACTTCAGTGCCATAATGCAAAATCGGTGTGATTTTAGCCATCTATAGTAACAAAATCATATAGACTGAAAAACCTCAGTTTTTTCCAATAAACACACTTATGGCATTTACCGCTTTCAGACATTTTTCTTTTGTTTGTCAAATGCTTTCACCAATTCAAATTTTCATCCACATATACCCAAAGATAGTTATAGGATTTTACACGTTCAAATTGGGTTGCCTCAAGGGTCCAAATTAACCCAGATTTCACCTTTTGTTTACCAGAAAAATAGCATGATTTAACTTTTTACTATATTCACTTTCAGACCGTTTTTGTTAGCATACACACCTAATGCATCTATCATAATTTGAAGACCCTTTGGTGAATTGTCGAACTGTAGCAGATCGTCTGCTTATGAAAGCCAATTTACAGTTCGAGACCCCACTTTTACCAGACAGGTACGCAAGTTCTCAAAGGCGCTACTCATATCAGGCAAATGAAGATTAAACTGCGTTACTGTGACAAAGCAGCCTTGTTTCACCCCTCAATTGGTTGACATTGTTGCGGATAGCTTGCCCTTACCATCTAGACGGTCCCAAGCTCTCAGTATGAAGTAACATCAGCATTTTCAGTAGACCTAACGGTATGTTCCACTTTAACAGTTTTCCCCATAGCGCATTTCGAATAACAGAAACAAAAGCGGCACTGAAATCTATATAAGCACAGTAAACCTTTGATTCTCTCCTTTGCCACGCATATTTCACTGGTACCAATATAAGCAGATTGTGGGTTGTGCTAGATTTGGACCTAAAGCCCATCTGATTTGGGGCCAAGATGTTATTAGCAAGAGTCCAGGTGTTCAATTCGGCCAATAACACCTTGACAAAACATTTTGCCGGGATGTCTAACATCGCTAACATTCGATAATTTGCAGGGAGGCTCCAGACACCTTTTTTATATACTGGTAGGTTATGGCTCATACACCAGGTTTCTCGAAGTTTACCGCTAAGTCCGATTTGTACAAACAAATTATACAGAGCGTGAGAACAGACTTCCAAGGACTTTTTGATGAGGTTGTTACACACAACGTCCGGGCCGGCCGGCTGCAAATTATTCAAGCTCTCAATGATGATGATAATATCTAATATGGAAACCTTGCATACCCAAATATTAGATGGCAAGCTAACTGCATCAACCTTTTCAACCATAGAGCCCAATGTTGATTCAATATATAATGCCCATACAGATTTTTATTTGCAGTTCATTGGCAGATTCTTTATTTTTTTATTTATTTATTTTTTTAGCACCTCAAATCACATTCCATATCGCTGTGGTGATGTTTGAGATAGTGAGGTTAGCCACCTCTGTCTTTCCCTTCTACTTTTATGGTTTTTCAACCATGTTCGATATGACTGTTTTATTAGTTTAATGTATGAATTAATTTCACACAATCCCTTGGTACCTAAAGAGGGATAGATGACTTCAGCAATCTTGGAACATAGCTGTTTTTTAGCCTCTGCAATCTCGCCATCACAAAAATGGCATTTATTAAACACCTTATTACTTTGTTCATGTACACTTTTATAAGTTCTTTTTACACTAATGTTTTCACTTATATTCATAATCATCAGTGAAAAGGCTGGAACTATAGCAGGTGCCTTATTACTTATCACAGCATATTGCTGTATAAATGCAGGCACTAGTCTTTTGACAGCCTAATTCGCCTTCGCTAAATGTGTTGCATTCCAATGTATATACGATTTTGGCACCCATTTAGATAAACATTTCCATTTAAATCATACGTACAAGGTTCAATTTGTGCCTTTAGAGGTTTAAAGAGCACGCCTATTGGAAGATGGTCACTTTCATTACATGGGACAATGGCCATATCCCCAACCAGGGATAATCCCAGCGAATTGACAAACACATAATCTATAGTCGAGGCACTACCACCGGCAGTACATATACAGGGTACATGTGCATCGCCAGGGCAATATCTGTTTAAACAAGTAAACCCATACTCCTCTAGCATTTTTGCCCATGGCTTACCTTGTCGATTTGTCATAGGCTGTCTAACAGGTGCAGAGATGGTATTAGTACACTGGTCTATATTACATTAATCTATTTGCGCATTGAAATCACCCATAGGCCATATTGGTATACTGTGCAAATAAAAGTTCCAAAAAACTCCACTGTCCTCACATTAGCATTAGTAGCTACACAATTATGGGGATCATAAACATTTACTAATATCAGGGACAGCTACATATATGAAATCTTAACTGCTTGTACCATAAATGTCGAACCTTTAAGTTCAATGATAGAACATGGTTGCCTCACGGAGATCACTAGTCCACCCTTGGGTCGGGCTCTCGGTCCTTGGGTCGCTAGTTGCTGATTAGTGTTACAGCATCGAAGTGAACAGTATGAACCATCCATGTTTCTTGGAGGGCAATTAATGAAAATATTTCCAGCTAAGACACTAACCCATCATCACTAAAAAGATGGACAAAACCTTGTGTGTTCCCAGAATATACCAAAGCAACATCATCGAGACAACCAGGTAAAGTGTTGTTTAAAGGCAGCTGAGAGCCATTGCCAATATCCGTCTTCTACCCTATCTGTTCCAGTACTCTCAACGGTTCCCTGAGTAGTACTAGTGCCCCGCGATCTATTACCATCACAGGCCTTATTGGTACCTCCAACCCAATAGTTGATTGCACTCCCACCTCCCAGTTCTATGGTGTTGTAATTAGTTGATACAGCAACACAAGGCATATTATTTTCAGGTCTCAAGGGGGGGATGCCGGTTCGATGTTTAGTGGACTCGGGGAATATCCCACCCTCTACAGTCCATCCTCACATATCAATATGTAATCCAGTGTGGCCTCAGAAATAAACCAGACATTCGATATATATGCAGTTGTATGTTCAACCTGGTCCACTATCCTTATATCATCAGATGTTATAACTCTCAGCACTGCAACAGTATGGAAAATGCATAGTACTACTGCCCTATTAAGCGGTGGCAGTTTAGCAGTAGTTGACACAGGTTGTAGTTGTAATTCCTTAAAACAATACATCATTCACAGAATCAGAGATTACTTGAACAGGTATAATAGGGATGACTATTGAAGACGGCCATATATGTGTAAGCTTTGCTTGTGTCTGTGGTCCGGCTAAGCATGTACATTTACAACCATGAGGATACATCCAGCTACCCCACCCTCGGTCACACCCATATCTGGGCAACATATCACAGGCCTGAGGTCTTGGCTCTGCCATAGGTATCGGTATATCTTGCTCTACTGCCACAAGGACAGCTGTTTGCACAGTGGGCTTCTTGGTTACAAGTCCATTAGGCATATCTAGCTCTATCACATTATTCAACACACTTTAATCTGTGACTAGACAGACATTTTTACACAGTTTAGACCGTTTAGCATACATGAATGCTTGTGAGGTTACTTTAGTTATCCGTTTTACGAGTGCACATTTCTTCACACGTCCACCATTGTCACTAATAAATATGGGTGAAGCAGCTGGGTTAGGAGTATCATTCAGCACGAGATTAACACAAGCCATAGTTATTGTGGGCTCATTATTGGAGCCTTGGTCTCAAACTATTTTCCTACTAAGAGTTATGCTCTTATGTAAGAGTACAGATTGAACATCCAGTTTATTTTCTAAACGCTCACTTTTAGCTACCAGGCTGGTTAAGAGATTTTCAAAAGCCCAGAACATATCATTTGAAAGCATACTGTTCATCCTTATATTATTCATACTCTTATCAGCATTATCTAACGGACATTCTATCGTATTATTCTTAAGTTCATACACACCCATGTTAAATTTGGAACATTTTGGCAATTCTCCATTGTCCTCTAAAGCACTAATGTGGCCATGTGATACACAGGAATTAATATTAGGGACAGATAGAGTTAAAGAGAAGTCCATATTTGCTCCCATATATTCAAGCTCAGGGACATCAATAAACAGATCAATGTTTTGACTAGATTCAAGACAGTTATCAATATTGTCCTGGGAACCCCCATATATCATAGCAGTAACAAGTGCCTTTTCAGTTGGGAGAGTATTAATAACTTCACTATGCACCTCCAAAGAGGAGTGATCATGTTGGTCTTATTTAGACAAGGCCAAATGAGGAGCCACTTAATCTATGCTATTCGTCGGTGCATTAATGGGGTCAGCAGTTTGAATCACATCCACAGCTGGGTGCAAGATAATAGTTTCAAGCAATTTAGACCCGACACAGCCCAACGAGGCATTTAATTCAGCTATAATTTCATTTGCTGCAATTTCTTCCTGTTAGGCAGAAACCTGTGCAGTTCCCTTAGGGACCACTGCAAAAGGCTTAGGACTACAGGTGTTGGCAGTAAACCCAATTGGTAGCAGTCTGTACCACCCAGATTTACCTGGTAGCTGTGACTGATCAGCCAGACTTCTCTCAAGAAGAGTTAGACAGTATATAGAGTATACAAAATAGGTACAAGGATACAGTAGCACAAGCAAACACTGACCAGAGCTTGGGTATAAAAGTACATCATTATTTATTTAAAAACACACTTGTAAAATACACAACACTAACATGGCAAGCAAGTTCAAACACAGTCACTATCAATATATATACATACCTGATTACTTATTGAACAAGTCTTAGTTAAAACACCACTTCTCCAGCATGGGGTCTGGCATGGATTCACATGCTCATGAATATTCCCCGTCGTCAGGCTGGGAATCCTTGGTAAAGAAAAAACCAGTATCAGTTTCGTTTCTGATCTGTCTTTCGTAGTAACAACCAATCACTGGTCTCTGCGTCATACTGACCACAGCCAATGACTGCCCTCTACCTAAGCACCGCCTCTGGCAGCCATCTTCAGATTTTTACCGCACGTTCATGTGTTGGGATCCTCGTGCTATTGCTCTCGAGCGTTAGTGCTATTTTTTTCACGTTTTTTCTCAAAAACTTCGTTTTTTCGGTCAAAAGAGCCTCAAGCTCCACCGACTCTCCATCCGATCAACGGGGACCCGTGTCGGATTCGTCTGCACCCCTCAAGGGTGAAGATTTCGTCGAGCTACGCTTTTGGAGGACTCCAGAAGTTTCTCAGGCCCGGACATGGCCCAGGAGAAGGGATGCTCGACGCCCGGAAAGCTGTTCAGGGTCTGCCCTGGATGCCAGCTGCAGAACGTCTTTAAGGAGGACGAACACTCCTTTTGTCTCTACTGCTTACATGAGGACAAGACGCACGTGGAGAAGGACTGTGCGTTTTGCGGCAACATGTCGGAGCGGACCATGAAGGACCGCCATCAACGTCTCGCCAACTGGCTGGAAGGGAAGAGCCCGTCAGGCGAGAAGAAGAGGAAGAAATCCGAGCGGTCTTCTAAGACCTTTGAGGACGCCCCGGCGACGGGGGTCCAACACAAGGCAAAGCACCGCGAGTCCGCTGGCACCGGGAGTGCCGAACGGTCGGGCTCTACGGGCGCCAGGCAGGGCGCGCCCTCCCCGGCACCATCAACCACGAGCCAACGCTCTGGGTCGGGTAAGAGGAAGGCCGAGCACCCGGCGAAGCTCCTGGAGAGGCCCCGGTCGAGCTCGAAGGCCCCATCGGAGGGGGAGCGAGGCAGTGTCCCCCCCCCTCAAGGATAAGGCGGTGAGCGCACCTAAGGTGGTGAAGGCCTTAATCCATCCGGCCAAGCCCTCTATCGAAACTGTCGCGGCGGCCCTGGCTCAGCCTGTGGGGGCTACACCAGTGGTGGCGACCTCGGGGCTCAGAGTCTCCCTGCCACCTCGGAGGGAGTCCTCTTTTGTGCCCATCGATAGGGCCCCCGTGAAATCCCCCGTGGGGAAGAAAAAGGGGGGGCAGGGCGTCGTCGTAGATTCGGCCTCAACCTCGGAGGAGGAGCTGGTCGAAGTCTTAAGCCACGGCCTCGGCGTGGAAGAAGACCGGCCCGTCGGGATGGATCCCGACGCGGGGTGACGACGACATCATCGAGGGTACCGACGGGGCCCCTGATCGCCCGTCGGATTCCCCTCTGCCAGCGCCGCGAGACAACTCGGCGGCCATTTTGTTGGCTATACAGTCCTTATGCTCAGAGATAAGGACGAGACTACCGTTGCCGACGGAACCTCTCCCGTCGGGGGACCCAGAACCGGGACCCTCTGGTGTTCCCCCTACCAAGAAAAGAAGGATCCACCCTCCGCCTCCTTTTCAGCCGTCGCACCCCTTCCAGCCCTCCTCCCCGTCCACCCGAGGGGATGATACGGGGACTGACACGGCAGCGACGGGTACGGACGACGAGGTATACGACGAGGATGTACCGTCGTCGCCTCCCACCAGGGCTTCTCCGCCCGACGAGATTGGATCGTTCCACTCCATGATCACCAGGGCATCCGAGCTTTTCCAACTCTGCCCTGAGGAGAAGAAGAAGGAAGGTTTCCTTTATCAGCGGCGCGAGGCCAAGAGGAAGACGGTCCTCTCAGTGCCTCTATTGGACGACATTTGGGATGAGGGCCTCACCCTCCTCAAGAACCCTTCCACGACGCCAGCTAGAAGAGACCGGTACGAGAAGAAGTACCGGGTCCCGGACACGGCCCCCCTGTGCCTCCGGGCGCAGCCTACCCCGGACTCCGTCGTCTCCGCGGCGGCCAGGAAAAAAGCGGGGGGGGGTGCGGCCTCCACATCGACTTCCCCACCGGACGGCGAGGGAAAGAAATTGGACGCTATGGGACGCAGAGTCATCTCGTCTGCGGCGACGACGATTAAAGCGGCCAACGCCTTGGCTATCGTGGCCCGCTACGACAGGGAGCTCTGGTACAAACTGGCTCCCCTACTGGACTTCTTGCCGGACGACAAGAGGGCAGAGGCCCTGGAGATCCTGCAGGAAGGTGAGGTGGCTTCGGACCACGCCATTACCGTTGCGACGGACATCGCCGACACTGGGTTCCGCCAGTTGGGCAACGGCGTTTGCCTTAGGCGGCGTGGATGGCTCAAGGCTACGGACTTCCGTCAAGACGTTCAGACCAGAGTCCTGGACATGCCCTTCGATGGGAACAACCTGTTTGGGAAAACAGTGGACGATTCCCTTCAGGCCATTAAAGCGGACACCGAGACGGCCCGGGCCCTTGGAGTTCTGCAACAACGACGGACGCCCTTTTGGAGCAGCGGAGGCAAGGGCGCCTCCAAAAGTTCAGGCGGCGGTTTCTCCACCTACCGTCAAGCTGCCCGCTCGTCGGCTCAGGAGGCCTACAGAGGACGAGGCAAGTCTGGCGGACCCCGCCGTCGTCGCCAAGGAGGTCAAGGCGGCAAAGCCTCGTCGAAGCAGGATTGAACCGACCGTGGGGTCGGGCCCCCACCGAAGCACCCCGGTGGGAGGCCGGCTGGCGAGCTTCGTCAGCGTGTGGGAGTCCATCTCCACCGACCATTGGGTGCTGGACGCCTTGGCCCGGGGCCACGCGCTCGAGTTTCAAAGAAGGTGTCCGCGCGTCCCCCCCGTGGCCAGGAAAGAACTTCACGTCCCTCAACTTCTCCTGGAGGTAAAGGCGATGCTGAGGAAGGGCGCCATCGAACTCGTCCCAAAGAGACTTCGGGGCTCCGGAGTTTACTCGAGATACTTCCTCGTGAAGAAGAAGACGGGGGGATGGCGCCCCATCCTGGACCTGCGACGTCTGAACAAGTTCATCAAGGCGCAAAAGTTCCGGATGGTCACCCTCCAGCACGTCCTGGGTCAGCTGGAGGAAGGAGACTTCCTGTCGTCGTTGGATTTGGAGGATGCCTACTTCCATATTCCCATCCTAAAGGGGCACCGAAAATTCCTCAGGTTTGTGGTCCAAGGGCGTCACTACCAGTTCAAAGCCCTCCCCTTCGGACTACGGTCGGCCCCCAGGGTATTCACCAAGTGCCTTGCACCGGTGGCGGCGCAGCTGCGCCGCGAGGGGATCCACGTCTACCCCTACCTGGACGACTGGCTCATCCGAGCCAAGACGAGGGAGCTCGCCCTGGATCACACGGCAAGGACCGTCCGACTTCTCACGGACCTGGGATTCTCCGTGAACTACGCCAAGTCTCACCTGGTACCTGCGCAAAACGCACTGTTTCTGGGAGCGAAGCTCGACACAGTGTCTCTTCTGGCCTCCCCGTCGGAGGAAAGGACCAGGTCCATCCTGGGCAAGGTACAGCGGATGTTGGTTTCCGACGCGGCCAAGGTGAGGTCCATCAAGTCCCTCCTCGGAATGATGTCTTCCTGCATCTACCTCATTCCCATGTGCAGGCTCCGGTTGCGCCCGTTGCAGGAGTTCCTGGACGCGCGCTGGATCCAAACGACGGGCAGCTTCGAGGAGAGGATCACACTCGACGAGAGTTTCCGCCGAGCGGTCCGGTGGTGGGGCAACCGCACGCATCTGACGGCGGGCATGGACTTCCAGACCCCAGACCACCAGGAGACAGTGACCACCGATGCCTCCCTGGAAGGGTGGGGAGCGCACACCGAAAATCTGCACGCGAGAGGCCTTTGGCTCCCGACGGAGAAGTCCCTCCATATCAACGTCCTGCAGCTCCGTGCAGTGTTCTGGGCCCTCAGGTCCTTCCTTCCGTCCCTCAAGGGCAAGGTGGTGAGGATCTTCACCGACAACACCACCACCATGTTTTACATCAGGAAACAGGGCGGAACCAGGTCCCCAGCGCTGTCCAAGGAGGCGCAGGACCTGTGGCATTGGGCCGTCGCCCAAAGGATGTATCTGGTGCCGTTTCATCTGGCAGGGATAAAAAACACCATCGCCGACTCACTCAGCAGGGAGCTGCGCTCGTGCCACGAGTGGGAACTACGGCAGGATCTAGTGGATCGCCTCTTCCGACGGTGGGGCACACCCCAGATCGACCTGTTCGCGACGGCGACGAACTCCAAGTGCCGGAGGTTCGCCAGCAGGTTTCCCCAGGCGAGGAGCATGGGCGATGCCTTCTCGTTCCCCTGGGAGGGCCTGTTCCTCTACGCGTTCCCTCCTTTGCCACTGCTAATCTGGCTCGTCAACCAGCTCAAGAGGTCACGGTGCAGGATGATCCTCGTCGCACCTGCGTGGCCGAGGCAGATATGGTTCCCGGACCTTCTGGACTTGTCAGCGTCCCCACCAATCAAGCTGCCGGTGGACGCGGATCTTCTCTCCAGGGAAGGAGGCGCCATCCTCCACCACGACCCGAAATCGCTGAACTTGCAGGCCTGGCTCCTGCAGCGCTAGAGTTTGGAGGATACGACATACCGGCCGACTGTAGAGAGGTTCTTGCAAAGGCCAGGGCGTCCTCGACTCTTAAATGCTACGGACACAAATGGAAGAGGTTCTCTGTCTGGTGCCACGCACAGAAGATTAACCCTCTACGGATTACGGCTCCCCAGGTACTGCCGTACCTGCTGACGCTGGCCAAAGCTGGACTGGCACACGCGTCCATCAAGATTCATCTTGCTGCGATCTCCCGATACACCAGAACCACGGGCCGGACGTCCTTGTGGTCTCATCGTCTGGTGAAAGAGTTCATGAAGGGACTGTTCAGATCGTTCCCTCCGGTGAAGGCTCCGGCCCCGGCGTGGGAGCTCAACGTGGTGCTGACCAAGCTCATGGGACCTCCGTTCGAGCCTCTGCACTCGGCCCCGTTGAAGTTTCTGTCGTGGAAAGCAGCGTTTCTTGTGGCCATCACCTCCGCACGACGGGTGGGAGAGATCCAGGCCCTTTCATGCAAGGCCCCGTACTTGACTTTTCACGACACGAGGGTAGTGCTCAGGACGCACCCCTCCTTCATGCCCAAGGTACCGTCGGACTTCCATCTCAACGAACCCTTGGTGTTGCCTGTGTTCTTCCCGTCGCCTTCGTCGCCGGCTGAGAGGACTTTGCACTCGCTGGATATGGCTAGAGCGCTGAAGTTCTACGTGGACCGCACGAAGTGTTTTCGGAAGACGTCACAACTCTTTGTGAACTTTGGACCTGTCAATCAGGGGAAGGCTCTCTCGAAGGCTTCCATTTCCAGATGGCTCTCCGGCTGTATCATGTACTGTCATCGGTTGGCAAACCGACCGCTGCCTGGCCGTCCGAGAGCCCATTCCACCAGAGCGATCGCAGCTACCACGGCGTTCCTTTCTGGTGTGCCCCTGCTGGACATATGCAGGGCTGCTACGTGGAGGTCGACGCACACCTTCACGAAATTCTACTGCGTCCATCGGGATTCCAGGGAGGAGTCCAGGGTCGGCCAAGCAGTGCTGCGCAACCTGTTCGCCTGAGGTGAGCCTGGTGAGGAGGTAAGATGCTTAATGTTGAGTTTGATGTACTGCTTAATGTTGAGCCGTTGCCACCTCCCGTGGTTGTGCATGTGTGTACTGCTATGTATTCTTTATTCATGAGCATGTGAATCCATGCCAGACCCCATGCTGGAGAAGGAACAAGTTACTTACCTGTAACTGTTGTTCTCCAGCATGGGTCTGGCATGGATTCACATGCGAACCCTCCCGCCTACCCCTCTGCGGCTCTTCACTTGGTCATACTGCCACTTCACGTGCTTCCAAATCTGAAGATGGCTGCCAGAGGCGGTGCTTAGGTAGAGGGCAGTCATTGGCTGTGGTCAGTATGACGCAGAGACCAGTGATTGGTTGTTACTACGAAAGACAGATCAGAAACGAAACTGATACTGGTTTTTTCTTTACCGAGGATTCCCAGCCTGACGACGGGGAATATTCATGAGCATGTGAATCCATGCCAGACCCATGCTGGAGAACAACAGTTACAGGTAAGTAACTTGTTCCTTATTTGCAGACAGAGGTGAGCGCTTAACCTAAGATGGCACTCCAATAAGTTAGTTAAAAAAGTGAGGGAAAAGGCAGAATTAGGAAAGCACACAATACCAACAATTTTAAAAGTACCACAGCAAGTCAGGAAAGGTAGAGTCTACTGTAGAGCAAGAAAGTTCATAGGCCAGGCCTACTCCTGGAGAGAGCAAGGCGGAATGTGTCCAAGATCACACAGTTGAATTATGCTTTAAAAGTCTTTGCAGACAGTTCAAAAAGAGTTGGATCAGTTCAGAGAAACTTAGTTAACAGGTCCCAGGTCACCCCAGGATAGAGAGTCAAGGATTTACGGGACACCTTGAACAGTCTGTTGCAAGGGAGACCAGGCGGGACACAGTACCTGAAATGGTGAGAAAGCTCCAGATGGGGCAGTTGTTCCTGGCAGCGAGTCGGTGCTTCGTCCAGGGGTAGAGAAGATCTCGACGTGGAGGAAAGCTGGAGGTCGTTGCACTGCCAGGGAAGAAACCAGCCGCAGAGTTTCCCGGTTAAAAGGTACTACCCTTTTATTCGCGGTAGAGGTGAAGCGTGGCTATCCAGCCGCCGGGGTGCTTGGCACGGGCGATTCGACCACGAGACGATCCAGAAAGGCGAAAAGAGGGCGAACTGGTTATCCCCACCAGTTTAGAGGAAGGAGACTCTCCGGGATGAAGATCTTCTCTGTCGTCGGGAAGTGGTGAGGCGGTTCAGCAGGGCTCCACCGGTGGTGTTGTCGTTGCAGGTCGGCTCACCTTCTCCCTCTTCGGATTCTTTGGTCCTGTGGCGACTTCTGAAGTTCCAGTCCCCAAAGCCCTGCTTTTATGCTGACCCAGACCCCCGTGAAGTTGAAGCATCGACCGTCTGCATCTGCGCTGAGCAACGACCGCAGCTGTGGACTCTTCCGGATCGAGAGACTCGCCAGGCCACGTTGCTGCCGTTCACGTCCCTCACGGCCCATATCCTTCCCATTCAGGACTTGTGCGGGTTGTCCGGGCCGCTCCGCAGACGCGTTGCTTTTATGCAGGGCTTTGGGGACTGCTGTGCAGAAGCCTGCCAAAAGTGGAACAAAGGGCTCGACTTGGGTTGGAGTTACACAGGCGAACACAAACGCCATTTTAAAACCGAGTCCTGGCAAAAAGACCCAACCGGGGAATAAATATTAAATAAATAACCCAGCGGTATCTTTAACATTGCACCGAAAAAGTGGTGCGTTTAAAATGAATGGGAAAATCCCATAGGAAATATTCTGGTGGAATATTTCGCGTGGTAACCACTGCCACCAGCCAGAAACTCGACGAGGGGGGACTGCACAGTGCCCCCTCGAAAAACAGACCCAGGGGCAATCTAATTACTGTTGTGAAGCAGCACACAGACGCCGGTAAGTTGAATTTGCATTTATTTAAGATAAATGAAGGCAAGAAAGACCCCCGAACATACGAGATCCTTCCCCATCAAAACCTCCAACTGACAAATTTAGAACGTATATATCACATGCAAGCAAACATCCCAGTGACATAGAGACACCCTGCTCTGCCTATGTCATAAATACTAGCTCTCTCTGCTCCTAAAGAGAAACATCATCACAACACATCTCCCTTCATCTCATTTTTTTTCCCTTTTTTTAAAAATTTTATTTAGAATTCTTTAACCCACTTAAACAACTACATTAAAGTTTTTAACCCAACTGTCCGAAATACAAAAGTGTTCTCCTTTCACACATGACCCCTCTTCACAGTAGCTATCCTATTCTTGTTCCACACCTGCCCACCGGTCACACGTACCGCACCCTTCATGACTGCCACCACTCTGACCGGGTCCGAATAAAGGGAATCCCCTTTCTTTTTGAGAAACCCTTTCCTTATCCTGACCCAATCTCCACATTCCACACGCAATTCTTTCTTTCCTCTTCTCATATTTTCACGCATGACCCATTCTGATTTTCTTTTTACCAGTGACTTCCTTACCTGATCTACCACCAGGTCGGACTCCCTACTCCTACCAAGCCAAGGTGGGCACGTTATAGAAAACGGCTTCCTGCCGCTCAAACGGGCATAATCCGGTAACAGAATGTGGCGCCATTCTAACAGCCCACATCCTGTTTTGTATCATGGCTAACTTGTCCAAACCACACTCCTCTCCCATCCTTACACTCTCCATCACACATCTATTCATCCTCTCAACAACACCATTTGATTAGGGATGATATAACGAAGTTCTTTTATGTCCCACTCCACATCTCCTCAAATAATTGGTGAAAGCTTCTCCTATAAATTGGGGACCATTGTCTGTCAAGACAGTTTCTGGCAAGCCTTCAATAGCAAAAATCTCTTGTAAAACTCTTATCATGCTCTCCCCCGTGATGTCTCTGACAATTTTAAAGTCTGTCCACCTGGAAAATAAATCCACAACCAACACAACATATTTTCCGCGATCAAAGCCTAATTCCACAGGACCCAGAATGTCCATGGCAATATCGCTCCATATCCTGGATGGGAGACCTACATCCACCAATGGCTGTTTCCTAGCTACAATGCCCTTACCACTCCTGATACAAAACTGACAATTTGCCAGGACTGCCTCTATTTCCTTGTCAAATCCTGGCCACCAATAGTCCTCTCTCAAAACACCCTTTGTCTTAGTAACTCCAATGTGACCGCTGTGTGCTAATTCTATAACCTTCTTCCTCAATCCAATGGGGACAACGGCCCTACCCCACCTGAACAAAATATCCTCATTTACAGACAACTCGTCCTTCACTTCTCAATATGGCTTGGTATCTTCCTCCAATGCCTGCTTATTTGGCCATGATCCAGACACAACATATGGAATTACTCTGTTGATTACATGGTCTCCTTTCATACCCTCCAACCACTCTCGTTTGGAGACTATGCCATCAGTATTAACAAATACTAATTCTAAATCCTCATTCTTCACATTCTCAGGGTTTGCAACTCTAATCCTGGACAGGCTGTCCGCTAAAATATTTCCCTTTCCCGGAATGATTTCTATTTTAAAACAGTGGGTCTGCATCCTGGTGACCCAACCTGCCACCCGGCGTGAAACTTTGTCAAGGCCCTTATTCTCAAATATCGCTTTTAGAGGCTTATGATCAGTGCGAATTGTAAATTCCACTCCCCACACAAAACTCTTGAAACGTTCAACAGCCCAGAAACAAGCTAAGGCCTCTTTCTCAATGACCGAATATCTCATCTCTGCTCCTCTGAGACCTCTTGACGCATGAGCTATAATGTTTTCAGAACCATCAACTTATTTCTGAGACAATACAGCTCCCACACCACCCTCACTGGCGTCAACAGTAATGACGGTAGGCTTCCTAGTGTCAAAACATCCTAACGGACGAGCCATATCTATATCTTCTTTGATGCTATTGAACTCTTCCTCACATCGATTATTCCACACGAAGTCGGCACCCTTTCTCAAAATTTTCCTTAATTCCTGAACCTTATCGGCATAGTTCGTAACAAATTTCTGGTAAAATTCTGTCATTCCTAGAAATGAACAAAGTTCACTTTTGTTTCTAGGCGTTTCTATATTTCTTATAGAATTCACCATATCTTCTTTGGGTCTTATCCCATCTTCCGACACTTCATGACCCAGATATTCCACTCTCGTCACAGCAAACTTGCATTTCTCCCCCTTCACCGTGATACCCCTCTCCTCAAACATCTTCAACACCTTTCACAGATTTTTGTCATGTTCTTCTAAAGTCTCTCCACTCACCAATACATCATCCTGAAAACAAAAAACTCCCTTCATCCCTCTCAACAAACGATCCATGATCTTCTGGAAAACTGAAGAGGCGGATGCCAATCCAAATGACATCCTCCTAAATTGGAACACACCTTCATGTGTTATAAATGCAGTGACTTTCCTACAGGCCTCCTCCAACTCCACTTGATGATATGCTGATGCCATATCCAGTTTAGAAAAATACTTTCCCCCGCCCACCCTGGTCAATAACTCTCCCATGTTGGGCAGGGGATGCCTGTCCACCAACACACATTTGTTTAACTCTCGCATATCAACGCACAGCCTCAAATCCCCTGAACTCTTCTTCACTGTTACAACTGGGGAAACCCACTCTACTCCCCCAGCTCTCTCAATTACACCTGACGCCAACAATTTTTGTAATTCCCTTTTTACACTGCCTCGTAAAGCAAACGGCACAGGTCTGAGCTTAGCCACTACAGGTATGCTATCCTTCTTCAAAATTATCTGGTGTTGAAACCCTTTTATTCTTCCCAGAGACTCATCAAACACTTTCCTATACTCTGACATATATTTCCCATGACTCACGGGTTCTTCTGAAACTTGTAGCACTTGGTCTGGATGGTTGGGATCAAGTCTTATTCCCAAATTCTTTTGTTCTCTCCATCCTAGTAGAGATTGTCTCTTCTTAGTGACATACACCTTTCCATCACAACATCGACCTTTAAACTCAAACTTACTCCACACGTACCCTAACAACTCGATTCGATCTTGATTGTAACTTCCTGGACTTATGTCCGGTTTCGACAGTGCTGATACATTCCCTCTCATCTCTGCTTCAAATACGCTTCTAGAAATAAGCGTTATTTTTGACCCGGAGTCGGCCATTAATGACATCTTGAAACCATTCACACTCACAGTGGCATATGGACGCTCACAGTCATCCTCATCATTACCCCTACCAACAACATTAACTGTATTGACAATAACATTCTGAGAAGGTACAACAACAACATCGTCATCTGACGATTTCCTATCCTCCTCTTCATTCACATAAAATACTTTTCTTTGGTTATCTTGCCCAAATTGGAAATTCTTGCAACATGACATAAAATGTCCTCTCCTCCTGCACTTAGTGCAAACAGTTCTTCGTCCCAGACAGACTACAGAGGATGCAAAATGAGTTGCACTAGCGCAACGATAACAGTCTATCCTCTTTCCTCTCCTCTCTTTTCTCATCTTTCTGACACGTATTTTGACTCCTTCTTTCCTCCGGAATGTTCCTGCTTGACTGTCTATTTCTTCCTCTTCTTTTGTTCTTTCCTTCCGCTATGTTCATTACCTCTGGTTTTGCTTCCTTAGTATCTTCTCCTTCATTTTTAGATAACTTGGCTACACATGCTAAAGAATGCTCTACTCTTAGCCAAATCCAATACTTCATCTAAACTTGGTTCATCTTTTAGCCATAACTCTTCCCGTATTTTGTTAGATCGACAATGTGTCATGAATTGATCTCGAATATGTTCATCAAAGCTATCTTGAAATTTACAGGTTAAGGCCAGATGCCGCAAAGCATTGACGTAATCTTCAACAGACTCCCCCTGTGCTTGAACTCGCATGCGAAAATTGTAACGTTCCAAAATTGTACTCCTTTTTGGATTGAAATGCTTGTCGAGTTTCAATAATGCAATTTCAAATTCATTCAAATTATCCCCACTACCGTCTCCTTCTGGTTGTGGTAGTGTGTCAAAAATTCTCTGGCCTTCAAAACCCAAAAAATGCAACACTAAGGCCAGCTTCCTCTCACCAGAATACGACATACCACCAGCCTCCCTCATATAGTGCATGAAACCCTTGCGCCATTGCTGCCAAGCAATCTTTGCCATTCCTGGAGTCGGCATAAAAATGGGAGGACCTGATATGCCCGGAAGACCTGCCATGACTGCCTGGATGACGAAATGTACAGCTGGTGTGGTTTAGGGGTGGCTGTGTCCCCAAGTAACTCCGTTCACTTGCAATATCTCTCAGCAATACTCCTCTTCCAAAAATTCTTTTTTTTAATGAATATATGAATACATATATAGGTACAACTCCTTCTTAGTCAATGGGATACTTGTCTGTTCCTCTAGGACGCTGTGTGGCACTGCTTTTAAACCAAAACCGCATGTGTTTTAGACCACACTATTGACTGCCCATTTACTATACGGGATACGGTACTTAGGGAACAGAGTCTCAGTTGATTTTCCTAACTGCCTATTATACACAATACGGTAGTTGCTCGTGGAACAATCCGTAGGGGCTCTTTGGTGATCACAGTCAGTGAAAGTGAAGGATAAACACCACTTACTTAATTTCGGTGGACAAGGCGATGAACGTCGTCACGCTGATTCAAACAAACTCAGAGGACCCGCTCGATGCCGCAGCTGGGCGGAGCAGTCCCCACTTTTCAGGCGGGATTAGGGAAAAGAACGACTTTTCCTCCTCAGCAGCGCGCACAGGGAGGGACGGAGGCGGGCTCCCCGCGAGCTGCTCAACGCGTCTGCGGAGCATCCATTTTTTGTTTTCTTCCGCTCGACGCCGCAGCTGGGCGGAGCAGTCCCCACTTTCCAGGGGATCCAGGAAAAGAACGACTTTCCCTCCACAGCAGCACGCACAGGGAGGAGCGGAGGCGGGCTCCCCGCGGGCTGCTCAACGCGTCTGCGGAGCGGCCCGGACAACCCGCACAAGTCCTGAATGGGAAGGATATGGGCCGTGAGGGACGTGAACGGCAGCAACGTGGCCTGGCGAGTCTCTCGATCCGGAAGAGTCCACAGCTGCGGTCGTTGCTCAGCGCAGATGCAGACGGTCGATGCTTCAACTTCACGGGGGTCTGGGTCAGCCTTCACTTCAGCTGCCGGCAGCAGGTGCTTCTTATTTCACCAGCTTTATCCCATCCTCGTCGCCATTGTTGTGAAGCAGCACACAGACGCCGGTAAGTTGAATTCGCATTTATTTAAGATAAATGAAGGCAAGAAAGACCCCCGAACATACGAGATCCTTCCCCATCAAAACCTCCATCAACTGACAAATTTAGAACGTATATATCACATGCAAGCGAACATTCCAGTGACATCATAGAGACACCCTGCTCTGCCTATGTCATAAACACTAGCTCTCTCTGCTCCTAAAGAAAAACATCATCACAACAATTACCCCTACCAGTACTTCCACAATATGATGGTTTGTACTGGTTCTGTTCCCAATTTAAGACTAGTAAAGTCAATGATGACTTTACATGCCCTGGGAGACAGTAGTCAGTCCCAGGGTATGGAGTCTATGTTTGGGGGTCACTATGACACCCCTGTGTTACTGCACTGAGGGTGCTGTGTAACACACTTACCAAAAACACATGAAACCCTATGGAGTAAAAGACCCCATAGCCCATAAAACACATTTCAAAGTCAAAGGATATCTCAAATCATGTCTAAGAGTGGGAGAAAAAGAGTCTCACTCTTAGCAGGAGAAAAAAATAAACCCCAAAATTCCAGCAAAGCTGCTAGGGGACTCACTAGGTTTGGGAAATTAGCCTATACAGAGAATTCTCCCTAACGCTTCCTCAAATCGGGTAACGGCTGAACTTCAGGGAAAAAGGTCGTCAATGTTTTTGACTTTACTCTAGTCGTTGGTTTTATAATGTTTTTTGCGGATAAATCCTGTGGCAATGCCGCAAGGTTTTCTGAGGACTTAACACAACTGGTGTTTCACCGTTTGGCAGGTCAGCTGTCTCACACCAGTGCACCGACAGGTCATTGACCTTCTCTGATGTTACCATTATTATAGTCGTCGGGTTAGACAAACTTCACACAGACCAAACACACACTCTACACAGACACAGCACTGAGTCTTAGTACAAGCGAACATTGGCGACACGCGGCCATCAGCTCAAAACTGTACTAGCAACAACGCAGATTAAAGGTTACGTAACATGTCAAGTGTCAATTGCAAATCAAGAGTGCTATCGAAATCGTGAGGGACTACTGAGCCACTAATTGGGTCAAGAACCGGAATAGGTATTGGAATATTTTGCCACTATTATTCCAAAATCAAAGTACCAACCCGTTAATATGGAGTTTGCAAGTTAACGTCCATATAGAAAACAGATAAATTGAAAATTGCTTACGGCCACAGAAAGATATCAACAGAGGCTAGAAGGTCACTTAATAAGCGTAATCGCCACACGTGGATTTGGGACCGTGCGTGTCTCGCTTGTACAGAAACTAGGGTGCAGGTCAAACAAAGGCTACACCACGGGCCCCGAGCCCACAAACCGCACTTGGAAAAGGCACTTCTAAAATGTGCACGCATGTGTGTAGATAAAGGCCTTCTGGGTAGGGGGGAGGAGTCTCAGTGTAACCGCCTTCCTATAACAGAAATAATAATATAGAATATGTTAGCCTCTTAAGTTTGATCTAAACACTGGTTAACAACACTGGTTAGCAGCACTAGTTGCAAATGTCCATATTAGTTCATTCGAAGATCCATACAGCATGTGTCTTCTAATGCAGACAAATTTGTGCAGGCGGTCTGATGCAGCGAACAGCACTTGGAAAAGGCACTTAAAAAATGCACACGTGTAAAAGACAAAAATGTAATACTGCAGCAGTGGTCGTTTTGTTGCATAATGCACCTGGAATTAATATTTCAAGTGGATTGTTTCCTCTGACGTATTCCTCATTTTAGATGTACTCCATCCACCTTTAGTTGCTTCACAATTTTTTTTCCGGCAGAGGGCGCCGTGCGTCGATGTTGTCGAGTCGATGGTCCCTCAAAGGCCTCCGTCGAGGGTGACGTCATCAGATGTATAAGTAGCACGCGCGGCGCCCATTGGCCTCAGTTCCGTTTTTCTGCAGTATACATTGCTTCGGAGATTCGGCGAGCCTCGAGTTCTGTGAGAATAGTAAATTACTAACAATATAACTAATATGTCCTTGTCATCGACGCCGACTACGACACCGAGATCGGGTTTCAAGAAGTGCAAATCGTGCGGTTCAAAAATGTCTATCATTTTTGATATCACAGACCCGCACCAACAGTGTTTGTGGTGCCTCGGGGACATGGAGGCCTGTACGAAGTGTCAGGCGATGATGGGGAAGGCCTTGTGAGAGAAGAGTGGAAAATTACAGGTAGGTCGTAAATCTGACTGTAAAGCCTCTAGCGTCGAGTCGAGGTCCCGTGAGGAGAAGTCTCCTCGACGCGAAAGGCATCGGTCCAGGTCCCGAAGCGATTCCCATCGCTCGTCGTCTTCGACAAAAAAATCGAATAAACGACGCCACAGGTCCCACTCCACCTCGTCCTTGGACGAATCCCCAAAAGGATGAAATGCCCCACTAAACATTCGTTATCCGAAGAATGGGAAGCATTCAGGGTCAAAATGATGGAGGTGTTCGAGAAAGCGAAGCCTCGGTCCGCACCTTCTTCGGAAGCCGGCCGGGAGCGTCATCGCTCTGACACTCGCACGCCCTCGAGCCCGGGTGATTGAAAGAGGAAGGATAGAGAACCTTCTAGGACGCCGAGCGAGAAAAGCCGCTCGAGTCGAGTCGACCGCTCGAGGTCACTGACGCCGTCCGAGACCAAACGCACCTCGAAGGGCAAGTCTTCGAAGAGCACCTCAACGCCCTCGAAGCCGGCACCGTCGACGACAGGTATTACGTCAACGCCATTGACGCCTTTGTCGACGTCTACCCCAAAGCCCTCGGCGCCAAAGGCTCCAGTTCGGCCAAGTCAGCCAGGAAAAGGGAAAGAGAAGGCTACAAGACCTGTAATGCCTTCAGGACCCATTAATACTCCTCCTCCACCTCTCCCAGAAAAGGTTTCCAAACCTCTTCCTAGGAAGGAATTCCTCAAGTCCCTGACCTCAATCTTTGAGGAACAGGAGAAATCTGATAAGGAGAGTGTACCCTTTGGGCTGGCATATGGCGCCCCAAATGTCCCAGAATGTCTGATTTCAGAAGAAAGCAGGATGAGGGATCTGGTTGAATCACTACACAATGCAAGTGGCATTGATGCATCTCTTGAAAATGACTTTGGTAGGCCAGAACGAGGAGAGCATGCCAGTCCATCATACCGTCAGCTAATGACAAAGGTGGTAGATTACTTAGGTTGGACAAGACCACCAACCCGATTCATCCAAGATTATTTGACAGACATATTGGATCATGGTCCTACTGAAGACCCAATACTACCCTTTCACTTAGCCTTGCAAAATAGGGTGGCCAAAAATGGAGAGACTCCGGATTCTATTCCGCCAGTGAATAAATCCCTCACTTCAAAATACCGCCCTGCCAGTAGCGACCCCGGCTATCTGTCTAAACATCCCACTCCCGAGAGTTTGGTCATACAGGCAGCCACAGCTTCTAACAAACTGGCGTACCCTTCTATCCCTTCGGACAGGGACGATAAGCGTGTGGATGGCTGGGCACGGGTGGTATTTTCAGCTGGGAGTATGGCATTAAAATTAGCCAACTCCACATGTGCCTTGGCAAAGTTTTCGTACACTCTGTGGGAGTGCATTGCAGTGGCGGCGGAGCACATACCAGAAGGGGACGAAAGGGAAGGATTCCTTGCCATCGTTGGCGATGGGAAGGAGGCCAGGCAGGAATCCCTTGAATCTGGATTGGACACTGTAGATAGTGTGAGCAGGTCAATGGGCACTAGCATGGTAATGCGCAGATTTGCGTGGTTACGGAAGTCTGGTTTCGCACCAGACGTACAGAACTGCCTTCTGAACATGCCCTTTGATGGGTCTCATCTTTTTGGCAGCAAGGCTGACGAGAGCCTTGAGAGGTTGCAGACCTCAAAAGCAGCTGCAAAGTCTTTGGGGGCTGCTATTAGGCAACCTTAGCCTTTTTTCGTGCACCAGGTCAATCTTGGAGGGGACGATCCTATCGTTACTACTCCTCATATGGAAAGGCGAGAGGAATGGCCAGTCAAAGGGGCCAGAGAAAGACCACTCGCGGTGGACGAGCAAAACGTGCAAAGCCAGCTCCAGCTACAGCCTCTTTGCCATCAGCGGCTGCTGCAACCGCCACAAAACCACTTTGAGGACTTGCATCACAAGACACCTGTAGGAGGCAGGCTGTCACAGCATCTGCAAGAATGGCGAGCCATTACTTCAGATGTTTGGGCTCTAGAAATAATAGCCCAAGGTTACTGCCTTCCTTTTCTAACGCAACCTCAAAGCAATCCACTAGGGAGACACCCTTTGAAGTTTTCAGACCCCCTCCTACAGCAGGAAGTTCTAACCCTGCTGGAGAAAGGTGCTATAGAGCCAGTAGCTGCAGCGGAGAGGAACAAGGGATGGTACTCCCCGTATTTTTTGATCTCCAAAAGGGACGGAGGACTGAGACCCATAATGGACTTAAGAAACTTGAACAAGTTCCTCATAAAGGACAAGTTCAAGATGGTTACCCTTTCTCAGATCCTTCAGGCCCTTCAACTTCAGGATTGGTTGGTGTCATTGGACCTCCAGGATGCTTATTTTCATGTGCCGATTCATCTCAAGCATAGAAAATACCTGAGGTTCTAGTTGGCGACTCACACTATCAGTTTCGACTCCTGCCATTCGGATTGACCTTGGTCCCGAGGGTCTTCGCCAAACTGATGGTAGTAGTGGCAGCGCACCTCAGGAGAGGGGGGATTCACATCTACCCCTACCTAGACGATTGGTTGACCAGAGCATGTTCTGCCGAACAGGCACTGGATCACCTGAAATTCACCTGGCACTTCCTCCACAGACTGGGCTTCTCCCTCAATTTCAAGAAGTCACAAATGACACCTTCTCAACAGCTCCAGTACATAGATGCTGTATTAGACACATCCTTGGGAAAGAGCTCGCCTCCCAGGTCGAGGGCTCAAGACATTCTTCAGATGGCTTCCAAATTTGTAAATGCCCAAAATCTCCAGGTCTACGACTTCTTAAGGTTACTCGGCCTCATGGCATCATGCATCTTCCTGGTGTCGCAGGCACGTCTGAGTATGAGATCCCTTCAGTGGGCTCTAAAGACTCAATTGTCCCAGTTCTCAGGTCAAATGACAGATCTTCTCCAGATTCTGAACAAGGTTCGACAAGATCTTCTATGGTGAACATGTACAGAGAATATCCTGAAAGGAGAACTTTTTTGACATGGCTGGAGATCACAGTAGTGACGGACACCTCACTCATGGGGTGCGGAGCTCATGCCAACGATCTGACAATCAGCGGTCGTTGGTCTCCATCGGAGTCCAAACTACACATCAACCTTGTAGAGCTGAGAGCAATCAGACTAGCGCTGAAAGCTTTCCTGCCATCTGTCAGGGAACAAAATGTCCTGATAATGACAGACAACACAGTGGCCATGCATTATCTAAACAAAAGAGGAGGTGTAGGGTCACTACCTCTGTGCAGAGAGGCAATGCAGCTTTGGTATTGGGCAATTCAGGAAGGAATCTCTTTAACGGCAGTTCATCTAGCCGGGGAGGAGAATATGATGGCAGATGCTCTGAGCAGGCTGAGCAGGGTGCCCCACGAATGGGAACTGGCTCAGGAAGTCATTCAAGAGATCTTCGCCCTTTGGGGAACCCCTCAAGTAGACCTATTTGTGACCGGAATGAACCGGAAGTGCGAAAGGTATTGCTCAAGGGAATTTCCCCCGAGAGGAGCCATGGAGGACGCGTTCGTGGTGGAGTGGAATTTCCCACTATTGTACGCGTTCCCTCTGATTCCCGTCATTCCTCAGGTCATCAGGAGACTGAGACGGTTCGGGAACCGCATGATCCTAATTGCCCCAGATTGGGCCAGGAGAACGTGGTACCCGGACCTTCTAGACATGTCCATCTGTCCCCCAGTACGTCTTCCTCAGAGAGAGGACCTTCTCTCACAAATGGAGGGTCAGGTTCTCCATCCAGAGGTCAAAACGCTCAACCTTCATGCTTGGTATCTGAAAGGCTGAGATACAAGGATTGGGACCTTCCAGATGACATCATGGAGGTGTTGCTTTCAGCAAGAAAGCCAGCAACAAAGTCTCTATACCGTTGCCGTTGGAAAAAGTTTTGCAACTGGTGCAGAGAAAAGAATGTCGATCCTTTTCTATGTTCTATTCCGGAAGTACTGTCCTTCCACCTGTCCCTAGCACATACAGGTCTAAATGTGGGAACCATTAAAGGTTATCTTGCGGCGCTTTCCATCTTCAAGCACTCGTTGGAAGAATGCTCCTATTTCAAAATTCCTTTGGTAGTGCAATTCTTAAAAGGACTCACTAATGTGTTTCCTCCTTACCCATTTCAACTGCCAATTTGGGATCTCCATCTGGTCCTAAAATTCTTAATGTGTGCTCCTTTTGAGCCTTTGCACACTTGTCCATTAAGATTACTGCCATGGAAAACTGCTTTCCTTGTTGCTTTAACATCTGCAAGAAGAGTGAGCTAATTGCAGGCACTGTCTTCTGGGCCACCCTATACTGTGTTCCATAAGGACAGAGTTGTGTTGAGGGTTAAACCCTAATTTTTACCTAAAGTGGTGTCTGATTTTCATTTAAGTCAGAAAATAGTTTTACCCGCATTCTATCCTCCACCTCATCCTAGTAAGGAGGAGGAAAGATTACGCAGGTTGGATCCAAGAAGAGCTTTAAGCTTTTACATCTCTAAGCTTCCCAAGCTTAGAGTGGACAATCAACTGTTTATCGGCTACACATGAAGGAAATTGGGTCATTCGGTAACAAAGCAAACAATATCATGCTGGATTGTGCTACAGAATGCTACAGATTAGCACAAAAAGACGCACCAGAAGGTCTAAGGGCTCATTCCACCAGAGGCATCCCCTCTTAGACAGCCCTACAAAGAGGTGTTCCTATAAGGTCTATTTGTGAAGCAGCAACTTGGTCTTCACTGCATACCTTTTCAAAATTCTATAGTCTGGATGCTTCCCAGTCTAAGGAGCTGACTTTTGGTAAAGCAGTACTATATTCAGCCATCTAAGGGTATAGAAAAATCTAACCCCTCCTCAACGTATTCCTCATCGCTCTCCCAACCTACCACTCTGTAGATTTTTCCGGGTTATTGCCACTTCTCCAGCATGGGGTCTGGCATGGATTCACATGCTCATGAATATTCCCCGTCGTCAGGCTGGGAATTTTCGGTAAAGAAAAAATCAGTATCAGTTTCGTTTCTGATCTGTCTTTCTTAGTAGTAACCAATCACTGATCTCTGGGTCATACTGCCCCAGCCAATGACTGCCCTCTCCCTAAACCCCGCCTCCGGCAGTCATCCTCAGATTTTTACCGCATGCTCAAGTGTTGGGAGTCCTCGTGCTTAGCTCTCGAGATTTTTACTGCGTTTTCATGTTTTTTCTGGAGAATTTCTCATTTTTTCGGTTTAATCGAGCCTCAAGCTCCACCGTTTCTACTTCCGATAAAGGGGACCCGTTTCAGAATTCTTCTATGCCCCTCAAGGGTGCAGTTTTCGTCGAGTTTACACTTCTTGGAGGATTCCGGAAGATCTGCGGCCTACCTCAACGGACATGGCCCAGGACAAAGGGAGCTCGACGCCCGGATCCAAGCTGTTCAGGAACTGCCCTGCATGCAGATTGTATAACGTTTTCAAGGAGGACGAGCATTCGTGATGTCTCTACTGCCTCCATGGGGACAAGACGCACGTGCAGAAGGACTGTGCGTTCTGCAAGAAGCTTTCGGAACGGACCAAACAAGATCGTCGTTCCCGCCTCGCCACATGGCTGGAGAAGGGCACAGCAAGTGAGAAGGCGAAGAAGTTGTCTGAACGGGCTTCTAAGTCCTTTGAGGGCGCCCCGGCGACGGGGACCCAACAGAAGGCCAAGCACCGCGAGTCCGCGGGCTCCGGGAGCGCCGAAAAGGTCGGGCTGTTTGGTTGCCAAGCAGGGCGCTACTTCCCCGGCACGTTGGACCACGAGCCAGCGCTCTGGTTCGGGGAAGAGGAAGTCCGAGAAACTGGGTAGGCCGCTGGAGCGGACCTGGTCGATCTCGAAGGGGGAGCAAGGCGTTGACCCTCCCCCCAAGGGGAAGGCCCAGGACGCACCTAAGGTGCTGAGGGCCTTGATCCACCCGGCTAAGGCCTCTACCGAAATGGTCGCTACGACCCTGGCGGAGCCGGCTGAGACTACGCCAATGGAAACGGCCTCTGGGCCCAGAGTATCCCTGCCGCCGCGGAGGGAATCCTCTTTCCAGCCCATTGCTAAGACCCTCGTGAAGCCCACGGCTGAAAAAGAGGGGGGTGGCCGGGGGCCATTACAGACTCGGAATCAGCCTGTGAGGAGGAACTGGTGGAGACCGAGAAGGGCCTCAACGAAAGGTCCATAGGCCTCAACGAGAGGTTCGAGAAGGTTCGATCCCAGGGGACGGTCCCTGCTGACGTGATCGAAGATAGCGACGACGACCAACAGGGCCCAGTGGAGCGACCATCCCGTCCGTCGCAGCCATTGCCCGAACCCCAGGATAGCTCGGCGGTCATTTTGTTGGCAATCCAATCCTTATGTACCGAGATAAGGACGAGATTACCACACACCCCGACGGAGGCCCGTCGAGACGCCCTCCGAACAAGCGGAGGAGAGTCCACCCTGCTCCGCCCTTCGTGCCTGCGAGACCGGTGGACCCCTCATACCCCTCGTCGGGAGAGGATACGGTGATGGATACGGGGACGGACGATGACGACGGCGATGACACAGCAGATGTCCTGTCGGCACCCTGACCCCCCCCCCCCAACCCCCTGCGGGCGTCCCCAGCCGACGAGGTTGGCTTCTTTCCACACCATGATAACCAGGGCATCCGAGCTCTTCCAGCTCTGCCCTGAAGAATAGAAAAAGGAGGGGTTTCTGTACCAACGACGAGAGGCTAAGAGGAAGACGGTCCTCGCGGTGCCTTTACTCGACGACATCTGGTACAAGGGGCTTGCTGTCCTCAAGAACCCTGCCACGACACTCGCAAAGAGGGACAGGTACGAGAAGAAGTACTGAGTCCCCGATGCCGCCCCCTTGTGCCACAGGGCCCAGCCCACGCCGGACTTGGTCGTCTCGCCAGCGGCTAAGAAGAAGACAGCGGGCGCGGCGGCTTCAACTTCCACTTTCCCGCCGGACAGCGAGGGTAAGAAGTTGGACTCTATGGGACGACGAGTCATCTCGTCAGCGGCGACAACGATTAAGGCGGTCAATGCCTTAGCGATCGTGGCCCGCTACGACAGGGAGCTCTGGTACAAGATAGTTCTCCTGCTAGATTTCCTGCCTGATGACAAAAGGGCGGAGGCCCTAGAAATTCTGCAGGAGGGCGAGGTGGCGTCGGATCACGCCATTACGGTGGCAACGGACATTGCCGATACCGGATTTCGCCAACTGGGCGACGGAGTTTGCCTCCGACGACGAGGATGGCTCAAGGCGACTGACTTTCGCCAGGTCGTCCAGACCAGAGTGTTGGACATGCCGTTCGACGGCAACAACCTCTTTGGTAAGGCGGTGGATGAGTCTCTGCAGGCCATCAAGACCGACTTGGAGACAGCCCGGGCCCTTGGGGTACTTCAGCAGCGATGGCCCTTTCGGAGCCCTGGAGGCAGACAGGGTGCCTCCAAAGGATCCAGCGGTGGCTCCTCCACCTACCGCCAGGCGGCCCGCTCCTCTTCCCAGGAGGCCAAGGCGGCAAGGCCGCTTCCAAGCAAGACTGACCTGGCCGGGTTGTCGGGCCCCCACCGAAGCACCCCAGTGGGAGGCCGGCTGACGAAGTTCATCAGAGTGTGGGAGTCCATCTCCACCGATCGTTGGGTGTTGGACACCCTGGCCAACAGGCACTCGCTGGAATTTCTAAAGAAGTGCCCTCGCATTCCTCCCGTGGTCAGGAAGGAGAATCACGTCCCTCAACTGCTGTTGAAAGTGAAGGCGATGCTCAAGAAAGGTGCCATCGAGCTCGTCCCCAGGAGGCTCCGGAGCTCCGGAGTATACTCAAGGTTCTTCCTCGTCAGAAAGAAGACAGGCGGTTGGCGCTCCATCCTAGACCTGTGTCGGTTAAACAAATGCATCAAGGCGCAGAAATTCAGGATGGTCACCCTCCAGCACGTGCTGGGACAGCTGGAGGAAGGCGACTTCCTATCGTCGTTGGACCTGGAGGATGCTTACTTCCACATCCCCATTCTAAAAAGGCACAGGAAGTTCCTCAGGTTCGTGGTTCAGGGACATCACTACCAATTCAGAGCCCTACCGTTCGGATTAAAGTCGGCACCCAGGGTTTTCACCAAGTGCCTGGCACCAGTGCCGACGCGGCTGCGCCTGCAGGGGATCCACATCTACCCCTACCTGGACGACTGGCTAATCCGGGCAAGGTCAAGGGAACTCGCCGTCGATCATACGGCAAGGACCGTCCGGTTGCTCACGAAGCTGGGGTTCTCCATCAACTACCTCAAATCCCACCTGGTTCCATCGCAAGTAGCACTGTTTTTGGGGGCGAAGCTCGATACAGTGGAGCAATTGGCCTCCCCTTCAGAGGAGAGGACCAAGACCATCCTGGGCAAGGTGCGGCGCCTGTTAACCACGGACGTGGCCAGGGTGAGGTCCATCAAGTCCCTTCTCGGGATGATGTCCTCATGCATCTATCTTGTGCCCCTTTGCAGACTTCGGATGCGTCCGCTACAGGAGTTCCTCGACGCCCGCTGGTTTCAGGCAAGGGGCTGCTTCGAGGACAGGATCCCCCTCGACGAGGAGTTCCGTCCGGCGATCCTATGGTGGGGCACCCGGGCTCACCTCACGACGGGCACGGACTTTCAAACCCCGGCGTTTCAGGAGACGGTGACTACGGACACCTCTCTGGAGGGTTGGGGGGCCCACACCCGAGATCTCCACGCAAGAGGCCTTTGGCTCCCGGAGGAGAGGTCTCTTCACATCAACATCTTGGAGCTCCGTGCAGTGTTCTGGGCGCTCAAGTCGTTCCTCCCGTCCCTCAAGGACAAAGTGGTGAGGATCTTCACCGACAACACCACCAGGATGTTCTACATACGGAAGCAGGGGGGCACCAGATCCCCAGCATTATCCAAGGAGGTCCAGGATCTGTGGCACTGGGCCGTCGCCCAGGGGATGTTTCTGGTTCCCTTCCACCTGGCAGGAATAAAAAACACCATTGCCGACTCACTCAGCAGGGAGCTGCGCTCGTACCACGAGAACTGCGCCAGGGTCAAGTGGATCGACTCTTCAACGATGGGGCAAACCCCAGATCGACCTGTTCACGACGGCGACAAACTCCAAGTGCCAGATGTTCGCCAGCAGGTTCCCACAGCCGAGGAGCATGGGCGATGCTTTCTCGTTCCCTTGGGACGGCCTGTTTCTATACGCGTTCCCTCCGTTGCCGTTGCTGCTCCGCCTCATCAACCAGCTCAAGAAGTCCAGGTGCAGGATGATCCTCGTCGCACCGGCGTGGCTGAGGCAGGTCTGGTTCCTGGACCTTCTGGACTTGTCAACGTCCCCACCAGTTAGGCTGCCGGCGGAGGCAGATCTTCTCTCCAGAAAAGGAGGCGCCATTCTCCACACAGTCGCTGAACTTGCAGGCCTGGCTCCTGCAGCACTAGAGTTTGGAGGGTACGACATCCCAGCTGATTGTAGAGAGGTTCTTGCAAAGGCCAGGGCGTCCTCAACTTTCAAGTGTTACGGTCATAAATGGAAGAGGTTCTCTGTCTGGTGCCGTGCACAGAAGATTAACCCTCTGCAAATTACGGCCCCTCAAGTGCTGCCGTACCTGCTGTCGCTGGCCAAGGCTGGACTGGCTCACGCCTCCATAAAAATACATCTGGCTGCCATCTCCCGATATACCAGGACGACGGGACGGGCGTCCTTGTGGTCTCATCGCCTGGTGAAGGAATTTTTGAAGGGACTATTCCGATCATTCCCGCCGGTGAAGGCTCCTGCCCCGGCGTGGGAGCTTAATGTGGTGCTGACCAGGCTCATGGGGGCCCCATTCGAGCCTATGCATTCAGCACCTTTGAAGTTCCTGTCATGGAAGACAGCGTTCCTCGTGGCCATCACCTCTGCACGACGAGTGGGAGAGATTCAGGCCCTATCTTGCAAGCCTCCATACTTGACTTTTCATGACACGAGGGTGGTGCTGAGGACGCACCCCTCCTTTATGCCCAAGGTGCCGTCAGACTTCCACTTCAACAAGCCCTTGGTTTTGCCAGTTTTCTTCCTGTCGCCTTCGTCGCCGGCCGAGAGGACTTTGCACTCGCTGGATGTAGCTAGAGCGCTGAAGTTCTACGTGGACTGCACAAACAGTTTTCGGAAAACGTCACAACTATTTGTGAACTTTGGGTCTGTGAATCAAGGGAAGGCTCTCTCGAAAACTTCCATTTCCAGATGGCTCTCCGGCTGCATCATGCATTGCCACCGGTTGGCAAACCGACCGCTGCCCGGCCGTCCGAGAGCCCATTCGACCAGAGCGATCGCTGCCACCACGGCGTTCCTGTCTGGTGTGCCCCTGCTGGACATCTGCAGGGCTGCTACGTGGAGGTCTACGCACACCTTCATGAGATTCTACTGCGTCGATCGGGACTCCAGGGAGGAGTCCAGGGTCGGCCAAGCAGTGCTGCGCAACCTGGTCGCTTAAGGTGAGCCTGGTGAGGAGGTAAGAGATGCTTAATGTTGAGTTGTTGTATTGCTTAATGTTGAGCCTGTTGCCACTTCCCGTGGTTGTGCATGTGTATACTGCTATGTATTCTTTGATTCATGAGCATGTGAATCCATGCCAGACCCCATGCTGGAGAAGGAACAAGTTACTTACCTGTAACTGTTGTTCTACAGCATGGGTCTGCCATGGATTCACATGCGAACCCTCCCACCTACCCCTCTGCGGCTCTTCACTTGGTCATACTGCCACTTGGCGTGCTACCAAATCTGAAGATGACTGCCGGAGGCGGGGCTTAGGGAGAGGGCAGTCATTGGCTGGGGCAGTATGACCCAGAGATCAGTGATTGGTTACTACTAAGACAGACAGATCAGAAACTGATACTGATTTTTTCTTTACCGAGGATTCCCAGCCTGACGACGGGGAATATTCATGAGCATGTGAATCCATGCCAGACCCATGCTGGAGAACAACAGTTACAGCTAAGTAACTTGTTCCTTCAACTCTCGCAAGGCGAATACCTGTCTGCCTGCACAATCTACACAGTGCAAAATCAATAGTGAAGGGGGAAAAACAGAACTGAGGCCAACGGGCGCCGCGCGTGCTACTTATACACCCGATGTCATCCTCGACGGAGGCCTTTGAGGGACCATCGACTCGACGACATCGACGCACGGCGCCTTCTGCCGAAGTTTTTTTTCCGAAGCAGGTAAAGCTGGATGGAATACATCTAAGATGAGGAATACGTTGGAAGAACATCCAATCGAAAGAACGTTACCAGTTGGTAAGTAAGTTGTTCTTTGCCATGTAATAGTCTATGAGAAAAAATATACCTTAGGAACCAGAAGACATATCCATTGGCGTATTGTACCTAGAGAAATTCTCATTTTTTGTTACTGCACATAGGATGAGAAATCCACAACAGAATACTGTTGCAAGGAAATTGCTGGATCGAAAAATGTAAGGAAAAATAGTCTATAGTTTTCTGTGTGAAGAAATAAATCCTTCCAGTAACGTATACTAAAAGGAATGCTCTACCAGATGTTTTAGTAGGAAAATACTTATACTAGAACATTAAATATGTCCCATGGAATAATGTACTACTCTAACAGAAGAATGATAATATTGAGAAAAAGTGTGCCCCCCCCTTATGGGCTGTTGCGCAGTTTATAAGGTTCGGGGTATGTTTTCGTTGTACTCGCCCTAGAACTCTACTGCAAATTGTTTTGGCTTTCATAACTTTTTTTTTAATACCATGTACATGGAGAAAAATGTCCATTAGCAATGAAATGCTGCGAGAGCCTTCGACTACTGTATCTGTTTTTGGATATTGTCTAGGATATAATCCTTTCTGTCTAATTCCCTTCAGAACCTTTTGCAAGTAGAAGGTAACCGTCTACCTAAAACCCCTCGAACCCGTTAACTTGAGGTATTCCTATGAACGTTTGTATTACCCTATTGATAATGGTATTACTGCACTACATGTCGCAGGTGTAGGAAAATGAGCCAAACCGATGTGCGTTATCTGTAAACAAAATATTGCGCCAGTATATTGCTTCCCAAGTCTCAATCAGTTGAACACCTATGAATAAACAACACAATATAAAGAGAAATGTTGCAGAAGGGGCATATACTCATACAACTGCACACACAACACAAGCTGTTATCACCCTTCTGGCTGCACACACACGGCACAGGTTAGCAGAACATTTTGCCTTTCATCGTTTGCGCTTGTCAGAAAGGAAGTGAGTTTGTGGGCTCCACATTCAGAGCCTCAGAAATTACGTCATTAATCACAGCACTTGGAACTATACCACCTAAACGTCAATAATATAATATACATGTTATATAAAAATATAAAGACGTCCCAGGCGTTCATGATTCTTTTGGCCATTGGCGGAGTGACCTTTTAGTGCAGTGATGGTAAAGCAACTCAAACACCATCCCAGCCTGCATATTACCAAAACATGAACCCCTTTTAAAAACCAGTGTATTATTGTTCCAGAGCAGAATGTATCTGTACACAAACTGTTTTGACAGTTGCAATTGACTACTGTCCGGTGCATAATGTACCCAAATATTATGTTTTGTACGCAGTCATTTTTGGCACCTTTTAGCTTTGTACTATCCGGACTACATACACCATGTATGTGTTCCTTTCATATTTTGTATGTCTTGTGACGGAACCAATTCTGCTTGCCAACATTTGTGGCACTTGTGATCAGGATGCCATACTTCTGACGATGTCCCTTGGTCAATCGGAAATGGCAATGAGCAGGTTTACATTGCCTATGCATGTCCCCTGTGAGAAACGTGTGGCCAAGTATCACACGAAGTATACAATCTCCAAACCGAATTGCAGACTTGAAGGATTTAATGTTTTCCTCCCAAAATAATGGATAATTTCTATGCTCAAGTCCTGCAATTTAACCAAATAACTCTAAAATAGAGCCTTATGTTCTTATTTTTCAGACAACTTTAGATACACGTGTGACATTTGTGGCAAAAAATACAAATATTACAGCTGTTTTCAAGAACACAGGGACTTGCATGCCGTGGATGGTAAGTACTCGACTCTCACTTCAACTTGTATGCTTTATTGTTTGTGGGGCTTAGAATATGCAATATAACGCAAAGCATGATTTGAAGTTGGCCTTTTTGTTGCACATTTCAAATCTGTGCTTTTGCAGTTCTGCACCGGGTCCTTTAAGTAGCACAACCCAATTATTTACGTTTTTCACTACTAACCCATAATTCAAAATCAAATTTGAGCTTTGTTGAATCCCTTTACTCTCCTATAGCCTTTGCTTGCCAATGTGCTTCCCCTTTGTGATTACAAGTTTTAAAAAGATAAGCGACTAAAGTTACTGAATGTTATGGCATGCGTATCATTGCAATATCAGGCATGTATCCCTATTGGCAAACATGTTTTTCAAAGAAACATAACTATTGTTTATGTTAAAGCTGTCCCTTTACCATATGTTCTTATAAATAATGAAAAAATGTCCCACTGGTTAATATAGTGGTATAGTCTAAGGGTTGCGAACTTGCGACTTATGTAAGAATGAATAGATGGTCAGCCGATGCTATAATTTCAATTTGAGAAATATTGATTTTTAGCCAGTGATTTAAAGCCCACTAAATAGTGCACCTTTTTTTGCAAGACAACCACAACTTGAATGCCCCAATTGAACGTAATCCATATTGCTGCTACTTTTTTTCTTTGTGCCAGACATCAATAATGCAGGCTTGTGCTATGCATAGTTTTACTTTTTCCCCAGCACTCTTAGAGATTAAAGACCCCTTTCAAACTTGTTTAAACAATTACAAAATTCAACTCGAGGTGTGCATATTTGGCAAACGAACGTATTATGTGAATTGTATTAAATTTAAAAATGTTAAGTTGGCAAATAGTCTGTTCTCAGCTTTTGCCTTTTCTGAGAAATATGTCACAATCATGGCTGCATTAGGACATGTATCCCCTAGAGCTCGGAAAGCTGCAATCGGCTATTTGAAAAACATATTATGGGCATCTTTAAGTTACGGTGCACTCAATATGAGACGGTGCTTTGCAGTAATTAATGAAAAACATCAGGCTAGCACTAAAAGCTACTTGTACGAAGTATATTTTTGCTGCAGTAATTGAAAAGAAATGGCATAAGCTTTGGTTCACCGTATTACCAATGTTGCCACTGAAAGTGGATTACTCTTGCAGTCCAGAAGGATTGTTGAATGCATAGTGTTCACTTTACAGCACCCAGTGTAAGTAGGTGACTGGTTGACCCGCAGAGGGAATTCAGTTGTGTACAGTGAAATCAAGCTTATCTTTGCTTCCTCCTCAGTAATGCACCCTGTTTATAATTAAGATTCTGTCTTGAGCCTGTCAACTGAATCAGAGAGGCACACCAAGTCCACTTATTTCGGGTTCTGAAAAAGCTTACATTCTCTGCAATGCAGAATTCCTCCCAGACCTCCTTGGCTACAATGACGCCCCCAGCATTCAGTGGTAAAGTTGTTCTCAACTGTGTTGGAACATAACGCACGCAATCGTTAGAACACAGTCCTACAATTCAGTATATGAGCGGGTTTGATACACCGATTCACTGCAACTGTACTAATGTACCACCCGAAAGAGTGACTTTGGGAACAGTTTCTACGAATTACTGTTCACCAAGATGGAGGTTTTTTGAGCCGTTGACTGCTGTTCATCCCATAGGGGGATGTCTAAAGTTACCCCACCCCATTAAATATTCCCATAAAATGATGACCAGTGAATTTGACAAAGGAAAGGGAAAGCTAGATCATGCAGACTGATTGCACTGGTCAAATAAATCTATGTCTCTTAATAGGCCTGTTTTGTGCCGTCTGCACTTTTGAAGGTTTACAGCTTTTCTAGTTGCAGAACAGCCATCTCTTTAGGGTTTAAGTAATGATTTTTCCCTGCACTTTCATTTTTCTCCACAGTTTGTTGGCTAATTTCAAGGCAACAAATTGGATGTTTTTTGAGTGCATTTTCGGTAGGTACTGGTAACGTGGCAATCATTTGAAATGGTATTTGGGCCTCAGATGATGTCTCTATGAAGAAATGTGACATTTAATTGTTTTGACTTATTTAGTCGCTTATCCCTCCCACATGTTGAACAAGTATTCCTCAAAAGCAGCACAAATTACATTTTCTAGTAAAAATGTTGCTTTGTGTGCATGCGTTGCTCCATAAACAGTCCACAATATGGATGTATCTGACAATCTGCTACCACAGTGTCAGGCACAGTATTCCTGGTCCATGTTGTCACATTGTTTTGTGAAGTAAAATTGAAAATGTAGATGGTGATATTCTCAAAATCCATAAGTAGAAAGGCAGAAGAAAAAACGAAAACCTATTTTCGCTCATCAAACTCCCATGCCTATTGTACAAGTCATGCATAAGGACATACATATAGATAGCAATGGATGAAAATGAGGGAGAAAGTTGCTAGATAGCCTCACTGGAGATCCATGTTCATTGCTGTATGGTGGAGTGCCATAGGTATTCAATGACATCAGATGAATTTTACAGCACTAGATAGTCATGTTATCTATTCAGATATCTATCCAAAAAAAGATACAGATTCAAACAGTAAAAGTATAAAGCATAATTAATATTTATAAAATAAATACAAAATCTATTATCCCCATGTAATAAATAGATTCATAGGTTTAGCGCTAAACAGTTTAACTGGAAACACTAAAAGACATGTCTAGAACCTACCCTTGCAAGTTAGGGTTGTGGATGAAAGCTAGATAGTATGATTGGGATATATAATGCCCGTTTATTATCAATGCTAGATAAAAGCCTCTTCCAAATAAACATGACATTTGGCAAAAATTGCAGCAGGGATTACGAAACAGGAGGGAATTACCCCTAAGAAGGTAAATGAACATCAATTTACACTGCTTAATGCCACTCGGTCTTAGTGAGGGGGTAAGGTATTTTCTCCTTGGGCCCTATATTTCTCACAAAAAAAGATGGCGTGATAAGCTGTGTCAGGTATGTTTACACAAAACAAGCAGGTGGGAACTATACATGCCACACCGTTCATGTGAAAGTTGTACATTGCAAGTAAATAATTTAATCCGAGTTTGGTAATCCGGCTCCTATCTGACAAATAGGGGCTTCACGTCAAATATAGTTGTGGCCAGAATCAACTGGGATTTCCCTAATAGCCTGATTTAAAAAAAAAAATCCATCTCGTGATCTTCCCTGCAGAGTTCCATCTGTTTTTGGCATTATGCAGCATTAAATAAGCACACTTTTTTTTCGAACCTCGGTTTTAAAGGACCATGGCATTCAGTGCGTATTTATCTCAGGAACCTAAACATTACATTTAACAAATTAGTCGGAAAGGCTATGAACCCCCACATTTTGCACACGTCACTCTTTCCTTTCTTAGTCTTCCTATGGAGCTATTGTATAATATGATCATTTCACATAACCTATCAGTAGAATTTGCACTTCCCCACAATTATTTAATTTGAACGTAACAAGATCATTTCTGAAAATATACTTCCAATTGGACAGACCTGTAGGCAAAATGTAATCGCTTCAACTCTACCGGGAACAAAATTGAAGCAGCTGAATTCATTAGAACTTCCTCTGATAACTCTGTAGCTGCATGTTATTCACAAAACACAAATTCCCAGCCCATTGGCAAGTTCAAGTCTTGGTTATGAAATATGTATAATGGGGAGGTTTCAGATATTTATTGCCCATTGTTGCTCTATCATTTAAGTTACTTTTCTTTCATCCCTGTTAATATTCCAAAAGAATGTTTGACTATTTGTGCGCACTATAACACCATCATATTTCACATATAATTTAAGTGCAGGTTGTACAGTTTGGGGTAATTGTTCTAGTACTCCTCTAAGCACATCACAAGAAAGAGAGGCAATTCTTGAAAATCTTAACTTGTATTCTTTTTGTTTGTTTTTCCCCCCTTCTATTCTGAATTAGTTTTTAGTGTGGAGGGGGCCCCAGAGAATCGGTCAGGTAAGCTGGCAGCGTTTGTATGAATTGCTTTATGAAATGCAGCATTAAAGACACAAATAATTGTTTGGCACATGACATGTAGGATGAAGCAAAGCCTACATAACCTTGTTGAACATCCAGGATTCTGTGTCCATAAGCTTTGCGTGCGTGTGAGGGGGTTCGGGCGGTGTTCATTTATGCCTTATTGTTGCAAACAGCATACATAGCTAGTCAGATTATTTACATCACTTGTCATACTGCTAAAAATAGCATTTCGAAGGGATTGTGTCCTCCGACATACATCCCAGCTTGCTGGCCTCTGAAATATTTTCAGTAGAGGGCGCTGCGCGTCGACATCCCTCGAGCTGGTGTCCCTCGACAGCCTCCGTCTCGGTGCCGACGTCATCGTGCGTATAAATAGACTCACGCAGCAACCGTTGCTCAGTTCCGTTTTTCCGCGCTTCGTGGGCCTCGGAATTGTGTTGCTCAGTTCTTTCTTCAAGAAGATTCAACTTATTCTTCGAACATATCATCTTAATTCGATGGCTTCCTCATCCGAACCGTCAACCCCACGGTCCGGCTTCAAAAAGTGTCGTGATTGCGGGAAGAAAATTTCATTGACGGATCCTCACAGGATCTGTTCGTGGTGCCTGGGATTGGAGCATCACTGTTCGGAATGCGAGGACTGTATGTCCATGACGGCGAAAGCCTTGAAGGAGCGTAAGGGGAAGCTAGAAAGAGGTAAGACTCTTAAAACTTCTACTCCTTCGAAAGTTTCTTCGGCAGAGTCGAGACATTCGTCTCCTCGCCGTCACAGGAAACATTCGTATTCAAGGTCTCAAAGCGGTTCCCATCAGTCTTCGAGATCGAAACACTCTAAGAAGAGCGTCGTAGATCTCCCTCTTCTTCGTCTTCTTCTGTCTCCCTGGAAAGGGTCACCTGCCCCACGAAACACAGCTCTCCAGCTAACTGGGAGGAATTTCATATGAAAATGCTTAGTGTCTTCGAGAAAGCGGCCCGACCCCCTCGGAGACGGCTAAAGGTGATACCATGGGTGAAAGACCCGAAAAATCAAAACGCTACGAGTCGTTGCACCCGGCGAAAGAAACTAACCGAGAGCGTCATGAACCCTCGAGTAACGGCAGTAAATCTGCGCCATCGTCGAAGGTTTCTTCGACTCATAAATCTGCGTCATCGACGCCTTTGTCGAAGGGTCCGTTGACGCATAAATCAGTTGCATCGATACCGTCTTTGACGCCACTGTCGACTCCGATAAAAGACAGACCTACAACTGTCACTACATCTCAGACAGTAGAGGTGTCGAGGACTTCGACCATGACCTCGAGGATGCCATCGACAACTTCAACGACTCCGAGTAGGATTCTGATCCTCTCGAGTACTTCGAGGTCTCTCCAAACTTTTTCGACGCCCATTTCGGGTTTGTCGAAGCCTTTGACTTCCACATCGACAAATTCTACGTTTTCTCAACCGGAGACAACCAATTTGGCCCCTTCTGCCCTAGAAATGGGTTTTAAACCATATCCTTGGTCTGATTACTTTAGAGCTTTGTCCTCTATATATGAGGAAGGGGAGGATTCTGACCATGAGAGACCTTTTGGTTTACAAAGGACCACAACATGCATAGCAGAGGAATTTATCTCTGAAGACAACAGGTTAAAAGATCTTCAAGACTGTTTACATGAGGCAAGTGGTTTAGATACTTCTTCAGAAGTAGGGTTTGCTAAACCAGGTCCCGGGGAGCATGCTGAGACCCCTTATAGGGTTCTGATGGCTAGAATGATAGAATTCATGGGGTGGTCTACACCTACACCTTCTTTTCAGCAGGATGACATTACTGACATTTTAGTTAAAGGTCCACAGGAAGATCTTGTTGTTCCTTTTCATACTGCTCTGCAAAGAAAGATCTATGCTAATTGGGAAACTCCTGAAGTTATCCCTGCAGTTAACAAGAAACTATCTGCAAAATACAGGGTATCTGTTACAGATACTGAATACTTGAGCAAACATCCAACTCCAGAGAGTTTGGTTGTACAGGCAGCAACTTCATCAAATAATAGATCTGCATACCCTACTATTCCACAGGACAGGGATGATAAAAGGTTTGATGCTATGTCAAAAAAAGTATTTTCGGCATGTAGCATGGCGCTTAAATCTATTAACGCCACTTGCACGCTTTCAAGATTCAGCCATACACTTTGGGAGTGTGCTTCATCTGCGGCTGACTGTCTCCCAGAAGGAGAGGAAAGGGAAGCATTTTTAAACATCATCAAAGATGGGAAAGATGCAATGTGCGAGTCCCTTCAAACAGGCATTGATTCTGCTGACAGTATCAGCAGGGCCATGGCGGCAAGTACCACAATCCACAGATTTGCCGTGGTTGCGGAAGTCTAGTTTTGCTCCAGATGTACAAGCCAGACTTTTCAACATGTCCTTTGACGACCCTTCTTTATTTGGTAAGAAGGCTGATGACAGCCTGGAGAAGTTACACACATCCAAGGCAGCAGCGAAATCTCTTGGGGCTGCAATCCAACAGACTCTGAATCGCTCCTCAGGAACCTCCTGGAGGGGTAGGACCTTTCGCTTTTACTCTGCATTCGGAAAAGGCAGAGGACAGCCAGCTCAAAGGGGCCAGAAACGATTCACCCGTGGTGGATGGGTTAAAGGTACAAAAATCGCAGGAGCAGGTGCCACTTTACCCTCAGCATCTGCTTCAGCCGCTTCTAAACCCCTCTGAGGGCTCCCCTCACAAGACACCAGTAGGGGGCAGGTTAACTCAACATCTGGCAGAATGGCAGGCTATTACGTCAGATGCTTGGGCATTGGAGACAGTTGCCCAAGGTTACTGCCTGCCTTTTCTACACACCCCTCAGTCATCCACCGGGGAACAACTCTTTGAAGTTTCCAGATCCGTTCCTTATGCAGGAAATTCTAGACCTGCTAGAGAAAGGTGCCATAGAACCGGTACCTGCCTGGATGCCATTAAGGCATTTGATTCGATATATTGGGAGTGGCTCGTATCGGTTCTAGAAACTTTCGGCTTCGGCCCGGGGTTCATTAGGTGGGTCAGGATTCTTTACACAGAACCCAAGGCCAGAGTGAAAACCGGAAAATATATATCTGACGCCTGGGACATATGCAGGGGTACTAGACAGGGATGCCCACTATCCCCCATGCTCTATGTATTAGGACTAGAACCTATTGCCATCTATTTTCGGAAATAATTTTTTGACGCCGGGATACGCTTGGGGGGAGAGGATCACATCATCTCACTTTATGCAGACGACGTACTACTGTACGTCAGGGACCCACACAACAACGTACCCACAATGCTGGACGTCTTAGACAATTTTGCAAAGTTCTCAGGTATACAATTTAACAAGGCAAAGTCCTGCCTCTTCCCTCTGGCGGGCCTCAGGAACAAGGACATACCGGAACTCCCATCCCTAGGGGTACAATGGGAGGTCACCACATTCAAATACCTGGGAATACACGTAATGCACACCCCGGCATTGACGCACGAACACAATACGAAAGCAGCAATCCCTGCCTTGAGAAAATCCATGAACTTTTGGGCAAAACTCCCCCTGTCCATGATGGGTAGAGCCTCAATAATTAAAATGATTGTCCTTCCCAGATTTCTGTACAAGTTCCAAAACATACACTACTATATCAACGCTTCCTTCTTTCGCCTCCTAGAAGGGATACTTCGAGATTTCCTATGGGGGAAAGGGAGGCGCAAGATAGCACTCACCACCTTGGTCCTCCCGGTCAGCCAGGGGGGGATCCAACTCCCAAACTTGGAAAAATATTACTTGGCAGCACAACTTAGTTTTGTGTCCAAGTGGTTGGCTGATGACGCCACATCTTAAACTCCCCTGCTCCAGTCCTTGACCTCCCCGATCCATTTGAGGGAACTTATCTGGGCCCCCAGTCACCTGATGCAAAATGCCCCCTTTATGGCAGCCCTAGAGCGAAAAGTTTGGCGCAGAGCAGAGACACTCGCCCACGCAAGACACCAGTACTCCCCAGACATACCGCTGATTTCGGACCTATGCAGATCTGACTCGGACCTACAACACCTCAGATACTGGGAAGGGAAAGGGATATATACATGGGGGGACCTATACGCTGATGGCACCTTCAAGGAATTTGAAAGGCTACGCGAAGAAGCTGGAGTGCCTACGGGCCAGTTTCTTTGGTATCACAGGATACGAACTACAACACGAAATAAGTGGGCAATATGGCCGGAGGAACCGGAATCAAACCCCCTAATTACACTATTGTATAACCTAGGCGAAGGGGGGAAACCAGTGTCCCAGATCTACGCTCAACTAAGTGACATCCCTAACCCACGTAGTGCCGATCTGAAAAGCAGATGGGAAACGGACTTGGGCCGGGAGATAACAAGTGGAGAGTGGGAGAGGGCCCTAGCGCATCCTAAAACAGTCTCCAGGAACCACAGATTTAAACAAATTCAACTGAACCTCCTACATCGAACATACTTAACCCCATCCAGGCTGGCGAAGCTCACCAAATCGCCGCAATCTCACTGCACCTGGTGCGGGGCGAACAATGCGGACCTGATCCATCTGTTTTGGGCGTGCACCAAAACACAAGCCCTATGGACCGCTGTACAGCAGACAAGCGAGAAAGCTGGGTCGACTAGGTACAAATGGACTCCAGACGAATGCCTACTAGGAACATACCCCAGGCCAGCCAAACTTAAGCACCTAGTCAAATTAATGGATGATATGTGCATACTGGCAAAAAGAACCATTGCAATGTCCTGGAAAAAACCCGCAGGACCCCAACAAAAAATATGGAACAGGGAATTGGAACGCTGGACACAGGCTGAAACAAAGGCATGGGAAGACAGCGTAGCTAGATCGACGGATGCCTCGAGCATGACCCTAGCGGCCTGGAAAGAACTAATAGGATCCCTGTCTCATCCCTCGGATGACAAGCCCCCATGAAAGGAATAAGCCCACGGCACACAGCCCTACGACCAATGTCATTGAACCCCAAGAGCAACCGACCTTCACCTTACTAGGTTCCTACAAGCTCAAACCCCCTCTCCCCTCCTAACACCGGCTAACCTGACCCCCCCGTAAACTGGCAATCCGGCCCACCGTAACGATCGGAACACTTGAATTGTTAATTTGTTAATGTTAATGTTCTCTCACGGAATCCACACCATCCTTTAACAATGCACATTTATATGTTAAGCTACTGTAATAACATTGATAAATGTCAATAAACAAATTTAAAAATAAATAGAACCGGTACCTGCAGCGGAGAGGAACAAGGGTTGGTGTTCCCCCTACTTCCTAGTACCGAAGAAGGACGGAGGACTGAGACCCATCTTGGACTTACGAGAATTGAACAAATTCCACAGGAAGGACAAGTTCAAGATGGTAACTCTCTCTCAGATCCTTCAGGCCCTCCAGCTTCAGGACTGGTTGGTATCTCTAGACCTTCAGGATGCTTATTTCCATGTGCCAATCCATCTCAAACACAGGAAATACCTGAGGTTCGCAATTGGCAACTCTCACTATAAATTTCGAGTTCTGCCATTTGGGCTGACCTCCACCCAAGGGTCTTCACCAAGCTAATGTCGGTAGTGGCTGCAAGTCTAAGGAGGGAAGGGATACACGTCTACCCCTACCTGGACGATTGGTTGATCAGAGCAGTATCTTCGGAACAAGCTCAGATCCAGCTAGATTATGTCTGCCACTTTCTTCACAAACTGGGCTTCTCCCTCAACTTAAAGAAGTGACTGATGATACCATCACAGAGACTCCAGTTCATTGGAGCGTTCCTGGACACTTCCCTGTGGAAAGCCTCGCCACCAGAGGTGAGGGCTCAAGATATTCTGCAGATGGTCACCAAGTTTCAAAATGCCCAACGTCTTCCAGCCTTCGACTTTTTGAGGTTGCTAGGCCTCATGGCATCCTACATCTTCCTAGTGCCAGAGGCTCGCCTGAGAATGAGATCCCTCCAGTGGGCACTAAGAACCCAATGGTCGCAATTCTCAGGAAGAATGTCAGATCGCCTTCAAGTCCCGGATAGAGTGGCTTGAGACCTTCAGTGGCGGGCCTGTCGGGAGAACATTTTGAAAGGAGAACTGTTTTGGCAACCATGGCCGGAGATAACAGTAGTCACGGATGCCTCATTCACAGGGTGGGGAGCCCATGCCAACGACTTGACCATCAGCGGTCGTTGGTCTCCATCGGAGTCCAGACTACATATCAACCTGTTGGAGCTGAGAGCAATCAAGCTAGCGATGAAGGCTTTTCTGCTATCTGTACAGGGGAAAAATGTCCTAATAATGACGGACAACACAGTGGCCATGCACTACCTCAACAAAAGAGGAGGCGTAGGATCACTGCCACTGTGCAGAGAGGCGATGCAGCTCGGGTTTTGGGCAATTCAAGAAGGAATCTCTCTATCGGCAGTTCACTTAGCCGGAGAGAAGAACTTGACAGCAGACGCTCTGAGCAGGCAGAGCACAGTCTTCCACGAGTGGGAGCTAGCTCAGGAAGTCCTTCAAGAGATCTTCGTCCTTTGGGGAACCCCTGAAGTGGATCTGTTCGCCAACAGTATCAACAGGAAGTGCGATCAGTTTTGTTCAAGGGAATTTCCCCCGAGAGGAGCTCTAGGGGACACGTTCGTAGTAGACTGGGAGTTTCCACGTCTATACGCATTTCCTCCAGTCCCTGTCATTCTTCAGATGATCAGGAGGTTGCTAAGATTCCGGAAGACTATGATCCTAATTGCCCCGGATTGGGCAAGGAGAACGTGGTACCAGGACCTTCAGGACATGTCCATCTGCCCTCCGATTTGTCTTCCGCAAAGAGAGGATCTTCTCTCGCAGAAGGGAGGTCAGTTTCTCCATCCAGACATCAGAACCCTCAACCTTCACGCTTGGTTTCTGAAAGGTTGAGATACAAGGATTGGGACCTCCCGGATGACGTCATGGAGGTGTTGCTTTCAGCTAGAAGGCCAGCAACAAAGACTTTATACCGCTGCCGTTGGAACAGATTTTGCAGCTGGTGTAGAGAAAAGAATATCAAACCCTTTTCATGCAGTACACCAATGGGGTTATCCTTATTGCTCTATTTGGTGAATTCAGGTCTTCAAGTTGGTACGATCAAGGGCTACCTCGCAGCATTGTCAATCTTTAAGCGCACTGCGGAGGAGCCATCATATTTCAAATTACCCCTAGTAATCCAATTCCTGAAAGGGTTAACTAATGTCTATCTCCCAAAGCCGTTCCAAGTTCTCTTAAATTTTCTGATGGGTACTCCTTTTGAACCACTCCATTCTTGTTCATTAAGATTTCTCACCCTTAAAACAGTCTTCCTAGTGGCTCTAACATCTGCCAGAAGAGTGAGCGAATTACAAGCTCTATCTTGCAAACCTCCTCATACAATTTTTCACAAAGACAAAGTTGTCTTACAAGTGAAGCCTAATTTCCTCCCAAAGGTGGTCTCTGAATTCCACATCACTCAGAAAATAACTTTACCTTCATTTTATCCTCCTCCCCATCCAGGGAAAGAGGAAGAGAGGATACATAGGCTGGATCCAAGGTGTTCCTTGAGTGTCATGATCTCTGCTTCCAAAAGGTCAGGGTTTTCCCAACTCCCTTGGAAGCAGATCCATAACCCAGGTTCCGAGTGCCAACCAGTCCCAATTGGGACCTTTTGGACCCAGTCCTGGCGCCAGTGGCACCAGGCTCATAAATATGCCCAGTCCCAGTGCTGGAAGCGCCGGGCTCATAATGCTTGGGTGGACTTACCTGCAGCAGACCATGCTGCTTACTTGCCTGCCAGGTGAGCCTCTGATCCTCTTCTGTTTGGAACTACTTTTCCTGTTGGGTGGGGCTGGAGCCACTCCCTAGATTCAGAACACTGGAACTCTTCTGGAAGGCAGGAACTCTTTTTTTACCAGGAACTCTTTTCTTACTTAGGCGTGGCTGTGGAAGGAGACACCTAAGCACTACAGGAGGCTATTTAAACCACACCCGGTGGATGAATCTTGCTTTGCGTTATTCTGCACCCTCTGCAGCAGAACGCTCATCGTGTCTTCTGCATCCGGTCCTGGGCCTAAGGAAAAAGGCTTACCATCCTGAATCCAGTCTTCAGCAACACCTATAAAGACAAGAAAGAACAGGTTAGCATTCCGGCATCTGAAAGGCAAAGGCTTACCTACTCTTCGTGCGCTCCGGAGGTCTTCACACTGCATTCCGGCATCTGAAAGACAAAAGCTTACCAACTCTTCGCACGCTCCGGAGGCCGTCGGCGCTGCATCTCGCATCTGAAAGACAAAACAAGGTGCGTTTAAAGACATTGGGGAACTTTAATACTCACGTGCCATTACTCCTTTAAACATCTAACCTAGTGGGTATCCCGGCACCCTGCAGCCGCTCCGAACTTGTACCTGCAAAATAAAAAGACAGTTAGAGCGCTTCGTGAAGCTGGCAACAAGCGCTTACTTACGTGCTTCCAGGCGCTTCTATTCATCACACGGGCTCCATCTTCAACTCACTTCAGCCCGTCATCCGCCATCGCCGGAACCCTGCAAACAAGAGACATCATTATTAAAGACTTTAAAGACATTTGAGTTACTCGAAACTTACCGTTCGTGCAGTAAACGACGGACAGCAGTCCTCTGAAGTCAAGAGGCCTGCGCTACCTATCCAGTGAAGAAACTGGTTACAGCACCCTGCCCCGAGGCAGATGGAGAGCTTGGCATTCGCTTACCTAAGGTGAGAGCGTTAACCTGTGGGGGTCCACAGGAGAGGAGAAGAGGAAAGAGATAGGGACACCCCAATAACCCCAGTTCATTAACCCCGTATTTTCTATCTGCAGACATCTTACTCTGCACGTCAGGCATACAGGGCACAGAGGTCCAGCCCAAAGAGCTAACTGGGTGCTGCACATCACCTTTGAAGATACGGTAGTCGCCCAGTCAAGACCGGCGCCTCTGCGAGAATCAGGTGAGCGTTACAGAACGCAAAGCCTACCGCAAAACTCTCGCCCAGGCGCTATGGAAACCTCGGATACTGACCACCTAGCCCGGTTACTTGGGGAACTAAGGGCAGAAGTGCATGCAGCTCGTCAGGAAACGAACGCTCTAAGAAGGGAACTAATTATTTCCAAGGAGAGAACAGATGATCTTGCTAGACAATTGCTACAGTCACAAGCCGGCCAGACCCCGCTACCCGCATCAGGGGCAAATCTTCCTTCAACATCCTCTATGAATCCAGTGCAGATCAACCTACCTGGGAATGTACCTCTGGCTCCGCCCAAACGATTTTCTGGTGACCCAAAGAGGTTTGCGGTATTTATCAATCAGTGCCGGTTGCACTTCTTATGCCGGCCAGCAGCCTTTCCAACTGATCAAGCTAAAGTAGCTTTTGTACTTTCGTACCTTAGTGGCAATGCGGCAGACTGGTCGATCCCTCTAGTTAATCAAGATGATCCGGTTCTCCATGATTTTCAAGCCTTTCAGCTTAGTATGGAAAAACTGTTCGCAAGACATGCACAGGGGCAGGCCTTGGACAATGAGCTTCTTTCGTTGCGACAGGGTAATCAAGACCTTTTGGCTTATATTGCATCTTTCAATAGACTAATAGTGGAAACTCAATGGCCTGAGGACAAAAGGATTACGCTGTTTTATAGAGGTCTACGTGGAGAGCTCAAAGACGTTTTAGCCCAAGTAGTGAATCCCCCACAAGACTGTTCGGATTATATAGACTTGGTCGTTCAAATAGATCACAGACTGCAGAACAGGAAGGCCGATCGTTCCAAGTTTGATGCTCGAGTATTTTCCAAACCGCCAACTCCTTCCAAAGGAGTAGACTCCGGGGAACCCATGCAAATAGGGGGTCTGAAAGGTCCTCTAACACAAAGGGAGCGGGAAAGGAGAAAACAGTTGCAATTATGCCTATATTGCGGAAACTCAGGGCGCTTTCTTCGAGACTGTCCGGTGAAACCTGCCAAGAAGGCAGTAGGAGCTGCAGTTACCACAGTTACAAACTCTGAGCAGGGAAACAACCTCGCCCGACAAGAATAGAGGTCCTCTTGCCGAGCGTGAAAACCAGTTCCGTGACCTCGCATTTCGTGATACCTATGGTCCTCATTAGCCCTGATAATCCGGGTCGATTACATGCAATTGAAGCTTACGTCGACAGCGGTGCCATCGGCAATTATGTGGATCATGAAATGGTTTTGAGGATGAATCTAACTCTTTGTCCCAAGGCTGTAAAGGACGTCATTACTACGGTGGATGGTACGGAGATAGCCTCCGGGCCAGTAACGCATACCACTCAAGAGGTGACGCTAGTAAGTCAAGATGGACACCATGAGAAGATCGTGTTCGATGTGATCAAGGCCCCTCAGTTCCAGATTATTCTAGGAATACCTTGGTTAGAGAAACACAATCCTCTGATCGATTGGCGAGCAAGAACGGTCCAGTTTCCAGAATGTGTCTCTACGTGTCACCCTCCTTCTGGTGTTGCACTGGCAGCAATTTCTTCAGAGACTCCCCAGTTACCTCCCGAATACCTAGAATACCAAGATGTTTTCCGGAAGGAGCAGGCTAACTCTCTACCTCCTCATAGGTCTTATGACTGCCAGATAGACCTGATACCTGGATCTACTCCTCCTTGTAGTAGAATTTATGCCCTCACCGAGCCTGAGAACCTTCACCTTCGACAATACCTGGATCAATACCTGGCAAATGGGTTTATTCGTCCCTCCAAGTCCCCTGCCTCTTCAGCTTTGTTCTTCGTTCCAAAAAAGGAAGGAGACCTTAGAACTTGTATCGATTATCGCTCCCTGAACCAGATCACCGTTAAGAATAGATATCCGTTACCTTTGATCCCTGAACTCCTGGACCAAGTCAGAAAAGCATGCATATATACAAAGCTGGATCTTAGAGGAGCTTACCACTTGGTACGAGTAAAAGAGGGCGATGAATGGAAGACGGCCTTCCGCACCAAGTATGGGCTATTTCAATATCAGGTCATGCCCTTCGGACTTTGCAATGCCCCGGCCGCCTTTCAATATTTTATGAACGATGTCCTCAGAGAGCTCATAGATGTTTGTGTTGTTGTTTACATCGACGACATTCTCGTTTATTCTTCATCGGAATCTGAACATCGGAAACACGTGAAAATGGTCCTCGAAAGATTGCGTCAACACAAACTTTTCGCTAAGTTGGAAAAATGTGTTTTCAACGTGACTGAAGTTGAATTCTTGGGATTCATATTATCTGATGGCGGAGTGCGTATGGATTCAAAGAAGGTCGATGCAGTTCTCAAATGGCCATGACCATCCTCCGTAAAAGGTGTGCAAAGCATGTTAGGCTTCGCTAACTTTTACCGCAGGTTTATCCCCGAGTTCTCTCGAATAGTCCAGCCCATCACTGCCTTGTTAAAGAAAAACAAACGTTTTGAATGGTCTACCGAGGCGGAACAAGCTTTCCAGGATTTGAAGACTAAATTTATCTCTGCACCAATCTTAAAACACCCTCGCCCCGAACTCCCCTATATCGTGGAAACTGATGCTTCAAGCCTTGCCATGGGGGCAGTTCTATCACAAAAGGACCCGGTAACCAATCAGTTGCATCCCGTGGCATTTTGGTCCCGCAAATTCTCGCCTCCTGAAGTCAATTACACGATTACTGACAAGGAACTTCTGGCTATCAAGTCTGCCTTTAAGGCTTGGCGGCATTATCTGCTGGGGGCCCGACACACCGTTACTGTGATTACGGATCACCGAAACCTGCAATATTTGAAAACCGCAAAAGCCCAATCCTCTAGACAACTCCGTTGGGCATTATTCTTTGCCGAGTTTGACTTCATAATTACCTATCGTCCTGGTACCAAGAACGGTAAAGCCGATGCCCTTTCTCGGATGGGAGTGGAAGAACACTTGATCAACCCTAAACCTGTACCAATCATTCCCGAACAAAGAATTCTGGGTGTAATCACCACAGAATCCATAGAGGAAGTTAAGGATAAAGCCAGGCAACTTGTAACCCCAGCAGACATACAGAATTGGCATCTGCAGGGAAAGGACTTTGCAGTAAAGGACAACTTATTGTATTTCCAAGAACGATTATACCTACCCAGCACAGATTTACAGAAAAAGGTAATCTCTTGTTATCACGACTCTTTAATGGAAGGTCATCCCGGTATAGCCAAGACCTCAGAAAAGATCAAGCGCTACTTCTGGTGGCCGTCTTGGAAAAAAGATATCAGAGACTTTATAATGTCCTGTGGAGTATGCGCCCAAAACAAGAGTCAAAAGGAAAGACCAGCAGGCCTCTTACGCCCTATTGACATCCCACCTCGCCCTTGGCATACGCTTTCTATGGACTTCATCACCGATCTACCTCCATGCTCTGGATACAATACGATTCTAGTAATCGTGGACTTATTCTCCAAGATGGCGCATTTCATTTCGCTCAAAGGCTTGCCAACAGCAGCAACTCTGGCCCGAGAATTTCTCGAAAACATCGTCCGACTGCACGGTTTTCCTTCGGTTCTAATTTCGGATCGAGGTAGTCAATTTATTTCTCATTTTTGGCGAAGTTGCTGTCGGTCGGCTCAAATTGATGTGAGACTATCGACCAGTCACCACCCTCAGACTGACGGACAAACCGAGAGGACCAATCAAACTCTGGAACAGTATTTACGCTGCATGCTGCAACAAACTGAAAAAACTTGGAAAGATATCCTTTGGATAGCCGAGTATGCCTACAATAACTCTGTCCATTCGGGAACTGGGAAAACCCCGTTTTTTCTTTTGTACGGCAGTCACCCTCGAACCTCGGAGTTGGATCCCCTCCAAGATCTTGAAACACCAGCAGTAGACTACCTGCATTCTACAATCACCCAAGCCTTTAAGGAAGCTGTTTCTCACCTTCAAAGGGCTAAAGAACAATACAAGAAAGGAGCAGATCAACATCGGAAGGAAGCCCCCCACTATCAAGTAGGGGATCAAGTCTGGTTATCCACCAAATATCTATCTCTAAAAGGGCCACGAACATTCAACCCAAGATACTTTGGTCCCTATTCCATCACTACCATAGTAAACCCAGTAGCGGTCAAGTTGGACTTGCCCCCGCACATGAAGATACATCCGGTCTTCCACGTCTCTCTATTAAAACCCGTGCAACCTCAAACCCGACTAACCAAATCTCCAAAACCTATCCTAGTTGATGGAGAACTCGAGTTTGAAGTCAAAAGCATTCTGGACTCCAAGATCTCCAAATCTAAACTATTCTACCTAATTGACTGGAAAGGCTACGGCCCCCAAGAGAGATCCTGGGAACCTGCTGAATATGTCCACGCTCCTCGCCTAATCAAAAGATTTCACCGAACATTTCCTGACAAGCCAAAACCCCCGGAGAAGCCCGGTTTGGGAGGGGCCTTGAGGGGGAGTACTGTCATGATCTCTGCTTCCAAAAGGTCAGGGTTTTCCCAACTCCCTTGGAAGCAGATCCATAACCCAGGTTCCGAGTGCCAACCAGTCCCAATTGGGACCTTTTGGACCCAGTCCTGGCGCCAGTGGCACCAGGCTCATAAATATGCCCAGTCCCAGCGCTGGAAGCGCCGGGCTCATAATGCTTGGGTGGACTTACCTGCAGCAGACCATGCTGCTTACTTGCCTGCCAGTTGAGCCTCTGATCCTCTTCTGTTTGGAACTACTTTTCCTGTTGGGTGGGGCTGGAGCCACTCCCTAGATTCAGAACACTGGAACTCTTCTGGAAGGCAGGAACTCTTTTTTTACCAGGAACTCTTTTCTTACTTAGGCGTGGCTGTGGAAGAGGACACCTAAGCACTACAGGAGGCTATTTAAACCACACCCGGTGGATGAATCTTGCTTTGCGTTATTCTGCACCCTCTGCAGCAGAACGCTCATCGTGTCTTCTGCATCCGGTCCTGGGCCTAAGGAAAAAGGCTTACCATCCTGAATCCAGTCTTCAGCAACACCTATAAAGACAAGAAAGAACAGGTTAGCATTCCGGCATCTGAAAGGCAAAGGCTTACCTACTCTTCGTGCGCTCCGGAGGTCTTCACACTGCATTCCGGCATCTGAAAGACAAAAGCTTACCAACTCTTCGCACGCTCCGGAGGCCGTCGGCGCTGCATCTCGCATCTGAAAGACAAAACAAGGTGCGTTTAAAGACATTGGGGAACTTTAATACTCACGTGCCATTACTCCTTTAAACATCTAACCCAGTGGGTATCCCGGCACCCTGCAGCCGCTCCGAACTTGTACCTGCAAAATAAAAAGACAGTTAGAGCGCTTCGTGAAGCTGGCAACAAGCGCTTACTTACGTGCTTCCAGGCGCTTCTATTCATCACACGGGCTCCATCTTCAACTCACTTCAGCCCGTCATCCGCCATCGCCGGAACCCTGCAAAACAAGAGACATCATTATTAAAGACTTTAAAGACATTTGAGTTACTCGAAACTTACCGTTCGTGCAGTAAACGACGGACAGCAGTCCTCTGAAGTCAAGAGGCCTGCGCTACCTATACAGTGAAGAAACTGGTTACAGCACCCTGCCCCGAGGCAGATGGAGAGCTCGGCATTCACTTACCTAAGGTGAGAGCGTTAACCTGTGGGGGTCTACAGGAGAGGAGAAGAGGAAAGAGATAGGGACACCCCAATAACCCCAGTTCATTAACCCCGTATTTTCTATCTGCAGACATCTTACTCTGCACGTCAGGCATACAGGGCACAGAGGTCCAGCCCAAAGAGCCAACCGGGTGCTGCACATCACCTTTGAAGATACGGTAGTCGCCCAGTCAAGACCGGCGCCTCTGCGAGAATCAGGTGAGCGTTACATTGAGTTTTTATATCAACAGACTTGCTATTATCCTAATAAGGCAAGCATACCAACTGTTTATAGGTTATGCAGGACACAAATTAGGATTGCTAATCACAAAACAGACCATTTCAAGATGGATTATTTTAGCCATTCTAGAATGCTACAAATTGGCAGGGAAAGAGCCCCCTCAACATTTTAGGGCTCATTCAACCAGGGGTATCGCAGCTTCTTCGGCTCTCCAAAGAGGGGTTCCGATTCGGGACATATGTGCGGCGGCCACATGGTTGTCCGCACATACCTTTACAAAATTCTACAGTCTGGATTCCTCCTCTATCCAGGAGATGAGATTTGACAAAGCTGTGTTACATTCTGTTGATTCTTAAAGGGAAATACTCCAATTTTACTCCCACCTCATCTTTCACACCACTGCTATGGGAGTCTTATCAAGATAAGGAATACGTCGGAGGACACAATCCCTTCGAAGAACAAGTAACTTCTTACCTTCTAACGTTCTTTCGATGGGATGTTCCTCCGACGTTTTCCTTATCGCCCCTCCCATCCATCCCTACAGTAAAACTTCCCTTGTAGTTGCAGCTTACGCTCCTTCAAGGTCAAAAACCAATTCATGCACAGCTAATTTCAAGCTTCAAAACGGAACTGAGCAACGGTTGCTGCGCGTGTCTATTTATACGCACGATGACGTCGGCACCGAGACAGAGGCTGTCGAGGGACACCAGCTCAAGGGACGCGCAGCGCCCTCTACTGAAAAAATTTCAGGGGTCAGCAAGCTGGGATGTAATCTATCAAGATAAGGAATACGTTGGAGGAACATCCCATCGAAAGAACGTTACAAGGTAAGAAGTAACTTGTTCTTCTCCAGCATGGAGCCTTGCATATCTTCACAAGCTTCTAGCTTTACTCGCCATTGGGACAAAGGGTTCCTCAGCTTTTTAAACTCTTAAGTTCTACAGGTTTTCACAAGCTTAAAGTCCTGTGGTATATCTTTTGCTTGTGCCCTTATATACTAACTTTATGATGTGGTACCCAGCCCTGTCTGTTGTCTCCTCATAAGAGGGTGATCAATATAGTTGGATTTCTTTCTCTTACCAGGTTTCAAAATGTATTTTTTATTGCATTTTTATTAATGGTCAACAAAACATTTGGAGCATAACATACCACCCTTGTGTTTATCCGCATTATGCCAAACAGGATTTCTTTAATCATTGAAACCATATCAACTCGGAAACGGGCTCTCTTCACTGTATGCTATATTGTAATATATCACTCTTTGGATTGATCCAGGGCTACAACTAGATGTAAAACAAATAGTAGAGAAAGCAGACCACTTTCAGTTTATATTTTTAGCCCCCACTTGAAACTCAGACTATATATACATGTCACAGGGCCATATTACACCAGTAAATGGTTTCGTCAGGGATAATGCACTAACAGAGTGGGATTGCATTAAGTTATCCTACTCCTTCAGGGCTTGCTGCAAAAGGGGCAAATGGAGATCGGCTCATTTTCCTGCCCTCCTGGCCCTTCCTGCCCACTGGTCCATCAAAAGCAGTTCTGGGTATTTTTACTCTCTTCTCTAGCAGCACATTAAAAAGATATTTAGATTCTTAGATAGTTGTCTGCAGCCTCCTGCCTTGAACTTAAATCCCCCCAATCTGACCACTGCCTCTTCTCTCTCCATGACCAGCCTACTCACTCTGGTGAGAACTCTTGACCTTGTCTTTCCACTCTTCTCCTCTGACCTCTCCATTGACCCCCCCACATCTGATCGCTCCATTGTTTACTTTAAAATTTTGGTCCCTCCACCTTCTACTCGACATCCCCCATCTTTAATGACTAAAATGAAAGTCAGGTATCACTTTCTTGCTCCCTTACCTCTCGCTTTACCATATTCATGCTTCTTCTATTGATCATGCTTTCTCTGATCACTATGCACTTAAGACTCTATTTGACCAACACTATCCTGCTTGCACATACACAACTTCCTGTCCTCCTCTTTGGATCACCTCTGAAATTCAGACCCACAAAACAAACAAGCACCATGACCTACGAGTCTGGTGCACATTTTGGACCCTTGGCCTAAACAAATTCACTGCTGGCCTACCCTCTGCACTGGACTCTGCCAAATCCTCCTACTTCGCAACCCTAATATCCTCCATTTACAATCACCCTGTATACTTTCCATCTACCCTCCAATCTTTACTCACAACTCCCAAGCCAATATCCATACTTTTCCTCTAAAATGTGTGATTCTCATAGCACTCCGCTCTCTGCTTCCCCAACCCTCCTTTCTACCACCTCTCACCCTACCTCTTCTACTCTCGACCATTTCCCCCACAACCTCTTATTGAATGAGCACCCACCCTTCACAGTGCCAACCAATCTTGTGCTCCTATCAAACCTTTTGCTCCCTAAATTGTCAATGACTTTGTCTCAATCACTTTCCCGTATCTCTCTGAGCTCTTTACCCTCTCTATCAACTGGACTCCTCCCTACCCCCTTCAAATTTGCAACTGTTTTACCCCTATTGAAGAAACCCTCTGCTGACCCAAATGTCCCAGAAAATTATCACCCAGTTTCTCTCCTTCCCCATTTATCAAACGTTCTTGTGTGGGTGGTCTTTGACCGGATCACTAAATACCTTTAGGATAATGGCCTTGGAGATCCACTTCAATTGACTTCTGTAGTAAACACTCCACCAAGACATGCATTTTTCGAGGGGATTGGGTCCTCCGACGTATTCCATATCTTTGACAGTAATCACCACAGCTGTGCTGCTTCGGAAAATTTTCGGCGTCTGCGTCCTGCGTCGATGATGTCGATGTGCCGTCCCCGAGGACGACCTCCGACGGCCGACGTCACCCGATGTGATAAGTACGACGCACGATGCACGACGCCCGTAGCCTCAGTTCCGTTTTTTTCTGCGAACGTGTTTGCTTCGTGAATCTCAGTATGCCTCGACTCTTTGGAGTTTCTGTTGTATTCTTCTCAGTTCTTTGAACCTGTTCAGTTTTTGTGAAAAAGCCTGTTCGTGATGATGTCTACCTCGTCTTCAACCCCGCGTCTGGGCTTCAAGAAATGCAGGGACTGTGGGTCCAAGATGTCGGCCTCTGGTGCCTCGGGGAGGCCCACAACACGGACGACTGTGTCGACTGCCAGTCGCTCACGGACAAGGCCTTGCGGGAGCGCAAGAATTTGTTGTCGGTAGGTAGGGTGTCTAAGCCCCGGAAGTCGAGGTCTTTGGGGCTTTCGACGGATGATTCGAGAGGCGACTCTCCGCGTCATCGTCAGAGGTACAGTGGGTCTCCTTCCAGGAGTTGGTCTCGCCACTCCTCTGCCTCTTCGAGGCATTCCCGGAAGCGCCGGCATCCGTTGCCTTCCCCATCCTCTTCCGAGGACTCCGCCCGTCGGCGGGTCGCTTATGCCACCATGCAAGCGACACCGGAGAAATGGGCTTCCTTCAGGAAGATGATGTTAGCGATTCTCGAATCGCAGGGCACCGGTCCGTCCGCGCCTCCGAGTGGGGTCGGTCGTGATCGGTCGAGAGACACCGCTCGCACGCCTTCGGACTCGGGTGGTTGGCACGGTTCGCGGGAGAGGTCCCGCTCAGACAAGGGTAACCGCTCTCGCCATGCCAGTTCCAGGTCCCGGACCTTGACGCGCTCAAGAATGCATGATCCTGTGCAGTCTTAGAGGAAGAGGTCGACGCCTGTGGCGCCGAGGTCGTCGACGACCTCTCTCGAGGCTCCACCTCTGAGGGGGTCGTCGACGCTGTCGGCCCCTAGGTTGTCGAAGGACACGCTCGGAGATCTGGCTTCGAGGCCTGTGTCGACGCCACTGATGCTGGCGGCGCTGCGGCTGACGTCGACGCCGATTCACTCGACGTCACCGCCGACTCTTTCGGCGCTTTCGACACCTTTCGAGGCGGAGGTGTCGGAGGGGCCCCGTGGCACGGGGGTAGCCCCTCGAAAGGCTCTGGCTAAGATCAGGCATATCTTTGGTCCCCAGGTGTCTTCCTGTCACCGCCTGGAGTACATTTCAGAGGGTGATGAGGGCTCTGATGAGGGCTTGTTTCCAGTTCCAGTTGAGCTTCTCTCGGGCCATAGCCAATTTGATGACCTGAGGCAGTCACTGCATGATGCCAGTGGACTGGACACCTCTCCGGAAGTGGAGTTTCGTAGGCCTGAGCCTGGCACTCATGCCGATTTTTCGTACAGGCGCTTTATGTCTCGGGTCACCGAGTACTTGGGATGGTCGGCTCCCCCAGGGGAGTTTGTTCAGGATGATCTCACGGACATCCTCGATCTTGGTCCCCCATTGACCCGGTACTGCTGTTTCATATGGCTCTGCAGAGAAGGGTGGCGGTGGCTTGGACTGCTCCGGAGAGTCTCCCGGCAGTGGGCAAGTCTTTGTCGCGAAAATACCGTCCAGCCAGTAGCGACCCCTGCTACTTGTCCAGGCACCCCACTCCGGAGAGTTTGGTGGTGCAGGCGGCTACGGCCCCGGCAAAGCAGGCGTCGTATCCTACCATCCCTCCGGATAGGGACGACAAACGTTTTGATGGCTGGGCGAAGAAAGTGTTTTCTTCAGGGGTATGGCGCTTCAGGCGGCCAACTCCGTATGTGCCTTGTCTCGTTTCACACACACTCTGTGGAACTGTGTTGCATTAGCGGCTGAACATATTCCCGAAGGGGACGAACGGGATGGTTTCCTTGCTATGGTTCAGGATGGCAAGAATGCCAGGTGTGAGGCCGTTCAGTCGGGTTTGGACATGGCAGATTGTGTCAGCCGGTCCATGGCGGCGAGCACCGTAATACGCAGGTTTGCGTGGTTGCGGAAGTCGGGGTTCGCTCCTGATGTGCAGTCCCGGCTCCTCAACATGCCCTTTGATGGTGAACATCTTTTTGGCAGCAAGGCTGATGAGAGCCTTGAGAGGTTGCAGACCTCCAAAGCTGCAGCGAAGTCGTTGGGCGCTGCAGTTCGACAACCTCCGCCTTTTCGTCCTAGGGGCCAACAATGGAGGGGAGATTCCTTTCGTTATTACTCGTCCTTCAGTAAAGCGAGAGGAGCTGTCAGTCAAAGAGGCCAGCGTAAGAGTGCCAGAGGTGGAAAACAGGGTACTCGAGGTGCCAAGGCCGCTCGGGCAGTTGCCTGTTTGCCCTCAGGCAATGCCACAGCCGCTACCACTCAGTCATGAGGCCATGTCCCATAGTTCGCCGGTTGGGGGAAGGCTGGCGCAGCATCTTGTAGAGTGGCATGCCTTTACTTCAGATGTGTGGCTTCTGGAGATCATAACCCACGGCTACTGTCTTCCTTTTCGGCAGAGGCCTCACGACAATCCACCTGGGAACCTCTCTTTGAAGAGTCCGGATCTGCTCCTTGCGCAGGAAATTCAAGCACTGCTGGAGAAGGGCGCCATAGAACTGGTGCCTGTAGTGGAGAGGAACAAGGGATGGTATTCCCCTTATTTTTTGATTTTGAAGAAAGACTGGGGATTGAGACCCATCATGGACTTGCGCGGTTTGAACAAACTCCTCAGGAAGGGGAAGTTCAAGATGGTTACTCTCTCTCAAGTCCTCCAGGCCATTCAACTTCAGAACTGGTTGGTGTCACTCGACCTCAAGGACGCTTACTTCCATGTGCCGATCCATCCCAAGCACAAGAAGTACCTGAGGTTTGTGGTTAGTGACTCGCACTTTCAGTTTCGGGTCCTGCCGTTCGGATTGACCTCCGCCCCGAGGGTTTTCACCAAGCTCATGGTGGTGGTGGCATCGCATCTCAGGAAAGGGGGGATTCACGTCTGCCCCTACATGGACGACTGGTTGATCAGGGGGTGCTCTCCCGAGCAAGTCCTGGATCATCTGTCCGTCACCTGCCACTCCCTTCACAAGCTGGGCTTCTCCCTCAATTTAAAGAAGTCCCATTTGACGCCAACACAGCGGCTCCAGTACATCGGAGCAGTGCTCGACACATCCCTCGGGCTGTGTTTTCCTCCCCAGGTGAGGGCTCCTCACATTCAGCAGATGGTGCACAAGTTTCAACTTGCCCAGACGCTCCCAGCGTTCAAGTTCTTGAGGTTTGCACGGCCTCATGGCATCCTGCATTCTTCTGGTGCCAGAGGCTCGTCTGCCTATGAGATCTTTGCAGTGGGCACTCAAGATGCAGTGGTCGCACTCTTCCGGCAGGATGTCGGACCCTGTTCAGGTGCCGCCCTCGGTCGCCCAGGACCTTCTGTGGTGGGCCGTCAAAGGCAATCTGATGAAGGCTGCCCCGTTTTGGCTTCCCTGACCGGAGGTGACGATCGTGAGGGACGCATCTCTCACAGGAAGGAGAGCTCATGCCAAAGAGTTGACAGTCAGCGGTCGTTGGTCTCTGTCGGAGTCCAGACTCCATATCAATCTGTTGGAGCTGAGGGCCGTCAGGCTAGCCCTGAAGGCTTTTCTGCCAACTGTGCGAGGAAAGAGTGTCCTGATTCTAACGGACAACACGGTGGCCATGCACTACCTCAACAAAAAGGGGGGGGCACGGTCACTTCCTCTGTGCAGGGAGGCGATGCAGCTCGAGTTCTGGGCCATCCAGCAGGAAGTTTCGATCTCGGCTGTTCATCTGGCCGGAGACGACAACGAGACGGCGGACGCTCTGAGCAGGCAGAGCACGATCTCTCACGAGTGGGAGCTGGCTCAGGAGATTCTCCTGGAGATCTTTGCCCTTTGGGGGACCCCTCAAGTGGATCTGTTCGCCTCCAGTGTCAACCGGAAGTGCGAAAGGTTCTGCTCGCGGGAATTTCCTCCAAAAGGAGCCTTAGGAGACGCGTTCGTGGTGGAGTGGTCATTCCCACTGCTGTACGCATTTCCTCCAGTCCCCGTCATCCCGCAAGTACTGTGGAGGTTACGGAGGTTCGGTTCCCGGATGATCCTCATTGCTCCAGCGTGGGCCCGGAGGACGTGGTACCCGGACCTTCTCGACTTTTCCATCTGCCCTCCAAGTAGTCTTCCCTACCGAGACGATCTGCTCTCACGGGAGGGTGGTCAGGTTCTCCATCCAGAGGTCAGATCCCTCAACCTTCATGCTTGGCTTCTGAAAGGTTGAGGTATAAGGATTGGGACCTCCCTGAAGACATGTTGGAGGTGTTGCTCTCAGCCAGACGGCCGGCAACAAAGTCTCTGTACCGTTGCCGTTGGCGTAAATTCTGCGACTGGTGCAGAGTTAAGAATATGGGTCCTTTTGAGTGTGACATGCCCATGGTTCTGTCTTTTTTGCTTTCCTTGGCCCACAGGGGCTTGCAAGTGGTTACCATTAAAGGTTACCTGGCGGCGCTGGCCATATTTAAGCGCTCGTTTGAAGAATGTTCCTATTTTAAGATTCCTTTAATTTCTCGGTTTTTGAAAGGGCTCACTAATGTGTTCCCTCCGTCACCTTTTCTGGTGCCCGGTGGGGATTTGAACCTTGTTCTTAAGTTTCTTATGGGTGCTCCGTTTGAGCCTTTGCATTCTTGCCCTTTGAGACTGTTAACTCTTAAAACTGTGTTTTTGGTTGCGGTTACTTCCGCTCGCAGAGTGAGTGAGTTACAGGCACTTTCAGTTAAGCCACCCTTCACTGTGTTTCATAAGGACAGGGTTGTCCTTGGAGTTCGTCCTTCCTTCCTTTCTTCCGAAGGTGGTTTTGGAATTTCATTTGGGCCAGAAGGTTGTTCTTCCGGCATTCTATCCTCCTCCGCATCCTGGTAAGGAAGAGGAGAGGCTCCATAGGCTTGATCCTAGGAGAGCGTTGAGGTTTTATATTTCACGCATGTCCCGGGTCAGAGTGGACGATCAACTGTTCATTGGTTACGTTGGAAAGCGTTTGGGACAAGCTGTGACAACAGACTTTGTCTCGTTCGATTATTTTGGCTCCGAGTGTTACCGCTTGGCGGGTAAGGACCCACCGGCTTTCTTGCGGGCCCATTCTACCAGGGGTATGGCTGCATCTACTGCCCTACAGAGGGGTGTGCCTATTCGTAACATCTGTGATGCAGCCACCTGGGCTTCAGTACATACTTTTGTACGTCACTACTCCCTCGATTCCATCCGAGGACAGGATCTGGCCTTTGGCAAGGCAGTCCTTTATTCCGCAATTTGATTGGGCATGCTAAATTTGTGTTCTAAATTCTTTTCCCACCTCCTTGCTTTGGTACTGCTTTGGGAGTCTGTCAAAGATATGGACTACGTCGGAGGACCCAATCCCCTCGAAGAACAAGTTACTCTCTTACCTGGTAACGTTCTTTCGATGGGATGGTCGGACGACGTATTCCATATCGCTCCCTCCCTACCTTCCCCGCTGCAGAATTTCTTATGCGATTGCAGCTTACGTTTCCGCAAGGCCTTGTGCGTCTGACTGGCAGAAGACTGGTGTCACACATACTGGGGGAAAAAACTACAACTGAGGCTACAGGCGTCGTGCGTCCTACTTATCACATCGGGTGACGTCGGCCATCGTAGGAGGTCCTCGGGGACGGCGCATCGACGTCATTGATGCAGGACGCAGAAAATTTTCCAAAGCAACACAGCTGTGGTGATTACTGTCAAAGATATGGAATACGTCGTCGGACCACCCAATCAAAAGAACTTTACCAGGTAAGAGAGTAACTTGTTCGTCTCCAACTTGCTCTCTAATGCTCACCTCCAGTGCTGCTTGTATTAACCTCCTCAACATTTGAAAAATGTGTGCTTTGCAGAAACTCTAATCTCCGCTTTTGTGCTCAGCAAACTTTACTGCTCATGCCTACTCCTTGACCTTCCTATCTACTCTTTCTTTCTGCTAGGCAAAGGCCTTACATTTGCTACCCACACTCCTCTCTACAACCCACCTAGATAGTCCCCCACTTCTACCTAACAACAATATGCTGGTTGGCTCTCCATGTGCAACCACTCTCTTTTCAAGTTCCTTCTCCTAGTCTACAAAGCTATCAATGGTCTGTCTTCTCAGTACCTGACTGATTGTAACTCAGTTTACTCAGCTCATTCCGTCAGATCCTCCTCTGCATTTAACCTACGTCCCATAACCTGCCCTTGCCCCCTCTCACTTATGTTCTTTCTCCCTACTAGCCCCACTCCACTGGAATTCCCTGCCCATTACAATCAAGCCAGCCCATGTGGATCTCTTCAAAGCTCAGCATAAACTTCACTTAATTGCTGAAAAGGGAGCTCCTCCTACCCTCTTTCCTATCCTCCCTACCTGACCCACCTCCGCCTCCTGTGATGCTTACTATTGTAATTTTGTATATTTAAATAGTACTCTTTAGTTTGAAGCACTGCCCGCTGAGTTTAATGTTACCTTTGTAATAATCACCTGTTTTCTTTTCTATATATATATATTCACTGACAAAAATGTTGTTAAAGGGACTTTATGGTTAAGTTGCACTAGTAAAAACCTATGCAATTCAATGGACAAACGTTGTTACAGGGATGTTATGGTTACAGGTAAAACCGAAAACCCCCAGAAATTTGCAAGCAATCTAAGCAACTATAACTTGTGCTAGCTACCCATGTGCACTGCAAGGACTAACACCCATGACATCAAAGCTGACATCACAAATGTCATTCATGACATGACTGATGACATCACATGTGTGGCTCCCTCTTTTTTTTGTTCAGTGACATTTGTACACCGGGTGCTTTTCTTCACTGGGAGTCAGGAACTAAAAGTGGGAAAGGTGCTATATTTGTTGAACTTACCCTTCCCATATGTTCTGACACTACTTTCCTTAGGGTTGAGTCACAACATAAGATACATATACATAGGGGCAGCAGCAAGCCTGAAACACAGCAATCAGTTCTGTGCATGAAGATAAGCGGTGAGTGTATGAACACTTTCTGGTAGTACTCCTACTTTTTTGTTTATTTTACTTTGTCTATGTATACTCATATTTATATACGTTGTGGTCTCTTTGTGTTGTGTATAGTAGTACAGTTAGGTAGTAAGAGAGGCATTCATAGCTACTTATTGAATGTGTCACACAGCAGAAAGCTCTCAAATGAAAGCTTTCATCATTGTACGATCCAACATCGGAGGATTGTGATTATTGCACCTTTATGATGCATGCTGTAGACAATTGCTAAATTTCTACATAACTGGGCTCATGAACTGGAAATAACTCAGTAGTGCAATGGTGATTATAGAAATGCATTCCTTAAAGAACTATGTATCTCATGATAGTTCTTCCAATGATTTCTGATAGTTTTCTGCCTACATTACAATGACAATCCCTTGTGGAGACTGTTTACGAAAACTATATACACATGTGATGTCATCAGTCATGTCATGAATGACATTTGTGATGTCACCTTTGATGTCGTGGGTATATGTCCTTGCAGTGCACAGGGGTAGCGCGAGTTATCGAGTGCACAGGGGTAGCATGAGTTATGGTTGCTTAGCTTACCATAACTGGTGAATTTCTGTTTTTTTTTTTGGTTTTACCTGTAACCATACCGTCTCTGTAACAATGTTTAGCAGTGAATTGCATAGGTGTTTAATAGTGCAACTTAACCATAATGTCCCTAACAATGTTTTTTGTCAGTGAATTTCATTGGTTTATAGCAAGATACTCTTAGTTTGTAAACAAGAACTTTGCAAAATCGCGCAACTGCTGGCACCATGTTAATGCGTACAGCAGTCGCATACTATGCGTCTGTTTGCGGAGATCATGTGGTATCCAACCTGCTGAGGAAGGCAGGTGCTCTCTTACATAGTGGTACCAATCACCAAACGCAAAGAACATAGACAAACAGCACCATGTGCAAGAATTGCCAGAGCAAATAGAGTAGGTTTGCAAATTGTGTAATTATGAAGCAAACCGGACAAAGGCATAGGGAAAAAGCATCTACAACAAAAGTTACATCTGCCTTCATCAATCTTACCGCACTGCTACTGTAAAGGGGAACAAAGAACGAACGGCCAGAGTAACGACTGGAAAGTGCCAAGACCTGAACGTCACTACAATGTAGTAAGGACCATAAACTTTGTCTAATAATTGCACAGGTGCTTGCAGTATGCAATAGTACAGAAGCATAACATGTCTTTTTGTAATGCAGCAATGGCAAGCACCTTAGAGTGGCAGGAAGAAAATGTCGCTCGTGACGCAATGACTTTCTATAGTAACCCCGTTGGTACGCACAGTGCTGTGAACCGTAAATTATGTAATTGTACACCAAAAAAATTCTCTTTTCGGTAAGAGAACATATTGGAAAGGAAAGCAAGGCAGTACAAGCAGCAACCCTTCCACAACAGCATACAGGCATAGGAAAGGAAAGAAACTCTGTGCATAGGGAAATGGACAGCGTGGAAGTAAAAGTGGAAAAATTGATGAACAATTGTGCCGCTTTAAAGGTTGCGTACAAGGATGTATTTTGGACAAAATGAAACAGCACTGGCACACCTGCACGTGTACTCCTTCCCCATGCCGGAGCACACAATTCCCTCAAAAACGGTTTCATGGGAGATGAGTAATACATAAAACTCTTCCTCTCCTCACAAGCAAGTTGTGCAAATCCCCATTTCCCCACAATAAGTATCCACTTCTGCTACCCCTTCCCTTTCCAAATGGTGTAAACCATAATAATGAGAATGTTGCTGAGTGTTTGTGTGCTATTCTTTTTTACCTGAAATTGTGTTCTGACTCAGCGTCACACAGTCCTTGTTGCAATGACCGCAATTAAGAAAAAGGTAGGTGTCCTACGGACACCGCAGCTGTCCGGCCTATCCACAATGACAATGGAGGCATCCGTACGCTGCCAGCAGGCTCTGCATGTCTGCGTGTTGTCCACCTATCAATGCGTGTGGGAGTGGACATTTGTGTGTAGTGCAAGTACACGCGTGTGTATCTGTTCCTCTGTGTCCTGCTAACATCACCACTGTGCAGCATATGCAAAGGAACGTTAATTAGGCTTGGGCATCCACACACGTCCTACAGGTAGCTATACGGATAAACATCCCACCTGCTGTACCCTATAAATAGGCAGCTTCTCCCAAAATGGTCGGCGCATGTGTGGCGCACTTTTAGTCAGTAGAGAAAAGGCAACGGTGTGCATAGGACACCCATGCACGTGCGCACAATGTATTCGAAGGGATTGTGTCCTCCGACGTATTCCTCATCTTAGATATATCCTTCCAGCTCTGCTGGCCTCGGAAAATTTTTTCTCCAGAGGGCGCTGCGCGTCGACGTCCCTCGAGTCGATGACCCTCGACAGCCGCCGTATCGACGCTCGACGTCATCCTGCCTATAAAGGCCGCACGCAGCGTCCGTTGCTCAGTTCCGTTTTTCCGCGCTACTCGGTGCCTCGGAATACCGTTGCTCAGTTCTTAATAATATTTACTTCAAGTTATTCGAATCGTACTCGATGGCTTCCTCGTCGGAACCGACAACCCCTCGATCCGGCTTCAAAAAATGTCGAGATTGTGGGAAAAAGATGTCGTTGACCGATCCTCACAGAAATTGTCTGTGGTGCTTGGGAGCCGAACACCATTGTTCGGAGTGCGAGGACTGTATGTCCATGACAGCTAAGGCCCTGAAGGAGCGTAGGGGGAAGCTGGAGAAAGGTAAGACTTTTAAAGCTTCTTCTTCTTCGAAGAAGTCGAGACATTCGTCTCCTCGTCACCATTCACGCTCCAGATCTCGGAGTGGGTCTCATCACTCCTCGAGATCGAAACACTCGAAGAGGAAGCGTCGAAGATCCCCTTCTCCGTCTTCCTCTTCCTCTGTTTCGCCAAAAAGAATCCCTTGCCCCACGAAACTTAGTTCCCGGGCTGAATGGGAGGAATTCAGAAAAAACATGATGAGCGTCTTCGAGAAAGCGGCCTCGACCCCCTCGAAGACTGCCGAGAGCGATGCTCTGGTCGAAAGACCCAAAGGTCAAAAACGCCGCGAGTCGCAGTACCCGGCGAAAGAAACCTCTCGAGCGCGTCTCGAACCCTCGAGTAGGACTATGACCTCCAAACCTTCCTCGAAGGTTCCGTCGACGCCGTCGACGAGGGTTCCGTCGACGTCGAGGTCTTCGACGCCGTTGTCGAAGGGACCTTCGACACACAGGTCTGTCGACTCGACGCCGGCCTCGACACCGGCGTCGACGCCGAGAAAAGTCACGATGACCACACATCCAGTGACGATTCCCAGGCCCTCGACGTCGATGTCGTCGATGGCGTCGATATTGTCGAGTAAAATTCCAATTCTGTCGAGGTCCTCGAGGCCTCCACCTCTGTTTTCGACGCCACGCTCGAAGCCTTCGACGTCGGCGTCGACGACATCGACGTTTTCGAGGCCAATAATGACAAGTTCAGCACCCTCTGCCTTGGAAATGGGATTTACTCCCTTTATTAATTCAGAACAATTGAGAACTATATCCTCAATTCTAGAAGAGGGTGATTTGTCAGAACAAGATGAGTTACAGGGACCTGTAACCCCAGTTAGAGAGGAATTTTCCTCTGAAGAGCGCAGATTAAAGGATCTTCATGATTCTTTACATGAGGCAAGTGGTTTAGACACTTCCCCTGAGGTGGATTTTGCTAAACCAGACCCGGGGGAGCATGCTGAAACCCCCTACAGAGCCTTAATGGCCAGAATTACAGAGTTCATGGGGTGGTCTACACCTTCACAATCTTTCCAGCAAGATGACCTCACGGATATTCTTGACAAAGGCCCACAAGAGGATCCAGTGGTGCCCTTTCATAAAGCTCTTCAGAGAAAGATCATGACAAACTGGGAAACCCCAGATCTAATACCAGCAGTAAATAAAAAACTGTCTGCAAAGTACAGGGTATCTTCCACAGACCCAGAGTTCTTGTCTAAACATCCATCCCCAGAAAGTCTGGTGGTACAAGCAGCATCCTCTACCGACGTCAAGACGGCTTATCCTACTGTCCCACAGGACAGGGACGATAAAAAGTATGATGCTATGGCTAAGAAAGTCTTTTCAGCATGTAGCATGGCGTTAAAGTCTGTTAATGCTACTTGCACCCTTGCTAGGTTCAGCCATACACTTTAGGAGTGTGCTTCTACAGCGGCTGACTGCATCCCGGAGGGAGAAGAAAGGGATGCGTTCCTGAATATTATACAGGACGGTAAAGACGCTATGTGCGAATCCCTCTAGACGGGCATTGATTCGGCTGACAGTATCAGCAGAGCAATGGCGGCAAGTACATCAACCAGGCGGTTCGCTTGGTTGAGAAAGTCGGGTTTTGCCCCAGATGTGCAAGCCAGGCTCTTGAACATGCCATTTGATGGCTCTTCTTTGTTCGGGAAAAAGGCGGATGACAGTTTAGAGAAACTGCAAACTTCAAAAGCAGCAGCAAAATCCCTAGGAGCTGCAATCCGTCAGACTCCTTTTCGTCCCACGGGAACCTCTGCGAGGGGCAAGTCCTTTCGCTTCTACTCCGCATTCGGAAGAGGTAGAGGACGACCGGCTCAAAGGGGTCAAAGAAGAACTACCCGAGGTGGACGGGGTAGATATTCTAAAGCCGCAGCAACAGCAGGTGCCTCTTTACCATCGGCATCTGCATCAGCCGCCCCAAAACCACTCTGAGGACTTCCCTCACAGGACACCTGTAGGAGGCAGGTTGACTCAACATCTGGCGGAATGGCAGGCTATCACGTCAGATGCTTGGGCATTGGAAACAGTTGCCCAAGGTTACTGCCTACCTTTCCTACGTATACCTCAGAGTCATCCACCGGGGATCAGCTCTCAGAAAGCTCCAGATCCGCTCCTCTTGCAGGAAATTATAGACCTGCTAGAGAAAGGTGCCATAGAACCGGTACCTGTAGCGGAGAGGAACAAGGGCTGGTACTCCCCTTACTTTCTCGTTCCAAAGAAAGACGGAGGACTGAGATCCATCTTGGACTTGCGAGAATTGAACAAATTCCTCAGGAAAGACAAATTCAAGATGGTCACTCTTTCTCAGATCCTCCAGGCCCTTCAGTTTCAGGACTGGTTGGTATCTCTGGACCTTCAGGACGCTTATTTCCATGTGCCTATCCATCTCAAACACAGGAAATACCTGAGGTTCGCAATTGGCAACTCTCACTATCAATTTCGAGTACTGCCTTTTGGGCTGACCTCCGCCCCGAGGGTCTTCACCAAGTTAATGTCGGTAGTGGCGGCAAATCTAAGGAGGGAAGGGATTCACGTCTACCCCTACCTGGACGATTGGCTGATCAGGGCTGTTTCTCCGGAGCAAGCTCAGATCCAGCTAAATCACGTATGCTACTCCCTTCACAAACTGGGCTTCTCCCTCAGTTTAAAGAAGTCTCAAATGATACCATCGCAGAGACTCCAGTTCATAGGAGCGATCCTGGATACTTCCCTGGGAAAAGCCTCGCCACCAGAGGTGAGGGCTCAAGATATTCTACAGATGGTTACCAAGTTCCAACTTGCCCAACGTCTCCCAGCTTTCGACTTTTTGAGGTTGCTAGGCCTCATGGCATCCTGCATTTTCCTTGTGCCAGAGGCTCGCCTGAGAATGAGATCCCTCCAGTGGACACTGAGGACTCAGTGGTCTCAATTCTCAGGGAGAATGACAGATCTTCTTCAGGTTCCCGGCAGAGTGGCTCGAGACCTTCAGTGGTGGGCCTTTCAGGAGAACATTCTGAAAGGAGAACAGTTTTGGCAACCCTGACCGGAGATAACAGTAGTCACGGATGCCTCACTCACGGGGTGGGGAGCCCACGCCAACGACTTGACCATCAGCGGTCGTTGGTCTCCATCGGAGTCCAGACTACACATCAACCTGTTAGAGCTGAGAGCCATCAAACTTGCGTTGAAGGCTTTCCTGCCAGTTGTACAAGGGAAGAACGTCCTGATAATGACGGACAACACGGTGGCCATGCATTACCTCAACAAAAGAGGAGGCGTAGGATCACTACCCCTGTGCAGAGAGGCGATGCAGCTCTGGTTTTGGCCAATCCAAGAAGGAATCTCTCTATCGGCAGTTCACCTAGCCGGAGAGAAGAACTTGACAGCGGACGCTCTGAGCAGGCAGAACACAGTCTCCCACGAGTGGGAGCTAGCTCAGGAAGTCCTTCACGAGATCTTCGCCCTTTGGGGAACCCCTCAAGTAGATCTGTTCGCCACCAGTCTAAACAGGAAATGCGACCTGTTCTGCTCAAGGGAATTTCCTCCGAGAGGAGCTCTGGGAGACGCGTTCATAGTGGACTGGGAGTTTCCGCTTCTGTACGCGTTCCCACCGGTCCCTGTCATTCCTCAAATGATCAGGAGGTTGAGAAGATTCCGGCGAACCATGATCCTAATTGCCCCGGATTGGGCCAGGAGAACGTGGTACCCGGACCTTCTAGACTTGTCCATCTGCCCTCCATTTCGACTTCCTCTCAGAGAGAACCTACTCTCACAGAAGGGAGGTCAGGTTCTCCATCCAGACATCAAAACCCTCAACCTTCACGCTTGGCTTCTGAACGGCTGAGGTACAAGGATTGGGACCTCCCTGATGATGTTATGGAGGTGTTGCTTTCGGCAAGGAGACCAGCAACAAAGTCTTTATACCGCTGCCGTTGGAACAGATTTTGCAGCTGGTGTAGAGAACAGAATATCGACCCATTTTCATGTGGTACACCAATGGTTTTGTCCTTCCTACTATATTTGGCAAATTCAGGCCTTCAAGTTGGCACAATTAAGGGCTATCTCGCAGCGCTATCTATCTTTAAGCGTACTGCGGAGGAACCATCCTATTTCAAATTACCCTTGGTAATATAGTTTCTAAAGGGGTTAACCAATGTTTATCCCCCTAGACCATTCCAAGTTCCCCTATGGGATTTAAACTTAGTATTAACTTTCCTGATGGGGACACCTTTCGAACCTCTCCATTCTTGTTCGTTAAGATTTCTTACCCTTAAGACTGTTTTATTAATAGCACTTACATCTGCTAGAAGGGTGAGCGAGTTACAAGCTCTTTCTTGTAAACCCCCTCATACAATCTTTCACAAAGACAAAGTTGTCCTACAAGTGAAGCCTAATTTCCTCCCAAAAGTAGTCTCTGAATTCCATATCTCTCAGAAGATTATCCTACCATCTTTCTATCCTCCTCCTCACCCGGGGAAAGAGGAAGAGAGGTTACACAGACTAGACCCTAGGAGGGTTTTAAGTTTTTACATTAGTAGACTAGCCAGGATAAGACAGGCAGACCAGCTGTTTGTAGGCTACGCAGGTCACAAGCTGGGGTTACCAATAACTAAGCAGACCATTTCCAGATGGATCATTCTAGCCATTCTGGAATGTTATAAACTGGCAGGGAAAGAGCCCCCTCAAAACCTTAGGGCTCATTCGACCAGAGGTATTGCAGCTTCATCGGCCCTCAAAAGAGGCGTGCCGATTAAAGACATATGTGCGGCCGCTACATGGTCGTCTGTCCATACCTTTACACGTTTTTACAATCTGGATTCCTCCTCTAGTCAAGAGACTTGGTTTGGAAGGGCTGTACTGCATTCTATTCACCAATAGAAGACAGCGTGAAGTCAGTACTCCCTCCTCCGAATACAGAATACTGCTATGGGAGCCTATCTAAGATGAGGAATACGTCGGAGGACACAATCCCTTCGAAGAACAAGTTACTTCTTACCTTGTAACGTTCTTTCGACGGGATGTTCCTCCGACGTATTCCTCATCGACCCTCCCATCCATCCCCGCAGTTTTACTTCCCTTGTTGTTGCAGCTTACGCTCCTTCAGGGTGATTAGTCTAGTCCAAACAGTAATACTGTGGGCTACAAAACGGAACTGAGCAACGGACGCTGCGCGCGGCCTTTATAGGCAGGATGACGTCGAGCGTCGATACGGCGGCTGTCGAGGGTCATCGACTCGAGGGACGTCGACGCGCAGCGCCCTCTGGAGAAAAAAATTTCCGAGGCCAGCAGAGCTGGAAGGATATATCTAAGATGAGGAATACGTCGGAGGAACATCCCGTCGAAAGAACGTTACAAGGTAAGAAGTAACTTGTTCTTCTATCCAAAACGCATCCAGCAGACCGCCGTCCCAAAGGCGAACAGTGGCAACGTCACCATGCAACCACACCAATGCTGCGCGTGGGCCCTTATTTCGGGGACAGGAGCCGGACCCTCGAACAGCGGCAAATTGCAGGGCTGAGCAATGTTCAGAGTGTGTTTTTTTGGAAAGTACACACTTACAAACACACCGCAATGTGCCGTTGCACATGTATGTATGTTTTGGAACAATGAAGGCCTGCTTTCCGGGTGAAGTTGTCCACAGCAACCCTACAAGGGCACACCCCAGAGGTGCTGTGCAATGTTTTGCAGCTTTTCAGAAACAGAGTAGCAGGCCACATAGGTTTGCCATGTAAGTAATGATGCACCAAATCTGCTGTGCTACAGTGCGTCTGTAACTAATAGCAACCATGTCATTCCGGCTGAGTATGCACAGTAATGGAGAAAATTATGAACGGGCATTGCTGTGACCCACACCGCGGCTGCGAGAGTCCCCATTGTCCCAATCTCATGGGTAGCTAGTGGCAAAGGGGAGTATGCGCACGTGTTTCCCCAAGGACGGCGAGGGCCGTGTCCCAATGAAGCAGAAACAATCCTTCTTCCCTTTCCAGTTTCTTCTTTGCAGCACGCCGTCATTACATACTATTAAAAGTTCCACACGCTTCCACCAGTGACATTGAAGAGCTCTCCATGTAACAGTATCAGTTCCGCACAACGGTCCTCTGCGTACACTCCACAGTCCCATTTCCATGGCCGCCATGCTGAAAACCCCCTGATGTGGCTTTCATGCTTAAACTTTTTATTTGATTTAGTGTTTACTTGTGCTGACATTGTTACACTGCATCTTGTAGGCAGGCAAACAAAGCAGCATTACCAATCGGCGACGAAGAAATGCCATTTGCTTGGAAAAATTCCACATTTCCATAACTAATGAGGTCATTGTTGCAGAAGAACATCCCAGCAGCGGACAAAAAAGTATACATGCTTCTGTTGATGAGACCCCTTCCTGCCTCTGGCTCGGACAACTTCCAGGAGCAATGTCCCATACTCTTCTTAGTGTTATGGTTGAGAAAAGCACCTTGGCAGTGGGAAAAAGCCTCTTCACTAGATTTAGCAACCTCTTCAGCCGACGGAACATGCCAACACGTAACCCATATGTATGCCGCTATAGTAGATGACGATAGCATCGGCTCTAGCAAAAGTGGCTAGGTCTTTGCAAAGTGCATGCATGTCGGCGAAACTGCACTCGTAGACACCGTTCCACAATGCAACCACTCCTTCCAACCTGAAATTTGCATCAAAGTTTCTTTTCCAGGGCATACTTGTGCAGATCTAGTAGAAAGGCATCACCTATAGGCAACACAATGTGTTTCACCATGTCAGCCAGCCTCACTATGCAGAGTATGCTGTACAGCATTTTGACCGCCCCTTCCTGTGAACCACACCACAGTACCTAATTGGATAATCCCGACAGTCCCATGTCCATTGGCCAGCACGGTAAGAAGCGCAGATTATGGCACATGCGGTGCCCAAAGGATCCCAGTAAAGCAGGAGCAGTTCTTCTTCCCTTTCCACTACCTTTTGTCCTGCACAGCCTCATTGGGTATGGGTAAATGTGCACATACGATTCCGCCAATGTCATCCAAGACGTTACCATCTAACACTGTCAGTTCTGCACGACACTTCATAGTTACTGTTACAAATTCAGCCTGCTAGTGTGCTGTCACTGGACAGCACGTCTAGTAAAAAGTTCAGTAAAAGATTGCAAGATTTGTGCATCCACATTAATCCATTTGTGCACCCATCACCACAAAATGGAGGTACGGAAACTTTTTCTGCACTATGTGTATGACTTTGTTATAAGTACCTCTGCGCATGGTATCTGCCACTGAGTGGCCATTACGTTCTTTAAAAGCATACTGTTTTTTTTCCCCATCCCCTACCTTGAAGTGGCACTTTAGTGATATGTGCTTGCAACGTTCTCATTTACCCATATCATACAGTGTAATATTGAAACAGGAACTCTCTGCTTTCCTTTGACAACGAAATGTTTTCCCCACTAACCCACATCCTACATAAATCGTAAAAATAAAGGCCACCAATAACAGCATTGAATGTATCATACCAAGCAAAGGCAACTTTCCAAAAGATCACTGTCTGAACAGCTGTACTTCTGTCTAGGCTGCACTATTGAAACAGGCTCCTTTTAATCTGCCCCCTCTACTCTCCGCCCTCTGGAACGCATCCAGAAGTGGAGTGCGCGACTGGGGATGGTATGTCTCCTGCACTGAAATGTCGCCAATAGCTCCTAGTTGCTGCGAGGAATAAAGTAAGAAGACTGAATTATGCAGAAGGCCTTCCGAGCCCTGGGACCTCAATACCTTCAACTCTAACTCCCTATATATCTGCTTGCGCGAGCTCTTCCCTCATCCGCCTCCCACTCCCTAAGGGTCAGGCGCTTCTTCAAAAAACAAGTTGGCGGTAGATGCGCTTTTTAGCCTGCGGCCTCCCTCTGCAACAGCCTCCCTACCTCCCTGACACTTGAGGGAAGCCATTGCTGGTTCCGAAAGCACCACAAAGCATTTCTCTTAGCGTCTGCTGTTTCTTCTCCTCTCCCCTGCTAACTGCCTGACGTAAACTGATTCTGCACTGCTTACCTGGCGACTCTGTGATGTCGGGCCCATGTCACCTCCCCCCCACCAGACAAACCCCTGCACTGGCTTTCTAGCAAACCCTGCACTTGAGGACTGTTTTCTGTATGCCTAACGGTGCATCCACCACCTGTTGTGTGCACTTATCCATGCACTTGGCACAATTGGCGCATATTTTTACTTATTGTCATTTGTTCTTCTTCCCATGTACTGTACCCTCCCCTCCATCCACCTATGCGGTTGGGCGGTCTAAGTCACACCTGGCCTAGTAGGGTTGTTGTCTCTGTCTCCCCTCTGTTTCCCCTCCCCTGTTGTGCTTTGCTAGACGTTTGTGTAGGTGCAGTACGAATGCCATAGCATACAATTACACATCATATGATATCATACACACAATGCATGCACTACAGTAGGATGCCTGCCACTTACCGTGTACACTGCAAAGTTTTTTCTTTTCCACAGTTCCCCACTTACTGCACACTTTTCAAAAAATATGGTGCACACGCAGCACAGCTTGCATGTTACTAACTGCAAACAAATACATACAGTTCATGCATACACCCAGGATGCCTGCCCCTTACCTTGCACACTCCCACCATAGCCTTCTGCACTTCTTTGTGCAAAGAGACCTTCTGGCACAGTGTTTGCGTACACACCAGACCCACCAACCTTATAGAGCAGTGTCTTTCGCTCCACAGTTTCCTTTCCATGGCTCCCATCCAGAAAATGGCTGGAGGTGGCACGTGGAAGCGTGAAAGTACATCGTAATCCGCTGAGTTTTAGTGCTAGGGAGGGAGGAGGGGGATTTGGTGGGGGGGGCAAGTGTAAAACAGGGTTGGGGTTTGGGTCTGTAGTACTGTCTTAGAAAACAAAAGGGGTTTTTTTGTCCTTTTTTTGTTATGTACGTGTTTGCATAAAAATATTTTTTTAAAATCTCTTTCTATAAGTTTCTGTTTGCTTCTCCTGACATTTGTACGGACTGAATGTCAACGCTTTTCTTACAATACTACTGGATTGTCTGCAACGCTGCGTGCAGAGTGGCAAACAAAACAGCATTGTCAATGGAGATAAAAAAAATGCCATTTCCTTGGAACCACTGCAGATCTTGCTTGTTAATGATGTCATAGTCGGTGCAGAACACCCTAGGACTGCACATAGTCACACATGCTTCTGTTTATGAAACATCCCGACCTCTGGCTGTGGGCAAATTACACCGGCATGGTCCCATGCACCACTTGGTGGTATGGAGGAGAAAATCACCTTGGCAGTGGGAAAAATCTGCATTACTGCTGTCATCAACTTCTTGAGGTGACGGAGCAAATGTGAGCATGACATGCACCCCAAATGTAGTGCTCCATAATGCACAAACACAACAGTTACAATACCGACAGAGCCACACATGTACAAAGGAGAACCATGGCATCGAAACCCCACTCATACACTGTGCTCCAAAAAGCCTCCAATCCTTCCAACTGAAAGTTAGTATCAAAGCCTCTTTCCACAGCAGATCTTGCACAAAGGTATCACCCACGATGAGCACTTTGCGTCTGTCCATCTATCAACCTCACTGCATCGAGTTTGGGGAAATATATCACCGCCCCTTCCTGTGAACCACATCCTCGACAACTGATTGGATAATCCCCCACAGTTCCATTTGCAAAGGCACCATACTCAGAAGGGCAGATTGTAGCACGTGCGCCTTCACAGGTACAGCGAGGGCCACACCCCAGTAAAGCACTGGGACTCTTTATTACGTTTCCACTATTGTATATGCAACACTCCTGCATTAGATAGTATTCAATAGTCACACACGCATGTAGCATTCACATCCAAGACCTCCGCATCGAACACTTTCATTTCTGCACTGCAGACGTACCTTTACACTCACAGTACAGGTCTTGTGTCCTATGAAAGCACCTCCAGGTAACCATCCAAACCGATGCACGCTTTCAGCGTTCACATTCACCCAGAATGGCACCCAGCACCACGAACTGCAGGTAACCATCGTTTTTTTCCTCCCAGCACTCCACCAACTCCAATGATAAAATACTTCAAAGTGCAGTACAGTAGTTAGTAATCTGCGCAGTGCACACTACTCAATCACATACACTATGCAGTTGAACCCTATGCCTGGTACACACACATTCTCACCACAGCACTCATTGGACACACTGCAGAACTGTTCACTCCATAAACTCCTGCCATGCACTTGAAAATGTACCATGTGCGAACAATGAGCACGCCCATGGAATCAACAATGCATGCACAACTCACGAACCACACACAAAACAGAAGTAGTTGCAAGGAACCCACATAGCTGTTTGTGTAAGGCTTCCAGCCATGCATCCAAGATGTTAGGCCATCACCACACACAGCACACCCTAGTGCACCCCACATTGTACTCCTCATGTCATGTGTAATGCATTTCCCATCTGCAGTTGTGCCTGCCACCTTTCAACCTGGCCACATCTTTGCATGCATGGCTCCATGACGTTCCGTTGGCTGTGCTGAACGGTATGTGAGTGGCTCTGCACATTGTCCATAATGCAACTTTCTGATGCTGATGACTTCCTTTCACTGCGCAATATGTTAAAATAGTTCCTCAAGCAAGGGTCTTGTAAAGGCCATCCCATAGCAAATGGAAATGCTAACATATGGCTCCGTAATGTTGAACACGTGCAATGACCTACACCATGTGCTTGTGAACGCAAAGCACCTCACTTTAGTTCTTCCACCAAGTGTAAAATGCTCTCTGCACCCATTATTGAAAGGTCACCATCCTCGGACAGATGCAGAGGCAACTCTGCATGGCTGCAGCATGTTGTGCTGGCTGTCGTCAAGGGATAGGCTCTTTGGTGCATGGCCAACAGCCTACGGCCTTTGACCATGTACCCAATAGTCTAGGCCTTACCCTCACCCAGTACAACATAATATCCTCATGAAGGGGAACATTTGCCACATACCACAATCCACAAACATAACATAGGATGGGTGGTGCAAAGGGCAACTCCTGCCAAACGCAAATAGCGCCATGTTGCCTCCCTAATGTCCAAGGTGGTGGCATAATATACACCTTATGGTACTGGATGCATATCAGGTCACTTGTGCTGTTCTACCACATCTACAAGGTCCTGCAGAACCATTTTTTGAACGTCACCACCATCGGAGACATGCATACTTACAACTGCATGTCTGTGTTATGGTGGCATGCTATGGTGCAAGCCTAGGCTCTTCTGTGCCTGGCCTACGGCCTTTTGCCATACACCCAACAGTGTAGGCCTTGGCCACACCAAGCACAACATAACAGAATCATGCAGGTGAACAAGTGGCCAGGTACATGCAGGCCACTTCTAAGCATCCACTACTTCACCCACGTGACACACTAGAGGAGTTGTCATTCCATCAGGTCCAGGCATGTACTAGACAGTGTAATAATTTCAACCAATCCCCACAACCATGAAAGCAACATGTTATCCAATGATCACAACCCGCACACTGAAGGCAACAATGTGAAACCTACTTCAACCCAAGGCGCATATTTGGCGGTGCAAGGTGGTCACCCATTCATAGAAGGGGCTACGGGCTTTGCATACGCAACACACCCTACTGCAGTGCACGTTTCAAGTTTCATGTGGTCTTCATTGTACTCCCTTTCTGCCATTGCTCTACCATCACTGACCACTAGGGTCTCACCACATATAGCACACCCTAGTACAACCCATGTTTTACTCCTCATGGCATGTGTAATGCACTCCACATGTGTAAATGCGCCTGCCAACTTTCACCCTGGCCACATCTTTACATGCATGGCTCCATGACGTGTTGCCTGTGCTAAACGGTATGTGAGTGGATGTGTACATTGTCCATATTGCAACTTTCTGATGCTGATGACTTCCTTTCATGGCGCAATGTGTTCAAACACTTTCTCAAGCAAGGATCTTATAAGTGCCTAACCATAGCAAATGCAAATGGTGGCTCCTTATTATGCAACAGGGGCAATGATGAACACCATATGCTAATGTATGCATAGCAGCTCACTTCTGATGTTCTACCAAGTGCTCAAAGTCCTTTGCAACCATTGTGTGCTACTCACCAACTTCAAATGCATGCAGAGTGACAACTGGATCGCTGCATTATGTTGTGGTGGCTGTGATGAAGGACTAGGCTGTTGGGTGAATGGCCTATGGCCTTCGGCCATGCAGCCATCAGCCTAGGCCTTGGCCACACTCACCACAACATAACAGAGCCATGCAGGCGACCATGTAGGCATGTGCCAGAAATCATAAAGGCAACATACGCACCAGCACTTCCAACCAACCGCTGCACCATAAAGCAGGGAGGCAAGGACTCAGAAACATATCGCTGCGTTTGGCACTGCTACCCACTTCCAATCACAAAGCATTATAAGCATACCAACCAAACAAGACAAGACAACTTCACAACATTGGACCTGCTCCCACTGCAACACTTACTAATCTGCGTAATGCACACTACGCAAGCACATTTAACAACCAGTTACACTGTGACCTCTTCCATATGTACACTATTCCTTTAGTGCTCCCAGTGGACACACTGCACGAATGGTCACTGCACCATTTCCACCCATACACTGGCAACTGTAGGTTGTTCTACCAATCACCACACCCATGCAACGAACATTGTGTGCACTGCAGCCAAACGACACACAATTAGCAACAATGTGGCACCTACTTTCAACCAGTGGACATCCCTTTTAAACCAGTGGACATACTTTTCTGTGCTAGGGCTGCAGCCATGCATCGAAGGGGCTACGGACTTACAGCACACCATAGTGCACGCTATATTTAAATCCTCATATCTCGTGGAATGCACTCCCCTTCTGCAAATGTGCCTGCTACCACTCATCACAGAAAGACATCGCTGCTGCAGCTTGCAAGATTAATGCCTGTTGAGGTATCCGCACATTGGCGCAGCATGCACAGATAGCGCTGGCACACCACTGTCTTCTTCTAATGAGATATATCACATGAAGCACTTCTCACTCCCGGACCCTTTCCATCCCTTTTTCCCACCACCAGATGCTGTACACTGTTTTTCAGGCCCTTTTTGCCACTGCATTGTCCTCCGATTGTGCCGCCGTCATGGAACACTTTTGACACACATCCCATCAACGTACACTGCAGCACAATCAAAATTTTGACCATGCAGCGAACAGGGAAATGGGACGCCGGAGCAGAGTCAGATATGACTAATTTTAGTGCAAACACTGCTACGTACAAGAGGCCCAGCCATGCACACAATGGCTTAGAGCCTTGCCCCACACACCACAACACTATCTGCGATACAACATGGCAGCGTTTCCTCAAAACCTTTGATGCACAGCACGCTTCCCTCCAGCCAACCACCAGCTGCGGCCAATGTTCGCCAACATCATGGCGTACTGCAGGCCAATGAGACTTTGGTCCACGGAGCAAACGGGGAAATGGGTCCGCGGACTGGACCCAGCTATCACTAATAGACATACATTTGTTCTTTACAACAAAAGTACTGGTCGGATTTCCACCAAACACACAAAAGCACACTTTCTGAACCAAGCGCCCGCTCCTGCCGCAAATTTGGTGAAAATCCGTCCATGCACAAAGTTTTTCCCCATTCACTCAATGGGACAAAAACATACTCCTACGTCCCGTCCCCTTTCCTCCATACTTATGGGACATTCCTCCGTCCTGTGGGACGGGACCAGAGCACTTTGTAAAAGCATCCAAAATTTTGCAAAAATGTTAGTCTTTCCTCTCTTTCTCCAGCATGGGGTCTGGCATGGATTCACATGCTCATGAATATTCCCCGTCGTCAGGCTGGGAATCCTCGGTAAAGAAAAAACCAGTATCAGTTTCGTTTCTGATCTGTCTTTCGTAGTAATATCCAATCACTGGTCTCTGCGTCATACTGACCACAGCCAATGACTGCCCTCTACCTTAGCACCGCCTCTGGCAGCCATCTTCAGATTTTTACCACACGTTCATGTGTTGGGATCCTCGTGCTATTGCTCTCGAGCGTTAGTGCTATTTTTTCACGTTTTTTCTCAAAAACTTCGTTTTTTCGGTCAAAAGAGCCTCAAGCTCCACCGACTCTCCATCCGATCAACGGGGACCCGTGTCGGATTCGTCTGCGCCCCTCAAGGGTGAAGATTTCATCGAGCTACGCTTTTGGAGGACTCCAGAAGTTTCTCAGGCCCGGACATGGCCCAGGAGAAGGGATGCTCGACGCCCGGAAAGCTGTTCAGGGTCTGCCCTGGATGCCAGCTGCAGAACGTCTTTAAGGAGGACGAACACTCCTTTTGTCTCTACTGCTTACATGAGGACAAGACGCACGTGGAGAAGGACTGTGCGTTTTGCGGCAACATGTCGGAGCGGACCATGAAGGACCGCCATCAACGTCTCGCCAACTGGCTGGAAGGGAAGAGCCCGTCAGGCGAGAAGAAGAAGAAGAAATCCGAGCGGTCTTCTAAGACCTTTGAGGACGCCCCGGCGACGGGGGTCCAACACAAGGCAAAGCACCGCGAGTCCGCTGGCACCGGGAGCGCCGAACGGTCGGGCTCTACGGGCGCCAGGCAGGGCGCACCCTCCCCGGCACCATCAACCACGAGCCAACGCTCTGGGTCGGGTAAGAGGAAGGCCGAGCACCCGGCGAAGCTCCGGGAGAGGCCCCGGTCGAGCTCGAAGGCCCCATCGGAGGGGGAGCGAGGCAGTGTCCCCCCCCTCAAGGATAAGGCGGTGAGCGCACCTAAGGTGGTGAAGGCCTTAATCCATCCGGCCAAGCCCTCTATCGAAACTGTCGCGGCGGCCCTGGCTCAGCCTGTGGGGGCTACACCAGTGGTGGCGACCTCGGGGCTCAGAGTCTCCCTGCCACCTCGGAGGGAGTCCTCTTTTGTGCCCATCGATAGGGCCCCCGTGAAATCCCCCGTGGGGAAGAAAAAGGGGGGGCAGGGCGTCGTCGTAGATTCGGCCTCAACCTCGGAGGAGGAGCTGGTCGAAGTCTTAAGCCACGGCCTCGGCGTGGAAGAAGACCGGCCCGTCGGGATGGATCCCGACGCAGGTGACGACATCATCGAGGGTACCGACGGGGCCCCTGATCGCCCGTAGGATTCCCCTCTGCCAGCGCCGCGAGACAACTCGGCGGCCATTTTGTTGGCTATACAGTCCTTATGCTCAGAGATAAGGACGAGACTACCGTTGCCGACGGAACTTCTCCCATCGGGGGACCCAGAACCGGGACCTTCTGGTGTTCCCCCTACCAAGAAAAGAAGGATCCACCCTCCGCCACCTTTTCAGCCGTCGCGCCCCTTCCAGCCCTCCTCCCCGTCCACCCGAGGGGATGATACGGGGACTGACACGGCAGCAACGGGTACGGACGACGAGGTATACGACGAAGATGTACCGTCGTCGCCTCCCACCAGGGCTTCTCCGCCCGACGAGATTGGATCGTTCCACTCCATGATCACCAGGGCATCCAAGCTTTTCCAACTCTGCCCTGAGGAGAAGAAGAAGGAAGGTTTCCTTTATCGGCGGCGCGAGGCCAAGAGGAAGACGGTCCTCTCAGTGCCTCTATTGGACGACATTTGGGATGAGGGCCTCACCCTCCTCAAGAACCCTTCCACGACGCCAGCTAGAAGAGACCGGTACGAGAAGAAGTACCGGGTCCCGGACACGGCCCCCCTGTGCCTCCGGGCGGAGCCTACCCCGGACTCCGTCGTCTCTGCGGCGGCCAGGAAAAAAGCGGGGGGGGGGTGCGGCCTCCACATCGACTTCCCCACCGGACGGCGAGGGAAAGAAATTGGACGCTATGGGACGCAGAGTCATCTCGTCTGCGGCGATGCCGATTAAAGCGGCCAACGCCTTGGCTATCGTGGCCCGCTACGACAGGGAGCTCTGGTACAAACTGGCTCCCCTACTGGACTTCTTGCCGGACGACAAGAGGGCAGAGGCCCTGGAGATCCTGCAGGAAGGTGAGGTGGCTTCGGACCACGCCATTACCGTTGCGACGGACATCGCCGACACTGGGTTCCGCCAGTTGGGCAACGGCGTTTGCCTTAGGCGGCATGGATGGCTCAAGGCTACGGACTTCCGTCAAGACGTTCAGACCAGAGTCCTGGACATGCCCTTCGATGGGAACAACCTGTTTGGGAAAACAGTGGACGATTCCCTTCAGGCCATTAAAGCGGACACCGAGACGGCCCGGGCCCTTGGAGTTCTGCAACAACGACGGACGCCCTTTCGGAGCAGCGGAGGCAAGGGCGCCTCCAAAAGTTCAGGCGGCGGTTTCTCCACCTACCGTCAAGCGGCCCGCTCGTCGGCTCAGGAGGCCTACAGAGGACGAGGCAAGTCTGGCGGACCCCGCCGTCGTCGCCAAGGAGGTCAAGGCGGCAAAGCCTCGTCGAAGCAGGATTGAACCGACCGTGGGGTCGGGCCCCCACCGAAGCACCCCGGTGGGAGGCCGGCTGGCGAGATTCGTCAGCGTGTGGGAGTCCATCTCCACCGACCGTTGGGTGCTGGACGCCTTGGCCCGGGGCCACGCGCTCGAATTTCAAAGAAGGTGTCCGCGCGTCCCCCCCGTGGCCAGGAAAGAACTTCACGTCCCTCAACTTCTCCTGGAGGTAAAGGCGATGCTGAGGAAGGGTGCCATCGAACTCGTCCCAAAGAGACTTCGGGGCTCCGGAGTTTACTCGAGATACTTCCTCGTGAAGAAGAAGACGGGGGGATGGCGCCCCATCCTGGACCTGCGACGTCTGAACAAGTTCATCAAGGCGCAAAAGTTCCGGATGGTCACCCTCCAGCACGTCCTGGGTCAGCTGGAGGAAGGAGACTTCCTGTCGTCGTTGGATTTGGAGGATGCCTACTTCCATATTCCCATCCTAAAGGGGCACCGAAAATTCCTCAGGTTTGTGGTCCAAGGGCGTCACTACCAGTTCAAAGCCCTCCCCTCGGACTTCGGTCGGCCCCCAGGGTATTCACCAAGTGCCTTGCACCGGTGGCGGCGCAGCTGCGCCGCGAGGGGATCCACGTCTACCCCTACCTGGACGACTGGCTCATCCGAGCCAAGACGAGGGAGCTCGCCCTGGATCACACGGCAAGGACCGTCCGACTTCTCACGGACCTGGGATTCTCCGTGAACTACGCCAAGTCTCACCTGGTACCCGCGCAAAACGCACTGTTTCTGGGAGCGAAGCTCGACACAGTGTCTCTTCTGGCCTCCCCGTCGGAGGAAAGGACCAGGTCCATCCTGGGCAAGGTACAGCGGATGTTGGTTTCCGACGCGGCCAAGGTGAGGTCCATCAAGTCCCTCCTCGGAATGATGTCTTCCTGCATCTACCTCATTCCCATGTGCAGGCTCCGGATGCGCCCGTTGCAGGAGTTCCTGGACGCGCGCTGGATCCAAACGACGGGCAGCTTCGAGGAGAGGATCACACTCGATGAGAGTTTCCGCCGAGCGGTCCGGTGGTGGGGCAACCGCACGCATCTGACGGCGGGCATGGACTTCCAGACCCCAGACCACCAGGAGACAGTGACCACCGATGCCTCCCTGGAAGGGTGGGGAGCGCACACCGAAAATCTGCACGCAAGAGGCCTTTGGCTCCCGACGGAGAAGTCCCTCCATATCAACGTCCTGGAGCTCCGTGCAGTGTTCTGGGCCCTCAGGTCCTTCCTTCCGTCCCTCAAGGGCAAGGTGGTGAGGATCTTCACCGACAACACCACCACCATGTTTTACATCAGGAAACAGGGCGGAACCAGGTCCCCAGCGCTGTCCAAGGAGGCGCAGGAGCTGTGGCATTGGGCCGTCGCCCAAAAGATGTTTTTGGTGCCGTTTCATCTGGCAGGGATAAAAAACACCATCGCCGACTCACTCAGCAGGGAGCTGCGCTCGTGCCACGAGTGGGAACTACGGCAGGATCTAGTGGATCGCCTCTTCCGACGGTGGGGCACACCCCAGATCGACCTGTTCGCGACGGCGACGAACTCCAAGTGCCGGAGGTTCGCCAGCAGGTTTCCCCAGGCGAGGAGCATGGGCGATGCCTTCTCGTTCCCCTGGGAGGGCCTGTTCCTCTACGCGTTCCCTCCTTTGCCACTGCTAATCCGGCTCGTCAACCAGCTCAAGAGGTCACGGTGCAGGATGATCCTCGTCGCACCTGCGTGGCCGAGGCAGATATGGTTCCCGGACCTTCTGGACTTGTCAGCGTCCCCGCCAATCAAGCTGCCGGTGGACGCGGATCTTCTCTCCAGGGAAGGAGGCGCCATCCTCCACCACGACCCGAAATCGCTGAACTTGCAGGCCTGGCTCCTGCAGCGCTAGAGTTTGGAGGATACGACATACCGGCCGACTGCAGAGAGGTTCTTGCAAAGGCCAGGGCGTCCTCGACTCTTAAATGCTACGGACACAAATGGAAGAGGTTCTCTGTCTGGTGCCACGCACAGAAGATTAACCCTCTACGGATTACGGCTCCCCAGGTACTGCCGTACCTGCTGACGCTGGCCAAAGCTGGACTGGCACACGCGTCCATCAAGATTCATCTTGCTGCGATCTCCCGATACACCAGAACCACGGGCCGGACGTCCTTGTGGTCTCATCGTCTGGTGAAAGAGTTCATGAAGGGACTGTTCAGATCGTTCCCGCCGGTGAAGGCTCCGGCCCCGGCGTGGGAGCTCAATGTGGTGCTGACCAAGCTCATGGGACCTCCGTTCGAGCCTCTGCACTCGGCCCCGTTGAAGTTTCTGTCGTGGAAAGCAGCGTTTCTTGTGGCCATCACCTCCGCACGACGGGTGGGAGAGATCCAGGCCCTTTCATGCAAGGCCCCGTACTTGACTTTTCACGACACGAGGGTAGTGCTCAGGACGCACCCCTCCTTCATGCCCAAGGTACCGTCGGACTTCCATCTCAACGAACCGTTGGTGTTGCCTGTTTTCTTCCCGTCGCCTTCGTCGCTGGCTGAGAGGACTTTGCACTCGCTGGATATGGCTAGAGCGCTGAAGTTCTACGTGGACCGCACGAAGGGTTTTCGGAAGACGTCACAACTCTTTGTGAACTTTGGACCTGTCAATCGGGGGAAGGCTCTCTCGAAGGCTTCCATTTCCAGATGGCTCTCCGGCTGTATCATGTACTGTCATCGGTTGGCAAACCGACCGCTGCCTGGCCATCCGAGAGCCCATTCCACCAGAGCGATCGCAGCTACCACGGCGTTCCTTTCTGGTGTGCCCCTGCTGGACATATGCAGGGCTGCTACGTGGAGGTCGACGCACACCTTCACGAAATTCTACTGCGTCGATCGGGATTCCAGGGAGGAGTCCAGGGTCGGCCAAGCAGTGCTGCGCAACCTGTTCGCCTGAGGTGAGCCTGGTGAGGAGGTAAGATGCTTAATGTTGAGTTTGATGTACTGCTTAATGTTGAGCCTTTGCCACCTCCCGTGGTTGTGCATGTGTGTACTGCTATGTATTCTTTATTCATGAGCATGTGAATCCATGCCAGACCCCATGCTGGAGAAGGAACAAGTTACTTACCTGTAACTGTTGTTCTCCAGCATGGGTCTGGCATGGATTCACATGCGAACCCTCCCGCCTACCCCTCTGCGGCTCTTCACTTGGTCATACTGCCACTTCACGTGCTTCCAAATCTGAAGATGGCTGCCAGAGGCGGTGCTTAGGTAGAGGGCAGTCATTGGCTGTGGTCAGTATGACGCAGAGACCAGTGATTGGATATTACTACGAAAGACAGATCAGAAACGAAACTGATACTGGTTTTTTCTTTACCGAGGATTCCCAGCCTGACGACGGGGAATATTCATGAGCATGTGAATCCATGCCAGACCCATGCTGGAGAACAACAGTTACAGGTAAGTAACTTGTTCCTTCTATGCGGGGCCCGGCACGCAGCTGTAGCCCCGCCCATCTCGGCTTCGCCCCCCACGCATTGCCCATCAGTACTTTTCTCCGTTCGTTCGGGACTGGACGCACTTGCATCCGCGTAAGACCTTCCTTTTTTTTCCTCCTCTCTGGCTCTCGCTAGCGATCGTGTACTAGTCTGTCTATGTCGTTGAAACTAGCCTTTCCAGATTGTTCTTCGTGTCACTGACGCTTCGCGAGGGCGGATCCCCATCCTATTTGTTTAGTGTTTGGGTCCGGACCATTGCGATTCCCTTTCGGTCCGGGCACTTCAACGTCGGTTGGAGCGGTGGCAGGAGGTGTTTCGATGTACTCCTCCTTCACATATGCAATTATTTTATCGACTAAAAGAAGAAACGCCCAGTATGGTCTTTACTTTTCAGAGCACCCCGGCCGGGATACACCTTTCCGGGCTCTTCCCGCTCTATCACCGGGGATTGCCCCGAGGTGCCTTTTGGGCCTAATAATTGTACCAGAGTTTTCTCTGAGGGTCTCCGTAAGGGGCCTGTGGATACCGGAGTACGCTCCAAGACCCCTCCTATGGGGCTGCTTGTGGACCCAGTTCTACTGAGTCGTGGGGTACTGGAGCTCGCTCTGAGTCCTCTTTATCGGCTTCCCTCAAAAGTACCGGGATGCGCCCCGAGGCCTTGGTTGTGCTTGGTGTTGCCGAACGGATGTTCGAGACACGCGCTAGTAAGGCTGTTACCGGACCTGGGTGTGAGGTCCTTCGTACAGAGGCTAAAGTAACCAACATTTCTGAGAGGCCCAATAAGGCCTCATCAGTGAAAGTTGTTTCTCACCGTTCCCGCTCTTGTGGCGACGCCAGAACTCTTGAGGGGGCAAGGAGTGAAAGTTCCTCCTTTACCGGGAGTGCCAAGGTCCTTCCAGTTAAGGCTAGTTTGGCTATTGGTATGTCGCAGAAAGATTCCAGGCCTCATAGTACCGGTTTGGCCGAGGTTCCTTATGTTAGCCTTTACATAAGGAACCTCAAAATTAAGACCCCTGACCCACCGACGGGGACCCCTGCCTCACTTCCATACGTGACACAGTTCCCCTCAGGTGATGGCAAAATGGCGACTGTTCCCGCCATGACCACGGCAGCCATTTTGGGCGCTTCCCCTACAACTAGGCCATCGGCCTCAGGTGTAGGAGTTGGTTCTGCGCGTGAACATAAAATTCCTTGTGTGCATCCGTTTTGTCCAGTTTACAACTGGAACGCTCGGATGCCCCTTCCGCACAATGTCTTGTTGCCTGTTGGTTTGGCACCCTTGATTTTTGTGGACACTTCGGGGAATGGGCCTGTGTGGCAACCCTCCCCTCTGCGTCCCTGGAATTATCCTCCTCATGAGGCCTCCTCCGGCAGCTCCAAAACCATCTCCGGAGGACGCTTTTTTCATCAAATTTCAGACGATCATGCGTACCGACCCCATGAGAGAGTATTTCAAGGGTCTTTCTAGGGAGATATGCCCGTCTGCACCTCCGGCTCCACCCGCTCCCCTGGTGGCTCTGCCGGCGTCTCCCTTGCCTACGGTGCCTCCCCTGACCCTTCCGCCCTTGCCTCCATTGTCCCCCGTGGACAAGGCGGTGCCTGAAACGGTTCAGCAGGATCCTGTCGGATGATGTGCAGGGCGATCAGGACAGCGAAGACCAGCCCCGCTCTATTAGAGCTTTTCATGACCGGGTACTGGACATGATGTGCCTATTGGATGTTCCAGTGCCCGAGGCAACCGCTCCGCAGGAGGGTGTGCTTTTGGCGGCGTTCACCTTGTCTCCTTCGGAGCGTACCGGCCTGTTCTTGCAGAAGGATGTTTTGGCCGAGGTCCGTAGGGTCTGGGAAAATCCACACTCTGGACTTTTCGTCAATAAGAAAATTGACACGGGATACAGGCTACATTGTTCGGAAGAGGTGGCCCTATCATCTTGTCCGCCCCCCTACTCCACGGTGGTGGCTGTGGCCACTTTACAGTCCAGGCCTGCATCATCCTCTTCTACGACGGCTACTCAGGTTCTGGGGAAGGAGGACAAGCTACTCGACTCCCTTGGGAGGAAGATTTTCGCTAACTCGGCCTTGCAGCTCCGGCAGGCTAATGCAGAACTGGTGTTAACGGGGCGAATATGAAGACGTGGAAAGGTCTGTCGGAGTTCGAGGAGTTCATTCCGGTCGAGAAGCTGGAAGACTTTAAGGCGGGTTTATCCGATGCTAGGGTCTTGGCCCAGGATCTGCTTGAGGCCGTGGCTCATCACGTCGACACTTTGGCTCGGGGCCTTATGCTGGGAGTTGATACCTCTCGACAGGCGTCGTTACATGCCACCAAGTTCTCAAAGGAGGTGCAGGACAAGTTGTTGGACCTGCCGTTTGACGGTAAGGAGCTTTTCCATTCCACAACGGATGTGGAGCTCACCAAAACGAAGGACAGCACCCAGACAGCTAAGTCCTTGTCCGTCCTGGTTAAAACTGCTTTTAGGACCCAAGGACCGTTGTCACAAAGCCGGCCCTCATCTGGATTCAGGGGGTTTCTGGACCGGAAATCTCGCAGAGTGGATACCCCTTCGGGTAATTCCCGCCGGAGGCAGCAATGGACTCGGTTTTTCTCCACGCTCCTCGGCCTCCTCCTCAGGTTCAGGTGGTAACACCACTGAAAAGCCTGCCAAATGAGGGTTCTCTGCGCTTGCACGAGACCCTGGTGGGAGGACGCATTGTGTCTCATTGGGAGGCGTGGCAGACCGACACCGAGGACAGGTGGGTCTTGTCAGTTGCTCGGGCGGGCTTCCACTTACCCTTACCCCCTACCCCACCCTTCAACCCTCCTTTCCAGCAGTCGGGGTCGTCCTCCCTAAAAGCCGAGGTTCAGAAGCTTCTGGACCTCAGACCTGTGGAACCCGTTCCCCTTGGGGAACGAGGGGAGGGCTCCTACTCCCGGCTGTTTACGGTGCCCAAACCCAACCAGGCTGGCCTGCGCACCATCCTAGACCTTTCCCAGTTCAATCTTTTCCTACCCCAAGAGAAATTCAAGATGATCACGCCCAGCCAGATACGGTCCTCCTTGCAGATGGGCAATTGGCTCAGCGTGATGGACCTTCAGGATGCGTACATGCATATTCTGATCTGGAATCTACACAGGAGATATCTCTGTTTCTCTGTGGCAGAGGAGCACTTCCAGTTTCGAGTGCTTCCTTTTGGCCTCAGCTTGGTGCCGCGTGTCTTCACGAAGATGATGTCGGTGATCGTGGCCTGTCTTCGTCTGCAGGCTATCCATGTGCATCCGTATTTGGACGACTGGATCTTACGCAGCCCTTGCCCGTTGAAAGCCGCCTGCAATCTTCAGTCTCTCCTGCAGCTCCTGTTCCACCTTGGGCTGTCGGTGAACTGTCGGAAATCTTCCATGACGGTCTCTCAGGACTTGATTTTCCTGGGTTTTCGCTGGAACACGATCGACTGCAGATTGTACCTGACCGGGGACAAAATGGCGGATCTGTTGGCCACGTGTCAGATGTTTGCGCAGTCGGAGAGCATGTCGGCCTGGTGGTTCCAGAGGCTTCTGGGCCTCATGGCCTCGTGCGTGTTGGCTCTTCCTCTTGCTCGTCTCAGGATGAGGCAGACTCAGATGGCTCTTCAGAGTTCTTGGCTTCAGGCTGTGGATCCGTGCTCCAAGTTGATAACGATTCCGGCTTCCATGAGAGCGGACCTGGAGTGGTGGTCGTCTCTCAGCAATCTGTCGGTGAGGGCGGGTTTTCAGGACCCAGCTCCTATGGTGACGGTCACGACGGACTCCTCCCTTCTAGGGTGGGGTGCGACGTTGGATCTTCTTCAGGTCTCTGATCTTTGGTCGCCTCAGGACAAGCTCCTCCACATAAATCTGGAGCTTCTGGCGATCTTCCTAGCGCTCAAGGCGTTCAGACCGATCATTGCCAACAAAGTGGTCCTTATCCGCACGGACAATGTGGTGTCGATGTATTACATCAACAAGCAAGGGGCACCAAGTCTCCCCCTCTCGTAGACCTGTCCATCCAGATTTGGGAGTGGGCGGTTCGTCATGGTGTCTGGTTACTTGCAGTACACATTCCGGGCTAGCTGAATGTCACGGCAGATGCCCTCAGTCGGCGGACGATGGTCAGCTACGAGTGGGAACTGAAGGCAGAGGTCCTTTCATGGATTTCCCTGCGCTGGGGCACTCCGGAAGTGGGCCTCTTCGCTACGGCGGCAAACAAGAAACTTCCTCTGTATGCCTTCAGAAACAGGCTGGGAGCCTCCTCTCTGGGGAATGCTCTTGAGATTCCATGGCACAACATGAGGGTTTATGCCTTCCCGCCTCTGCCTCTGGTTCATCGGATGATTTGCAAACTGAAGAACACAGTGAACTGTTCCCTTCTACTCAAAGCCCAGTGGTGGCCCGCCAGGTTTTGGTTCTCAGAACTTCAACACCTGTCGGTGTAACCGCCGATCAGGTTACTGGTGAGCCCCGATCTTCTTCACCAGGGGGAGCAACAGCTGTGGCACCCCTCCCCATAATCGCTCAGCTTGGCAGCATGGTGCCTGAGTTCAGGTTTTTAGAACATCATAGCCTGTCTGCGGATAACATGCGTATTATTCAGGCAGCCAGAAAACCCTCGACTAGGTCCCAGTAGAGAAGCAAATGGCTCAGGTTCTGTCATTGGTGTTTAAACAAGCAGCTGGACCCAAGGGCGGCTACAATTGACACAATACTGTCCTTTGTATCCCACCTAGCAGAGTCAGGAATTCACGTTCTGTCATGCAGAACTTCTTTCAGCAGTTTTCGCCTACCTATCTTCTATGGACCAATGCTCTTACTCTCTGTCTAATCCAGTGGTTAAGAGACATTGTGCAGGCTTGACACGCCTTTATCCTCCGATTCGTAATACGCACTCGTCGTGGGATCTAAATGTGGTCCTGATGGCGTTGTGCCATAAACCTTTCGAGCCAATGGCCACGGTGGACCTCAAGCACCTGTCGTGGAAGGTGTCCTTTTTGGTTGCTGTTACTTCAGCAAGGCGCGCGAGTGAGCTCCAGGCTTTGTCGGTGGAGCATCCGTTTTTGGTGTTTCACAAGGATAAGGTGGTCCTACGGACAAAGTTTTGTTAAGAGTGGGTTTGCTGCCATGAATTGCGCACACATCCAAAATGGTTTGAGCTCATTGAGCAAGATTTAATTTAAATCAAATCAACACAGCCGACATGTGTTTCGAGCAGCGACGCTCTTCTTTCAAGGCTGCCATATTATAACACATAATTTTTGTACATATTTAACATGATCATATGTAAAAAGCCAAAATAACAATCGGGCCCAAACATCAAAAAGTAAGGCAAGGTGGTAATGCATTACAGTCCAAAATAATAATTGCCCAACATAAAGTTTAAAAATTGCATTGGCAAAAATAAACAATAGTCAAAGGACATCACATATTAGGCGAAAATTGCATGAAAAGGATATCAAGTATTGACAAGGACGTTGGGAACAATTGACAAACATGATAAATAAAAAACAAAAATAAAAGTATAAAATCGATTAGACAATGCAAGGCTAAGAACGATTGTGTATGCGCAGAATGGTCACCCAGTATGTTATGTAATTACAGGGCAGTAATTGCCACATTCAAAAACCAGATGAATTACCTTGTAAGTGCTTGAATAGGAGAATTGAATGCTAAAGAGAAGAGGAATATAGCCCAAATAAGATTGGATGATCCAGAATAATGTTTCTGCCTAATAAAAAATCGATTATTAACTCATATAGAAAAAGACAGTTAAAATTAAAATCTTTACCTATAGAGTATTGCAATTAAGGACTTCAAAAATACAATGTGGGTTCACAGGCTCTACTGCAAATATTAAGCATTTATAAATTGTATTGCTTGTTACCTTTAATTGTGTACGCAAAACGAATGAAATTAAAGTTGCTATAGGCGTGCGCCCACATACCTATATAGTTGCAATTGCAATTGGACTCTTAAGACGAAAAGAAGGCAATTGTGGAAAGCGTCAAGAGCAGCATGGAAGCAGCATCACGTGCAAGGGGAGACAAAAACAAACCACCCGAATAAGTGGTGCTAACCGATCCTCATAATAGAAGTATGAGGTAGTCACATGCGCATGGCCCCTGCTTGATACTAGTCTGCAGGGGTCTGCGCGAAAGACTAGACTTACCGGCGTTTCCGCATGTAGTAGGGGGAACAGGAGCCTCGCGTGCGCGCGCGGCTACTCCTATATTAGTAAAGTGCATGAAGCGTTACTGCCGCGCAGAACCCGGAAGCATGGAGCATACAGGCGGCCATGTTGAGAGTAGTGCTTCATTATGGGCTAAATAACGAGCTGAATAGCAAACTTCTTATGGGCTGATATTAAAAGAAAAGAATTCCTAACTCCCGCATTAATTGCGAATCAAATGAGAGACGAGGAGCCAATTAGTGGCAAAAAATGGGTATACCCAAGCCGTAGGTATATAAAGTTCAATTAAGATAACAAAGGGCTAATAAACCAACCAACAAAATAGCTGAAAAGGCCAATTTTGACAGAAATGTAAATATATGGAGCTGTACAAGAACCGAACAATGATATATTCATAGAAATTATCCACCTTTGGGCGGACGGAGCCTCCATGAAGACAATTGATAAAATTGAGCTTTAAATTATGCATTAAATTTAAAGAACCTAAGGCGACCATTATTGACCATACAGGACAGCTCTTATTCCAGAAATTATATATAAGCACATGTAGCATAATACAACCAGCTAGTCATAGGCATTTTGACAGTGTGACTTCAGAGGAACACTGAAAGTTCATGGTTACTGTTAAGGCCAATAGATACAGTACGATATTGACAAATTAGCCGTGCTTCAAGTTATCTAAGTTTCAAGGTCAGATTGCCGCCACGTTGTGGCAAAGTAACTTTTGCCATGCCGGCAAACCTTATGTCGGACTTGTTGTCCATCTGATGATTTCTTTGCCAATGTGTGGCCAGGGCATATTTAGATTCTTTACTTGAAATGGTGGACAAATGCTCTCGTATCCTAATCTTGAGAGGTCGAATTGTACTACCAATGTAGTATTTACCACACACACACAATATACAATAAACACAACATTTGGAGTTGCAATTAATAAAGGCATTCACTTTGAACGTACCCAGTTTACCAAAATCAATTTGAGGAACCTCTAGTGCATAACAGATAGAGCATTTTCCACATTTGTGAAAACCATGATTAGTATTCTGACTGAGCCAGGTAGTAGCAGCTTGTTTGCTGGGCATAAATGATGATGAAACCATGTTTTTTAGGTTGCTTGCCTTACGAAATGTTTTTGTTCCAATTTCGTTATCATGCAACCTAATAGTCAAATCCAGAAAGTGGGCTTTGTATATTAATTTTGCCAGATTTTGAGGATCCCGAAGATGGAGATTTAGCAACAGAATGGGAATTCAATTTAATAGCTAGCTCCAATAATATGCTTAATATGCGATTTCTGTTCGTATGTAATTCTCTGTTCTAAAATGGTGGACTGTGTTTACAACCTTTGCACCAAGTTAATGGTTAGACTGTCCGAGGGCCGAATGTTTAGACTAGGTAATGAGACCTTGTCCCGAACATGACTTGTGGTGTAAGGACTGTCTGCGCTAACAAGCCTCATCCACGAACATACATCGAAGACAATGTAATGCAAATGTTGAGCGTGGACACTGGCTGTAACACATTGTGAAGGGATATGTGCTAAGGCTTACTGCTAAATCTGAGAATACACTTTGTCATTGTAACTTGTTTGTAATGTAAACCAAATGAAATCCATGTGCATATTATTGTATGAGCCATAAGTCAACTCGGCACGAACTCTAGACCACAGATTATTAACTTGCAGAGGGACTGGACATTATTACTAAATTGTATAAATAAGCGAATGTCCAGATGTCCAGTACCTCTCACTCCTCACACTGAAGGGCTGGTACTCACTGTGATGTACTGAGGGCCAGATATCTATCTGAATTTGTTTCTTTGTAACTGCGCAGTAGAATAAAGATCTGTGAATCTTTATAGCCCGTGTTTGGAGTATTTCCTTTTGTGGTACTCGGTCTCAATATTTCCTTTTGCTTTTACAACCGTAGTGACCACCTTACTCCTAGTCCATAGTCCCCTTTCCTCCAAACGCCCGCCCTCGTCCCCTCTAATAAGGTTCCTCTGTTATTGCTAAAAGGTCTCTGACCTGGCAATAGAAAATGGGCAATGCGCGGGTGGAGCCGAGATGGCGGGGCTACGGCCGCGTGCCGGGCCCCGCGTACAAAGAGAGCAAGGACTAACATTTTTGCAACACTTTTGATGCTTTTACAAAGTGCTCCGGTCCTGTCCCACAGGACGGAGGAATGTCCCATAAGTATGGAGGAAAGGGGACTATGGACTAGGCGTAAGGTGGTCACTACAGTGAGTAACCTGGTTATTTGGCACCCCCTATAACTTTGGCCCCCCTGCGCGAAACCTCACCCAATTTGGCGAACATATTCAGAGCGAGCCATATACTTTTTTTGCAAACTTTGGTGAGGATTCCTCCAGGGGGAGCAAAGTTGTAAGCCACCGAAAAAGTGCTCTTCCTATGAGTTTAGCAACTTAACCATAACTACACGGCCGCTAATGCGGGCCGTGTATTATTTGCATTTTATGTTTTGTTATGTCTCACTTTTTACATCCACATAAACTGGCTCAACACTTGTTCTCATCTTTGTGCTATTGTGCATGCACTGTTTGTGGGCATGCATCTGCCAACTGTAACAGTGTTATCATAAGTCATTTCTGTTTGAAACTAGCATCCCCGTTCTTCAAACAAATACATTCTGAGTCAACAGAAAAGGGGAATAGCTCTGGATTTGCATGGGGTACACTCTCTGCCTGAAGTGACACAGCAAAATGAGCCGGAGCTCATCAAGGGTGCGTGCCCCCATGAAGGCCCCGGGTCAATGGGCTACAGGCACCCCCCGCTAGGCAGCCTTTTGCAGAGATCAGCACCCTCTCCCCATTAGGGGAGAGGGTGCTGATTTCTGCATTTATTTTCTATAGGCTTGCCTGGCAGGGGACAGCGCCTTGCCGCTTCACCATTAATGGTGGCCCTGCCCCTTGCCAGCTGCGGAGGGGCAGCGTCACCATTAAGGCTGAAAGGGTGAGGCCGCTGGAAGCGGAGACCTTTTTCCTAAAGACTGAAACTCCTGCGAATGGGCAGGAGCTTCAGGATTTAGAAAACAAAGCCTCTGCTTTCAGCGGTCTCACGTTTCTCTCCATAATGATGGCGCTGGCCCACGGGTATCTCTTGCTTGAACCTTTATGGATGAAAGGCATTTTTTTCTGAAGCATGAAGCTCTTGCGATAGTTTCAGGCTTTAGAAAAAAATCCTTGTCATGTAGTGGAGCATGCCTGGGCTCTGAAACAGGCAGGACATCCCAGTTATTGATATTTAACTCCAAAAATATACCTATCAGCAGAAAAAATATCGAAACCAAGGAAAGAAAGTCTAATGATAGGGGTGAGTTTTAGGTGTTTAAAAAACAGATTTAGGTTAAAATTGGGATAAAGGGGAGGGGGAGACGAGGAGAGTTTAGGAGGAGGAGCTGTAAGTGGGACTCAACCCCTCCTCCCCCTCTTAAAAGGGGTATTGTTACAATGAACAATGTAAAAGGCATGTTGATATTTTTTATTGCAATAATTATTGCACTTTATAATTCGAAGTCACCATTATTTCAGCAAAATAATCACAGTAAACCGTTATATATACAGAGCCCTTCTGTCCTGCAGTAGACATGCCTTTCCTTCAGTGGTATTGATTGCCCACTGCACAAATCCCAGCCCATCAGTTTATACGAGTGATGGCAAGTTGGACACCATTTTGCCACTCAAGAGGTAATGTATGGGTAGTCGAATGAGTTCTTTGTCAGGTGTGCAACAGAACATGGTTTTGCAGCACCTGCATAGTCTTGCATCATGTGTCTTTTCTCCTTCATGCCAACTTCAACATATTTTGTAACTAAAGTGGCACCCATGAACTCTATTACTCTGAGTACCTTTGTACGCATACAAGGTGCTTTGTAACCTTGATTATCATAAATATGATACTTTTTTCTCGTTTGGCCTGGGATCCAAAATAATAGTCTCTCATCCAAAGCTGCAATTGTATTAAATAACTCTCCAAAATGTTACATGTTGCACAGTGATCAAGATGACATTGGATTGGACATCTTACAATAAAACTTTAAAAAATGCAGTTACCCTGCACTTTTCTATCCATATTTGGCACATTTACATTTCTTTAGAATTCCATTGATGGTTTAATGAAAATCCTTGATTGTGAAAAAGTATAATTTCTCCAGCATTGGAACTTTCATGCATTCACATGCTTATAATATTCCCCGTCGTCAGGCTGGGAACCTCGGCATATTTATTAAAACATTTTCCATTGGGAAAAAACCACACTTTTGTGTCCTATCGACGTCCTTTTGGGACGCTTACGCATGACCCAATAGGACATAAGGTCTAAATAGCCCCGCCCCTGCGGCTCCCTTCAGATTTCAACTGTCTCCAAAGTAGTCCGGATCACCTCGTATTTCTACACTTTGTCAGGTTGTACTTTTTTTCCCAATATCGGGGAAAGCGTTGTTCCGCCCGTGTGCCACGTTTGTTTGTTTGTTTGTTTATTAATTTGTATAGCGCACCTGACCCACGGGTAAATGGGCGCTTAAGCTTCGAGTTACAGGCAAAGTAGGTCACAATTGTACAGTGATGAAGCAAAGGTATACTTGACAGGATAGCAATTAGTGCATAGACAATAATATGCTGACATAGTGCAAAATACATTCTTGCAGTAGGTATGCATTCAAACATGGTAGGTTAATTGTTGAGTAACCAGGTGATGACCTTAGTTCTGAAAGGCTGGAAGGTAGGTGTGGATTAGATATCCAGTGGAATGGTATTCCAGAGTTGTGAAGCCATAACTGGGAAGCTGGAACCACCAGCTCTTTTGAGGGAGTATTTGGGCACAGTCAGTTGTAGTGTATTAGAGGATCTAGTGGTTCTAGTGTTCTGTCTTAATGTAAATTTGTTGGTGAGATAGGGCGGGGCAAGGCAGTTGAGTGCTTTATAGGTGAGGCAGATGGTTTTTACATCTATTTTTTGTTGGATGGAGAGCCATTTGCATGCAATTCTGGTAGCCGAAATATGTTCTCTTCTGGGAATATTCAGGGCGGCACGGAGTGCATTATTTTGTAGAACTTGCAGTTTATTAATTACCGTTTTGTTGGCACCTACATAGAGACTATTGCAGTAATCTAGTTTAGATTGTATAAGTGCTCTGGCTAAGGTGAGGCAGTTGTTAGGGGAGATCAGCGGTCTACAGGCCCTAATTAGTTTGCCCGTGTAGGCCGTGGCTGAGGCAGTCCTATTAATTTGTTTGGCTAGATTGGTATTCGTATCGAGGTAGAAACCAAGGGTTTTTACACTCTTGGCGATAGGGATGGTGTTACCGTCAATGGTAAAGCTAGTGTAGCTGGGACTAAGTTTCCGAATGGCGTTGGGTGAGCCGACAAGGAGCAGTTCAGTCTTGTCATCATTCAGGCAGAGGCCATGTGTGGCCATCCATGCCTGAATGATGGAGAAGACTTCATTGATCCAATTGGCGTCTGAATTATAGTTGCCGGATAAGGTGAGGAGTATCTGGGTGTCGTGTGGAATGAAGAAAGTTTATGAAGGGGATGGGCACATGGATTGCCTTTATTGTCTTTACCCTCATCACTCTGCGGACAACTGTGATATCTGCAAGGGGTTCTCGCAAAAGACGTTGAAGGACCGTAATCAGCGTCTAATAACGTGGCTGAATGAAGGGGCCTACCCTCCATCTGAGGTAGGATCAGTGCACAGTCTGGCATCAAACAGGCCTAAGTTCCCTGTAGTTCCTCGCCGTTCTGCGTCGGCGGAGCCTCTGGCAAAGAAGCCACGGCCTACTGAAAAGAGTCGCTCCTCTTTGGGGAAACCTCTGGCGAAAGACGCCCCTTCATCATCAAAGCATGGTTGTGTGGACCAGGACCGTAAATAAGATAAATCTTCCTCTTCATCTACCTCAAAAAGGATAAGAAAGACCCTTTAAAGCACTCCTCCTCAGGAGACCATCATAGGTCTTCCTCGAGTAGAGACTCTGCAAAGCACGGGTCTAGAGACTCCAAGAAGGCGGGATCGCCTAAAGAGTCTGCGCCACAACTACCACCGCCGTCAACGGGAGTCCGTCATCGACGGCTTCACTACCGCCCGTGCAGTCAATACCCGCAGTGGCCTCGTTGACCCCGGCGGCGACGATCGACAGGGAAGGGGAAACTCCTAGGTTTCCATCGTCGACGGTGGATCCTCCAGAGGTTTGGCAACCGGTGGTGTATGATAGTTCTGTCGGACGCCCTATTACAACAGGAATCGGCTTTCTCTGTATCGTCGATGGAGGAGGAGCGGGAACATGTTGATCCAACAGATCTCGGCTTACAGGTCGTTCGCCCGGCGACGACCTCAGGGATTCAAAATGCCCCCTCTACATCTTCTCTGCTAAATCCACAGTCTGTGTTGTCTTTACAAGTTTTTTGTCTATGCTGCAATCCCTCTTAAGCCCGTTAGATGCAAGATTGCCTCCCATGGGTACACCTCCAGTGATACCTGTCAACGACGTGGCAGGTGCCGCTCCACGGTCAACATCAACGGCTGGGTTGCCGGTCTCCCATCCAGTCAGCGAAGAACCCCCTGCTCACACCCGGAGGAAGGTGAATTACAAGACTCTGAGTCAAATCAAGGTCCTGGAGACTCCTTCTTGGACATTTCATTGTCGCCGTCGAGGGACCCTATGTGGGAATCGGATGGAGAAGTAGAAACTCCGAGAAGCCCGGCACAACCGTCACCTCCAGATGACATCAGGTCCTTTCATGTGATGATGGCGAAAGCCTGTATCGAATTTGGTCTGACGCCAGAGGAAGAACGGAAGGAATGCTTCTTATTTGACCATATGGGGAAGAGGAGAAAGTCAATCTTCTCGGTTCCGATTCTGGACCACGTTTGGCAGGAAGGCTTACGTACAATGCGCCAACATTTTCGGAGCCTGCAATCAAGGCAGGTTAGAAAAGAAATTTAAAGCCCCGGACTCTGCACCTAAGTGTTTGACCGCGCAGGCCTCCCCGATATCAGTAGTGTCAGTGGCGGCTAGCAGAAAAGCTAGAACGCAACACAAGTGCACAACACCTCTGGACAGTGAAACTAGAAGGCGGGATGCCTTTGGTAAGAAGGTCTTGGCAGTGGGAGTGACGACGGTCAAGGTGGCGAACTCGTTAGCTATTATGGCACGATACGACCGTGAAATGTGGCATCGCTTGGTCCACATCATGGAACAAGTGCCTGAAGAGCACAGGAAGACAGCCATGTTACTGGTGCGTGAGGGGGAGGAGGCATCGAACCACTCTATCAACATCGCTGTGGATTTGGCAGAGTCGGGATTCAAACAAATAAATAATGGAGTGGTGCTAAGAAGGTAGGCCTGGTTAAAATGTACGAACTTTAGGCCAGAAGTCCAGTATAAAGTTCTAGACATGCCATGTGAAGGTGAACAGTTATTCGGGGAAAAGGTGGACGACGCCCTTAAAGGCATGAAGGAAGATTCAGATACAGCAAGGTCACTGGGGGCGTTACAAAGTGGACAAGCATTTTGGCCTTTTCGCCCCTTCCGTGAAGTTTCGGGGAATTCCCGATTCGCCGCATCCAGGGATCGGAATTTCAATAGATCAACATACTCCTCCCAAGGATACAGGCGAGCTGTCCAGGCGACACGAAGAAGCCGGGATTTCCAGACTTCTAGGAGATGACAGTCTTTGTCTACTAAAAGTAAGCAATCAAAGTCTCAGCAATGACAATCTTCAGGACGTCCTGGGAGGCAGAGTGTCCCGTCTCGTCGACGAACGGGAAAGAACAACATCGGCCCTCTGGGTGTTGGACACGGTGAAACTAAGCCACTCTTTGCAGTTCAAGATCATGCCATCTCACATTCCACCTGTGTATTCGGCACAACCCCATCTTCACATATTGCAGCAGGAGGTGTTTATGCTGCAAAAAGGGGCTATAGAATTTGTTCCGGTGGCCGAGAGAGACCATAGGGGTTTACTCCCGTTACTTCGTGGTAAAAAAAAAAAAAACGGCAAGTGGTGACCCATTCTGGACCTTCAGGCATCGCAGAGTCTTGTTGAGAGCTCGAAGTTCAAAATGCTTACGCTTCAGGAGGTTATCCGGTCGATACAGCCAGAGGATTTTCTGGCGTCGTTGGACTTGCAAGACACATATTTCCATATACACATCGACGGCGCAGAAAATTCCTGAGGTTCGTGGTGGGTCAGAGTCATTACCAGTTCAAGGTGCTTCCATGCGGCCTGAAATCGTCTCCCAGGACGTTTACGAAATGTTTAGCTCCGGTGGCAGCATGGCTACGAAGAAAACGTCATCACATCTACCCTTACATGGACGACTGGCGAATAAGGGGCTCGTCGCCGGCAGTGGTGCAAGCAAGCCTAGATGTTACCATGCAGCTACGACGACGGTTAGGTTTTGCAATCAACTTCGAAAAATCCTTTCTGGCTCCGTCAAGGAGCTTGGTGTTTTTGGGCGCAGAGTTCCAGACTCTGTCAGGACTGGTGAAACTTTCTTTAGAGAGAGTTCAAAAACTCAAACAAAAAGCAGAGGAATGGAGAACTGGAACCAGAGTGTCAGTCATAAGATACATGTCGCTTCTGGGAGCCATGGCGTCATGTATTCCGCTAGTGAAGAACTGTCATCTCTTCATGAGACCGATACAGGAATTTCTGGCAGACCGATGGTCTCAAAGTCGCGGATTGTGGTCCGACAAGTTGAGGATCAGCAGCGAGCTTCTAGAAGCACTTCAGTGGTGGCAACTCTCAGACAATCTGACAAGAGGGATGCCTCTGCTAGAACCGGAATTTCAATTGACAATTGTGACGGATGCATCTCAAACAGGATGGGGAGCCCATCTGGGATCCCTACAAGTTCAAGGCTGATGGTCCCCAGGCGAATCGACCCTTCACATCAACGTGCTGGAACTAAGAGCGGTACGTTGGGCTCTGAAGTCATTTTTGCCGCGCATACGAGGATCAGTGATGAGAATATTAACGGACAATACGACCACAATGTTCTACCTCAGGAAACAAGGGGGCACTCATTCCAGAACGCTCTTATGCGAGGCTCAGGAACTATGGCATTGGGCCCTCAAACAAGAAACAAGCATAGTGACGTATCACCTATCAGGGGGTGAACAATGTACAGGCAGACTCTCTCAGCAGAGAGATGAACCAACTCCACGAGTGGGAGCTGAACAATCAACAAGTGTTGAGCATCTTCAGGAAATGGGGTCGTCCTTCTCTGGATCTCTTCACAACCTGGGAGAACAAAAAGTGCAAGCAATTCGCCAGCAAATGGCCACAGCCCAATTCGCTGGGGGATGCGTTCTCCTTCCCGTGGACGGGCAGGTTCGCGTACGCGTTCCCTCCGTTTCTGCTCATTCGATGGACCCTCCAGTGGGTTTACAAATATCCATGCCGTGTGATTCTAATTGCCCCTCACTGGGCGAGACAGCCGTGGTTTTCGGACCTGCTCCAACTGTCCATGGCAGAACCAGTGAGGTTTTCAAGTGACACCGGACCTTCTATTCCAAGACAAGGGAGCAATTTGGCATCGCGACCCGGGCTCCCTCAGCCTGATGGCTTGGCTCCTGACTTCTCCGAGTTTGGAGCCCTGAACATTTCTTCAGATTGTCGCCGAATTTTAGAGGCGGCGAGGGCTCCGTACACGAATATTTCATATGCATGTAAGTGGAAAAGATTCTGTGTGTGGTGTAAGGATCAACCGGAGGTGGACCCGTTGAACATTTAATCGGAGCAAGTTCTGCCTTATTTGCTACACTTGGCGAAAAAAGGTTTGTCTTTCTCTTCCATAAAGGTTCACTTGGCAGCCATTTCAAGATTTACTTGAAAAAGGCACTCGACTCCGTTGTTCATTGATCGGCTAGTCAAGCCTTTCCTGAGAGGGATATTTCAGACTTTTCCTCTGGCCAAAAAGTTCCCTCCTAATTGGAGTCTCAATCTGGTCACCCCTCAAATTTTTGTCGTGGAAAATGGCCTTTTTGGTAGCCATAACTTCAGCAAGAAGACTGTCGGAGCTGCAAGCGTCGGTGATTGATCCCCCATACTTGGGTTTCTTCAAGGACAAGGTGGTGTTAGCAACTAACCCTCATTTTATACCAAAGGTTCCAAATACATTCCACAAGCACTCTTCGATTGTGCTACCAGCATTCTTCGTTGCAGCTTCTTCTTTCGCAGAGAAAGCTCTCCATACGTTGTACGTCAAAAGAGCATTGAAGTTTTATCTCAGTTGTACTCAAGAATTCAGGCGTACGAGACAACTGTTTGTAGCTTATGGACCCTCTGTAAAGGGAAGACCAATCTCCAAACAAGGACTAGCCCACTGGGTTTCGTCAACTATTGCCTTCTGCCACTCTAAAGCGGGGAAGCCTCTGGAAAGGCGCCCAAAGGCTCACTCGACAAGATCCACCGCGTCATCGGCGGCATTGTGGTCCGGAATCCCGCTGGTGGACATCTGTCAGACGGCCTCCTGTTGGTGCTGCATACATTTACTCAGCATTATTGCCTGGAGCAACAGCATGCAGCAGATGTGCAGATGAGACGGGCAGTCCTGCAACACCTGTTTCAGTAAGGTAAGCCCCCACAGAGGGGGGTACCCTCCTTTCAATGTACCATGGTTGTTGGCCTTTCTTGCTAATTGCATGTTACTTTCCTGTAGTATTGGTTTGCATTGCACACCTCCAGGTATAAGAATACTGCTATGTAATCTATTCTAAGCATGTGAATCCATGAAAGATCCAATGCTGGAGAAGGGAGTAGTTTCTTACCTGTAACTCCATTTCTCCAGCGTTGGTATCTTTCATGGATTCACATGCGCCCGCCGGCCTCCCCTGAATGCAAACTTGGTATTTCCCCTACTTTGGGGGTTAAAATCTGAAGGGAGCCGCGGTGCGGGGCTATTTATACCTTACGTCCTATTGGGTGATGCGTAAGCGTCCCAAAAGGACGTCGATAGGACACAAAAGTGTGTGTGTTTTTTTTCCAATGGAAAACATTTGAATAAATATACCGAGGTTCCCTGTCTGACGGGGAATATTCTAAGCATGTGAATCCCTGAAAGATGCCAACGCTGGCGAAATGGAGTTACAAGTAAGAAACATTCCCTTTTATATTGTATCATTTAACGTGAGGTATTAATAGTTTTCTTGAATAATTAATTTCTTTCTTGAAATTATCAACTATTCCTTCGCACAAGTTATTATTTTCAAGTGGTTAAAGCCGTTTACAAAGAAGAAACACATCAGAATTCCTATCACTCTGAGCACAGCGATCAGGAAGATGAATCGGAGGCAACGATATCTCATGGGAAAGAGGGACAAGGACTATTGTACATCTGTTCAGAAACGTCTATATGGGAGGGCAAAAGGGGCACTTGCCCCCATCTACGAGTCTGGCTCCAGAAGGGTGTCTGATCAAAGAAAGTTGGTTCCCATTGTTCACCAAACGTAAAAGCACACATCAGGATATTTTATGGCGTTCTGCTGAGGCTCTAAACCAATTGCATGGCTGATATTGGCTTTCACTACAGAACAACTGCTGTGGTATTCTCACCTTTCTGCAAGCCATTTGAGTGGAAGGGGATTCTAGACAGACAAGAGCAGACCAGATATTACAGAATCTCTGGCATGCATATTTTAAGGTCTGCTTATTTGACAGAAAAAACGTTTTGCTGTTTATAAAATTCATAGAATGGAAATGCTGGGACATAGAAGATAGGAAGAGACGGAATTGCTAGGCTAGGAGGAAGTGGATAGAGAGGTATTAAGATGGATTTCTGAGCTCTGACCTGGTGGGCAGAGGTTCAGAAGGCCAACCTAGTTTCTTGGAACAGGGTAACCTTCTGGACAAGCAGACCAATCAAGGTAGTTGTGGCAGCAGTCAAGACTAGGTCTCAGGAGGGGTGAGGGTGACTGAAAGACCTCAATGAGCACACAGAGTAAAGGACACTTACAAATCCCTCTAAGTCAGCTGTATACATATCAAAAATACAAATACATTTATTCCAAGGCCTTTGCTATTCAACACACAGTAAGAAAATCATAGCAATACTATAAAACCAACACAATCCTATCTTTACACATATATACAAGACCAAGGGGGTCCAAAGGATGAATGAACCAAATGGGTCCGTAACCTAAACAGGGAAGGAAGCAGGCAGTGCAAATAGTCTTTAGGCCCTTCTGCATCAAACACAATCCTAACTGAAAGGCAGTCCAATCCCTAAAATGAGGGGAGCCTATTGCTCAAATGTACTTGCAAAGCTGGCGCACACAGTGGTTCAAATGGGCAAAGCAGGGTCTTTTGTAGGGGCTGTAGAAGCTCAGGAAGGTAGGTGAGGTGATGCAGAATAGGTCCCCACTAGTCGAGGAGGGCCTCCACTTGAGGGCAGAGTCGATTCCAACAGTTGGGAATAGTTTGCTAGTTGACACTAGCAGTGGAAAGAAGAGGGTCCCTCAGGGGCCACTCATGCATACAAATGCATGGGTGCACTAGGGACCACCTGTTAGGGTTGCAATTACTCACCGACCCCCGGCGCACTCCGGACCAAACTTCGGCAGTCGAGTCCACTTCGGTTGCAGGTTTAAATGTGGCAATCTGGCAGCTCTGCAGCTTTCAGCTACGAAGATACAGCGCTGATTCCCCTACGGGACAGTGTCAATTTCTCCGCTCCTGGTGGATGGATCAGGCCAGTTCCACTGTAGCAGGCTACAGGGCACAGAGGACCACAGCTGCAATGAACTTGCAAAGTTCGTCACCACGGTTCGGCGACACGGCAACCGTGTAAACTCTGGTTCAGGCGCACTCACTTTACTCCAGACCTGGGAACGCAAGTGTACGAAATTCGGTGTGAGAGTGCTGTGAACACAGAGCTTGCGATGTGCCAAGTTTCAAGGCCCACCTTGAAACAGCGGCGGTATCGGGGCAAAACGTCTGCGAAATCTGGTCAGTCCACTGGTTGGCCCAGGGACACTTCCGAGGAGGCTTACTTGCAGGTTAAGATGAAGGTGCCGAGAATAGGTGGTCCCACTATTCTAAGCATTTTCAGAGACCTTCTAGGTTGACCAGATGCAGAGGGGTCCAGCGGGATGTCAGCGGGCTCAGGGTACCAAACCTTCCAGCAGGTCACCAGCAGTTCCTCGACTCGGCTTCTTAGTTCAACATACTTGGATCCTATCCTTTGTTCAGGGAGAACTCAATAGATCGACATGGTATGGGTGTTTGGGGCCTTTTCTTATCCAGAATCTCCTTTGCGTCAAAATGAAGAGGACCGAATGGGAGATCTGCTCACATACAGGCATACCATACGTGGACCAATCATGGATCACGGTGGTCTTTGGCATACACTGCACTCCAGACTCTCTGGTACCCAGGATGTGTATTGGAACCAGACGTTGCAGCCTACATCCTGGGGGCGCGCACACAAGGCATGCAGAAGCCCGCTAAAGCCTGGCTCTTTGCAGGAAAATGCATGCCCAAATAAGGACTGACCCGGGTCAGCTCGACCTGGGGAAGGTGAAGGGGCAAGATGGCCAATGGACAGGACAAAGAACCTCGTGGCATGGCCATTTTGGAGCCAGACCACCTAACCGTGCCAAATGCTGCTATCGTGGTTTACCTGGCAAGAAAGGGTTAAAAATAAGCGAAATGATAAGCTGCCACCAGCCCTGTCCAAGGCACATCTGCACTTCTCCTAAAAAATCCTTCGAGAGTATCTAGGGCCTTTGGAAATGACTAGATCGAAGTGCACAGTACTGTAAAGTACATTGTCCACTTGTTACATGTTGCAGAAAAACTGCAACTTGGACAAGAACTAAGGGAAACAAAGTCTCCCAGTACTGACTGTCTTTAACGGCATGTCAGTTTCCCCATAAGAAGTGAGCGAAAAGCCCAGAGGATTGCATCAGAAGGCTGTGCTCCTCGGGTAGAGTCAGACTATGGTGTTTAAACAAGAATTTTCTCTATTTTTTCCAGTCAATTGAGCCTCAAACTACACCGATTCTTCATCCGATTAATGGGGACCCATTTTCGGAAGCTTCTACGCCCTTCAAGGGCAAATTGTCGTCGAACTTCACTTCTTGGAGGATTCCAGAAGATACTTGAGGCCTGCCCCGCGTGGACATGGCCTAAGACAAAGGAGACTCAACGCCTCTGTACAGAATCTGCTCAGGATGTGGACTAAGAACGTCTTCAGGGAGGATGGGCACTCCCGGTGCCTTTACTGCCTACACTCAGACAAATCGCACCTGGAGGAGGCATGTGCGTTCTGCAAGGACATGTCCTACCGCACCATGAAGGACCGTCACAAGCGGCTCGCTGACTGGCTGGAGACGAAAGAACCCGGCGGCAGGTGAGCCCCGGCAACGTTCTTCTCCTAAGAGAAAAACTGAGCGGCGTGGGTACGTGCTCCTCGGGAGCCAGGCTGGGCTCAGCTTAGCCGACACCGTCAACCACGAGCCAACACTCTGGTTCAGCGAAGAAAAGGAAGTCTGAGCAACCGGGTAAGCTTCGGGAGAAGGCCCGGTCATCTCCGACGGAGAAGGCCAAGGGGGAGCGAGGTGCTGACCCTCCCCCCACGTTGAAGGTCGTGAAGGCCCAGGTTCACCAGGCCAAACCGTCTATTGAGGGAGTGGTGGCATCCCTGGTGAAGGCAGCAGATACGGGTTTCCAGGAGGCATCCACCAAAACGAGCGTTTCCCTGCCCGTCCGGAGGGAATCTTCATTCGTGCCCATTGAAAATAGTCCTGTGAAGATGCCGCTCATCTCCCCGAGACTGTCGCCCCTGGCCAAGAAGAAGGGGGGCGCAGTGGTCCAGATAGACTCCGAGATCTCTTCTGAGGAGGAGCTTTCAGGCCTAAAGGTGGTGCTGGACAAGAAGTTCGCAGAGGCCAAGTCATACGGGAAGGACCCCGACGAGGCAGAATGTGGAGATCGATGAGGGAACCGACGAGGAACAGCAGGGCAGGGAGGAACCGGACACCATGCCGCTCCCGACACTCCCGTCGCAACCGCCTCTACCACCGATGGACAGACCGGAGGACAATCCTACAAGCTCTGCACATCGTGTGCACGGGGACACGGACAAGGCTGCCCATGCCGACGGGCGATCCGGTGCCTGTACCGTCGGAGGATCCACTAACTAAGAGGAGACGAGTCCATCCTCCTCCACCATACCATACCTCCCCTCCATCTCCTCTGCCGAGGGATGAGACGGAGCCGGATACGGCGACGATGGGTACGGATGACGGCGACAAAGACGGAACGGATCTCCCATCGCCGGTACCCTGGGCTTCCACCCCCCGCTCCTCCCCGATGAGATGGGATCCTTCCATTGCCGTGATCTCCAGGGCTTTGACCTAGGAAAAGAATCAGGAGGGGCTCCTTTATCAGCAATGAGAGGCCAAGAGGAAGACCATACTCTTGGTCCCGCTGTTGGACGATATCTGGGACAAAGGACTGTCCCTCCTGAAGAACCCATCCTCGACCCTGGCGAAGAGAGACCGGTACGAGAAGAAATACCGGGTTCCAGATTCTGCACCGATGTGCCTCAGAGCACAGCCGTCCTCCGACTCAGTGGTCTCGCGGCGGCCAGGAAGAAATCTGCAGGGTCGGCAGCATTGACTTCCACTTCCCCACCAGACGGTGAGGGGAATAAGCTGGACGCAATGGGACGACGGGTCATCTTGTCTGCGGCGACGACCATTAAGGCGGCCAATGCTCTCGCTATCGTGGCCCGCTACGATAGGGAGCTGTGGATTTAAATCGCCCCTCTCCTGGACTTCCTCCCAGACAAGAAGGCGGAGGCCCTTGAGATACTACAAGAAGGCGAGGTGGCTTCGGACCATGCCATCACGGTGTCCACGGACATCGCTGACACCAGGTTCCGCCAGATGGGCAACAGTGTTTGCCTTCGCTGGTGTGGTTGTCTCAAGGCCACCAACTTCCGTCAGGACGTCCAGGCAAGGGTACTGGATATGCCCTTCAACGGAGACAACTTGTTCGGCAAGGCGGTGGACAAGTCACTGCAGGCCTTCAAGGCAGACACTGAGACGGCCTGTGCCTTAGGCACACACCAGCAACGACGTCCGTCCTTTCGGTCCCCCGGAGGCAAATCACTGGGTACCTACAAAGGATTTGGTACCAGCTCTTCTCCGTACCATCAAGCGGCCCGTTCTTCGTCTCAGGAAGCCTACGGAGACCGCAGCAAGGCCGGAGGAAACCATCGTCGTCACCAAGGGACCCAAGGTGGCACGGCCTCGATAAAGCAGGACTGAACCAGCCAGGACGTCGGGCCCCCACCCGAGCACCCAGGTGGGAGTCTGGCTGGTGAACTTCGGCGTGTGGAAGTCTGACCCCTCACAACACCTACACACAATATACAGGCAACCCCCACAGTGTACACATTACATCATACATTTAAACAGCACGTTATTCCCGTAACAATATTTCTCCAGAATGGGGTCTGGCATGGATTCACATGCTCATGAATATTCCCCGTCGTCAGGCTGGGAATCCTCGGTAAAGAAAAAACCAGTATCAGTTTCGTTTCTGATCTGTCTTTCGTAGTAATAACCAATCACTGGTCTCTGCGTCATACTGACCACAGCCAATGACTGCCCTCTACCTAAGCACCGCCTCTGGCAGCCATCTTCAGATTTTTACCGCACGTTCATGTGTTGGGATCCTCGTGCTATTGCTCTCGAGCGTTAGTGCTATTTTTTCACGTTTTTTCTCAAAAACTTCGTTTTTTTGGTCAAAGAGCCTCAAGCTCCACCGACTTTCCATCCGATCAACGGGGACCCGTGTCGGATTCGTCTGCGCCCCTCAAGGGTGAAGATTTCGTCGAGCTACGCTTTTGGAGGATTCCAGAAGCTTCTCAGGCCCGGACATGGCCCAGGAGAAGGGAAGCTCGACGCCCGGAAAGCTGTTCAGGATCTGCCCTGGATGCCAGCTGCAGAACGTCTTTAAGGAGGACGAACACTCCTTTTGTCTCTACTGCTTACATGAGGACAAGACGCACGTGGAGAAGGACTGTGCGTTTTGCGGCAATATGTCGGAGCGGACCATGAAGGACCGCCATCAACATCTCGCCAACTGGCTGGAAGGGAAGAGCCCGTCGGGCGAGAAGAAGAGGAAGAAATCCGAGCGGTCTTCTAAGACCTTTGAGAACGCCCCGGCGACGGGGGTCCAACACAAGGCCAAGCACCGCGAGTCCACTGGCACCGGGAGCGCCGAACGGTCGGGCTCTACGGGCGCCAGGCAGGGCGCATCCTCCCCGGCACCTTCAGCCACGAGCCAACGCTCTGGGTCGGGTAAGAGGAAGGGCGAGCACCCGGCGAAGCTCCTGGAGAGGCCCCGGTCGAGCTCGAAGGCCCCATCGGAGGGGGAGCGAGGCAGTGTCCCCCCCCTCAAGGATAAGGCGGTGAGCGCACCTAAGGTGGTGAAGGCCTTAATCCATCCGGCCAAGCCCTCTATCGATACTGTCGCGGCGGCCCTGGCTCAGCCTGTGGAGGCTACACCAGTGGTGGCGACCTCGGGGCTCAGAGTCTCCCTGCCACCTCGGAGGGAGTCCTCTTTTGTGCCCATCGATAGGACCCCTGTGAAATCCCCAGCGGGGAAGAAAAAGGGGGGGCAGGGCGTCGTCGTAGATTCGGCTTCAACCTCGGAGGAAGAGCTGATCGAGGTCTTAAGCCACGGCCTTGGCGTGGAAGAAGACCGGCCCGTCGGGATGGATCCCGACGCAGGTGACGACGACATCGTCGAGGGTGCCGACGGGGCCCTTGATCGCCCGTCGGATTCCCCTCTGCCAGCGCCGCAAGACAACTCGGCGGCCATTTTGTTGGCTATACAGTCCTTATGCTCAGAGATAAGGACGAGACTACCGTTGCCGACGGAGGAACCTCTCCCGTCGGGGGATCCCGAACCGGGACCTTCTGGTGTTCCCCCGGCCAAGAAAAGAAGGATTCACCCTCCACCTCCTTTTCAGCCGTCGCGCCCCGTCCAGCCCTCCTCCCCGTCCACCCGAGGGGATGATACGGGGACTGACACGGCAGCGACGGGTACGGACGACGAGGTATACGACGAGGATCTACCGTCGTCACCTCCCACCAGGGCTTCTCCGCCCGACGAGATTGGATCGTTCCACTCCATGATCGCCAGGGCATCCGAGCTTTTCCAACTCTGCCCTGAGGAGAAGAAAAAGGAAGGATTCCTTTATCAATGGCGCGAGGCCAAGAGGAAGACGGTCCTCGCGGTGCCTCTACTGGACGACATTTGGGATGAGTGCCTCGCCCTCCTCAAGAACCCTTCCACAACGCCAGCTAGAAGAGACCGGTACGAGAAGAAGTACCGGGTCCCGGACGCGGCCCCCCTGTGCCTCCGGGCGCAGCCTACCCCGGACTCCGTCGTCTCCGCGGCGGCCAGGAAGAAAGCGGGGGGGGGGGTGCGGCCTCCACATCGACTTCCCCACCGGACGGCGAGGGAAAGAAATTGGACGCTAGGGGACGCAGGGTCATCTCGTCTGCAGCGACGACGATTAAGGCGGCCAACGCCTTGGCTATCGTGGCCCGCTACGACAGGGAGCTATGGTACAAACTGGCTCCCCTGCTGGACTTCCTACCGGACGACAAGAGGGCGGATGCCCTGGAGATCCTACAGGAAGGTGAGGTGGCGTCGGACCACGCCATCACTATTGCGACGGACATCGCCGACACTGGGTTTCGCCAGTTGGGCAACGGCGTGTGCCTTAGGCGGCGTGGATGGCTCAAGGCTACGGACTTCCGTCAAGACGTACAGACCAGAGTCCTGGACATGCCGTTCGATGGGAACAACCTGTTTGGGAAAACAGTGGACGATTCCCTTCAGGCCATTAAAGCGGACACTGAGACGGCCCGGGCGCTTGGGGTTCTGCAGCAACGACGGACGCCCTTTCGGAGCAGCGGAGGCAAGGGCGCCTCCAAAGGTTCCGGCGGCGGTTTCTCCACCTACCGTCAAGCGGCCCGCTCGTCGTCTCAGGAGGCCTACAGAGGACGAGGCAAGTCTGGCGGACCCCGCCGTCGTCGCCAAGGAGGTCAAGGCGGCAAAGCCTCGTCGAAACAGGATTGAACCAGCCGTGGGGTCGGGCCCCCACCGAAGCACCCCGGTGGGAGGCCGGCTGGCGAGCTTCGTCAGCGTGTGGGAGTCCATCTCCACCGACCGTTGGGTGCTGGACGCCTTAGCCCGGGGCCACGCGCTCGAGTTTCAAAGAAGGTGCCCGCGCGTCCCCCCCGTGGCCAGGAAAGAGCTTCAGGTCCCTCAGCTTCTCCTGGAGGTAAAGGCGATGCTCAGGAAGGGCGCCATCGAACTCGTCCCAAAGAGGCTTCGGGGCTCCGGAGTTTACTCGAGATACTTCCTCGTGAAGAAGAAGACGGGAGGATGGCGCCCCATCCTAGACCTGCGACGTCTGAACAAGTTCATCAAGGCGCGCAGAAGTTCCGGATGGTCACCCTCCAGCACGTCCTGGGTCAGCTGAAGGAAGGAGACTTCCTGTCGTCGTTGGATTTGGAGGATGCCTACTTCCATATTCCCATCCTAAAGGGGCACCGAAAATTCCTCAGGTTTGTGGTCCAAGGGCGTCACTACCAGTTCAAAGCCCTCCCCTTCGGACTTCGGTCGGCACCCAGGGTATTCACCAAGTGCCTTGCACCGGTGGCGGCGCAGCTGCGCCGCGAGGGGATCCACGTCTACCCCTACCTGGACGACTGGCTCATCCGAGCCAAGACGAGGGAGCTCGCCGTGGAGCACACGGCAAGGACCGTCCAACTTCTCACGGACCTGGGATTCTCCGTGAACTACGCCAAGTCCCACCTGGTACCCGCGCAAAACGCACTGTTTCTGGGAGCGAAGCTCAACACAGTGTCCCTTCTGGCCTCCCTGTCGGAGGAAAGGACCAGGTCCATCTTGGGCAAGGTACAGCGGATGTTGGTTTCCGACGCGGCCAAGGTGAGGTCCATCAAGTCCCTCCTCGGAATGATGTCTTCTTGCATCTACCTCATTCCCATGTGCAGGCTCCGGATGCGCCCGTTGCAGGAGTTCCTGGACGCGCGCTGGATCCAGACGACGGGCGGCTTCGAGGAGAGGATCACACTCGACGAGAGTTTCCGCCGAGCGGTCCGGTGGTGGGGCACCCGTGCGCATCTGACGGCGGGCATGGACTTCCAGACCCCAGACCACCAGGAGACAGTGACCACGGATGCCTCCCTGGAAGGGTGGGGAGCGCACACCGAAAATCTGCACGCGAGAGGCCTTTGGCTCCCGACGGAGAAGTCCCTCCATATCAACGTCCTGGAGCTCCGTGCAGTGTTCTGGGCCCTCAGGTCCTTCCTTCCATCCCTCAAGGGCAAGGTGGTGAGGATCTTCACCGACAACACCACCACCATGTTTTACATAAGGAAACAGGGCGGAACCAGGTCCCCAGCACTGTCCAAGGAGGCGCAGGACCTGTGGCATTGGGCCGTCGCCCAAAGGATGTTTCTGGTGCCGTTTCATCTGGCAGGGATAAAAAACACCATCGCCGACTCACTCAGCAGGGAGCTGCGCTCGTGCCACGAGTGGGAACTACGGCAGGATCTAGTGGATCGCCTCTTCCGACGGTGGGGCACACCCCAGATCGACCTGTTCGCGACGAACTCCAAGTGCCGGAGGTTCGCCAGCAGGTTTCCCCAGGCGAGGAGCATGGGCGATGCTTTCTCATTCCCCTGGGAGGGCCTGTTCCTCTACGCGTTCCCTCCTTTGCCACTGCTAATCCGGCTCGTCAACCAGCTCAAGAGGTCACGGTGCAGGATGATCCTCGTCGCACCTGCGTGGCCGAGGCAGATATGGTTCCCGGACCTTCTGGACTTGTCAGCGTCCCCGCCAATCAAGCTGCCGGTGGACGCGGATCTACTCTCCAGGGAAGGAGGCGCCATCCTCCACCACGACCCGAAATCGCTGAACTTGCAGGCCTGGCTCCTGCAGCGCTGGAGTTTGGAGGATACGACATACCGGCCGATTGCAGAGAGGTTCTTGCAAAGGCCAGGGCGTCCTCGACTCTTAAATGCTACGGACACAAATGGAAGAGGTTCTCTGTCTGGTGCCATGCACAGAAGATTAACCCTCTACGGATTACGGCTCCCCAGGTACTGCCGTACCTGCTGACGCTGGCCAAAGCTGGACTGGCACACGCGTCCATCAAGATTCATCTTTCTGCGATCTCCCAATACACCAGAACCACGGGCCGGACGTCCTTGTGGTCTCATCGTCTGGTGAAAGAGTTCATGAAGGGACTGTTCAGATCGTTCCTGCCGGTGAAGGCTCCAGCCCCGGCATGGGAGCTCAACGTGGTGCTGACCAAGCTCATGAGACCTCCGTTCGAGCCTCTGCACTCGGCCCCGTTGAAGTTTCTGTCGTGGAAAACAGCGTTTCTTGTGGCCATCACCTCCGCACGACGGGTGGGTGAGATCCAGGCCCTTTCCTGCAAGGCCCCGTACTTGACTTTTCACGACACGAGGGTAGTGCTCAGGACGCACCCCTCCTTCATGCCCAAGGTACCGTCGGACTTCCATCTCAACGAACCCTTGGTGTTGCCTGTGTTCTTCCCGTCGCCTTCGTCGCCGGCTGAGAGGACTTTGCACTCGCTGGATGTGGCTAGAGCGCTGAAGTTCTAGGTGGACCGCACAAAGTGTTTTCGGAAGACGTCACAACTCTTTGTGAACTTTGGACCTGTCAATCAGGGGAAGGCTCTCTCGAAGGCTTCCATTTCCAGATGGCTCTCCGGCTGTATCATGTACTGTCATCGGTTGGCAAACCGACCGCTGCCTGGCCGTCCGAGAGCCCATTCCACCAGAGCGATCGCAGCTACCACGGCGTTCCTTTCTGGTGTGCCCCTGCTGGACATATGCAGGGCTGCTACGTGGAGGTCGACGCACACCTTCACGAAATTCTACTGCGTCGATCGGGATTCCAGGGAGGAGTCCAGGGTCGGCCAAGCAGTGCTGCGCAACCTGTTCGCCTGAGGTGAGCCTGGTGAGGAGGTAAGATGCTTAATGTTGAGTTTGATGTAATGCTTAATGTTGAGCCTTTGCCACCTCCCGTGGTTGTGCATGTGTGTACTGCTATGTATTCTTTATTCATGAGCATGTGAATCCATGCCAGACCCCATGCTGGAGAAGGAACAAGTTACTTACCTGTAACTGTTGTTCTCCAGCATGGGTCTGGCATAGATTCACATGCGAACCCTCCCGCCTACCCCTCTGCGGCTCTTCACTTGGTCATACTGCCACTTCACGTGCTTCCAAATCTGAAGATGGCTGCCAGAGGCGGTGCTTAGGTAGAGGGCAGTCATTGGCTGTGGTCAGTATGACGCAGAGACCAGTGATTGGTTATTACTACGAAAGACAGATCAGAAACGAAACTGATACTGGTTTTTTCTTTACCGAGGATTCCCAGCCTGACGACGGGGAATATTCATGAGCATGTAAATCCATGCCAGACCCATGCTGGAGAACAACAGTTACAGGTAAGTAAATTTTTCCTTAGACAACATTGCCATAACCACACACAGCATATACCCTTACACCCACTGCATATGCATTTCAACGTACACTAAAGCAGAAAATACATAATTCCAGGAACAATATTCAGCCAACATTAGGCATAACCCCATGCAGCATACGCAAGGAAATACATAATTTAGCCAAGGAAACACATAATTTATTAACAAAAATGTATGTGCCATTAAAAAAAAAAGCAACAGATCACATTACTGTGATACATAACATAGGCATTCAAGACTATTGTCTTAAAGAAATTATATTCATTTGATAAATGTATTCGATATATGGAAAAAACAATTGTCAATATGATCACATCTACAGTTTGTGCTACCAAACAAGAAAACATAATTTCTGTTGCTGGAAATAAACCTGCTTGACATAGCAGATCAGTTTGAATATTAAAACACATTTGTAGCCAGGATCCTTCCCACCAGCCTGAATTAGAATAATGTCAGGTAGCCTGACACCATTGTCAAAATAAACAGTTTACCCAGAGTTTCTTGCGATTTGCCACCTCGAAAAGCAAGCCATTCCACCTTGACATCACCAAATGGTGAAAAAGTCAGCGCTCGAGGCCCCTGCCAGTGGACCCACGAGCTTCCAACAATATAGACTGTTTTTACCTACATTAAAAAAGAAAACAGTTGAAATAACCAAACACGTTAAAAATACATTTTAAAATGCATACATAATACAATAATAAATACATGCATACAAATATACATACAGGCATGCTAAATGTAAATTGCAATAACTTGGCTTATATACAAAACAACATATGTGTACATATGCCTAACATACAATAAGCACAATTCCAGCTACAAACATTGTACGCATGTACACTGTACTAATACTGCACATATACGTATAATCATGTGACCTGAATAATGCTGCAAAAGACAAATACGCATGTATGCGTAATGTTAAATGCACTTACATTGCCAAAGTAGACAAATAATTACTTGCTAAACTCAGAATTAGCAAATACACAGAATACATACCAAACACTTTTGCTTATAAACTTACCTGGTGTTTCATTTTCAAAACAAATGTTAAATTCTTCAATTAAATCACAACTTTTTCTTTCACAAACAGTACATGCAAATAATGACCAACTGCACATGCATATGTATATCAACCAATCAACAAACGAAAACACTGTGCCGTACCTACGCTACAACAAACACTTGTGCTGTTTATGCTTTAGACAATGCCCAAAAATGCAATTTATTTGACCATGCCTATTAATATAAATCATTTCTATTGAATACAGTGGCCAGTGTCGGTTTAAAGTAAGTACCCTTTACAAACATATACTTTTTAAATAATATTGTTAAACTTGTCATTTAAAAATTGTATGCTTCTTTAAAATAAATAATGCATAGCCATGTAATTGCAGCAAATGTGAAAATGTCAACAACCACTACTTTTGAGTGTACAACGGGTAGTACATTTTTTTAAAATATAAAATCTGCTTTTACTACTGAATGCAACAGTTGTTTAAATGTGAACATTATACATACTAAAACCTACTTTTTTAGTTACTCATTTCATAATGCAAAATAACAATAAGGCACTAGCATTTGACAAAAATTAATATCCCAATAAACAAAATTCCAATACAAATATAGACACTACCGTACTATAAATAGTACTAGATAGAAAATATTAATGCACATGTAAGGAGTAGCATCTAATGTCCTCAATATGAATGTAGCCACTTTCGTACTGTTTATAGCACCATATACAAAATGTAAATAGCGTACCATAAATACTACTATATAGAATATTTTAATGTAAGTGGTAGCATGTAATATCCTTACAATTGTAACATACAGGTGTACTCACTTATATTTGTCATACTAAATAAAAAATACCAATGCACACGCCAGCTTACTAAGGGCACTGTTTACAAAATGGTAATACAAATGCAGGCACTAGCATATAATTAAAATCACTATATACAAAATGTCAATACTAAGGTAGGAACTAGCATAGTACAAATAGTACTATAGAAAAAGTTAATACAAATGTAAGTATTGGCTTCTAATGTCCGTACAATTATAAAGTACAGTAAACATTTGAAAATGTTAATACATTCTTCTCCAGTATGGGGTCTTGCATGGATTCACATGTCCATGAATATTCTCCGTCGTCAGACTGGGAATTCTCGGTAAAAATTAAAACAGTTTAGCTTTAAGCTGAAACTGCTCATCTCCTATGTAGCCTATCGGTGTCCTTTTGGTCGTACACCACACAACCGATTATACTCATCCTTCTGAGCTCCACCCTTGGTGGCCATCTTCAGATTTTACTGCATGTTTCTAGTGTTGGGAGTCCTTGTGCTTTGCTCCTCGAAAACCATTTGTTTTTTTGCTGTTTTTTGAAGAAATTCACAATCTCTTCATAGTCTACCGTCACGCAGTCTCTCCCAGCAGCAGGGGCCCATTGCCGGTGAAGATCTTCAGTCCATCGTCAGATCTTCAGCTTGTGGCGCCAGAGGCCCAGGCTAGGGCTTTGTTTGGAAAACCATGGTGGATGCCATGAAGAAAAGCCTTTTGTGAAAGCTGCGGCCTGAAGAATATCTTCATTGAGGATTGGCACCTCAAGTGCATTTACTGTCTTCATAACGACCAGGACGCGGACGGCTGTTCAATTTGTCAATCCTTTTCGTCAAAAATGTAGGACTGCCATTGGAAGTTGGTGGCGTGGATGGAGGAGGGGCAAGGACTCTGACGCAGCCTCTGCTTCTTCCAGGGCCGACGATTCCACAGAGCGGTACTCCCTCTGGTAAGAAACGCTCAAGATCCTTCGAAGATGCTTCACATGCAAAGATCCAAAAGAAGGCAAAATCACACTCTCCATTGCCTTCCTTGTCAACAGTCTCCATGGCTGTGGCACCCAGTTCAGGAAAGGATTGGTCTCCGTCATCGCCTCTGTTGACTGTTAGCATACCGGCTGGTGTGCTAAATCCGACCGCAAAGACATCGCTGACCTCGTCGGCCAAACGCAATTCGTCATCGAAGAACAAGTCATCGTAAGGACCTGTCACAAATTCACCATCATCATCAACACGAGCCTCGTCTGCAACAACTTCATCCATCAAGACCATTGCCCCGCAGGTCGACTGCCCTGTCGTGAATGCCTTGTCGATGACTTTGTCAGTGAAGTCTGCTAAGCCAACTCTTCCTTTGATGGCTGCTACACAAAGAGGTTCGTCAATGACTGTCACCTTTACCTCTGCGACTGTCACCTCGCCCAGGATCTCTCTCCCTCCTGGACCTCCTTTAGCTGTCCCAACAACGATCACATTGACAACGGCCCCTATTCCTGCTCTGCAGGCTCCAGTCATCGCCTCTTTCCCGAGGGGCTCTGATTATGTGAGGAACATGCCTCCTGCTCTGGACTTCCTGCCCAGGCCCACCAAGGCTGTATCACTCTTTACCCTGGATCCTCTGGGATCCCCAGAAGGTCACCAGCCATCTATACTTCTTCTGAAGAGAACCTTCCGGAAGGTTTTTACTCGGACCAGGAAGGTGGCCAAGGCGAACTCAACCCCACTCTGCCTATGCCTCTTCAGGGGTCACCAACCCGCGGGCCTTCCCAGCTGTTTAGCCCTACCAAGGGATTCAGGTCCAGTTCCTGCACCTGCTGTGCTGCTCCTGCACCCAGGGATATGTCCTTAGACATACTGACCACCTTACACACTCTGTTGGCTGAAATACAGGAGCGACTACCCACTGCTCCTGTCCCTGCTCTGGTGAAGAGGCCTCCTCAACAACCGACACTGCCTTATAGAGCCCCTGTTGCCCCTCGGCCTCTGCTAGGGGCACTGCCCCCCTGTGGTGGAAGAACCCATTCAAACAGACACTGGCACGAACAACACCAGCACTGGTACTCACACGGATGAGTTTGATGACTATGTTCCCCCGGAAAAGGATCCTACGGATGTCTATGTGCACGCCAAAGCCTCTCCCCCGGATGAGATTGGCTCTTTCCACTCTCTCGTCTCGAAGGCTGCCAAACTCTTCAACCTGGTACCAGAAGAGACGATAAAGGATGGTTTCTTTTTTGAACAGTGGCAGTCCTTCAAGAAGACCATCGTCTCGGTTCCTTTGTTGGATTACATATGGGAAGAGGACTTTACGATCTTGAAGGCTCCCAATTCCATGCCTGCTAAGCGTTACCGATTGCAGAAGTAGTACCAGGTTCCAGACTTGTCCCTGAGGTGCCTCATTTCCTAGCCTTCAGTAGACTCTCTGCTTTCGGCCACCGCCAGCAAGAGGTCCTCCAACCCCTCTTTAATACAAGGCAAAGGACGGTAAAACAGGAGGGGATCGCAAGGAGGGAAAAGTCCCCTTGACCTTTTCGACAAGGAACCATTACTTTCACAAGCCTTCGAGGATAGGAAACCTAAGACCAGGAAACAAGGCTGAAGAATCCTGCATTGTGTGTCGGAGGTACCCAGGCCTCTCCCACGTCGATAGTCAAGGCGGGGAGTATCTATTGCCCTTGCGGTACTGTCCTTGGCTCCTACAACAAAGCAATGCCAGTGAAGTCAGCACAGCCAGTGAGTTGGGGAGACGGATACCAGACCAGTCTGTGTTGAAGCCAAGGTTGCAAGCTGCAACATTGTATAGTGAACGCTGATGCTAACAGTGTATGAAGCGTATGTGGTAATCAACGTGAGTAAAATTGACAACAGATGAGCGAGTTGAACTTTGAAGCCAAGATACAATACCTTAGACCGAGTGGTCCATCACCTTGTGCATGCTCATTCCAAAATGTCTCTGTAAGATATCCAACTGAAAGGTGGTGAACTAGTGACAAAGAATTTTGAATTGAAGTGATCCTGCAATGGGTCAAGCAAAACCTTGTGCACAATCAAAAGTCTTTGATCTTAATAGAATACAAGAAAGTTGATGACAAAGTAAATTGAAGTTGGCCCGGACCCGGCGGAGGGAGATCAGCTCTGAGCTTTTTGGTTAAAGCAAGTTTGTGTTGAAAAGTTAAATTGGAATTAGTCTGAGCCCGGGAGAGGGAGACTAATTGAACCTTGTGTTGAAAGGGATCTGAGCCCAGCTCAGAGGTGCTAGAGAAGTCGAAGACTGTGCTAAGCTCGAGTGTACCACCTTTCTCATGCTGAAAACATGGGGAGGGGAAGACAACATCCCGAATATCCTGACCGATCATTACTTGGAATCTTTTTTTTTTTTTGCATAACCTTGTTTCCCACACTTTGTATTTAGAGGTAAGGATTGGCAATAGGTTAATTAGTGTAGGCCCTTTTATTTTGACAAGACACCACTAGGACTGCGTTATTATTATTTGATGGTCGTAGCTTGCTCCCACCTTTAGATTTAGGATTAGGTAGGTGTTTTTCCAGCATTGGACCTTTCATAGATTCACATGCTTGGATATTTCCCGTCGTCAGACTTGGAATCCTCCTGTAATTTAAAAATAAATATGTATACACTTTTTCCACAGGAAAAAGAAATACAATGTTCCCATTATTCCGATACAGGCACTCACTTATGTTGTCCACCCACCTCATTTTTGTCCCTTTTGACTCTAACCAATGAGGTGGCAGGGCTTAAACTCCATCCCAGGCAGCCATCTTAAGATTTTTCAGTGCAGTCGAGTGAGTAGGTGTAGCTCTTATGCAAAATAATTAGCTAAAACATGTGGTGCGCAACCATTTTGGACATACACTTCCATCACCGCAATGAAAGCCTATGTTTTCGTGGGCTCAGTAAGTAAACATGCTTTTTTGCAGCAGAGGCAAGGTCGCATAATGAGGTCAAATAAACTAACTGTGGAGCATATCTGTTGTATTGTCCGCTGAAGGACGAGCTAGAAAGGGAGTCGGAGCACTCTGCAGGTGCAGTGACAAGGGATACTGGGAACGAAGGCAAGCTGGGTTTTTCCACTTCTAGCTGGCTCTTCGCCTGAAGGCAGTCATAACCAAGAGGGGTGGGGATTCCCCCATAAAGCGAAGAGGTGTTCCTCTTGGAAAGACAGTTAGAATTTGGACCCCCGGGTAATGCAGTCTCGCTGAGAGGGAGGACGCTCCGCTCCAGATCCCGTTAGCACGAGTAATCTCTCTGCCTACCTGCTCTGGGACTAAGCAGTGTTGAGGTGGCCGAGATGAAGGTGTCTTCTGCAACCATTATAACGGTGGTGCATTTTCTTTGTTTATGTATAAATGGCTATATGTTATGTGTTAGTTATGTGTGTATGTATAAGGTGTGAATAAAAGGCCTATAAGGAGCCATTTTCTTTTCTCAGAACTATTGGTTTAAGTGTGATTTCTTGCCTATCTGAATCCAATAACTTGCTTTGTTAGGGTCATGGGGTAAAGCAAGTTTGAGGTCCCTCCACGTAGCCAAGCAAAAGCTAAACATGTTGGCGCTGTGAGCAGGGTCTTTGTGCTGACAGATGCCAAAGGGCCCTGCCAATTTGAGATTTCAAAGTTTTGGACTTAGAGAGGCAACAATTTGAGAGGAGAAAGTTATGTTGTAAGGTATTGACGATAGGGACGTGAAATATCCATTTGGTAGAATGAATTCCCTATTTAGGAAAAAAGGAAACTCTGCAGGTGGAGACTGTCCTGAGGTGACTATTCCAGGGTGGACCAAGAGTCTGTTGTCATGATTCCTGCCCCTCATGTCCCCAGCCCTCCAAGATGTCAGGCTGGAGCCAGGCCACGATCACCTACATGGCCCTCAAGGGCCTCTCCATCCCTCCAAAGACCCACTTGGAGTCAGACTTGGCGCTTGTGGCACCAGACTCACTCACTCCCATAGGATAACATTGGGGATTGGACTTGTAGTGCATTGATGGGGACAAGATGGATGCCCCCACATATTTCGGTTCCCAGAACTGCATGTGCAGTCTAGTCTTTTGGGTGTGGTTCAGCCCAGACACACCTGGGATACCCAGAGACTATTTAAGCCACGCCCAGGCTGAGAAACATGTTTTGTGTTTTCTGCACCTGCAGCGTGACACTCGCCGTGTTCGGATCGGTCTCCAGTAGGCCTGCATCTTTCTTCTGCGCTCAGCTCCTGCAAGAACAAGAACACCATTAGGAACAGCCTTACCCTGCGGCGCTTGTGCCCATCATTCATCGCTCCTTCTGCTCTGTGGGCATCTTCGGCGGTGTCATTCCCATCCCGGAACGCTGCTTCCTAAGGAAAAGGGAAAAGAACAGAAAGAAGGCATTAGTAAGCATTCAGCAAATCTTCAATTATTTTTAAGGATTGTATGAGCTTCAAACGCTTACCTGAATCCCAGCCGCTCTGTGGGAATTCTGTCTCCGGAGCTTCGCATCCATCTGCAAGAGGGAAAAGATGCTCCAGGTTAGCATGGAAACATATAGAGGCGCCACATACCGCGCTTCCTCGCCGTATTTCTTCTTCATAACCGGCATCCACGCTGAAAACATTGTGGCACCTAAAAGACACAAAAAAAGAACTCAGTTCAATACAAATACGAAAGGGTCGCATCGCGCTCTCACTCACCTTCAGCGCTACTCATCTCAGCAGCACTTCACCATCCCCGGACGCCGGCCATCATCTAAGGAAGGAAAGGAACGAAGTTAGAGAACTGTTCAAAAGACTCATTATACTTACCTGTCGGACTCTTGCCAGTGAAGTAACTAGGCAGCAACAAGCCTGCATCAATCAACGTGCACCTGCGCTGAAAGCAGGACGAAGGGTACACTTTCCAAGAAAACAAGGTGAGCTGTGGATCAAAGGGAAGGGTTGGACCCCGGGGAAGAAGGGGTTCAAGCACACAGAGACAATAGAGAGTTAAACTCTACCAATCCTGTGTTTCAGGCCCAGTCTCCAGTCGAGTAGACTCCAGGGAAGGGTTCGAGGTCGTAAGAGGTCAGAAAAGGCTGAGTGACGTCCCCGTGGATACCAGATGAGCGGGACATCCGTATGACAAAGTCGCACAGACATGGGCATGTGGTGCAGATCTGAGCGAGACCTGGGACACGAGTATAGGAGAGGTGGGTCCGGTCGAAGTGGTGGGCTGCCTGCAACAGGTGCCGATGGAGAAAGGAAAAGAGTGTTCAGCCTTAGGTAGGACGTGCTGGATTCTGTTGCATGCCTTTCGCAAGATGCACCAACAGAATGTGGAATGGCAGACGAGTGTCCTGAAATTGGAAAAGGAGCTGGCTGCTGAGAAACGGATTGCGTTAATGCAGTAGCTCCAAATGAAGTTGTATCATGATAGGCGGACAAATAGCAAGCAGTAGCCGAGCGGGCTTCTGCAAGGTTTGCCTGTTACAAATATGGAAAGAGATAAGGCAGAGTGAATTTGCATAAGGTGGCAACTGTCTTTGCCTCTGCAGGGGTGGATTGGGACCCCAACACATGGGATGGAGATGTATTTGACAGTACGAGTGTAGAGAGTGGTTCAGAGCCAGAGGTTTTGCCCAGGCCAGAATCTGGCCGTAAGGAGGCAACTGCTGAACCAGTGATACGTAGGCGAATGGGTTCTGATCAAAATAATCCCAGAGCAGGGATGGTGGATATGACCGTTCTCGAGGATTATTCTCAGCAGGAGATTGGGGAAATCCAGAGGGCTGGTGAACCCTTGATAATATGGATGGTCAGATTATTTGATGGAGGGGCGGCGGGTCTCTGTGTAGATGCGACGGACTCCACCAGGTTTTTGCCCAGGACGCAGGAAACCCAGGTGCAGGAAATGTTATGGGTAGGTCCCCCTCGGGAAGATGATCAGGGAGAGGTTCAAACATCTTTGCGACATCTAGCGGCCCAAGGGTGTAATCGTAAGTCTCTGCTCGCCTCGGATTGGCCAAGCGAGGAATGAAAGTGGTACACATTGAGAGAGGCCATACAACGGGTAAGGGAATATGCCATGAAAGTGGCAATCCATTTAGACACTCCTCAACACATGGAAATTGTAGCATTGTCTGTTTCTGCTAGGAATACCATTATTCAAACTGCTCCACCTGCGTATAAGAATGTCATTTTGACCTTATTGGTGGGAATGAGGGGCAAAATGACTGATGAGGTGGTGGATGCGATTAGACAATTGGCAGACCTAGGAGAATGGGGAAAAAACAGAGGAACGACCCAGGGAGCTGGGAAAGAGAGGGGAGAAGCGAAAGACGTACCTCTGGAAAGAGATTTGACAGTAGAGATTCTCGCGTATCCAGAAAGGATATGTTTTTAGCAGTGCTAAAAGGAGTGCTGCAGGAAGACATTGAAGGGATTGAGATGCAGGAAATGTATCAATTGTATAAAAAGCGAGGATTAGATGGGAAAGAGCGTTACAAACAAGTGAAACGACAGGAAGTACACAAGTCTAGGAATGAGGTGGGTCCTTCTGCACCACCTCCTGAGGAGGGAGACGTCGAGTCCCTAGGGATGTTTCCACAAACCCTCCAATTTATGCAGACTTGAGATAAAAGGTGAGTGCAATGGTGAAAATGGAGTCTAAAAACACACACACCATGTACGAATAGGATAGTGGTCAAACTCTGGTAACAACAGCCCACATTAAGGTAGGCATACAGCCTCATGTAAAGGTGAAATTATTTTGACTATCAGGAAACATACAGGAGGTTTGCGCCTTAATTGATACCGCGGCGGAGGCCTCATTGATGCATGGAAATCCTTTCAGGTTCAAGGGACGACATTTTACAATCTCAGGTTTAGGGGGTAAAGAGACCCCTGCTGTCCAGACTAAAATGGATATGAAAATTGGAAGTTTAAAAAGAGACACCTATTAAGTGTTAGTTGTCCTTATTCCCGAATACATTATTGGATTTGACATTCTAGAGGGGTTAACCCTTGGATTGGGAGGTAAACTGTATCAGTTTGGGGTGATTGCTTTATCAGTTTGGGGTGATTGCTTTATCAGTTTGGGGCGAGTGCTACTCTAGAAGTGCAATTAAAAATGCCCCGTTACAGGTTCAGATAGCCATAGCCACGAAAGAGCATCCATGAAGCAATATTGAATTCTTGGGGGGCAGAAGGATATTTCGGAAACCATGAAAGGGTATGCAGAAGCTGGTGTATTGCGTCCCGTAACCACAGCTTGTAACAATCCGATCTGGCCTGTTAGGAAACCGGACAGAAGCTACAGGATGACTGTAGATTATCGAAAGTTTAATAAACACACTCCTCTGTTAATACCAGCAGTACCTGACGCAGTAACTTTGATTGAAAATGTACAAAAATTTGGGGGAACCTGAAATGCGGTGCTAGATTTGGCTAATGCATTCTTCACTGTACCGATTGCTGATGAATGACAGGAGCCGTTTGCATTTTCCTGGAATGCGAGGCAGTATACGTTCCAACGCCTACCAATGGGATATATGTATAGCCTGACAATCTGTCACCGGCTGGTGGCAGAACACTTAGATAATATTGCGTGCAAACCGGATGTGCAAATTGTGCATTACATTGATGACATATTAATCCAAGTCAAAGATGAGCATAGTGTGCGAGTGCACCTAGACCTTATCAGAGAAAGACTAAGGAAGGAGGGATGGGAGATTAATGACACTAAAACCCAGGGTCCAACAGAGACGGTGATTATTCTGGGGATACAGTGGCACAATGGACATTGAGAAAGGGTGCCAAAAGCCAAGCAAAAGATCCTTGAGTTTGCTACTCCGAGGAATAAGAAACCAGCTCAGCAGTTTATTGGGCTGTTTGGATTCTGGAGACAAGACAACATATACCATATTTGGGGCAGATTCTTGCGCCCCTTTACAAAGTAACATGCAAGAAATTCAATTTTGAGATGGGGGCGAGAAGAAAAATGGAGCGTTCCAATTGGCCAAAGACACCATTCAGAAAGTACTTGATTTATGGCCGTTGAGGGATGGAGAGGTGGAACCCAACGTATCCGTACAGGATGTCTATGCCAATTGGAGTTTGGCAAAAACAGGACAGGAACGAGTGCCCTTAGGATTTTGGAGTCGGAAGTTGCCCAAGGCTGGTGACAGGTATACTGCATTTAAGAAACAATTGTTAGCATTTTATTGGGCAAATGTGGATACGGCACAAATGATGTTTGGTCATGATGTATTGATCCGACCGGAACTATCGATCATGCATTCCGTACTGAGCTCCCCTAAGACACATAGAATAGGGCATGCACAAGAGGCCGGTATCATCAAATGGAAATGGTGCATTCAAGATCGTGCCAAAACAGGAAAGGGCGGAGTAGCAAAATTACACAAGCAAGTGGCTGGGGTTCCGCTAGTAGATTTGGAGCCCGAAGAGGGAATGACAATTGGCGAATCTCCAGTCAAATGGGGAATCCCCTATGGAGAATTATTGAATGTGCAAGTGAAGCATGCTGTGTTTACTGATGGTTCAGCCAAATATGTGGGAATTGAGTGACAGGAAAGCAGTAGTGCACAATGCCAAATCAAAAAAGGTGTTAACCACCTCTGGAAAAGGGGAAGAGTAGCCAATTTGCAGAACTGTATGCCGTGTATCAGGCTTTGAAACAAGAGACGTCTGGGTGTTGTCACATTTTTACAGACTCATGGTCCGTGGCAAAAGGATTGGTTGTATGGTTGCCTACATGGCAAAAGAATGGATGGAAGATTCATGCTAAAGAAGTATGGGGAAAGAAACTATGGCAATACATTGCTAGATGCTAATGCATACTACAGTAACTGTGTATCTCTAGGCGCACATTGTGGAACTGATTTATTAGAACAATTGTTCAATTCTCTTGAAAATGAACATGCAAAAATTTCGGTCATGCACACAAGATCTGAGGAGGATGATTTGAAAGGGATTGCTAAATGGGCCAACCAGAAGAGTGGACATCTTGGAGATAATGCTTCTATCAGGTGGGCGCAAGACCGGGGAATTAGCATTCCATTAGAGGTTGTGAAGACAGTGATTTTACAGTGTCCCATGTGTCGGCATCAGAAGCAGAGATCTATTCCACATATAATTCATGGCACTTTGAAAAGAGGTAAATTACCCAGACAAATTTGGCAGATGGATTATATCGGTCCCTTGAATATTAGCCGGGGGTTAATAATATGCGTGTACCATTGTGGACAAACATTCAGGTTACTTAATGGTGTTACCATGCAAGAGAGCTACCCAATTGAACACAAATAAATTGTTAGATCAGGTGGCTGTGTATTATGGAGTTCCCTTACAAATTTAGAGTGACAGTGGGTCCCACTTCAAGGGAAAGTTGGTAAAGGAATTAAATGGCTCTTTCATGTCCCTTAACACCCCGAGGCTTTGGGGTTAATTGAGAGGATGAATGGAAAATGAAAAATGAGCTAAAACAACACGGCGCTGGTGCGTGGCCATTTTGGACATTCACTTCCATCACTGCAATGAAAGCCTATGTTCTTGTGGGCTCAGTAAGTAAACATGCATTTTTGCAGCGGAGGCAAGGTCACATAATAATGTCAAATAAAACTGACTGTGGAGAATAGTTGTTATATTGTCCGCTGAAGGTTGAGCCAGAAAGGGAATCAGAGCGCTCTGCAAGTGCAGTGATCAGGGATACTGGGAACAAGGGCGAGGAAGGGCAGCTGGGTTTTTCCATTTCTAGCTGGATTTTTCCACTCTGTGCTCCTTAAGCTTGTGATCTGCTTTCAGCCGAGGGCAGTCATAACCAAGAGGGGCCGGGATTCCCCCATAAAGAGAAAAGGTATTCTTCTTGAAACGACCGTTATAATTTGGACCCCCGGGTAATGCAGTCTCGCTGAAAGGGAGGCCGCTTTGCTCCAGACCCCGTTAGAACGAGTGATCTCTCTGCCTACCTGCTATGGGACTAAGCAGTGTTGAGGTGGCCGAGATGAAGGTGTCTTCTGCAACCATTATAACAGTGATGCATTTTATTTATGTTTATGTATAAATGACTATATGTTATGTGTTAGTTATGTGTGTATGCATAAGGTGTGAATAAAAGGCCTATGAGTCATTTTCTTTTCTCATGATTGGTTTAAGTGTGATTTCTTGCCTATCGAAGTCAAATAACTTGTTGTTTTAGGGTCAAGGGGGCCGTAAGTTTGATGTCTCTCCACGTCGCCAAGCAAAACAGTAGGTTATCCGCCACAGCTCTCCTGAGCTTTGTCCTATTATTCAGTTTTCTCCAATCTTTTTCAAACCATTCTTTTTTTACAAATGGGTAGAGCTTCTTCTGCCCTACACGCTGTGCTTTACAGCCCATGAAACTTTGTCTGGAAATAGTTGAAGGAAGATCCTGCATCTGGCTCCTCATGGCTATGGGGGACTCCAGCAAATACTGTCTTTGCCCTCTTGGCATACTAAGTTGTCACATTTGTCAAACCGTCACACAGAAAACCCTACTGGACAGGCACAGGAGACTCCTTCATCTAGAGAGTAAGTGCCATTCGTCTGAGGTTTATGAGTTTGTCAAAACAGCTCCTTTCATTTTCCTCAGGACCCGGTCAGATGCATGCTTCAAAGAGAAGAGGTTCATCAGTGGAAATGGGGTCAGCTCCACCTCCAAAAACTAAGAAAAAGGGTAAAAAGTAGTTAAGGACGTTCACGACAGCTAAAAACCCACACTTTGTTGTTAAAACATCAAAAGCGGCAGGTAAGACCTCCCTCATCGACTATAACAAGTCATCGCTCATGGACAAATCGCCCACACAGACAAATCGTCCACGAGGTCCTCTACAATAGACAAATCAGCGTCCAAGAGCCGATCGTTGTGGCTAAATTGCCGTCCACAAGTGCCTTGTTTACAAGGGATCAATCACGGATAGATGAATGGTCCCTCGTCCACGATTACCTGAGAGCCTTCGTCCATGACCGTCGACGGGAAGAGTGCCGTCCATGGCTAAACCTCTGTATTAGAGGGAAATCTCAGCCACGGCTATTTCTAAAGGCCCCACCTCCACGACTACTTCTTTGCCCACGAAGGAACCCTTGTCCACAACTAAACAGTCAACAGGGAATATATAGATGGGAAGAAAATCACTGTCTAATGGCCGTTCATCCACGACTCTTCCGCCGTTCATGGGAAAAACAGAAGTAAATCCTCTAACTCGCCCATCCATGGAGCACAGTCATACACACCCTGCCAGTGCCACATGTCTCAGTGGCTAATGTTAACCTGTCCCCCTTCTAGAAATGTTTAGACTTCCAGACATACTTTTACAAGAAGAATTCTCTGACATAGGAGAAGACAGGCCACAGTCTGTGCACCAAGGAGCACAGCCCTCCATGGCACTTGCCCTCGGCAGATACTTCAGACCCTTTTTAACCCTTATTGAAACAGTTGATTAAAGGAAGAAAAATAAAATCCTAGACAAATTTCAGAGGAGGCAAAGGGCCATTAGCCAAGAAGCTCATATCGTTCCAACTAGGAGTCACAGAAACATCTCCCCACCTCAGGGACGGATGGGTACTTCACTGACACAAAGGCAAAGGAGTGTCTCTCTCTGCCACAGTCCATAAGGGCAAAGGGCATCTTTAGTACTATCCCTGACTTACTGGCAAGATCCAGCTGATGGACAGTCGGACGAGCCTGAAGAGCTGGACATCCCCCAAGGCTCACCCCAACAAGATACTAACAAATGGGAGGATTAGGTTGTTGAGAAGCAATTAGCTCTTCACTGCCTGACGACATTGCTTCCTTTCATACAGTCATTGCAACAACAATGTTCGTTCTCCAAGCATCTTGCGCTGAAATGAAGTCAGTTCTCTGAGCATAGACAAGATAAGGGGGGCGTCCGCAGCTCTACCCATTCTAGACACCACATGGGAAGCAGGATAGAAGATCCTGGCCAATCCACTTTCCACTACGGCTTAGCTGGGAAAGAAATACAAGGCCCCACATAACCTGACTCAGTCATCACTGTTGCCGCCAGGAAGAAATGTGTGTATCCTACATCACCACTAACGCCCGTCGGCCAAAGAAGGCAGGAGGCAGGAAACACCAAGATGTAGGCAGGAATGTTTTGGCTGTTACATCCTTCTCTATTAGGACAGCCAAGGTCCTCACTATGACAGCGAGATATGACAGGAAATTGTGCCATAAGAGGTCCAGGTTCGTGGAGCACCTTCCAGACGAAATTCAAGACTAAGCAAGGGCCGTTTTAGAGACCGAGAAACAGCATCTGGCCCCATGATTCACTCAGCGGTGGAGACTGCAGAGTCTGTGTCAAGAAGATGGCTCATGGAGCGGTCCTCAGGGGCCAAGCATGCATGAAGGCGACCAATTTCAGATCTGCAGTGCAGGCACACATCCTCGATATAAACAAATAAAGGACCTTGCCTACAGAGCCAGCGGTGTGGGCTGCACTCCCAAAAACCACATTGTGGTGTGTAGTATTCTTAATTAATTTAAAATAAAAATATATAAGTTGCAAGAATCTGATTCTTCAATATTCTTTTATTCGCAATCGTACAGCTGCATTTGTCATTGTGCAGAAATAGTTTTATAGAAAACAACTCAAATCAAATTCCTTATTAATTCCACCAGGTGAAAGACCATCTAATCTCTCAATCCAGAAAGCTCTTCAGTACACTGAGAATCATGGACAAAGAAAGGCGTACCTTTTGTTCCTTTCGTGGCGGATCAGGATAGTTTTGTTCCAACAACAAGCCGTGTTCCACGCAAAGGGCCATGTCAATAAATCACTCTCCCGACAGATACCAGCCATCCTCCAGATACACGTCTCGGAGTGCCAGGCCTTTCTTTCCAGTAAAGACAAAGGACGGACAGTGGCGCCCACTCCTAGACCTGTGTATTTTCATCAAATGGGTAAGGCGCATAAGGTTCAAAATGACCACACCCTAACGGGGCCTCTCTTGGCTCCAGACCGACTATCTTCATGCTACAATCTACCTAGAAGCTGTGCATTTCGACATACCCATTCATCCAGCGCACAATCGCTTACTAGGGTTTACAGTAGGAGATCAGCATTATCAGTTCCGTGTGCTTCTGCCTACTGTCAGTCCCGGGTATCTTCACCAAATGTCTTGTCCTGTTGGCAACGTGCCTAACAAGATCAGGTGTACAAGTCTTTCTGTACGTTGACAATTGGCTCATCAGAGCAAACTCAAAGGTACAGACAACCAGAGTGGCCCATCAGATGAAAGACCATCACAAATCTAGTTATCTCCATCAATCACGAAAGGTCATTGGTTATGCTGGCATAGAACGCACTCTTCCTAAGGGCAGAACTAGATACCCGTATGCCGCAAGTCAGACCTCATCCAAGAGAAGAAAAGCTCTCCCAGCTGGTCAATGGTTTCTTAAGAACATGCACAAGCACAGTGCGTCACTACAAATCCCTGCTGTGCATGTTGTCATCATGTATATTGCTGGTTCCTACTTGCAGGTTGAGAATTAGACTAATCCAGGAAGAACCCACCCGACAATAGTTTCAAGCATAGGGCTTGTGGGAAGATATTGTGCACCGGTCACACCCTTTCCACCAAGCTCTACGTAGGTGGTGGGGGGGACAAAAAACCTAGAGCATGTCATGCCTTTTTCAGGCTCCCACTTCCACGCTTCTTCTCAGGATGGATGCATCCCTGTCAGGATGGGGAGCCCACCTCGGAGAGTTGCAGGCCAAGGATACATGGTCCACGCAAGAGTCAGAATTGCACATCGATTTTCTCGAACTCGGAGCTTTCAATAGGTAGTGAAATCCTTTCACTGGTACTCACAGGACAGGTGGTCACCGTACAAACAGACAACACAATCACAGTGCATTACACCAGCAAGCTAGAAGGTAACAGATCCACACTGTGGTCCGCAGAGACACAGCAACATTCCGATAGATCAACTGAGCAGGGACTTTGTCCACGTCCCACGAATGGGAACTTGTATGGACAAATGTCCAATGAATTTTCAAACAATGGGGTCACCCCCACATTGATCTTTTTGCCACATGCACAACAGCGAATGCCCTCTTTTTGGATCCATGCACCCAGAAGAGGTCCGGCATGGACAGGCAAGTCACTAGATGGTTTCCTGATGATAACCTGGCTAGCCAGGGTACTGAGTCTAGTAAGAAAACCCTTCAGGGTTATTTTAATAACCCTGGCATGGGCACGGAAATCAGGTATCCAATTCTTCTACACATGGCGAGTCCCACGCCCATCCATATCGGAACACACCAAGTACTACTATTGCAACAGAAAAAGCAAATCCTTCGCGTCACCTGGAATTTGTTCTCTCTCTCAGGGCTTAGTTGTTGATCAACAAAAACACACCAGCCTAACGTTGCCAGATGGATATTGGGATATTATTCGAGCATTCAAGGCACCCCCAGACACACCACATGCAAAGAAAGGAAAACTGTTTAAAACATGGGGTAGGACACAACAGCTCAACCCAAGGATGGCCACAGTAAGCGAATTGCTGCCCGACCTGATTCAGTTTGCTGCAGCTGTCTGGTGGCAGGATTCTTTCAAGGTTCATCTTTCGACCATCACGCCTTACTCCAGATGTACCAGAGTTACATCCTCTGTCTCAAACTCTGCATTTAAAGTCTCCATGAAGGGGTTGCCAATGACCTTCCCACCAGTTTCAGCACCTACTCCAAGCTGGAGTCTCAACACAGTTTTAACAACATCAACAGCTCCTCCTTACGAGCCCATCCACAAATACGATCTAATTTTCTCTATGATAAGGGTGCTTTCTTAGTGACGATCACATCAACAGACGAATCGGCGAACTAGAAGCCTTATCTACATATCCTCCAGTTACAGTCTTCTTAAAGGACCGAGTCACCCTCAGACCGCAGCCCAAGTTCCAGGTGCTTTCATATATGACTATGGCTGAATGCATCTTACTTCCAACTGTCTTTGCCAATCATGCCTCCATCTCTGGACGCGCCTGGCACTTGCTAGATCTATCGCGAGTACTCAAATTCTTCTTACAGCGCACTAGAACCTTTAGAGCATTTCCAAGATCATTTGATTCACTCGCGGTGCTGTGTTAGGGCCAAAGTATTTCCAAACTATGCCTTACCAAATGGGTGGTAAATTGCATTACCCACTGCCACAAAATCAAAGGCAACCCACTTACCAGTCCAGCTGCTGCCCATGGGGAGGGCATCTACAACAGCTTTCCAGGCGAGATTGGCCATAAAAGACATATGCAGGGCGGCTACTTGGAGCATGTCCCATATATTTGCCAAGTACTCTATCTAGACGAAAACCATGAAAGAGAGCCAGCTGTAGGACAAGATGTCCTGCGACATCTGGTTGCGCCGGGTAGGAGCAGTCATTGGTCTTTCCCTCCTTCCCTTCCTGTTTCAAGCATGCATGGGAGTTCAGGGTACTCTCTGTGGGTACTATTATTTACCTATGTGTGCTTCATTGAAGTAGGTGACATGCGTCCACTGCTTGGTATTGTATTCAAGCTTGTGAATCTTTGAAAGATCCACTGCTGGAGAAGTCTTAGTTACTTGCCTGTAACTGTATTTCTCCAGCATTGGTGTCTTTCATAGATTAACATGCTCCCTCCCGCCTCCCCGTTGAGGCTGCTCCTTAGGCAGGCATCATTAAAGCAGTCACTAGCAGGGCTCAAAATCTTAAGATGGCTGCCTGGGGTGGAGTGTAAACCCTGCTACCTGATTGGTTATTGTAAAAAGGGACCCAAATGAGGTGGAGGGACTACAAAAGTGAGTGCCTGTGTAGGCATAATGGGAAAACAGTATTTCTTTTTCCTCTGGGAAAGGTGTGTATATATAATGTTTTTTAATTTTTTTAAATTTTTTTTTAATTATTCCCAGTCTGATGACTGGGAATATTCAAGCATGTGAATCTATGAAAGATACTGATGCTGGAGAAATACAGTTACAGGTAAGTAACGAAAACTTCTCGCCCCCTTTCACCTGGCAGACGTAAAAATACAATTGCAGACTCTCTCAGCAGGGAGCTGTGGTCCTGCCATGTATGGGAGCTTCAGCAAGAGCAAGTGTCGCTCCTCTTCAGCGAGTGGGGGTCCCCTCAGATCGACCTCCTCGCAACGGCTGCCAACTCCAAGTTTCAGACGTTTGCCACCAGGTATCCTCAGCAGAGGAGCCCTGGGGGGTGCCTTCTCGTTCTCCTGTGGTGGTGGGCCCTCTTCCTGTATGCTGTCCCTCCCATTCCGCTGTTGCTACGTGTGATCAACAGGCTCAGACGCTGCAGGATCATCCTCATTTCACCAGCGTGGTCAAGGCAGATCTGGTGCTCAGACCTTCTAGATCTGTCAGTGTCCCGCCCATCAAACTGCCTCTTCTTCGTGCAGCCTTAGAATTTGGACACTATTCGCTGCCTGTAGAATGCAAGAAGGTCCTGACCAAAGCTAGGGCCCCCTCTACACTAACTTGCTACAAGCACAAATGGATGCGTTTTACAGTGTGGTGCCGGCCGCTGAAGAGTTTGCTGCTGCGTGTGAGTACACTGCATCTCCTCCCGTACCAGCTCACTGACCATGGCTGGCCTTGTGCACAGAAGAAGCTATTGTATCCAACAGGGTAACCCAGTTGCACTCTAAATGGATGAACTTGGTCCTTCCTGGTAGTTCTACAACAATTAATCCTTTCACTGAAATAAAATGTTTATAGCATGTTCATTAAGCTCATATTCTGAAAAGTCTTATTCACAAAAACAGTGTTTCTTTTAATTTCTCAAAACCCAACATGCCTTTTACCTGGACATTACACTATTCACAAATGTTAAACTTAAATAGATATTTTAAACAAATCCAAAAATTAGTGTCAGGGCATTTTTCCTCAAAGAGAAAGAGTACACATTTGTTCTTTTATAAACAGTCAACTCAAACACAGTGTTTTGCAATTAGCCAACGCGTTTTGGATAATTAATATCCATCTTCAGGTCTTTGAGCTGTCTTTCATGATACAGCTATTCCCACTACTGTTCATCTGTTCACCTATAACACGTGAATAATCACAAGTTACTACTGAGCTCCTCTACTGGCGTTTAATTACATGTTGCAATGTGTTAAAGAAAATGGTGATTAAGTCTAACCTCAATTGGTTCCTAATCGACTCCTACAGAAGTCTGATCTATAAAGAAATAAAACGCTGTTACTGATCTCTCCTCCCATGGATACCAGTGGTAACATATTAAAAGGGGCAAACTCAGATGGAGTTCAAACACTTCTCCAGCATGGGGTCTGGCATGGATTCACATGCTCATGAATATTCCCCGTCGTCAGGCTGGGAATCCTCGGTAAAGAAAAAATCAGTATCAGTTTCGTTTCTGATCTGTCTTTCTTAGTAGTAACCAATCACTGATCTCTGGGTCATACTGCCCCCAGCCAATGACTGCCCTCTCCCTAAGCCCCACCTCTGGCAGCCATCCTCAGATTTTTACCGCACGCTCAAGTGTTGGGAGTCCTCGTGTTTAGCTCTTGAGTTTTTTACTGCTTTTTCAGGAGATGTTCTCATTTTTTCGGTTTAATCGAGCCTCAAACTCCACCGTTTCTATTTCCGATAACAGGGACCCGTTTCGGAATTCTTCTACGCCCCTCAAGGGTGAATTTTTTGTCGAGTTTACACTTCTTGGTGGATTCCGGAAGATCTGCGGCCTACCTCAACGGACATGGCCCAGGACAAGGGGAGCTCGACGGCCGGATCCACGCTGTTCAGGAACTGCCCTAGATGCGGAGTATATAACGTTTTCAAGGAGAACGAGCATTCGCAATGTCTCTACTGCCTTAATGAGGACAAGACGCACGTGGAGAAAGACTGTGCGTTCTGCAAGAACCTTTCGGAACGGACCAAACAAGATCGTCGTTCCCGCCTCGCCACCTGGCTGGAGAAGGGCACAGCAGGTGAGAAGGCGAAGAAGAAGTCTGAGCGGGCTTCTAAGTCCTGTGAGGGCGCCCCGGCGACGGGGTCCCAACAGAAGGCCAAGCACCGCGAGTCCGCGGGGACCGGGAGCGCCGAAAGGTTGGGCTCTTCGGTTGCCAAGCAGGGCGCTACTTCCCCGGCACGTTCGACCACGAGCTAGCGCTCTGGTTCGGGGAAGAGGAAGTCCGAGAACCCGGGTAGGCCGCTGGAGCGGACCCGGTCGAACTCGAAGGGGGAGCGAGGCGCTGACCCTCCCCCCAAGGCGAAGGCCCAGGACGCACCTAAGGTGGTGAGGGCTTTGATCCACCCGGCTAATGCCTCTACCGAAGTGGTCGCTACGACCCTGGCGGAGCCGGCTGAGACTACGCCAGTGGAAACGGCCTCTGGGCCCAGAGTATCAGCCTCTGAGGAGGAACTGGTGGAAACCGAGAAGGGTCTCAACGAAAGGTCCATAGGCCTCAACGAGAGGTTCATAAACCTCAACGAGAGGTTCGATCCCAGGGTCCCTGCTGACGTGATCGAAGATAGCGACGATGACGACGAACAGGGCCCAGTGGAGCGGCCATCCCGTCCGTCGCAGCCATTGCCCGAGCCCCAGGATAGCTTGTGGCCATTTTGTTGGCAATCCAATCCTTATGTACCGAGATAAGGACGAGATTACCACGCACCCCGACGGAGGAGACAGAACCAGATCCATCGGGAAGCCCTCCGAACAAGCAGAGGAGAGCCCACCCTGCTCCGCCCTTCGTGCCTGCGAGACCGGTGGACCCCTCATCCCCCTCGCTGGACCCTAGAGAGGATATGGTGACGGATACAGCGACGGGGACGGACGATGACGACGGCGATGACACAGCGGACATCCCATCGTCACCCCTCCCCCCCCCCCGCAGGCGTCTCCAGCCAACAAGGTTGGCTCTTTCCACGCCATGATAACCAGGGCATCCAAGCTCTTCCAGCTCTGTCCTGAAGAACAGAAAAAGGAGGGGTTTCTGTACCAACGACGAGAGGCCAAGAGGAAGACGGTCCTCGCGGTGCCTTTACTCGACGACATCTGGGATGAGGGGCTTGCTGTCCTCAAGAACCCTTCCACGACACCCACCAAGAGGGACAGGTACGAGAAGAAGTACCGAGTCCCCGATGCCGCCCCCTTGTGCCTCAGGGCCCAGTCCACGCTGGATTCGGTCGTCTCGGCAGCAGCTAAGAAGAAGGCAGCGGGCGCGGCGGCTTCAACTTCCACTTCCCCGCTGGACAGCGAGGGCAAGAAGTTGGACTCTATGGGACGACGAGTCATCTCGTCAGCGGCGACGACGATTAAGGCGGCCAATGCCTTAGCGATCGTGGCCCGCTATGACAGGGAGCTTTGACAAGATAGCTCCCCTGCTAGATTTCCTGCCTGAGGACAAAAGGGCGGAGGCCCTAGAAATTCTGCAGGAAGGCGAGGTGGCGTCGGATCACGCCATAACGGTGGCAACAGACATTGCCAATACCGGATTTCGCCAACTGAGCAACAGGGTTTGCCTCCGACGACAAGGATGGCTCAAGGCGACAGACTTTCGCCAGGACGTCCAGACCAGAGCGTTGGACATGTCGTTCGACGACAACAACCTTTCTGGTAAGGCGGTGGACGAGTCTCTACAGGCCATCAAGACCGACTCGGAGACAGCCCGGGCCCTTGGGGTGCTTCAACAGCGACGGCCCTTTCAGAGCTCCGGAGGCAGACAGGGTGTCTCCAAAGGATCCAGCGGTGGCTCCTCCACTTACCGTCAGGCGGCCCGCTCCTCTTCCCAGGAGGCCTACAGAGGTCGCGGCAAGCAAGGGGGATCCCGCCGTCATCGCCAAGGAGGCCAAGGCGGCAAGGCCGCCTCCAAGCAAGACTGACCCGGTCGGGTTGTTGGGCCCCCACCGGAGCACCCCGGTGGGAGGCCGGCTGACGAAGTTCGTCAGAGTGTGGGAGTCCATCTCCACCGATCGTTGGGTGTTGGACACCCTGGCCAACGGGCACTCGCTGGAATTCCAAAAGAAGTGCCCTTGCATTCCTCCCGTGGCCAGGAAGGAGAATCACGTCCCTCAACTACTGTTGGAGGTAAAGGCGATACTCAAGAAAGGTGCCATTGAGCTCGTCCCCAGGAGGCTCTGGGGCTCCGGAGTGTACTCAAGGTACTTCCTCGTCAGAAAGAAGACAGGCGGTTGGCGCCCCATCCTGGACCTGCGTCGGTTAAACAAATACATCAAGGCGCAGAAATTCAGGATGGTCACCCTCCAGCACGTGCTGGGACAGCTGGAGGAAGGCGACTTCCTATCGTCGTTGAACCTGGAGGATGCTTACTTCCACATCCCCATTCTAAAAAGGCACAGGAAGTTCCTCAGGTTCGTGGTTCAGGGACGCCACTACCAATTCAGAGCCCTACCGTTCGGATTAAAGTCGGCACCCATGGTTTTCACCAAGTGCCTGGCACCAGTGGCGGCGCGGCTGCGCCTGCAGGGGATCCACGTCTACCCCTACCTGGATGACTGGCTAATCCGGGCAAGGACAAGGGAACTCGCCGTCGAAGATACGGCGAGGACCGTCCGGTTACTCACGTAGCTGGGGTTCGCCATCAACTACCCCAAATCCCACCTGGTTCCATCGCAAGTAGCACTGTTTCTGGGAGCGAAGCTCGATACAGTGGGGCAATTGGCCTCCCCTTCAGAGGAGAGGACCAAGACCATCCTGGGCAAAGTGCGGCGCCTGTTAGCCACGGACGTGGCCATGGTGAGGTCCATCAAGTCCCTTCTCGGGATGAGGTCCTCATGCATCTACCTTGTACCCCTTTGCAGACTTCGGATGCGTCCGCTACAGGAGTTCCTCGATGCCCGCTGGTTTCAGGCGACGGGCTGCTTCGAGGACAGGATCCCTCTCGACGAGGAGTTCCGTCGGGTGATCCTATGGTGCGGATTACGGCCCCTCAAGTACTGCCGTACCTACTGTTGCTGGCCAAAGCTGGACTGGCTCACGCCTCCATCAAAATACATCTGGCTGCCATCTCCCGATATACCAGGACTACGGGACGGGTGTCCTTGTGGTCTCATCGCCTGGTGAAGGAATTCATGAAGGGACTATTCCGATCATTCCTGCCGGTGAAGGCTCCTGCCCCGGCGTGGGAGCTTAATGTGGTGCTGACCAGGCTCGTGTGGGCCCCATTCGAGCCTATGCATTCGGCGCCTTTGAAGTTCCTGTCATGGAAGACAGCTTTCCTCGTGGCCCTCACCTCCGCACGATGAGTGCAAGCCTCCATATTTGACTTTTCATGACACAAGGGTGGTGCTTAGGACGCCCCCCTCCTTTATGCCCAAGGTGCCGTCGGACTTCCATCTCAACGAGCCCTTGGTGTTTCCAGTTTTCTTCCCGTCGCCTTTGACGCCGGCCGAGAGGACTTTGCACTCGCTGGATGTAGTTAGAGCGCTGAAGTTCTACGTGGACCGCACAAAGAATTTTCAGAAGACGTCACAACTGTTTGTGAACTTTGGGTCTGTGAATCAAGGGAAGGCTCTCTCGAAGACTCCCATTTCCAGATGGCTCTCTGGCTGCATCATGCACTGTCACGGGTTGGCAAACCGACCGCTGCCCGGCCGTCCGAGAGCCCATTCGACCAGAGCGATCGCTGCTACCACGGCGTTCCTGTCTGGTGTTCCCCTGCTGGACTTCTGCAGGGCTGCTACGTGGAGGTTGACACACACCTTCACAAGATTCTACTGCGTCGATCGGGACTCCAGGGAGGAGTCCAGGGTCGGCCAAGCAGTGCTGCGCAACCTGTTCGCCTAAGGTGAGCCTGGTGAGGAGGTAAGAATTGCTTAATGTTGAATTTTGGATGTAATGCTTAATGTTGAGCCTTTGCCACCTCCCGTGGTTGTGCATGTGTATACTGCTATGTATTCTTGATTCATGAGCATGTGAATCCATGCCAGACCCCATGCTGGAGAAGGAACAAGTTACTTACCTGTAACTGTTGTTCTCCAGCATGGGTCTGGCATGGATTCACATGCGAAACCTCCCACCTACCCCTCTGCGGTTCTTCACTTGGTCATACTGCCACTTGGCGTGCTACCAAATCTGAGGATGGCTGCCAGAGGCGGGGCTTACGGAGAGGGCAGTCATTGGCTGGGGGCAGTATGACCCAGAGATCAGTGATTGGTTACTACTAAGTAAGACAGATCAGAAACGAAACTGATACTGATTTTTTCTTTACCGAGGATTCCCAGCCTGACGACAGGGAATATTTATGAGCATGTGAATCCATGCCAGACCCATGCTGGAGAACAACAGTAAGAGGTAAGTAACTTGTTCCTTACCCGGCTTCAATCAGATTGGACTCGCCGGCCAGTAACGTTCACAGTTCTTTCTTGGCTGATGACTTGTGGCTCTCTATACTGTATCAAGAAAGGATAGCACCCATTGGCAAGGTGATCCCTTGGGGATCGTACTACTACAAAAAGCGCGTCTTCAATAATACGCGCGCCAACCGTTGCCATTACTGTAAAGGCAATCATTTCATACAGAATCAAGCGTGGCTACATTCCTCTAACCCAAACCTAATGGGTTAGCACTTTCCCATATTCCCAGGCAATATTCTCACCAGTTTCTGCTGTATTAACACACAGACTGTTAGACACCAGACCGGGTAACCGGCCGGGAGCCCCACTTCCACGCAAATTACTTTTTGGTGTGCATGGCAATGCCTCGCATCCGCACATGGAGTGCGTCATCTGCCAGGCGGCCATCTTGGTATGGACAATAAAAACTCATTGACGCAGACGTGGGGCACCCCATCGGTTACACTTGAAGACACGCATTTTGTAGTAGCACAAACACAGCCCCCAAGGGATCACCTTGCTAAATGGGTACAATCCTATTCGAGAGAGAGCCTACTCCACCAGAGCCATCGCAGCGACAACAGCGTTTCTCTCTGGTGTACCCCTGCTTGACATCTGCAGGGCTGCTATTTGGAGGTCTCCTCACAATGTCACAAGATTCTACTGTGTCGACAGGGATTCCAGGGATGAGTCCTGGGTCGGACAGGCCGTGCTACTCAACCTGTTTGTTTGATGTGAGTCTGTTCCAGGGGGTAAGTGTACTGCTTCTGTGAGCCTTGCCACCTCCTGTGGTTGTGTATATGTACTGCTATTTAATCGTATTCATGAGCATGTGAATCAATGCAAAGCCCCATGCTGGAGAAGGAACAGGTCATTGACCTGTAACTCTTGTTTTCCAGCATGGGTCTTGCATGGATTCACATGTGAACCCTCCATCCTTTCCCCCTTTGGCTCTTCTTGGTTCATACTGCCAATTTACATGCGCTACCGAATCTGAAGATGGCCACCAGGGGTGGAGCTGTGGAAAGTGAGTGTTATTGGCTGGGGCCAGTATGACCCAAAGGACACTGATGGTCTACACAGGAGTCGAGCAGTTTTAGTTAAAAGCTGCACTGCTTTAATTTTTAACCAAGGATTCCCAGCCTGACGACGGGGAATAGTCATGAGCATGTGAATTCATGCAAGACCCATGCTGGAGAAAAGGAGTTCCCTTGAGCCTCCTCAAAAATACACAGTTATCTTGTATCAAAACACAGTTCTATTGAATCCTTTGAGGGGAATGAGTCTTCCTTTTCTGTTACACACTTTCATATATAGGGGTTTTTACCTCTGAGATTGCTCGATCCTTCTGTCTTTCCCTGGTATACTCTCCTACCAGGGTATTGTACCTTCTTCTGAAAAAGGGGTATGGATCTTCCCTTTTTATCCTTTATCTTCTTACCCCTGGTTTACTCGCCTGCAACAGTATCGTTACTTTCTTGCTTGGGTGCGAGTCCCAGACTCGCTGTTTTCCTGGTTCACTATCCTGCCAGGCCTTCTCCGCTCTGTTTACTTTCTCTTTTATCCAGCTCACAATAATTCTCCAGTATTGGGTGAGTGACCCTTTTTTATTAACTCCACTGACTTTACTTATGCTCTTTCTCTCATTAATGTTTGTATCAACAGTCAAATAAAAGGGATAGTTTATGAAACTATGCCATCGGTTATGTCTGAATGTTGTACAACAGTACAATAAGTCTTACAGGAATGTGGAGTTCCAGTTGGGCTGTGAGGATCTGATGGAGAACTGGGATACCATGCTCTATCTATGGTGTTAACACACTCCCATGAGGATTGCTCTCTTCTCCCCCATTGTGGTCCTCCCTGAGATAGGCACTCCCAGGATCAATCAGCTTCTGCCTTTTCCTGGCCACATGGGGAGAGCTCCTCCTTAGGGAAGGAGTGATGGTATTGCCAGATTCATCACAGTATCATTTATTATAAAAACCCATAGAAGCATACACCAAATTTCTGTTTTCCACAACCACAATTGTATGTTAAACCTGCAAATGTCAAATTACATTAAAACATATACTTTTAATAATCTATCCTTTATTTTATTGCAGCAACAAAACATGGAAACAAAGCTGTAAAACACAAACCAAAACATAAAGAAAAACACCTGAAACATTCCTAAAAAAAGAACAAAAAAAACATAAAATCACACTTATCACTAGCCAATGGGATGTTCAAATAAACATTCCCACTGACGACATTGCAACTATACCAACTATTGGTAATATTACACAAAAATGTGTGAACATTTTATTTGCAAAAGAACAACTTACAACACAAACTGCATCATTTATCGCACCGGTTGAAATCTCACCATCTGTATCCACAAGTCCTTTAAACAATTCAAAAGAAAGCATAGAAAATAAAAATGCACATACAATCTTACCAATGAACCTACCTGTACCACATCTCATGAAATAAATTCACAATGCAAAACACCTAAAGTCAACAAATTTAAATTGAGAAAACCACTTAAAATAAATTCAAATATATTTCTACTGGACAAATGTCACCTACAGAAATACATCCTTCGGTGCCTATTATTTCTAGCACTGCTTTAATAATTGAAAGTGCTGTAACATCACAAAAAACAAAACCTACTTCACCTAATAATAAACATACTACTATTCCAACAGTTGAAAGTTCACAAATGCCAAAAATTAAGACCAATGCATTCAATATTACTACTTCCAGTACACCTAGGACTATTTCAATGGTGCAAACTGCTTTTATTGAACAACAACAAAAATCGTAGTACTTCGATTTCTAAAAATAAAACTTCTGCTATAACTAAATGTAAAACAACTAATGTCAAAATATCAAATCCTATAACACCACCAAAAAAGCAACTTACTCCTTCGCTCCTTCTCTCCCTCTCTCCCTTAATATTTTAAAACGTAAAACTAGCGTGGCCCACAAAACAACAAAACATAATTTACAGATTACTACTAGTGCTTTAACTTCTACATCACAAATGTCAACAACTGAACAAATATGATAACTAAATGTTTGTAGCACTGACAGTAGTCCAAGCATTTCAAACGCTAATACTAGCAACATCCCAAAAACATAACTACCTCTGGAACAATTCCATTTTGCAAATTAAGATCTTGAATTTGGGACTACTTTGAAGCTCCTGCACCAGATGTGCGAAATGTAACTGAAATATTTGCACCGTCTGTAAATCTAAATTAAAAATGTGGTAACCCGTAAAAATATAATTTAGGAAATTCATCAGTGTCAGCACATATGCAAAATAAACATGAGCAAATATATTTTAGAAATGTTTATAAAAAACTACCCAACAAATGTCAATTAAAAAAACAGTTCCACTGTTCTTAGTACAACTAAAAAAAAAATACTAAAAGAAAACATATAGAAACAGTAATTGTAGAAAAAGGAAATGAACCTCTACCTTAAAAAGTTCCTAAAATATATCACATTGGTGATTCTCACTTCCAAATTTAGCAAGTATTGATCCAGAGTGTGCTTTTTTTAAAAAAAAAAACAATTTTTAGTTATTTTAACATACAAACACAACAATGTACACTTTTAATAATCACAAGCGAACACATGTGAGTAAATGCCTGTTCCCTCCCAGAGGCCTACCTCATACTTCCAAACACGGTCCATTTTATATCAGAGCCACTTCATCCGTGGCAGCGGGTGCACGTCCGGTGACCCCCCCCCCCGCTCCCTGTATCATGTACAGTGGCGGCTAAATCGGCTAACAGTTGCTTCCACATATCTACTCCTCGTACTCCTAGTTCCTCCTCGCTGCTGGTTGCTTCCCACCACGCAACCGTTTCTGCATTGGCCCATTTGAACTGAACTCCCCACCATGCCAGTATTGATCGAGAGTATGCTTATTCTTTTTTAGGCTGCTTAAAATTGTTGGGAAGGAGAGAGGATCTTCCCATTCCCCTGGGCAAAAACGAACAAGAACTAAACGCTAATAGAGCAAGCCCGGGGAGCAAGGGTGAGGGGAGTGCACATATAGGGGTGTGTGCGATCACCTTTGTGCATGCATTATAAGCTATATGGTAGATGTGGGTGTGAACTGGCAAGCGGCAGCATTCTTAGAAGTTAGGCCCAAGCGCGGCGAACAGTATTTTGTGCGTTAGTTTTACGCCTCTTGTATGAGCGTGAACACCACCCCCACCCTGGCCAGGTCTGAGAGATCCACAACCACCTCCATTGTTCAGAAAACTACAGGCCTTCGTGCCCTGGGAAGAATGCGCCCTTCACGGTCATGGGAAGGGAGCCGAGTGCCTCTTGGCAGTACCATCCCACAGAGCAGATGGAGAGGTCCTCCTGCCCCCAGCTATCCCACATGAGAAATACAACTTTGCCATGCTTTCATCCCATGGCCCCCACATGCCGGAGCACCATCCAAACCCAGACCACCGTCAATAAAACCTTTACACCCTTCGATTGATCACCAAGATCAGAAGGCAAGGCTATTGCGCCTTCAGGAATGGGTCACGCGATTTGTGCAGCAAGGTGCAGGGTGGCATCAGAATTATAGCCTAAATCTAAGGTAGAGGACCTTGGGGGTTGTTGATCTGTCTGGGAGCGAGTGGAGTGTGTGTGAGTCAGTGTGAACTCGGCTCTCCCTCAAGCCCATCCCTCTATCTGCCAGGTGCATTGTTACAATTGTAAGAATAACATTGTGTGTCAGAGTAGCTAATTAATTGTTGGGTCAGCTCACCATGGATGACAAGACCAGCAGCACCCATGTGAACAAAGATGGACAGATGAAGATGGACCAATTGCCTGGCATCCCATTTGGAGCAGGCCCTACATCTGTAGGCCTCCACCAATCCATATTGTAGATTTGTACTATATATGACAAAGTCATTATTGATGCTGTTTGCGTTTATAATGTACCGCACATGCCAGCGGACCTCAGAACGTTCCGTGGCGGCAGAGTTCTGTGCTGATGCATTCCTATTTTTGTAGACATAAATACTTACCCTTGCAAGAGTGTCTTTGGCCTTTTTCCCTAGTGGGCTATATTTTTTCTGTTGTGAGCGTACGGGCATGTGCCTTCATTTGGTGACCCTGATGTGATCCCAGCGACCCCCGCACTGACAGAGGCTTCCAGTCTGCTTCTCCCAAGGGGCTGCACCCACCTGCAGCGACCAGTCCCAATCGCCTAGACTCCCAGAGGTTTACAGGAGCTGTCTTTGCAGAATTCCTGTCTGCTCTTTGAATCGCGGTGTGGCTCCATAGAGAGCGCAGCCCGGTGTTGGAACCCTGTGATGGAGGAGTTTGTGTGAACACGCTTATGTGAGTATACCCTTGCAAGGGATAACGAGTAAGGAAAGGGTATATGGGAAATAATGTAGGTTGTGAGTATGTGGAAAGGGAGGTTGGTTGTATAGTTTGGATGTGCTTTTTTTTGTTGTTGCTTTTTTATTATTGAATTGAGTATATTACGGAAAGGAAAACAGGCGTGTAGGGAGCCTCCCTGAGTGAAGTGAGATGGTGGTACCACTTTTATTGTGCAGAAGAGAAAAAGGAAATAAATAGGAGCCCTGCATAATTAGTGGGCTCAGAAATAGTAGTGGTTATTTTAGCTTGTTATTTTAGCTTATTGTTTTTGTTGTGTAGGGTGGAGGCCTGAGAAGGGGTGTTGTGTAAATAGTGTGTTTGCAGTGTGTGTAGTGAAAGAGTGGGACCGTGTCAGGGGGAGGCAAGGCAATGTGGGCTCTGGTGGGGAGGAGGGATTTTGGTAGTGATTTTTGCAGCATGCGCAGATCGCATTTAGAAGCGTTGGGACGCCTTACAGCGCGCACATCGCTGCAATGTGGGGGGAAGACGCCTTTAGGATACATGTAAAAGGATTTAACCTTGTACCGGGAGAAGATTGAAAAGTATCACAAACAGTGGGTGACCGAAACACGAGCGGGGGAGGGGGAGAGCCACGCTCCTGGCCATAAGGGAATCCTGGAACACATCACTACATTTCTAACAGCAAAGTACAAGAGTTACCAGTTGCACAACAGAAAGGGGATTCTAGATTTATGAAAGATGATTGAGGATGTGGAGGACTCTGAGGGATTGGCACAAAACACCCATGAAGGGGGCAAGCAAGCAGAGGTGGGTGGAACACAGAGGGCAATGGGGTATATCCATTGATGGTGCTCCCAGCAACGGGGTACAGTAACCCAACCTATGTGTGCAAACAGGCAATGGTCCCGCCGCCTCCATATATACCCACTTCAGCATCTGCTCCACCGCAAGAGTGCCCAGGACAGTGGGAATCAGAAGAGGCACTAAAGTCGGCACAAGCAGAACTAGAGCGACTGCGGACAGCACAAAGTGAGGCAAAAGGGAGCGGCCTAGACGAGTGGAGAGCGGGGGGACATTTTGTTTAGACTAAATTGTACAGCAATTAAGGATGTGCATGTAGAGAAGTAGGAGAATGGACGAGCAGCCAGTACAGGGTATGAAAATAGAAGGTTGTACAGAGGCTTAGGTGGCGACCGGGGGTGGAGAAGGGTGAAGTACAGTGGATGAATTTGAGGATGATGAAGTGGAAGCACTGCAGGCACCAGAAAGAACACCCCAGTGGAAAGTTTATGGGATGAGAGGATAAGGAGGTTTGGCTGGATGGCAGTAGCCAGGAAAAAGGGAAGTGCAAAGAGAAGAGAAAAAAGTAGGGTTACATATGCTGTTGATTAAATAAAGGCATAGGCAGGGCACAGATGGATATATGATATTTAATTCATATCGCCCTCATACATAAATGTTTCAGAGCGCAACCAGGCAAAGGGAGGGGAACAGAGGAGAACAAAAACAACAGGCTTACGAGGCCTAGTGACATTAAGAACGTGCAAGTGCATGGGAAAGGGAAAAGGAGGAAATTGCAGAACAGAGGAGAGAACAGAATAAATAAATAAGTAAAATAAATAAATAAATATAGGTGATAGTGCAGCCAGCAAGTAGCAAGTGCTGGGTTAAGCAAATAAGTGCAGAAGAGAAGTGGGTGGGGGACTGTATGGGTACAGATACAGACCCCAGTGCAAGAGGAGGGCCCGGAGGCAGTGAAGGAGGGTGGCAGGGTGAGCAGGTACTTGGGCCCGAAGGACAGGGGATGGGCAGGTGCACAGTGCCGGGGAAAACGCAGGTCAGCAGGGGAGACGAGGGGCAAAGGCAGAAGCGAAAACGAAGGCCTTGAGGTGCTTCCAGAACCGGAGATGGTTCTGCTCAAGTTTCAAGGTGGCAGGGAGGCTGTTCCAAAGGAAAGCCCCAGCCTAAGACAGAGCCATCTACCCCCAGCTCGTTTCATTGAAAAACGACTGACCCTGAGGGAGTTAAAAGTAGAGGAGCGAAGGGCTCGAGAGGGGAGGTATTAACGGAGGGATAGTTGAAGGCATTTTGGACCCAGGCCCCAGAAAGCCTTGTGGACAGTGTAGAGGGTTTTAAATTTAATCCTTGCATCCACTGGGAGCCAATGGAGGGATTTCAGAGCTGGAGAGATATGATCCCAGGGCTTGAGGCCAAGGACAAGTCTTGCAGTCCTGTTCTGGATTAGTTGTAAAGGGCGCAGAGTGGAGGCAGGTAGATTTAGAAAGAGGCTGTTACAGTAGTCCAACCTAGAGAGAACCAGAGCTTGGGAGACAGTAAGCTTCTGAGGGAAGGAGAGGAAAGGCAGAGGATAATAACTTGTTCAAGACGCTCCCGCCGTTGACAGCAGGAGCGGAAAGTGGATATACGCGTTCGAAAAAAAACAGACTGCCGGTGTGCCCCTTGCCATGGGTGAAATTAAGAGCTTATTAGTGGTGATAGTGGGAGACTTGGTGGCAGACGTGTGGATTAAAGCAGGGTACCCAGGATTGAGGTTGGACGAAGATGCGCATGACAGCGCACCATTCAATAACATTAGAGCACAAGTGTGGGGCGCGCTTTTGCTCACTTACCCTAACACAACAGACATACAGTCGATCATGCAATATGTTCTGGGCGAGGACGAAGACCCTGTGCAGTACATTAATAATGTTCAGGAGCTGTGGAGAGCGGGGACTGGGGACTCTTGGGACCGATCAGTCCTCTTTTCTATTTTGTTATCAGAAGGGGCTTGCCGAAGGAAGTGCAGAAGGCGCTTGACAGAATTGTGGGCATTGAGGCAAAGGGGTGGTCAGAATAGTACACCAGTGCAAGCAAATAAAAGAACATGAGAAGGAGACAGCACAATTACAAGCAAATGAGCTGGAACTAGTGCAGAGGAAGTTGGCTTAAATAGCTGTAGAAGGGGAGGGGTGCACACCTGAACAAGCAGAAGCGACTAGGAGTGCGCTGGGGTCTGCGGATGTCCGAATAGCATTGTCTTAGCGAGGAGGAGGACAAGGGCAGTGGGGAGGCGGACAGCAGTACCCTGCCCAGGAGTGGCAGCAAGGAGGTGAGCAGCGCGGTAGGGGCGGATTTAGGGGGGGTGGGTGGAGAGGTTTTTTGGAGTTGTGGGACCGAGAGGGGCGGGTATGGGTTCTTCACAATGCTGGACTGCGTGAAGTCAGGACATTTTTCAAGCAGAAGTAGAAGCAGGCCGGGGCTCGGATACAGTACATGCAATAATTATCACCCACCACTGGCGGAATACACAACAAATGCTGACACCAAGAATTACATCCATACCCTAAGAGATACACCAGGCATATGCACAGCTCCCAGCCCCCATACCCCGGGGGTTCATCTCCAGCAGCAGCACCCACAACAACCGTACATACAGCAGCAACCGCAACAGCGGTACGCACAGCAAACGATGCCCCAGAAGGGAAACGGCAACATGCACACATGCAACGCAGTACCGAATGGCAACATAGTGCCATACAGAAGAGGGGTGAGCGTGATGGGAAACAATCCTTTCACGTTCCACGGGTCAAACACATACCCGGATAAGGACAGCCCACTGACGGAGCTTGTACGCCCCTTCCTGTCTTTGACAGTCCACCCTGATGAGGAACCCGTGGTGGGCGCAAAGATAGGGAACAAGCATTTAATTTTCATGGTCGACATGGGTGCCACTAAATCATGCATTATTGAGGTAGATTTTCCACTATCGGGAAACACCCTTGACATGCAGGGCTTCTCTGGGGCTGTCTCCACGGTTCCATACACTAAAGAGGTTGACATCAAGATAGGGGGGAAGGTAGTGCGGCCCCCCTACTGTATTCTGAGAGTTTGCCATTGAACTTGCTGGACAGCAACCAGCTCAGCAAGCTCAACATGACGATATCATTCACAAACAGTGGCATCGTTTGGGCAACATCAGGGATGTGCGCCATTAGGGCAATGGTGATTCTTTATGCAATGGGAGAAGTTTCCACCGTTTGTGGTATTCCCATAGATCCGGACATGTTTGTGTATGGAATCACAGTGCTTGTGGAAGCGGTGCCTCAGATTGCCAAAGGGTGTTGACGAGTTCCCACAGATTTAACTTTTCACCCTGTTGTGTCCCCCGAGATGGTGGCAGGTACAATACTATCCCTAGATTTACAAGGATTGGTGGTTTCAGCAAAAAGGATTGTTGTGATATGTATCTGCCAGGTGCATTGTTACTGTCGTAAGAATAACATTGCGTGTCACAGTAGCTAATTGATTGTTAGGTCAGCTCATCGCGGATGATGAGCCCAGCAGCACCCACGTGAACAAAGATGGACAGATGAAAATGGACTAATAGCCTGGCATCCCATATGGAGCAGGCCCTATATCTATAGGCCTCCCCCAATCCGTATTGTAGATTTGTAATATATGAGATGACATCATTAGTGATGCTGTTTGCGCTTATAATGTACCGCATATGCCAACAGACCTCAGAATGTTCTGCTGCAGCTGTGTTCTTTGCTGATGCATTCCTATATTGTTATCCTTGCAATAGTGTCTTGGGACTTTTTCCCTAGCGGGTTGTATTTTTTTCTGGTGTGAACATACAGGGGTGTGCCTTCAAAATCTGGAACAATAATTGTAGTAGGAGAAACAAATGCAGTTACGTGTCTGCAACAATAAAAATATCAATGAAGACATATTTTTCAAAAGTTAACATTTATTTTTTCTAAATAGTATACATTTTATACCATTTTAAACTAATTAATACATTCATATTAATTATGCACATAAGACATAGGCCCTCATTACGAGTCACCCGGTATTGAAATAACGGTGCCGTTAAACCTGCCGCCACCGTTGTTTCCATACCGGGTGATCTCGAGTCCTGCAGGCGGAGGTGGAAACACTGGCACCATCACGAGATGGTGCCGGTATTTCCATGGTCCCTATTCCCATTGAGTCCTATGGGACTCAATGGGAATGGGGGACTTACCGAATTCCGCCTCCGGATGCCCCGTTAATTCCGGGAATCACGGAGGCGGAATGGTAATACGAGTCCGGCAGTAACCGAGCCGGAAAAACCGGCAGGTTACCGCCAGACTCGTAATGAGGCCCATTGTTTGTAATTGTGCTTTATGCTGTGCAAAACTTATAACTACACAGTTTTTACAAATTTAAAACATTTAATAAAACAAAATAAAGGTCAATCAAATATTTTATTCTAATAACATGCAAGTCTTCTTTTACATACTTAATTTCTGGCGTTTTTGGTAACTATACCCAAAACAAATTAAACAAGTGCGTACAAGTATTCTTATTTTAACTAGAAGAACCTTTAAATGGTATTTTTCTAAAAGCTATTATACAGAAATAAAGTATTTTTTTGGGAATTCTTTTTCAGAGGTTCTTATTTAAATTGGATGTGAGGGACAACTTTAAGGGGTGATGTGGAGGCTGCCGCAAAAATATTTCAATTTTTACATTTTACACAACTACATCAAAATAACACAATTACAAATAACATTCATATATTTTAGTTAAATATATAATATATAGTACAATTAAATGATACTTGTTTTTAAAAACAATTACACAACCTTAAAAAACCCAGGAAATGATTTGAAGAAAAAAATCATATTAGAGGCATTCCACCTCAGAGACGCTGACCTGAAACCGTAAGGGCAGGATCTTTTCCACCAAAGGCTGCCAGTCCTTACGAAGGAAAGAGTAGGGCTGAAAAGGCCCATCTTGGTTGTTACTTCTTCCAGACAGAATGAAACCTGACACCTGGCATTATCGCCAGAGTTCTCCATTACCAGCTTAAAGAGAAGATAATTAGGATGGCAAGAACGCAGGAGATAAGAATACGGGACTCGAAATTGCAGATCTTTCAACTTTGGCTAAAAGGAATGCTGTGCGGACCCTGTCACAATGGCTGTGGCCGAAGGAGATTGCTTGCTGCTGGAGCTTCCTCTAGGTTTTGCAGTTCACATGCCATGAAAAAAAAAATGTAATAGCCACGCCACAAGAAGCAGAACAATTTCTATACCATAGTCAGCATGGGAAGCTGCAGAAACGATGGAAAATGATGAGAAAGCCAGCGAGGACATCCCAGAAGAAGTGAGCTGAGGAGCTACTGCATTCTACCTGATAGCAGGGAATGGGAGTCAGGTGAACAGGAATTAGTTCTGTTGAATGGTTACCTGGAGGCCGAGAAGGATATTTGAATCTGGTGGAGTGGGGAGAATTAACTGGTGCAGATAGGTTGTCAGCAAAGACCCCTAAATGGGCTAAGTGACCCTTGCAAATTAATGGTATAGTTGTTGAGCATAAGGTAATGGAGGGAAGAACTATCCGGTCATCAATTAGCAGACTATTTATGGACCATGGGGTTGGAGTTAGGAGAATGAGCCGTGATGGGCTGTGGTGGATTACCAGCAGAGTACAGCAAATTGGACAATGATGGGACTACCTATTTTGGCTGGGAGGGTGGGGAAGGGGAAACGTGCGTGACTAAAACATTGGATGCAGGTTGTCCTGTGGATCATGCCTTGGGGCTAAATAAAAGATTGATTTCAATGGGGGGCAAGTGGGTGGGAGTCATAATATTTAGTTTACGGTTGTTAATGTTGTTCAGGGTGGCACACACACTAGTCGGTGGGTCCTTCTGGACCCTGAATCCACCTGGCGTGGCACATCTTGGATCCAGAGCGGATAATGAGGTAAAACAAGACTAGCACTTCATGATCACTCTAAATGTTCAGGGTTTGAACGCCCTGGCTAAGCAAGTTCGCATAATCACCCGGTTTAGAAACTTGAGTGCCCAAATTGCATTGCTGCAGGAAACACACCTGCTCCCGCAGAAAAATACCACCTGCACTCTAAATAGTATCCCTTGCAGTTTTGTGCCTCAAGCAGGGAGAAGAGGGGGTTGCAGTCTTAATGGCAAAGGGCAGATTTCTCATGGTTAAAGGGTAGTTAATTGGGCTCCTTTTCACATTGGTCGTACTCTATGCACCCAATGAGGCATATGACTAGTTTTTGCTGGCCCTGATTCCAGAGTTCACTGTCTTTGTGGAGGCACATGTGAGACTAGGGGGTACTTTAACATGGTTCGAGACTTGTCAATCGATAAATCAGCTGCACCCGTACAAGCAGAGTTTAAGAAATATCTGGCCCTGTCCAGGTTTATGAGTGAGTAAGGCTTGGTGGAAATTTGGAATTGGGGACACCCGGGGGAGATTGAATACACTAATTTCTCATTTGTGCACAGGACGTCATCACAGATAGATTTCTGGCTAGTAGCAACAGCCTTGGTGTCTTGTGTCCAGGACACCTGGTAAGGAATCAGAGCTCTGTTTGATCACGCCCTGGTGGGGGTTTCCATCAGCATAAGTTGCATTGATCATTGATCTCCGCCCCAAATCACCTTGGCAACTGAAGAACGAAGTCCTGGGAGATGTGGTCATTAGAAAAGCGGTGGCGGAAACTACAAGAGAATATCTGCGACTCACGGAAAACCCGACCACAAGCTATAGCATACTCTGGGATGCAATGAAGGCTGTGCTGAGAGAAGAATTCATTAGTAAAACCAATGGCCTATATTTAAACCAGGGAGCGGACTAGGTGGGAATTGTAGGAGGTGGTGCGCATAAAGGAAAAGGTGCTTTGAGGGCGGGCTCGCTTCGGTCATGGAGGCAACGGGGGTATCAAGCGTAAAATTGCAATCACATTATTTAGCTCAATGCACTGCGGGTCCCTGCTGTGAGCGAGGCAATTCTACTAGCCTTCGAACTCAAGCACATACAGTCATGAAGTACTAAATTTTACATGGCACTCAAGGGTTCTGACAAGCAGGATCATGGGGCCCAAGCGGCCTATGTAGATTTGGCTGGGTGGCCCAGAGTGACACCTGCTGAACGGAAGGGATTGGAGGCCCCCATAAGAAAAGAGGCAGTTGAGGTGGCAATTTCGGCCTTGAAGGGCAACAAGGTGCATGGTCTAGATGGCTTCTTTGTCAAGTTTTTTTAAGGTCTTCAAGGCCTTTCTGGCAGATCTCCGAATGGGTTATGCCCACAATGAAAATGTTTTCATTGTTTCATTGTTTGTAACTGCTAAGGAGGGAAAGATCTTAAGGACCCAGATTCATACAGGCCGAGCACACTCCAGAACACCAATGTGAAAATGTACGCTATGATCTTGGCGACGCGATTGGAGGCTATGCTCCCTAGACTAGTTAATTTGCACCAAACTGGTTTGATTGAAAACAGAAACATGTGTGACAACTTTTGTAGAACGGTAAAAATAATAGAGCTCGGGAGTGGGAGAAAAGAAGCCTTCTCTATTTTATTGCTAGACGCACACAAAGCATTTGATCGGGAGGACTGGGGCGCATCTCTGAGCTTCTGAGGGCATACAGGTTTGGTGGATACAGGCACTATATTAGCAGCTTTTACTAGGGTGTGGTTTAACATAGTGCTGACAGTCCGCATTGATGTATTAAAGGGCACTAGGCTGGGTTGCGCGTTGTCCGCACTGGTTTTGCTCTGGCAATGGGACCACTTGCCAGCAAAATTCAGGCCAACGAAAAGGATGTAGGGGCAGCAACGCAGAAAAGATGAAAGGGCTTTTGCCGTGCACCGAGCCCAGTGCAGAGCATGAAGGACCAGAGCAACAGGAAAGCAAAGCAAAACCAAAGCCTGAGAGGAAATGGTTTTCAGTGGCTGCTGAATAAGAGTGCTCTCTGTGCAGAGCTGGTTTCGGCAAGATTCTCCTACCGTTGAGGTGGGGAGTGGAGCAGGGGTTCATATATGGGCGCATGCCCTCGGGATCCTCACTTGAACTAAGGGCGAAATGCCTGGACTCTGAAGCCTGAAATAAGCAGCCCAGGCCCTGTGTAGAGTTATTTGGATGTTGAGCGGCTGCCCTAAATCTCAGAAACAGATCTCCAATACAGAGGACCCGTCAGGCACCCTTCCTACCATATAGCTGTCGCGGCTACTGGGCAAGGGCCCAGTACTTCACTTCTTGCAGGGTCCCAATGGAGCCAATCTTGGCGCCTATGGCACCAAGCTCATTACGAAGTGTGCTTAGCACACAGAACACAGAAGGCATGTGCAGCAAGGCCGGGCGGGGCCCTATTAGCACCAGGCAAGGCACGTGCAGAAGACAGGAGGCGGAGCAAGGTGGGGTCACAAGGTGGGCCCTAAGGGGAGTGGCTGGGGCCAGGCTATATAAGCCATCCCCACCTGCATCCTTGCACTTCGCGTTAGTCTGCTAGAGCAGCGTAACGCTTACTGCTGTCCAGAAGACCCTTACCTGGTTCAGCATGTGCGTCTTCAGTCTCTGGAAACCTCCAGTACCATACCTGGATGCAGCCACACCATCTCTGGAAGCACTGCCATCAGCTTCCCGCTCTGCAGTCGCTGCGTGCATTTTACCTGGTTTCCGCCATGCCACAGCCCGAAGAAGCACCGCTATCGCTTCCGACTCTGCAGCAGCCACATTCATCTTACCTGTCCTCTTGCATCCTCTGCGGGTGCCCCCCAACATCCTTACCTGTCCCGAACTCCCAGCAACACAGGGCCATCTTCGAGCGTAGGGCCCAGTACTTCACTTCTTGCAGGGTCCCAATGGACCCAGTCTTGGTGCCTATGGCACCAAGCTCGTTACAAAGTGTGCTTAGCACACAGAACACAGAAGGCACGTGCAACAAGGCCGGGCGGGGCCCCATTAGCACCAGGCAAGGTATGTGCAGAAGACAGGGCCACAAGGTGGGGCCTAAGGGGAGTGGCTGGGGCCAGGCTATATAAGCCGGCCCCACCCGCATACTGGTGTTTCGTCTTAGTCTGCTAGAGCAGCGTAACGCTTACCGCCGTCCAGAAGACCTTTACCTGGTTCAGCACATGCGTCTTCAGTCTCCGGAAACCTCCAGTACCTTACCTGGATGCAGCCACACCATCGCTGGAAGCACTGCCATCAGCTTTCTACTCTGCAGCCGTCACGCGCATCTTACCTTGAAGCCTCACAATCGCTGGAAGCTCTGCCATCAGCTTCCCACTCTGCAGTCGCTGCGCGCATCTTACCTAGATTCAGCCACGCCACCGCGCGAAGAAGCACAGCTATCGCTTCCGACTCTGCAGCCGCCTTCATCTTACCTGTCTTCTTGAATCTTCTGCGGGAGCCCCCCAACATCCTTAGCTGTCCCGAACTCCCAGCAACACGGGTCCATCTTCGAGCGTAGCATCCACGCGGATCTTCATCTCCGGCAACCTACAGGAGTTCGGAAACCGCTCACCAGCTAACACCGACCAGCCGCACCTGCAAAGGGAATAAGAAACACAAGGTGAGCAATCACATAGACTTTAACACGTTAAAGCAGCGCAACTCACGAACTTGCTACAAATTCTGGAACTGTCTACTTACCACTAGTGGGTCGTCCGGAATAGACTTTTTCACCATTACGTGCTCCTGAGCCATCTTCATCACTAAGGGGAAGAGAGAACAATACATGGTTACGAACAATAATCTTTGGGGAAGAATTAACATAAAGAATATGGACAATAAAGATAGCTATAAACACTTACCTTCAAGACGGATTTGTCGCAGCCGGCCTGGACCTCCACAATCTGGACCAGTGATACAACTAGATCCATCCACAGCACCCATGCTGAAAGAAAGCAGGACGGAGAGGTGAGCTTGCATGGGCAAACTCCTGCGAACTACATTTTGGCACGAAAGGGTCGAGGGGAACCGCAACATCATCACGCTATCCTCACTACCTCTCATCTTCTCTCAGGAACAGTGCAGCATTCCGGGTCCACGAAAATGCAGCAGTTGGGGGGGAAAGAAGGGATCCGAGGGAGTCAACTCCTGGGAGGTCTCCAACCGTGCCCCAATGCCCCCCGCAAAGACCAGGTGAGCGTAACAGAACGCAAAGCCTCTCCGAATCTCTGCCTGGGCATTATGAATACCTCTGAGACTGACCACTTGGCCCAATTGTTGGGGAACCTACGGGCTGAAGTACACACCTCCAGACAAGAGACCAACTCTTTAAGAAGGGACTTAATCGTTGTTCGAGAACGAACCGACAAACTGGCCAGACAGGTGCTTCAAACTCATGCAGGGCAGGACCCGTTACCTGGAATTGCACCAACCCCTTTGCCACCATCACCACCAGTTCAAGTGGTCCTCCCAGGGGCTGTACCGTTGGCTCCACCTGAACGGTTTACTGGTAACCCGAACAAATTTGCCATATTTATGAATCAGTGGCGCCTGAACTACTTGTGCCATCCAGGTACATTTCCGAGCGATAGTTCCAGGGTGGCTTTTGTACTTTCGTATCTAGGAGGCAGTGCAGCGGACTGGTCAATACCCTTGGTCAACCAGGACGACCCTGTGCTGCAACAATTTCGGGGAATTCCAACGGGAATTGGAAAAGCTGTTTGCGAGGCACACCCAAAGACAGGCCCTGGATAACGAACTGTTGCCCATAAAACAGGGGAATCATGATTTACTGACCTATATAGCCACTTTCAATCCCCTCATTGCACAAACCAACTGGCCTGAAAAGAAAAGAACCACACTATTTTATCGAGGATTACGTGGGGAACTAAAGGATGTGGTAGCCTAGGTGGTCAACCCTCCTGAAGCCTGTGTAGAGTATATCAACCTGAAGCTGCAACTGGATCACAGGTTACAAGACAAAAAACTGGATCGCACAAGAACTGAAGGGAAATCAGTCTACATGCGACCCAGGGACAATCCAGGCATGGCCCACGAAACAACTGAACCTATGGAAATCGGGGGGTTATGGGCCCCTATATCGAAGGCAGAGAGAGAGACAAAAAGAGGTAGCAACAACTTTGCTTATACTGTGGCAAGGCAGGACATTTTCTTCGCGATTGCCCCACTAAACCACCCAAGAGAACTGTAGGTGCAACGGATAATACCTGTAAGGAACAAGACACGTCTCCGGAAAACTCCAGTGCCCGACAAGGGAAGGGGTTTTGTTGAGCAAAAACAAGAAGGTAGTTCAGACCTCACATCTAGTCATTCCAGTACTCATAGTCCACCACCAGCAACCATCAAGAGTACACGCCTTGGAGGTGTATATAGACAGTCGAGCAGTAGGTAACTATATTGATCAGGCTCTAGCCGCACGAATAGGCCTCCCTCTTCGGCATAAATCTCAGGCGGAAAACGTAACTGCAGTGGATGGCTCCCAACTATCCTCTGGACCTGTAATGCAACACACCGAAAAGGTTATACTGATATGTCAGGACGGTCATCAAGAAGACATCCCTTTTGATCTTATTGGAGCACCACAGTTCCAGATGATCCTAGGAATGCCGTGGCTAGAGACCCATAATCCCAGAATTGACTGGAAAACATGACTACTGACCTTTCCGCAAGAATGCGCCAAAACTTGTTATCGTGAGAATCTGCAAAAACCCAAATGCAAGGCAAAAACACTTCTGGCTCTCGCTGGTGCCTTACCTCTGGAATATTTAGACTATCAAGATGTATTCCAAAAAGAACAGGCAAATACTTTGCCTCCACATAGACCCTACGACTGCCAGATCGACCTGATACCTAGAGCTCAAATCCCATGCAGCCGAATATATGCTTTGACGGAGCAAGAAAATCAACAGCTGCGAACCTACCTAGACAGTACCTTGCTAACGGATTCATCCGCCCATCTAAATCTCCTGCTTCCTCAGCGCTCATCTTCGTACCCAAGAAGGAAGGTGACCTTAGAACGTGCATCGACTACAGAGCATAGAATCAAATAACGGTTAAGAATAGGTACCCCCTGCCACTCATCCCAGAATTACTCAATCAGGTAAAGAGCGCCCAAATCTACACGAAACTGGACCTACGGGGCGCCTATCACTTCGTATGCCTCAAAAGTGGCGACAAGTGGAAAACAGCTTTCCGGACCAAATATGGAATTTTCGAGTATCAAGTGATGCCCTTCTGGTTATGCAATGCACCAGCGGTATTTCAGTTCTTTATGAACGATGTACTCCATGAACTACTGGATGTCTGTGTTCTTGTCTACATTGATGATATCCTGATCTATTCGCAGACCAAAGAAGATCATGTTGGCCATGTAAGAGCGGTGTTGGAAAAGCTCAGTCAGCACCGGTTGTTTGCTAAACTAGACAAATGCTCCTTCCACGCCACAGAGGTCGAGTTTTTGGGCTTCATGCTTACTCCACAAGGGGTTCATATGGACATATGCAAGGTTGAAGCCATCCTTAAATGGCCATCCCCGACATCTACCAAAGGGGTACAAAGTGGACTGGGATTTGCTAACTTTTATAGACTATTTATACCACGATTCTCGCAAATCGTCCATCCGATCACATCTCTTCTAAAAAACGAAAAAGAAATAATTTTGGTCAGCTGAGGCTGAAAATGCCTTTCAAGAACTAAAACAAGCCTTCACCTCAGCGCCTATACTTCGACACCCTCGGCCTGATCTACCATATGTGGTTGTAAAGATGCCTCCAGTATTGCCATGGGAGCAGTGTTATCGCAAAGGGACCCTGAGATGGGGCAGCTCCATCCCATAGCACTCTGGTCCCGCAGGTTTGCTGCACCTGAACAGAATTACGCAATTACCGACAAGGAGCTCCTGGCAATCAAGGGAGCCTTCAAGACTTGGAGACATTATCTCTTGAGAGCAAAACTCACGGTTACTGTCATTACCGATCACCGTAATTTACAATATTTGAAGACCGCCAAGGCACAATCCTCACGCCAACTCCATTGGGCTTTATTCTTTGCCGAGTATGACTTTGTAATAACTAAGCGGCCTGAAGTGCGTAACGGAAAAGCAGACGCTCTATCGATAATGGGAGAGGACAAAGACGCCTTGAATCATCCAATCCCATAGCCATTATTCTCAAAGAACGGATTCAACACCAGATAGGTGTCACTACCTGCTGGGAAGATTTAAAGACGGACATCCAAGCTCAGATCGACCCGACCGCCCAAAAGGAGTGGTTGAGCAAGGGAGATCAATACTCCATTCGAAATAATCTGCCGTATTTCCAGGGAAGACTATATGTTCAGGACAAGGAGATGCGTACAAAGATCATAGCAATTTATCACGAGAGTTTGGTGGAAGGACACCAGGTATCGCCAAAACCAGAGCCAAGATCCATAAGAATTATTGGTGGCCCTCTTGAAGGAAGGATGTCTCTTAGTTCGTTACCATGTGCGGTGTCTACGCACAAAACAAATCCCAAAAGCTAAATCCTGCAGGACTATTGAGACCATTGGAAGTATCACCAATGCCATGGCACACTTTGTCCATGGACGTCATCACCGATCTACCACTTTGCAATGGGTTTAATACAATCCTGGTCGTGGTAGACCTATTCTGCAAAATGGCACATTTTATCCCACTGAAGGGGCTTCCCACCGCTGCTGTTTTGGCCACAGTATTTTTGGAACAGATCGTCCGACTGCATGGTTTCCCATCCGTATTGGTTTCTGACAGGGGAAATCAGTTTGTTTCAGCCTTCTGGAAAAGGTGTTGTAAGCTCGCCCAAATTGACCTTCAGCTTTCTACGAGTCACCATCCTCAAACCGATGGTCAAACGGAGAGGACGAACCAGACGCTCGAACAATATTTGAGATGCATGCTACAACAAACAGGGGGCTCCTGGAAAAACATTCTCTGGTTAAGTGAGTTCACCTACAATAACTCTATTCATACCAGCACTGGACAAACCCCGTTTTACACTATGAACGGTCGACACCCAAGAACATCTTTCTTTGTCCCCCTGGATGAATTGGAGATGGCAGCTGCTACATCTTTGCACAAAATGATCACTAAATCTCTTAAAGAAGCCAGTGAAATTTTAAACCGAGCTAAAGAGCAACAAAAGAAATTTGCAGAGCGACACAGGAGAGAGGCTCCACAATATCACGTCTGGGATAAAGTATGGTTGGCGTCCAAAAACATTCCATTAAAAGGACCTTGTGCCTTTCGGTCATGATACTTGGGACCATATCCAATTAAAGCCATCATAAATCCTGCGGCCATGAAATTGGATTTACCACCAAACATGCAAATCCACCCAGTTTTTCACATCTCTCTTCTAAAGCCAGTGAAACATGACACTCGAATTTCGACACCACCAGAACCAGAGATCATCGCAGGTCAACTTGAGTATGAAGTAAAGAACATCCTGGACTCCAAGAAAATACGTTCAAAACTTTATTATCTCATTGATTGGGAGGACTATGGGCCCCAGGATTGTACATGGGAACCTGCTGAATTTGTCCATGCCCCACAACTCATCAAACAATTTCACCGGAACAACCCCACCAAACCGGGACCGGGGGGAAGGTCCACCGTGAGAGGGGCCTTGAGGGGAGTGCTGTCATGGCTGCTGGCCAAGGGCCCAGTACTTCACTTCTTGCAGGGTCCCAATGGATCAAGTCCTGGCGCCTATGGCACCAAGCTCATTACAAAGTGTACTTAGCACACAGAACACAGAAGGCACGTGCAACAAGGCCGGCGGGGCCCTATTGGCACCAGGCAAGGCACTTGCAGAAGACAGGAGGTGGAGCAAGGTGGGGCCACAAGGTGGGGCCTAAAGGAAGTGGCTGGGGCCAGGCTATATAAGCCAGCCCCACCCGCATACTGGCGCTTCGCGTTAGTCTGCTAGAGCAGCGTAATGCTTACCGCCGTCCAGAAGACCTTTACCTGGTTCAGGACGTGCGTCTTCAGTCTCCGGAAACCTCCAGTACCTTACCTGGATGCAGCCACACCATCGCTGGAAGCGCTGCCATCAGCTTTCTACTCTGCAGCCGTCGCGCGCATCTTACCTTGAAGCCTCACCATCGCTGGAAGCTCCGCCATCAGCTTCCCACTCTGCAGTCGCTGCGCGCATCTTACCTGGATTCCGCCACGCCACCGCCCGAAGAAGCACCGCTATCGCTTCCGACTCTGCAGCAGCCGCATTCATCTTACCTGTCTTCTTGAATCCTCCGCGGGTGCCGCCCAACATCCTTACCTGTCCCGAACTCCCAGCAACACTGGGCCATCTTCGAGCGTAGCACCCACGCGAATCTTCATCTCCGGCAGCCTGCAGGAGTTCGGAAACCGCTCACCAGCTAGCACCGACCAGCTGCACCTGTAAAGGGAATAAGAAACGCAAGGGGCCTCATTCCAAGTTTGGAGGTAGCCATGGCGCTATTTGCGCCATGGCTGCCTCCAAAACCGGTTCCGACTCCGACCTGGTTCAATGGGGACTTACCTGTGTAGTACGACCTTTGCGGGACCAGTAAGTCCCCATTGAAAAAGGCAATCCCCATTCCCATTTGAGCCCCCATAGGGCTCAATGGTAATGGGGAGGGAGCAAATAATGGTACCGCAAATTGCGGTACCGTTATTTGCTCTAAAGTCCCTTAACGGGTCCCGTCCTTAACGCCTGGTAAAACCAGGCGTTAAGGAAGGGACCCGCTAAGGGTACTCAGAATAGGGCGCAAAGGGATTACTGGCACCGGTGTCCTTACCGGTGCACGGTATCCCTTTGCGCCAAACTCGGAATGAGGCAATCACACAGACGTTAACACGTTAAAGCAGCGCAACTCACGAACTTGGCACAACTTCTGGAACTGTCTACTTACCACTAGTGGGTCGTCTGAAATAGACTTTTTCACCATTACGCACTCCTGAGCCATCTTAATCACTAAGGGGAAGAGAGAACAATACATGGTTACGAACAATAATCTTTGGGGAAGAATTAACATAAAGAATACGGACAATAAACATAGCTATAAACACTTACCTTCAAGACGAAATGGTTGCAGCTGGCCTGGAACTCCACAATCTGGACCAGTGACACAACTAGATCCATCCACAGCGCCCCTGCTGAAAGAAAGCAAGACAGAGTGCTCTTTCTTACTTAAAAATAGGTGAGCCTGCATGGGCAAACTCCTGCAAACTACATTTTGGCACGAAAGGGTCAAGGGGAACCGCAACATCATCACGCTATCCTCACTGCCTCTCATCTTCTCTCAGGAACAGTTCCAGCATTCCGGGTCCACGAAAATGCAGCAGTTGGGGGAAAGAAGCGATCCGAGGGAGTGAACTCCTGGAAGGGCTCCAACCATGCCCCAACGCCCCTGCAGAGACCAGGTGAGCGTAACAACTAGTCAGTTCCAGACCTACCAATAAAGCAGGGACGATGATGGCAGGGTTGGGGGGAACCCATGGTGGTGACGTCTGGCCAGGCCGTTTGCCTGCAAGACCTGCATAATGACTTGAAAGACGTACATTCCTCCATAACAAAGGCTTTTCATGGTCCATTCCACCTGATGCTGTCGGATGTCAACATAGCGTTGGTCGTGATGTTATGAGAAAAGAACGTAGAACCGCACTGTAGGGACTTCACGAGAGGCTGAACGCTGCCACGCACAACTTGGAACTGCAATTGGAGGAGCTAGAGAACAGGTCACAAAGCATCAATATTCCAATCAGAAAAGGTGGATCTGGACCATGTTTATAGAACTGGCCGATATGTAAGAGGACCCAACAGCAGGTCAATAAATGTTTTTGCAGCATTCACGCAATACAGAGAGCAGGAAGCTGTATTCTGCGCTGCGAGTGCTAAGGAGCCATTAACATATCGGGGATCACCGTTGCAACTGTACCAGGACGTCGCATGGAGTACACTGCTGAAAAGTAGATGAATGGGCCCTGTGGTTCACGAACTGTCAAAATGGAAATTCCTATAGAAATGGACATTTCCCTTTTGGATTGGTGTTCGATTGGGAAGGATTGCAAAGATGCATTACATCCATCCTAGAAGGCAGCGCTTTGGTTAAGCTTGATCTCGATGTTGAGGAACAGGAGGGTTTGCATCTGACTCCTGAGGCCCGTGTCAGACCTTTGTCCTGGGTATGGTCAATGGCGGGAAATCACAGAATGAAGAGGCCCCCACAACGAGGGCCTGATTTAAGATACAGTGGGGTGGCAGGCAGCACAAGCCCTCTAAAGTGACCTGATCACCAATGTCGTATGGAGTACTGTTGATGGTGTCTGTTGGAAATAAGGAGGGGTGTGTCATGATCCCAGTCAGAAAAACCTAGTCTTCACTCAGACATTCAGGCTAGGCAGAACACATTGCAGCAATCAGCAGGTCAAAGGTCGGTGTTAGCATGGCACATATGGCATTTACACCATTCACAGCATCCAATCCCATAGACTTCCATGGGTTTCAATAGTAATTCCATACTCTTAAGATTGCCGCCCGGGGGATCCATTCACAAGCAGCAGCACAGGACTATTCATTTGTCATAGGGAGCTACTTAAGCCCTGCCTCCGTTGGAACGCACGCTTTGCGTCTGCTCCGCTGACAGCGGTGTAACTCATACCAGCATTTCTCCTCACAGAATCTAAAGAAACCAAAGATAAGAGAAATATTAGTTCTTGCGACAATAACAGGCACACAGATAAGACTTACCTGACAGAAGTTTTCCTCCGCCGCTGTCATTTTCGTTGAAGAATGTTTGTTCGCAGCATCTCCTCAGTCAGAAGTTTTCACTCGCAGCCACAGCATCTTCCGAAGGTCTTCCCTCAGCGTTCTGTAACCCTGCAGAAAACAGAAAAAGTATTTAATGATTGAAAAACAAGCTTTATAGACAAAAAGAGAAGATGTTTTTTAATGCGCTTACGTACCTGAAGTTTCATCAAGTTATCACCTCATAGTTGTTACCGTGCTCCACTTTAGAAGGTTGCAGTTACTCTGAATTGGCGAACTTTGTGAGTTGGCTAAAGTTGAAGTACGTTTATCTACCAGTCACCATCCACAAACTGAGAAAACAAATCAAACCTTAGAACAATACCTTCTATGTCTTCTCCACCAAACAGATTATTTTTGGGTGGATGTACTCTGGGTTGCAGAGTAGGCTTATAATAACTCTGGGCACAACTCCACAGGGTATACTCCTTTTTATATTCTTAATGGTTCACATCCTCAGACCTCTACCTTCGATCAAACAGATTCTTTAGAGTTGTCCACAGTACAAAGTCTTCATGAGAACATTACTCAGGTACAGAAGGAGGTCTTGAGGCATATAACTATAGCAAAAGAAAGTCAAAAGAAATTTGCGGCTACCCTTTGAAGAAAACCTCCAGATTTTAAGGTGGGAGACAAAGTGTGCTTAGCTTCTAAACACTTCGCACTTAAGGGCCCACGTAAATTCCAGCCTAGGTTTCTGGGCCCATTTTCTGTGGAAGCTATCATCAATCATGTAGCAGTAAGTTTAAACCTACCATCTCACATGCACATTCATCCTGTATTTCATGTTTCCCTATTGAAACCAATGAATCCGGGGACCAGACTACAACAATCACCCAAACCCATGTTTATAGAGGGTGAACCTCAATTCGTAGTGAAAGAAATCCTAGATGCCAAGATTGTCAAAAGGAAATTGTTCTACTTAGTGGATTGGAAAGGGTTTGGTCCACAAGACAGAACTTGGGAACCTAGTTCAAATGTTCATGCTCCCAAATTGCTTCAGAAGTTTCATCAGAATTACCCAACCAAGTCAGGGCCTCAGGGTCCACCCTTGGGAGGGGTCTTTGGGGGAGGGGAGTGCAAAACTTTCATGATCCCAGTCAGAAAACCTAGTCTTCACTCAGACATTCAGGCTAGGCAGAACACATTGAAGCAATCAGCAGGTCAAAGGTGGGTGTTAGCCTGGCACATATGGCATTTACACCATTCACAGCATCTGATCCCATAGACGTCAATGGGTTTTAATAGTAATTCCATACTCTTAAAATGGCCGCCCAGGGGATCCGTTCACAAGCAGCACCGCGGGACTATTCATTTGTCATAGGGAGCTACTTAAGCCCCACCTCTGCTGGAATGTGCGCTTTGCGTCTGCTCCGCTAACAGCGGTGTAACGCTACCAGCATTTCTCCTGACAGAATCTAAAGAAACCAAAGATAAGAGAAATATTAGTTCTTGCGACAATTGCAGAGCATCACAGACCACAGATAAGACTCACCTGACAGAGATTTTCCTCCGCCGCTGTCATTTTCGTTGAAGAATATTTGTTCGTTCGCAGCATCTCCTCAGGCAGAAGTTTTCACTCACAGCCGCAGCATCTTCCAAAGGTCTTCCCTCAGCGTTCTGAAACCCTGCAGAAAACACAAAAGGTATTTAATGATAAAAAATGAACTTTACAGACTAAAAAAAGACTTTTTAATGCGTTTACGTACCTGTAGTTTCATCAAGTTATCACCTCACAGTTGTTACAGCGCTCCACTTTTGAAGGTTGCAGTTACTCTGAATTGGCGAACTTACGTTTTAACGTTTTCTCATCCTGATTAACGCTGCAACCATCCCGCATCTATAGTTCATTCTTCATATAGAAAAACTCATCTTTTTTTTTTTTATTGGCAAAAAATGTGCCTTTAAAAAAGACAAGTACAACATTACAGTTATCCATATTCTCCTCATATGTTCTTCATATGTCCCTCCGTCATCCTAGCCTTGTTATCAATAGCTCGCAATCCAAGGTCTATCCTTCATCCGCTATCGCCTTCTTATGTGCCCTGTTGACACTTTTCCTTCATCTATTTGTTACATCAGCAATTTTTCCAACAGTGTCAAGAAGCGGATTAAGGCATAGTTCAGTAGCTTCTCCCGGCTATCAAACAGGGCTTGCCACCATGCATCTGCACTTGGCGTTTCATATTTCATTAACTGTGGCCCCAAAACTCATCTTTTAAAGTGTGCATCATTGACAGTCAGCGCTCCAAATCCCTAGAACATGCAAAAAGGGGAAAAGACAAAAGTAGTTAGCATGAGAGATCTCTCCATCATAGGAATCATTTAAATCTCTTAAGGACTAAAGTGTCTTCTTCTGCTTACCTATCTAAAGACTCATTCTTTAAAGATAGACACACTCTTTCAAATAATTATCGAGTTCTTCAGTATGCCAAGTTTAGCAATTGTTTCACCATCTCAACACACCCCTGTTGAAAACCGGATGGAGAGCTCCACAATTACAAAACACCGAAAAATAATCCTAAAGGCTTCCAGGTATCAAGTCTACAGGCTGAAGGGGTATTACGCTCCCGAGGAGTCCAGGTAAGCGTTACAAGGTGGTGGAGGATGGGTGAATAGACATTAGCCGGTGGGGTGCAGGAGGAGCGGGGGATTTTCTATCTTGTATACTGTAAGGGCGAATGGGCCCAGAGGGAGTGGTGGTAGAGGGGAAAAGGGGGAGAGCGGGAGTCCCAGGGGTTGGGGTCCAGAGCTGAAGGTTTGGTTGAGGGAGTTTGGGAAAACAAAGAGACAAATGTGTAGGGGTATGAGGTGCTTGTTACATAACAGGCCTATCCCTTAATTTTTTGTCACAGGGGGTGTGGGTTCGAACAGGGATTTACAATACCATTAACACAACAAAGAGCATACACTACCCTCTCCTCCCATTCATGTTATGAATTAAAAAAACAGTAAACTTGTGAAACTTACGGCTTTTTATTACTGTATATTGAAAACTGCAGACTATTTTACTAGAAAAATACATGTAATTTTAATGTTAATATTCATTGTTTTTTTTCCTATACAATTCTTCTGATATATTACTTTGAAAAGAGCACATAACAAGCAATCGTACAAAATGTGTGCAAAAAAAAGGTGGTTAGTAAAAGTGGAATTTTTATATAATACAGAAGATTTAAATGCTTGCTACTGCAAGCCTCAATAGGGAGTATGATATTTTCTAACAAAACCTTTGAAAGTTTTTGTGGACATGAGGTGTGATTTATTTATTTCGGTACCATAGATTTTTTCCCACTCATTTCGTAGTCCTTTCTTTTAATGTACCATCATATCTTTCGACTTCTCTTAAGATCGATTATTCTATCATATCTTAATGTTTTTTTTGAAAAATCTCAAAAACATTGTTTGGATAAAACAGTGTAGACAGTCGTGCGTTTCGGCCCTTCATAGCAAAATCTGTTCATCCTCTACGGTTTTGTTGATAAATAAGTAGGCCTTTGTTTTTATTTTTTTAAAATGTTTTATTGGTTTTTTTAATACAGAACTGAGGAAAGTGCATTATGTTATAGCATATACTGATCCATTTAAGTACCCTTACCCACCCCTCCCTCACTATCTCCCTAACCCCAACATTAACAGAACTTGGTCACAGGGTCTCTGCCTCTTCACTGTCCAGGGTCCATACCTAGGAGATGGTCCATTCTCAGCGGCCACCTCAGTCTACCAGATCACATAGTCCTAATATCTTTTTAATTTCATTCGATGCAGGACTCTCAGGTGGGCTTGTCGTCCGGGGAGGAAAACAGTTTATGCGTTATTGCATTCCATGCTGTGATGTCTATGGAGCCTTCCCTTCTTCCTGCTCGCAGGGCCTCCTGCCAGACTGCCGTCTCTGCTATGGTCCACATTTTGAGATCTTTCCACCATATTTCTATGGTGGGTCTGTCTTCTGCTTTCCACTTCATTGCTATCCTCCTCTTGGCAAGTGTCCATGCCATATTGATCATATTTTCCATTGCCCTATTTTTGTTTGGATAGCTGTAAAGACCCAGGAGACAGGCTTCTATGGTCCATGCCTGGCCCCTTATACCGCTCTCCCTCAGTAATTTCGGATTTCCGAACAGTGCCAGAACATGTGGCCAAGTCTGCCTTTTCATCTCCACATTTTGGGCAGCTTTGTGCAATGGCGCCCGGGAAATTAGATATATTCTCTGGGCTCAGGTATGCTCCATGGAGTACATAGAACAGTAATTGCTTCAGCCTGGCATTTCTAGATATTTTCTTTGGACAGATTTTTGCTTTCATCCACTTTGTCTATAAGTTTTTTATCTATTATTTTTCCCCACATCTGCCTGCCTTTGTCCTTATCTCTGGGAAGTTCCTCTACTAGTGTCTGGTATATCCTGGATACCATATATCCCCCTTCGGTGACGTCGTAGAGCAGTCCCAGGGTTGGGTTCTCCGTTTGTAGCTCTGCCGGGGATGGCCATTTCGTGTCCAGTTGTTTGATAGCCTTGCACAGGTAATGAATTGGCCCGGGTGCAGTACGTGGGCCTTGACCAGGTCTTGGAAGTCTATATTGGCTCCTTCTGGGGCCAGGTCCCCTATTGTAATTATTAATTTGAGCTCCCAGTAGTCTCTGCTCTGTTTGAGATGGTCTCTACAGGTTCCGTTGAGTGCAGCAAGCAGTATCTGGGGAGAGTAAGGTTCTGCAACCTTCAGTAGTCTTTTTGTCCTGTTGCATATTTGCTGTCCCAGTTGTAGGAACGTTGGAGGCTGTGCAACTCTGCTCCTGTCTAGCCACAGCACTTCCTTTAGGAGGAATGGTGATATGATATTGCTCAGGAGGGTGTGCTCTACTGTCTCCGTATCCGCCAGCCAGTTGGCTACATGTGAGTTGGCCTGCTAGGTAATACAGCTCGTAGTGTGGTAAGCACATTGCTCCTTCTGGGTAGTCTCTACAAAGTGTTTCCATAGCCACCCTCCTCCTTCCATTAGCCCATACAAAGCTACCCAGTAATGTGTTGAGGTCCGTGAAGAATTTTCTCGGGATAAGGTATGGCACGTTAATTAAGTGGTATAGGAGTCTAGGCAGAACTATCATTTTTATTAGCGATATTTGCCCCGTCACCGACAGGGGGAGCTTTTCCCAGAGCTTAATGTAGGCTTCCATGCCTTGTTTTACTCTCAATGTGTTGGTTTTATGTGTGTCTTCGATGGAATGGTGTATGTTTATACCTAGACATCTGAACGTATGGCTATTCCACTTAAGTTCTAGACAATGGAGTTGGTCCTCAGCCTTCCCGGCCCAGCCCGCTAGAGGAAACAGGCAGGATTTGGCTTTGCTAATGGCGATCCCTGAGAGGCATGCAAAGTTGTCTAGGACTTCTAAATACGTTCCAAGGTCATCTTCTGGTTTCAGTATATATGAGTATGTCGTCTGCATACAAGGAAATGACGTGTGCTGTGCCATCTATGTGCAGCCCCGTGTCTCGAAATGAATCTCTCATATAGATTGCTAGTGGTTCCAATGCTAGGATGTAGAGGGGTGATAACGGGCAGCCCTGCTTGGTGCCTCTATTAATCATAAAGACGTCTCAGATGAGTTTGCCCGTGCGTACCCTAGCCAATGGTGTGGCATAGAGCATGTGTATCCATCTCATGAACCCATGTCCTAGACCAGTGATGGGCAACCTTTTTGGCGTGGTGTGTCAAAAATCGGCAAAAAATCGAGCATAACTCGCGTGGTGTGTCACTTCGACAGAAAAACATAATTTTGCGCAATTTATAGTTTAAACTACAAAAATGTATAATTGCAATATATAATTGTATTTAATAAACCAAAAACAAATTATTTAACATACCTGCTTAGTAACTTCTTTGTTCATCAGTCGATTTCGTATGTTGCCCTTGATATTATTGAACTTGTTTGGGGTGCCGTGAACCAGGGCTGTGGAGTCGGCTGCTTCCAGCTCCACATCCTCATCAACATGCCGCTCCAGCCCGCCCCTGCTATGAATATTCCTAGTGACGTGAGGACGAAGATTATGAATATTCAGCCCTACCGTGAACTGAGATAAGTGAGGGGGAGGGCGAATTCTTTAACTAATCTGCCTATTAGTGACTTTTTTGTTGCTGAATTTCTTTGGCTAAATCTTCAATTGAAGGTTGGTATTTTGTACACTTCAGGCCCAAGCAAGCGCTACTAACCTCATCTGTCAATCTGTTTCTTTTGTTGGTTTTGATATTATTTAATGCTGAGAATAAGGTCTCACAAAAGTACGTAGAAGGAAAAATTGTGAGTAAAGCTGTTGCTATATTTGTCAGGGTGCTAAAAGTGTCTGGTAGTCTGTTCCAGGCACTCCAAATTTCCTGTTCGTAGTGGCACTCATCTTTATTCTCCAAGCGGCCCCTTTCCAGATTCTCAAGCTTTGACCTCAAGTCGACAAACACCTGAGCCCAGAAGCTGTCTTGAAATTCTGCAAGCTGCATCTCCAAATCATCTATTTGCATCCATTGGAAACCATTTAATTCCAAACTATTGTAGACTACTACATCAGGATACTTAATTATTTTCATGGTCTGTTCTACGCTTCTAAATTGACTAAATCTATCAGTAAACTGGTCAAGTAACGAGTCTAAAACATGCTGGTACGTCATATGCAAGAGTTCCACTTCATTTCGTACAGCTGCACTGGCCTTCTCAAAATGCTTTTGTACTCAAGGAAAATACTTATACGTTTTAGTTTCTACATCTCGCTTGAACATTTTTACTTTACTTTCAAAAGCTTTTATGTATCCAAACATAACATCAATACTTTTGCCAAAACCTTGTAACTTTAAGTTCAGTTCATTAACATGAACAGAGAGATCTGTAAAAAACATCAGGGTGTTGACCCACTTATCATCATTGAGCTGAGGAAAGTTTCTCAGATCCTTCTCTTCAAGAAATACCTTAATTTCTTCAAAGCACTCCACAAAGCGCTCAAGAACCTTGCCTCGGCTCAGCCATCTTACATTATTGTACATCAGCAGTCCACTGTAGGTGGAATCAACCTCCTGTGAAAGTGCTGAAAATTCTCGCTTGTGAAGGGGGCGAGCAGCTATTAAATTAACTATTTTTGTAACAACTGACATTAAGTCATTTAAGTCAGTGAATCCTGCCTTGGCACATAAAGCCTCCTGATGGATAATACAATGAAAAGGCACAATCGGATGTCCAATAGCTTCTGTAAACAATTTCACAAATCCAACTATTTTCCCCACCATGTTTGGGGCACCATCTGTCGTCACTGACACAACTTTATATATATCAATGCTTAGGTCGCAGAATGTTTGCATAACAACCTTACATATTTCGCTTCCTGATGTACTTGTTGGCACTGATACTAACTTTATCAACTCTTCTCTCATTGTGTGACCATCAGAATATCGACCAATAATGGCCAACTGAGGATGCGATGTGACATCAGTAGTTTCATCAAGAGAGATGGAAAAATATTTACAATTCCTTATGTCTCTGTTTAATTGATGTTGTACGTTTGTGTTCAGTCTCATTATTCGGTCTTTTATGATATTTCTACTGAGTGGTAACTCAGATATTCTCTTAATAATTGCATCTTTATTCTGCATATCGTGAAATAGAACTGGCGCACATCTTAGGAGAGTTTCTTTAATAAATTCTCCCTCATTAAGCGCTTTTGCATGCTGAGCTATGGAGTGAGCAATGCTCAAACTTGCAGAGTTTAAATTTGTAGAGCCTTTTATAAATTTAAGGATGGAGTTAGATTGGCACTTATAAAGGTGTAGCTTCATGGAAATGTATTCCCTCCTTTCATCCTCACTTTTTTCCAAGAGCTGGGAATGATTAGTTTCAAAATGTCTATTTATATTCCACGTTCTGCTTACTACCGTTTCAGTACATAGAACGCAAAATGATCTGCCATTTTTTTCTATAATGCCATACATCTCGCTCCATGTCTCTTGAAAGGGTCGACCACTGCTACTACCACTCCCTTTACTTAACCTTTGTTTTTTATTTTTTGGGTGCTCCATCAGTGGGCCAGTGACAGCAGATAGAATTATAGATAGCTTGTTAGGCTAGTTAACCCCTAATTGGCTAACACAACCTCCCCCTCACTTATCTCAGTTATTGTGGGCAATTACAAGTCCATGGCACCCCAATAGTTGCTGCTAATGGCGCTCACAGTTCCCCCCGGCACTCCGCTGTTCCCTGCTGTGGTGCGGTCGTAACCGGAAGTCCCAGGAGTAGACTCTCTGTGCCGGAGTTCAGGCCTACAGACAAAAGGAGTTGAAACTTTTATTACTACATGACTACAACTCCCAGCATGCCTGTATACAGCCTACGGCTCTGCAGCTACGCCAAATCTAAAACTCCCAGCATGTTGCACTTGACTATATAGTAGTATAGGTTATGGTGCAACATGCTTGGAGTTGTAGTTTTGGCTCAGCTGCACTGCTGCAGAGCCAAAACTACAATGCCCAGCATGATCTTATACAGCCTATGGCTCTGCAGCAGTTCAGCTGAGCCAAAACTACAACGCCCAGCATGCCCTCATAGGTTTGGGGTCTGCAGCAGACCCCAAACCTAGGTAGCATTATTGCTAATAATGATAATCTTTCCCCACTTTCCTTCCCCTGCTTACTGTGAAGGTCAGTCTGGCAGCGACTGCATTGCGGCCTGACTGGAGAGAGGCGCACACTGTTCCCGCGCTCCTCTCCTGCGGGTCCTCCCTAACGTCCTCGCCGTGCTGGAGAGAGGCGCGCACTGTGCCCGCGCTCCTCTCCTGCGGGTCCTCCCTAACGTCCTCGCCGTGCTGGAGAGAGGCGCGCACTGTTCCCGCGCTCCTCTCCTGCGGGTCCTCCCTAACGTCCTCGCCGTGCTGATGACGTGTGTGCGCCAGCCCCTGCGCTCAGAAAGGGGCTGTGCTTCACTGTCAGGCGGCGGCGATACAGTAAGTGAGTGTGGGTGGGGGAGATCACACGTCCTGCCCCCCCACCCCCCGTTCCTCCAGCACAGATTCTTTCATCCTCGGCGGCCGTGCAGGAGCCGAGGATGAATCGCATGAAATCCTGCGCGTGTCACCCCAAATGGCTACGCGTGTCAGCACTGACACCCGTGTCATAGGTTCGCCATCACTGTCCTATACCATAATGTTCTAGTGTGGCAAACATCCATCTAACAGAATCAAAAGCCTTGATGGCATCTAAAGCTACTACTACACAGCTTCAGACCTGGAGGCGTCTTAAGTTTGCTGTGGTGGCCCGGCCAGGAACGTAGCCGGTCTGGTCCGGGTGGACTAATGTGGTTATCACTCTTTTGAGTTGGTCTGCCAGGACCACTGTAAGGATTTTTGTGTCTTGTTCTGTTACTGCTATAGGCCTATAACACTTGCTTAGTCTGCCATCTTGTCCCGGTTCCAGGATAGGTATTAGTAGGGCTTGCTCCATTGTATCAGGGAAGAGTGCCGGTTTCTATGCCTCTTGCAGGACCTTCAACAATTATGGGGCTAATATATCCATGTCTTCAAAATTCAGACAGTAGCACGTCGCTGCTGGGCGTTTTCCTAGTAGGTAGTGAGGCTATGACTCCCTGTATCTTTTCTAGTGTGAGTGGGTTGTCGAACAGTTCTCGTTGCTCTACCGTTAAGTTTGGTAATCCTAGATCTTCTAGGGTTTTTAGTATTTCAGCTCTCATTGCATGTGTGCCATCTTCATATCATAGAGTAAAATTCCTTAAAGGCCTGATTTATTTCTACTGTGACCTCCTTACATACCCATCCTCGTCTATTATTTCTGTCACTTCCTCTTTGTTGTCCAGTCCCCTAACCAGCCAGGCTAAAGGCCTGCCCGATTTGTCCCCCTGGCCGTGTATTTTTTCAGTGTATCTCGTGAAGCTGAAATCGCCCAGTCTCTACCAGTGCTCCATACATTTTAATTTTAATGACGTACGGGTATTTTCTTTGTCTTCCCCCAAGGCCTCAGCTTTTTCCAATTTTGCAATTTCGGCTTCCAATTTTGAGATTTGGTTGTCTGATACCCTTTGGACACCGCCTGCGGTGGCTATCGCTGCTCCTCTTATGACCACTTTATAGGCTTCCCATACTGTGGTGGTGCTATCTACACTGCCTAGGTTGTGTTAGAAAAACTGTTCCGTCTGGAGACGCAAAGTCTCGTTGAAGTTGGTGTCTCGCAATGACTCGCAGTTTCCATGTGGGGATGGGTGCGGGGCGATCTGCAAGTGTCCATTGGATAACCAGGGAGGAATGATCGGATAAGGTCCGACCCTCATACAACGCCCCTGTTATATTCCCCAGATGTTCCCTCCCCGTAAACATATAATCGATTCTGGTGTATATTTTATGTATGCCTGAATAGAACGAGTACTCCTGCGCACTGTGGTTCAACCATCGCCATACGTCTTGTAATTTCAGATTTTGGGTTAATGACTGCAGATCTTTGGACGAGGGGGAGCGGTTTCCCTGTCTGGTCGGACATGTCCAGGGTGGGGCCTAACACACAGTTGAAGTCTCCTCCCCATATCCAGCAAGCACCTCTATATGGGGATAGAATAGAATAAAGCGAGTGGTAGAAAGTGGCCGCATTTTGGTTGGGTGCATAGGTATTTAATATACAGAACTATTTTTTTTTTTTGTCTATATGCCCATGTAACAGTATGATCCTGCCCTCTGGGTCTGAGTATGTATGTGTGATTTGGTGTGCCACGCCTGGAGCAAACCATATAAGCACCCCTCTTGCATAGTTCGAATTTGCTGAGCCATATTCTTTTCCTCTCCATTTAGAAAGTATGTGCTTTTGTTTGTCTGGCATCAGATGGGTTTCTTGCAGTAGCGCAATCTGGATAGCTTTTCTACGGAGGTAGGACATTACCCTTATCCTCTTGATGTAGCTGTTTAGGCCCCGTACATTCCATGTAGCTACTCTCCGGTGTTCTGCCATTGGACGTTTAAGGTTTTCGTCTTGGGTGCCTATTCATGTTGTGGCAGAAGTGCACACATCCGCAGCTCCCATTCACCTTGCTATTCTCACTGGTTGATCTCTCCATTTCGCCTCACAGGCTTCAGCTACATCCTGCTTCCCCTCGACCATGACTCCTGTCTTTGCATATGTTCGTGAACAGTGTGTCCCTGGTTGCCTGTTGAGTCTGTGTTCTCTTCCAAAGGTTAGTCATTTCCTGTGAGTGCGCTAACAAAGCTAAAAATACATACCATTGAACTTATTGCCCATCGGTGTGCTTCGGCAGAAGCACCCCCACCATTTTCCGCCTGTCTCCTGGGGAGTCGGTGGGTGAGTACTCAAGGTACTCTCAGTTCATTTCAGGTTGGATCCGGGGGTTTGGTCCAGTTGTTCAGGAGGACGACAATAGGGTGGTTTGGTCGCCGTGTATTGTCCGCTACCGTAAGTCTCGGTGGGTTCCGGATTCGGGACTGAGTGGATCACAGAGCTGAGTTCCTGCTTCATAGGCTCATGTGTCATGAAGTCAGTGGTGTTGGGGTCCGATGAAAGGGCTGTACATTGGTTAACTACTTCGTCCGTTTTTGTTTTGGTGTCTTTTCCTGTAGTTGGCCTAGGTTGTGCTCATCCATCTAGGAATTTATTGCTTCTGGGGTCTCGAAGAACAAGGATTTTCTGTTGTGGAGTATTTTCATTTTTGCTGGATAGAGGAGCATGTATTTAATACCCTGGTTGCGTAGTCTCTCTTTGGTTGGCAAGTATTGGGCACGCTGCTTTTTTACTTGTATAGTCAGGGTATATGGCCAGGGTCGCTGACCCTATCCAGGATCCTATTTTCTGGTGCGTTCCCCTGTGTTTCCGAATTGGCATTTGCGGATTGCTCACCCTACTGTGGGGGATCTGTCATAGGGTCTGCCATCGTCTCATAACTGTCCATTGTCACCTGCTTGGATTGTGCCGTTTGTTTCTGGGTTGCTGGTGCTTTCTTCTTATCTTCCGGCATTTGAGATCTAGTGATGGGTGTCTCCTCTGAAGCGTGTATTGGCTGCGTAGTCCCGCTCTTCCCGGATATACTGATGTCTCGGATTATTGTGCGCTAGGCCCCAGGAAATATTAGTTCTTAGCGGGTGAGGCATTGATGTCAGGACTGTTATGTTCCCTGCCAGTCTCGTGCTGCTTCTCGAGTTATCTTGATGCCTTGGTCTCTGCAGCGCGTTGCTGTTAGCAGGGATTTGCTACAGGTTCTCGTTTGTTTATCAGATTTCATTTGTAGTGCTGTTCGTGCTGGCCATGCAGATAATGCTGTTGGGATCAGGGTGAACAGTGTCAGGTTACTGGAGGTCGAGCATTAGTTCTCAATAGTGGCCTACGTCGGCTTCACGCGGCCAAAGGCCAAGATGTGCTGGCACCTTGTCTCAATTGGTGGGGAATTGCTCCCAGTATGTGTTTATGGGGCTGTCTGACAGGTCATCATGCCCAGTTGCCTCCTGCTGTGTCCCTGTGGGCTCCTAGATGGAGTATCTGGGGTGGAGGGAGCCTGGGCTTTCGGTGTTGCTGTGCACACCAGCAGTGTCCTGTGACGGTATGCATGCTCGCTGGCTGGGGCCGCACAGCTCTGCCACTGTGTCTTCCCCAGCCTGGCTTGTGCTGTTCCATGACTTATTCGCCTTGTTGTGTGCGATGGTTTGGATAGGAGCGGTACTGATCGATGCCCGCTCCGTTCGGGGTTGAGGAGTCAGCCCGTGTGGTAATCGGGTGGGTTAGTGCAAAGATGGGAGCCAGCGGCGTTTACGTCGGCCGCTCCGACGAGGAGGATTTTGCAATTTTTTGCTGCACAGTGTTTCACGGCGGACCGGGGAGCTGCGCGGCCGCCACTGGCAGCGCTCTAAGCCACGAGAGCAGCGCGGTGTATTTCAGTGCTCGTGGCAGGTGCCCGGGGCCCCGCTGTGCCCTTACTGTCCCTTTGTTGTCCGGGGTGTCCGCGATTTGCCAGCTGGCGTCCCGCTCGTCTTTGGAGCTGGTTCGCTGGGCTACTGTCTCCGAGGAGCTGCGTGGTACTTCTCCGCACCATTTTGTGGGCACCTGCTCTCGCCTGGAACGGTCGTTTTTCAGCTTAATAGACCCTTTTAATCCCAGATCTGGGTGCGGCAGTACGCAGTGCTCTTTCTACTGGACTTGCTGATATTGGTTTAATGTTAGTTCACTACTTCCAGGATCGATCTATCGGATCAGGCAGGAGAGCTTGGCGAGGCACGTCTGCTTCACAAGCCGGCTGGCCAAGTAGGCCTTTGTTAGGATGAAAACGTTTCTATAAACATCTTGATCAAATCATTCAGCACCTTGGCTACTTCATTGGGTCTCTCCAAATACATATTGAAAAGTAAAAATCAGTGGGGGATTCCCTGTGGTGATATTACACCATGCCAAAATGGCGTTCAGGAGTTTGACACTAACCTTAGTCTCTCATTGGGGACTACAGCCTAGTCACTGTCGCTGAATAAGGTCACTGTGTTTCTTAGCGGTCTCTATTAGAGAAAAACAAAAGGGTTCCTCTTTTTAATTTTACTAATCTGCCAAATTACTCTTTACCTTGACTCTTATGTTTAAGGAAAACTTCCTCACACCAGAATATGGTGCTGCACAAATTAAAGTTATTGTTACCTTTCGACTCTTCCTTGTTTTACAGGGACACCTTTCCGTACTTGCATCACCTGGATGACAACACACAAGTACATTTGCATTACTATCTGCGTGTATCTGCTTTCTCTTGCCTCAATTATTTTTAACTGCAATAAACAATGCCCTGCCATATCTCATTTTAACTTGTCTCATGCCTCTTATGGTTTATTACAACCCCAACATGTTCCGTGCTTTGAGTTCTCACACATTATTATTGATGGTGCGCTCTAACTGGTCACTTCTATGTATAGTGAGCCGCAGCACTTGTCCGGGTAGTCCTCACTATGATCTACATAGTGATCCTACCCTACACATTACGGTGAGGGGTAGGGAGGCAGCTTATTTGAAGGCGTCCTCACCTTTTATCTGGAGCCCTAAGGGGATTAGATAGCTGGGGGTTAATATTCCTCCAACCTTGGCGGGCTGGTATAACGCAAATCTCCCCCCAATGCGGTCATCCATCAAGGCTGAAATGGAGCGCCCTTAGGGTATCCTGGTTAGATAGAATGGCTGCCATTAAAATTGTCACTATTCCTATTCCAGGCTTTCCCAGTAACCATAACTAGACATTTTTTTACAGACCTCCAAAAACTCACCAGTAACTTTATTTTCTCAGGTAAGAGGGCCAGGATCAGCCGCAAACTCTTAACAGCAGCCAAGAAAGAGGGAGGGATCACTCCCGAATGTTCAACTTTATTACAAAGCTGCTCAGATTCGAATTGTAAGGGAGTGGTTCACAGGGAACTATGGAAAGCTATTGTTGGGTATGGATCGGGCTGTCGTCCAACACATATTGAAGGACGTCCTATGGCTTCCTAAGCCAGCCAGACTTCACCATATGTATCTGAGCTCCATCACAAAACTGGTGGCAGATACCTGTGACAAGCTAGCTAAAAACATGGCATCACTTATTTTCCCTCCCCCTTCACGCCGATTTTCCTTAATCCGGGTTTCTCACCGAGCAGGGAGCTTGGGGCGTTTCACAGGTGGCAGGCTGGGGGTTGCCAAAGACTGCAAGACATGTACCCAAGGCAATCAATCCGTCTTTGTATAATGTAAAATTATCCTTGGTATAGACTAAAGGGAGAGGCTGAGATATTTTCAGATTGGGCACTGGCTAGCAAGCCCAGAGGTTAAAGCAGCAACAGTCCGTCCTCAAACACCATTTGAACACTTCATCACCACTCAGGACAGGTTCAAGGTCCTGATCTCAGACCTGTATGAGTTATTGCAAGAGGCTAATCCCACTGAAGTGGCCATACATGGAGCAATGGGATAAAACCGTGGGGAGGGATATACCCTGGGAAAAGTGGGAGAAGCTGTGGAGAAATGTTCCCAAACTGGCAAAATCCATGCAGCTTCAGGAAGCGTCGTACACCATTATTTACAGATGACACTACACCCCATCATGGCTTAAAAAGATATTCCCGTAATTGGAGGAGGTGCGGGGGAGGGGGGAGTTCCTGGTCCCATGTATGGTGGAGTTATCCTAGAATAGAGCCCTTCTGGAGGTAGTTCCAGAAAGCACAGATTTAGGTGTTTGGGAGGGATTCGACGAAACCACCGGAGGAAGTATTGTTGTTTGGACTGGATGGGGTGGACCCAGGATGTACGACCAGATCTCAACAAAAAGCTTGTATAGTTGTCAGTCTTGCTGCAAGGTTATTAATAGCACAATGATGGAAAGGGCGGAAGTCCCAGCCCTCCAAGACTTGATCTGGAGGGTTGGGACTTTTTGGCCCTTGAGTGGGCATCATATGCTGTAAATGGGTGTTACCCCTTGTCTATGTAATGTTTGTTGATTTCGTCGGGCGGGGGGGATATTGTTGTTTGGAGCTTGGTGTACATGTCTGTGTGTTATGTATGTGTATTTTATGCTTCTTGAAACCAAATAAACAGTACTTAAATAAAAACAGGAAAGAGTTAAGGTAACATAAAAATACATTTTGAATACATTTAAAAGTATATTTTATTTAAATAAAATATCATTATAACCTTAACTCACCCATATACATAAAAATGATATGCATACAAACATCTTTTTATAATGTACAAGTATTACAGACTTAAATCTATACACAAACTATAACATATTTTTGTAATACAATTTGCTATATAATGCAAAATGTATATAGTTACAAAAAAGACCACATGGAATACACATGAACAACATAAAGCAATAAAAAAGTTTCCATTTTTATTAAACACAAAGAAATCTACATTACCTTAACTGTAAACCATTTTACAACCCAAGCACAATATTACAAAACAAGGGTGAGTTAAGGCTACAATGATATTTTATTTAAACATATATTTTTAAATCTATTGATAGTATAGACTTAGTTTTTGTTGGTTTAACTTTCTTAACTCTTTTGTAAAAAAAAAAATAATAAGTTTAAAAAGTATATGCAAATGTAATGGGGTTTTACCTGATTCCAGTGAGCAGAGCTGGGTTAAAATGTTGGTTAGGATCAAGGGATTATAGAGTCCTACAATTTTTTCTTGACTTATTGTAGAGATCAGATTGGCTTTGTCAGGATGTAGTGTTGGCCTCTCTTTCTCTACCTTTTTCTCTGTCTCCTTCCTTTTTCCTACCACCTCATTCCCCTTTTCTGCTCTTTTCTCTTCCTTATCCTCCTCTCTTGCCTTTCATTCTCTTTCATGCCTCCATTATTGTCTTTATATACCTTTCCTCCCTTGCTCTGTTCGTTCTTCTCTTTGCACTGCCTCTCTCGCTCTCCATCCTTCACCTGTTTCGCCATTGCGCCTCCCCCACTTTTCTTTCTTTTATCTTCTCCGAACCTCTTGCACTTATACCTCTACTGCTTTCTACTATTCTTACCCACCACCTCACTCACTCATTCAGCTTCGCTAAGGATTCTCCATGTTCCACATCTGATCTCTTACCTTTGTCCTTTTTCCCCTCCATCTCAGCTCTCCTTTTCTTTCCCATCTCCACTTTTCTTTATCCCACCTTCGCCTCAGTTTTACTTTCTCCCTCCTCCAACTGTGCTTCACACACACCTCCTTTTCCTCCTCACTGCACTGCCATGCTCTAAACCTCACCTGGCTTGTCAAACTCCTGACTCAGTCATTCCTGATCAGCCACACTCCCTTTTTATTCTTGCACTGGGTTGGGCACGGTATGGTTATTTGCTCAAGTGTGCGCGTGCATGGACATTAATTGCCTGAACTGCACATTTCTCAGCTACTAGTAACAGGTTCGCTGTCCACCAAATGGCTTTGCTAGCCGATGTGATAAAACATCTTCCACCATTTTGGATTCAGATCTTAAGCAGCTGAAGCTGCTGTTACTAATGAGGTCCTGAGTCTCATATTTTCTATATTCATGTAAAAATTTGGTGTCTAATGTGTATTGGTCTGTACAAGTTGGAGCATGCAAGACCTGCTGGGTGAGTGGCACTCAGACCGGCAGATCCGCCTGCTAGTACTATAGTCAACACCATCTCTGAATTAGGCTTTACACAAAGAATTATGGAACCTACTCATGTCAAGGGAAGAATACTTGACTGGATAGCCAACCACAATTGTCCTGCGAACATTACCAATATTTCACCTCTAACATGGACCGACCATTATTTGGTCTCGTTTAGGCTCTCCACCACCCAACCCTCACCCTCGCCGATTATTAGGTCTCCCCCCACACTCAAAAAAGAAACAAGAGGAATATTACAGTCGAGAGACTCATCCCTAACCTACTCCCAACTCACTCCCTGAGAACTCGGATACAGACACCCTGGTCAAAGAATACAACAAAAGTATGTCCACGTCGCTGGATCTAATCGCCCCCTCAAACTTAGACTAAGCAAGCCCAAATCACACCTAAATAAATGGTACACTCCTCTCCTCAAAAATTTGAGGCTGCAAAAAATAAACTGTGAGGCTACCTGGAAAAAAGTCCCCTCAGTGGCCAATAAACTCAAACTTTCCAAACTAACCACCCTTTACAAAAAAGAAATTTACCTGGCTAAACGTACCTCCTTTGACTCCTGTATATCCCAAGCCAAATCAAACACAAAGGAACTATTCTCCATCCTTAAAGAGGTGGAAACCCCCATAGCTCCACCAGATACGTGCACCAAAGATAGAAATTGGTGCTCTGATATCCAAAATGCACTAGCTAACAAAATCGACACCCTACAAAACAAAATTACCCGTAAAAAAGCTTCCCTAAATGATCCTCTCATATTCAAACTGCCTGAGAAGCCTATACTGAGTGATACCCCTCGCTTCAACTTCTCCAAAGTGACTACTCTAGAAGTAGAAAAAATCATCATGTCACTAAAATCTCCAAACTGTAAGGGTGATCTGTGCTTATTAAAGATGCCGCCCGAGACCTTTCCCCCTTCATCACAAAATTAATTAATGCCTCCTTCTCCACTGACTCCATCCCCTCGAATCTAAAACAATCATGAGTGCTCCCATTACTAAAAAAAAAACACACTTGACCCTACCACGCCTACCAATTACAGACCCATAACGACTGTACCCTTCCTTCTAAAAATCCTGGACAAGGTCGCTTACATACAAATACAGAGGCACTTGGAAGAACACCACCTCCTAGGAGCCAGATAATCAGGCTTCCGTCCTCAACAAGGGACTGAAACCACTCTTATCGACTTGAAAGCACAAGTCGATAGGCTCAGAGATAATGGCCAAGCAGTCCTACTGCTCCTCCTTGACCTCTCTGCAGCCTTCGACCTGGTTGATCATTCCATCCTGTGCACCCACCTCCACACATCTGCCCATTTCTCCTCTGAGGCTATCATCTGGATCAGATCATTCCTCAACGGTAGAACCATGAGGGTCTTCTCTCCCACAGCAGCAGCAGATCCCATACCCATCACTTGTGGAGTACCTCACATATTTACCAAGCCCCTTTTCGATGATTTGGATAATCTCGGTATCACCTACACCAACTACGCAGATGATACCCAGATCCTCCTTCCACTTTCTGGAGATTATGGAAACGATTTGGCCTTGGTGAATATTGTGTACATCATCATCCAGGCATGGATGGCATCACATGGGCTATGCCTGAATGATAAAACTGAACTCATCATTTTAGGCACCACAACCAGCCACAAGAAATTAAGCCCTGCCTACAGCTCTTTCTTGATCGATGGGAACAACATTAAAGTTAAAACTCTGGGCTTTTACCTGGATGCTAACTTCTCCTTCAATAGACAGGTAAAATCCCTGGCCTCTTCCACGGCGTACACATGTAAATTGATCCGTGCAGCCAAACCATTCCTGTCTGACTCTAGCTGCCTCACCATTGCAAGAGCCCTCATTCTGTCACGGCTGGACTACTGCAATGTCCTCTACTTGGGATCCTCTAAGGCCATCACTAGCAAATTACAAATTCTGCAGAACAATGCCCTTAGAGTGGCCCTGGCCCCATTCCTAGAAGAGAGCACATCACAGGCCACAGCCAACAGAACAATTGGCTTTCCATCAAAGACAAAATGACCCTCAAAACGGCGTCCCTCACATACAAATCCCTTCATAACGCTGCCCCGACATACTTAATAGACAGATTTCACAGACGATCTTCAGAGAGACCGACAAGAACAGCTTACAAGGACTGGCTGTCTATCTCTCACTTTAAACGGTCTAAAATAGGGGGCAATAGTTTCCCAGTGCAAGCTGCCAAGCTGTGGAACTCACTACCGCCAACTCTTAGAAGGGACTTGCCCCATCACGGTTTCCGATCAAAGGTCGTTCTATGGATGAAAAAGTAAGACCCATGCCTATCGCACACAATGTAACCAACTGTGCCTGCCTATATTTATGTATATATTCTTGCAGTTCTTCTTGTCTTTGTGCCCATGTATATTTTTGATTGTTGTAACTAAGCTTTGCATATCCATGTAAAGGCTGCGCCCTGTTACCCTAGGGTATGCTCGCGCATTACAAATAATAAACTAAACTAAACTAAACCTTTGTCTTTTAGTGAGCCAGGCCTGTCCCAGAGGCTTGCTGTGATAGATCTGTGTACTCTGAAGTTTTTTGCCCAGCTCTCATTATTTTTCTTAGTGGGTTATTACGTTATAAGGAAGGATTTTCAGAACAACTGGGTTGGTTGTACAAACAAAGCCTGGGATGGATCATGAGGGATCCACCATGTACCTGCTGCGTGATCTGCATTATGGAGCAGGTGGTGCTTCTTAGCTGTTTGGGTCACCCCATTTCCGTCCTGTAGCCTCAGGCATGGTGTCACGCGCGGCCGTTCTTGGCGCTTGTGGAGTAGATGGAGTCTCTACCGTCATTGATCGGCACATCACGCTAGCCTGCAATGTTATGTGCCAGTCCAGTCTTTTCCAAAATGGCCACCACCATTTCTTACATATGCATTGCAAGCCCAGCAGCTGGCACGTTGCAACCCCTTGCGCTTGCCTTATCGGTGAGATTCTGTCAGGTTTCTTCGCTCCCTTTGAGCGTTTCTGCTTACCTTGCTCGGCGCCTTGCCTAGCCGTATCTTCCTCTTGTTTCTTGTTCTGCTTGCTGCGGCAGAACCTGCATTCCTTCCGCCTTTTGTCGCAGCTGTGCTGAGCTTCTCCGAATCCTGCTCTGGAGCTCTGGGCTGTCATTCTCCCTCTGGGTCTCTGGCTCAAATCCTATCATTTCCTTTTGGTTCCCTTGCCGCTTCTCGCTCTATTGGACTTCTGGAGCGCCCTGTCTCTGACAAGCCATTTGCCTCTGGGTCCCAGATTTCTCCACGCGACCTTTGACTACCAAAGCATCGAGTCTCACCAGGATTCCTGTGGTTCCACCAACATCGACAAAGACCTGCAGCCCACTCAAGATCGTGCTACAAACACAGGGGTTTTTTCTGCTTCACAAGGCTTTTTCCTCTATTTGGCCGCTTCGGGGAAGGAGCCACTAGCCCGCCACTCCAACAGGCAGGCATAATGGCTTCCATCCGAGGTAGATCTAATCTCTACAAAAAGAAGAGAGCTACAGGCAGAAAGAAGGGAAGGAAGAAGGAGTCCAACACCACCTCTGGAGATTCAGGTGAGGAAAGAGGATTCCTGTTAACTTGAGCGACAAAGCTGACAGTGGTGACTGTTTGCAACGCCTAGAAATCAGAATGGCCACAGCAGAACAGGTTCAGGAACTGGTGGCTGCGGTGCAGGGACTCACCTTGGAGGTTCAGAATTTGAAAACAGAAAATACTGTGCTCTGACAGTTAGTCACGGCTCGGGAACATCACCCCACTGATTTACCTTCTATGGGAATAGCATCAGGGAAGTTTGATGGTTCCCCCAAAAAAGTGGAAAAAATTAATTTAAGCATGTATTGTCCATTTCAACTTTCGGGCTAGTACATTTGCCTCTGACCATGCACAGGTTGGATTCATGATTTCCAACATGGCGTGGAACGTGCTAGCATGTGCAATTCCCCTGGTGATGGGCGCTAATCCGATCCTTCAGGATAATGGTGCATTCCTTAACTTTCTAAAGCAGACCTTCGAAAGACCGGAGATAACCTACTTGGCTTGTGAGGAGTTACTGGACGTCAAGCGGGGTCCAGCAGACTTCCTCGCCTGCATTACTACGTTCAAACGGTTAGCAGAAGCGGGCTTGCCAGAACAGGCACAGTATGCCGTATTCCGAAAGGGGTCGGAAGGAGGAGATTAAGGATGAACTAGCCAATTCTCCACGTCCACTGACTTTCTCAGACCTGCTGTCCACGGTACTTCAGATCGATTGTCTGTCGGAGAGGAAGACAGAGAGGAGAAAGTGTAGAGGTTTTTTTCTGCAAACAGAACCCACTCCGCTTCCTTCCTCATCAGCCAAGGAAGAACCTATGCAGATTGTTGCAGCTCGAGCCCCAATCACACCAGAAGAGAGAAGACACAGGGTCTCTGTATGTATTGTGCATCCGATGCTCACCTGCTCTGGGAGGTTCCACCTCGTCGATCAGGAAACGGTCGACCTCGGGCCTAGGAAGGACGGGCTACCAAGGTTCTTCACCCACTCCCTTTGTCACACTGTGTCATCCCCAAATTCCAACGACGACACTCGACTCATGGTATTTGCAGTCCAGTTACTGGCCAGGCAAAAGAAGATCGACGCCTTGGAACTCATAGACTGCAGAGTAGCAGGAAACTTCCATCAATACCATCTGGGCTGATGGAGTTGGCATCCGTCGAGTTGAAAGGAGAGAAGACTAAAAGGTGGAAGGAGTGGATGGAAAGCCCCTCAGCTCTGGGCTTATCACCCATACCACCGAAGAAATATCAGTGTTCATCCTTCAGCACACAGAGAACCTACAGTTCGAAATTATCCGAGCAGCACACTTCCCAGTCATACTGGGTATTTTTTGGCTGCAGAAGCACAATCCCTCCATAGATTGGTCACAAAATCTCTTGGGAGTTCAACTCTCCCTATTGCCGCAAGCAGTGTCTCCAAGATGTCATATACGAACTGGTGAAGGCTGTGGCTAGCTCTCTTACGGATACTGTTGGCATGCACTGTGTTCCTGGGGAACTTGCTGAGTTCAGCAAGGTTTTTCTGAATAAGACACCCCAACATCTGCCACCCCACCGTCCTGAAGATTGTGCCATCAAACTCACACCTAGAGCCTTAATTCTGCATGTATTCCCTTTCTCTCCTGGAAAAAAAGGTACTCAAGGAATACCTGGACTCCAATCTGCACACGGTTTGATCTAACCATCCCGGTCACCTGCAGGGGCATCCTTATTTTTTATTCCCAAGCCAGACACCAAGGAACTCAGGCCATACATAGACTATCGAGGATTAAACAGAGTCACCATATGTGACCGATACCAATGCCCCTCATCAAAGACATCCTCAAAGCCATGCAAGGATCTTTGCTCTTTTCCAAACTTGACCTACGCTGAGCGTACCATCTACGTCGCATAAGATCTGGATACAAATGGAAGACCGCGTTCTGGACCCCGTTCGGTCATTTCATGTATAGGGTGATGTCCTTTGTCCTGGTAAGCACTCCAGCAGTATTCCAATGATTTTTGGACAGAATATTCTCAGACCTGCTATTCCATTCTATCATCGTACATCTGGATGATATTTTGGTGTTCTTCCCATCACACCAGGAGCATCAGAAACATCTCCAGGAAGTCTTGCGTCGATTACAGGATAACTAGTTAATGTCAAACCAGAAAAATGTCTGTTCAAGGTCACTACTGTTCCTTAGTTGGGATATCTCCTGTCTGGTCACCGAATTAAGATGGACCCTAAAAAAGGGCCCGATTCACAAAATGTGTTACTATGGGATTGTGCCATTATAAAATGCGTCTGTGAATCAGGCCCCACGTTTCAGCCATACTCTTACGTCCCGTCCCCTTTCCTCCATACTGCATGGGCGTCCCTTCCTAGGGATGGGAGACAGAACCTTTTTCACCAGAAAAAATCGTCTTCCCCTTTAAATTTAGAGGCGTGTGGGGGAGGGCGTGTGTGCTGCCCTGACTCCGCCCTCCGGCGCCACACCTCAGTCCCCTCTTCCGCGTCACTGGGAATGGGCCGAATTCACCAGCGCTCCTGGGTTTGGCTTCGGCCATGTAATTCCACGCGCGGATACTTCTTCTCTTTTGTCTTTTTTTTGTCTTTCTTATCATTCAGGTACTCGGTCCTCAGGCGTCACGCTCCTCTCTGGCGCGTGTCGACTTCCACAGAGTTCAGCAGGTGTCCATCCTGCAACTGGCTCTTCCCAGCTTCAGACCCCCACACCCTCTGCCTATGTTGCCTTGGCTCAGAGCACGGTTGGCAAGCTTGTACAGCGTGCGACACGTCATCGAAATCGCTGAAGAACAGACGAGCCAGTTGGAGGGAGCTCTTCCAGAAGTCACCTCCGGAGGACCTCAAGAACTTTGTGAAACACAGAGCCAGGCCTAAGGTAGGGCCGCTATTTTCCATCGCACCCGGCAAGGGAGACGCCTTCCCAAGGACTCGCCCGTGTGGGAGGGACCACTCAGGTCTTTGTACCAGCACGTGCACCAAGGCTGCTGCAACTACCGGCCTTGGTGCAGAGGGATCCTTGGATCCTCCCGGTGTCGGTGTTGAGGGACCGGAAGGTTCTTGCACCGGATTCTCATCCGAGGGGCTTTGCCCTTGTACCGGCAGCATGGCCGAGGGGCTACACCCTAGTACCGGCAATACGTCTGAGGGGGCACCTAAACGCAGCTCTACCGACCCCTGGGTCGAGTGTGTCACACCTACTGGGTCTAGGCCCGAGGAGCAGGGGAGGCCTTGTGATCCAAACGCAAGAGTCTTGGAGGAGGCTGGGCCCAGCGAGCCGAGCAACACGTCGCAGGCACGTGGCAGGCAGCTCGACAAGATAGCCGCCGCGCCAGACAGAGGCACCCGTCTGATGCTTTTCCAGGAGTTCGGCGAAGAACGAGTGTCAAGGTGGGACTTCCTCAACCAGGGACGTGGCCTACAGCCTATCCTTCATATGCACAGGGCAGTTTCCCACTGCGTCCATACGGGCAGGGTATGCAGCGGCTCCAGCAGCCCCTGGCTACCCCGTCAGTACCCCCTACCACCTCTTCGGCCAGTGAAGAGGGGTTTTTCGAGAGGTTCCTCGGGTTCATTAGGTCACCTCGGATGGGGGTTATCCTCAAGGACGCCATCAGGGAGGTCCTCCCTACGATGCTATCAGCACCACATGCTCCTCCACCAGCGCTCCCGGCCCTGGCGCAGCCGCTGCTTCTGGCTCCCCACCAGATTCCTCAGGCGGTTCCATACCAGCCTCAGCCTCCTCAGCCTCCTGCCGCGGTCCCTGTATCCCAGCCTCCCGCTCCAGAAACTCCTCCACCTCTGCAGGATCCTCCTGATCCACAGGATATGGATGAGTAGGAGTATCCTGACATGCCATCCTCAGCCAGACCCTTCCACAAACGTCTTGAAGGGCTGGCGGAGTACCCGGGCCTACCACAACCCGAGATTGAGCAACCGGAAGAGGGGGTTCTGGCTAAAGTCCTCACGCAACGCTCCTCTGCCAAAACGGGGATTCCACTGCAAACCAATGTAGTCTCCCTGGCCAAGAAGGGTTGGCTTAAGCCCCCCTCGGTCAGCTGGTCAATCAACGCCTGGACGCCAAGTACAGGCAGATGGAGGGGGCTACACTCTTGCTATCGGCCCATCTTCAGCCACACTCCTCTGTGATCGCTGTGGCATCACTCTACTCCAAGCCTCAGTCGTCATCAACCTCCACAGCAGCGACGCTACTAGGCAAGGAGGGGAAGATCTTGGAGGCGTACGGGAAGAAGCTGCATTCCAACGCGTCCTTACATCTTCGTCAGGCCAACGCTGATGCCATGCTGGTGGACGCTAACCAAAAGTTATGGCGGGAAATTGCAGACTTCATCCCGGAACTTCCTATGCAGAGCCAATCAAGTTTTAAGGCGGGACTGGCTGAGGCCAAGCTGGTGGCGGAGGACCTCATGGAATCCACTGTGGCCCATATTAATACATCTGGCTGTGCTATCTGTATCGCCACAGACATGAGAAGGACAGCCTGGCTCCGGGCAACGAAATTCAATCTGGACGTCCAGGAACGCATATTAGATCTGCCGTTTGAAGGGGGGGGAGGCTTTTCAACTATACCATGGACGAAGAGCTGGACAAAGAAGAAAAACAGCTCACAAACGGCCAAGTCTTTATCCATCTTGACAAAGACCACGCCCAAGTTGTGCACCCAGTCACAGCAGCGCTCCGACATGGGTCGTACATATGGAGGATTCCGCGGCTTCCAGGAACGGAGTTCCAGGCAGCCTGACCACTCACCTTCTCAGCACCGGCACAAGCAACAAAAAGGGGGGTGGGGGGTTGAGTAAGGGCTTTTCCCAGTCCCCCTCCTCCGCAACGGCCTCTGAGGGAAAGAAGGCATGACACACCCCTTCGGGTCCACGTGTCTCCAGTGGGGGGCAGGCTTGCTCTTCATGCACATTTCTGGCACCAGAATTTCGCAGACCCCTGGATCCTCTCCGTATTATCCACGGGGTACCGCCTACCCATCCCAGCCTCTCCGCCCTCCTCCCCTCCATTCCCTCAAGTTGGGACAGCAACTCTTCTGGCGGAGATCTGGTCGCTCGGCAAGAGCCAGGAAGTGGAGGAAGTCTTAGCCTCCAAGCGAGGCTTGGGCTTTTACTGCAGGATTCTCGCCATTCAGAATAAGAACCAGGCGGGCCTGAGAGTTGTGCTGGACCTTTACACCCTGAACCTCTCCTTAACCCTACAAAAATTCATGGTGGTTACGCCAGCTTAGTGAAGACATTGTGCAAAGGAGACTGGATGTGCTCCCTGGATCTGAAGGATTGTTGGGGAGAATTCTCCAGAATGGCTAATTTCCCTTACCTACTGGGTCCCTCAGCAGCTTTGCTGGATTTCTAGGATTTTTTGTTTTCACCTGGTAAGAGTGTGAGCCTTTTTTCCCACTCTTACATGTGTTTCTGGCTATGTGTTGTACATTTTGTGCTCATGGACTATGGAGTCTCACCTACTCCATAGGCATCATCTTTTTACTGTGTGTCACGCAACACCTTTAGTGCACTGACACAGGGTTGTCTTTTAGACTTCCCACTTTAAACTTCCTTTTCTGGGACTCACTACTGTCTCCCAGAACATGGAAAGTTGCCATTGACTTTACTAGTCTTTTTTAAATTTACAGACCCAGTACAAACTATCTTCCATAGAGAACTGGAAGGCTTAATAGTTATCCCTTTTTGTCGGTTTCTCATGGAACATTATTTTGTTCCCCTTTCTCTAGAATTTGGCTGGTGGCAGTGGTATCTACCATTTTTATTTTACCGCGAGCTATGAAAATAGCCTAGCTACTGTTAGAGGCTATGGTGGTAGCCTCAAACTTTAATCCGCTAGAGCCCTTTTAATTTTATTTGGTTCTGGCTGGGTTTATTCGCCATTTCTTTTTGTAAAGATCTTTCTTGTGTTTTACTCTGCACACCAAATCAGGTTTGGTTCCTTTGTTAGCCGTCCTTTGGCGGGCTTCTGCACAGAAGCCCTCCTTAGGCGCCCGAGTGTCTGGGTAGCAGGATGTGAGGGAGGGTTTTTAGGCCCCCTCACAGGGTCTCCTTGGAGACCCAAGTCACACTCTAGTTTGATTGGCTAGGAGTCTGTCCTGCCAGGACAGCCACCCTGCTATATGATTGACAGCCAGGCTGTGTGAATGGGGGAAAACTGCTTAAAAGCAGGTCTCTTGGACTTGGAAGGCAGAGTCACCACTGGAACGAGAGAACCAACGAGGAGCTGAAGGAAGACGACTGCTGCCACTACTGGACACCCTGGTGAAGCCCTGCTGCAGGTCCGAATCGCCTGAAACTCCGACAACAGTGAAGATACACAAGGAGATTTCTCCCCTTGAGCCTGGTGGGACCAACCAGCTCACAAAGCCCCTGGATCTCCTCTTCAGCCTGGTCTAATTTGCTGTGCATTGCTGCAGTGAACCGGATAGCAAGCAGGACTGGACCCTGTTTGAGTTTTAAGGAGCGCACCTTTTATTTGTCGCTTTGCTCTGCTGCTGGCTTCTTCCCTGGGCAGCGCAGGACCCGCCAGTCTTCCTCATTCTTGTCAGTCTGACAGTCACTTCAGGAACCGTGAGCCTGCAGCAAGTGCCAGGAACTTCTGCCTCAGCTACAGCATTCTTCTTCTACTAAAGTACTGTTCAAATCCGGTCGTTCGTTCCGTCCGACCGCGGTGAAAGTGTTTTAAATCTTTTGCTAATCCGAGGGCTTGTCCTTTTCTACTCTTTTTTAAATAACTTTTCTTCCGACCAACTTCGTTTTGAACTCTTGGCAAAGACTTAACCGCAAACTACTCTGAACTGTGTGATCCTCTGAAAAGACTCTGAACCATTAACATTGGCCCAGGCCTATTGATTTGAATCCTAGTTGTAGTAAGCCTTTTCTAGATTGCCCTGCCTATCACTTGTTGGTGTTATTGATTTTTGATAACCTTGTCCTTTCCCTCCCTTTTGAAATTACTGGAATGCCATTTTGCTCACACTTCATTTTGAGCTTAACTTGTCCAGAATTGATTGGGTGTTGTGTATTGTATTAAGATTGTGATTTTTTGCTGCTTTATATTAGTGAACTGTTTTATAACTGATGGTGTAAATAAATGTATATTCTTTTACACAGAAACCTTGAATCAGTGTTTGCTTGAACCATATTCATTGCTGTCCTTTGTGTAACTTCTGATACTTCTCACTTTACTCTTGAGGTAAGTCTGGCTGCTCAGCCATCACTACCACTTTACTGTGTAGTACAGGCTTGTACCAAAGGTGAATTTGTACTTGCACTTGTAGTCTTAATTGTGTGTGGTGTTCCCAAAGGGTACTGCATATGATTCTGCCTAACAAGGACGCGTACCTAGACGTCCCGATTTGGCAGCCCCATCGTTCTTTCCTACGGTTCAAGATCATGGTCTACCATTTTCAATACAAGGTCCTTCCTTTTGGCCTCAACTTGGCCCCCACAGTCTTTACCAGGCTAATGAATATAGTGGCTACCCTCCTAAGAGCGCAGGGCCTCCAAATCTACCCATACCTCGACAAATGGTTCATCAGAGCTATATCACCGGAAGCGGTTCACCACTCTTCCCATGCCCTTATGAACACACTGCACGATCTGGGCTTCTTGCTCAGTCTCAAGGAGTCGCAGGTGCAGCCCAAGCAGACTCTGACATTCTTGGGCCTCATCTGGGACACGTACTCCGAGAAGGTATTTCCGTTGAAGGACAAGATCTCGGCCATCAAGAGGGCCACCACCTGATTTCAGAAAGATGTACTGTGGGCAAAGGTAGAAGCAACATTATAGCGAGGTAGGCATTAGTACGAAAGGAGGACAGCATTTGATATCATCGTACGCTGATGACATGCTGCAGCATCTGAAATACCCTGAAGAGAATCTGCAGTATATTTTGGAGGTAATGGAACAATATGCAATACTATCGGGCATAACGATCAACCCACGAAAGTCCACCATGTTCCCCCTGGGCAGATATGTAGGAGTGCCACAACACAAGTTACCAGTTGTTAGGCAGAAACCTGTGCAGTTCCCTTAGGGACCACTGCAAAAAGTTTAAGACCACAGGAGTTAGCAGGAAACCCAATTGGTAGCAGTCTGCACCACCCAGATTTACCTGGTAACTGTGGCTGAGCAGTCAGACTTCTCTCAAGAAGAGTTAGGCAGTATACAGAGCATACACAATAGGGCAGGTAAAACAGTAAAACAAGCTAACACTGACCAGAGCTTTGGTGTAAAAGATATATAATTATTTATTTAAAAACACATCTATAAAAACACACTGGCACTAATATCAAGCAATTTCAAAAACACAGTTACTAAAGTATATACACTCCCTTAAAAGAGTATTAGACAAGTCTTAAGTAAAGCACCACTTATTTTCAGACAGCGGTGAGCGCTTAACGCAGATGGGACTCTAATAATCCGGTTAAAAGGGAGAGAAAGGCAGAGCATAAATTGAAACAGATCCCAACACTTTCAGAAGAACACAGCAAGAGAGGAAGGCATAATAAAACCGTGAAGTTAGAGTTCAGAAAGCCGGATCCACTTTGAGAGGATCAGAACGAAATGTGTCCAAGGTCACACGGTTGGAAAGTGCACAAAAGTCTCCAGAAGGTTCAGAAAGAAGTTGGACCAAAATAAAGGGACCGGTTAGATGGTCAAGAGGTCAGCCCAGTCTAGAAGGTTAAGGATTTACTGTCACCTTGTAGCAATCTATAGAAAGGGAGGCCAGGCGGACACAGTACCTTGAAATGGTGAGAACACTCCAGCGGGGGCAGTTGTTCCTGGAAGCGGTTGCAAGTCGGTGCTTCGTCCGGCGGAAGAGAAGATCTTGTTGGGGAGGAAAGCAGAAGGTCGTTGTACTGCCAGGGAAGAAACCAGCCGTGGATTTCTCGATTCAAAGAAGCGGTCCTTTTATTCGCGTTCAGTGGTAAGTGGCTATCCGGTTGCCGGGGTGCTTGGCACAGGCAATTCGACCACTAGACGTCCTGGTAGGCGAAAAGGAAAGCGAACTGGTTGTCCCCACCAGCTCAAGGGGAAGAGACTCTCCGGCAAGAAGATCTCCTCTGTCGTCGGGAAGTGGCGAGACGGTTCAGCAGGGCTCCAACGGTGGTGTTGTCGTTGCAGGTCGGCTCAGCTTCTCCCTCTTCGGATTTTCAGGTCCTGTGGCGACTTCTGAAGTTCCAGTCCCAAAAGCCCTGCTTTTATGCAAGAATCCCCCATTCATTCAGCCTAGCTGTCAATCAAACATGCTAAGTGGTGAGCGGGGCGGCTCACCACTTGGGCCAATCACGCAAGAGTGCGACGGGTTGGCAAGGCAACTTAGTTCAGGGTGCCTAAACCCCCTCCCATATACCCCCTGTGGTACCCAGACAGAGTGCCACCACTTTGGAGGGCTTCTGTGTAGAAGCCCGCCAAAAGTGGAACAAAGGGCTCGACCTTTGGTTTGCAGTTACAGAGGTGAACACAAACGCCATTTTAAAACTGAGTTCTAGCAAAAAGACCCTACCGGTGAATTAATATTAAATAAACCGGCGGTATCTTTAGCATTGCACTGAAAAGTGGTGCATTTAAAATACATGGGAAAATCCCATAGAGAATATTCTTAAGGATTATTCCGCGTGGTAACCACTGCCACCAGCCAGAAACTCGTCGAGGGAGGACTGCACAGTACCCCCTCGAAAAACAGACCCAGGGGCAATCGAATTACCCCTACCAGTACTTCCACATTGGGATGGTTTGTACTGGTTCTGTTACTAAATTTGGGACTAGTAAAGCCAAGGGTGACTTTACATGCCCTGGGAGACAGTAGTCAGTCCCAGGGTATGGAGCCTATGGTGGGTGCCACTATGACACCCCTGTGTCACTGCACTGATGGTGCTGTGTAACACACATAGCAAAAACACATGAGACCCTATGGAGTAAAAGACCCCATAGCCCATAAAACACATTAACAGTCAAAGGAACCCCTCAAATCATGTCTAAGAGTGTGAGGAAAAGAGTCTCACTCTTGGCAGGAGAAAAAAACAAACTCCAGAAATCCAGCAAAGCTGCTGGGGGACTCACTAGGTTAGGAAATTCAGCCTAAACAGAGAATTCTCCCTAACACCAGTATTACAAATTGGATGGGCAGTTGATACTTTCAGATACCTGGGAGTGGATATATATCACAAGGTCGAGGATGGGCACAAGCATAACGCGGAAAAGGTGGTTGGGAAGATCGAATGCAGCATAGCTTTCTGGGCCCAGTTGCCTCTGACCATGATGGGCAGAGCGGCACTGCTGAAGATGATAGTATTACCCAGGCTATTGCACAATTTTGCGAATGTCCCATACACAATACCTAAACGGTTCTTTACCAGGGTACAGAGTATTTGTAGGATGCTCATCTGGTACAAGTCTAGGAACAGAATAGAACTGTGGAAATTGCAAAACCCTTACGATCAGGCGGGGATTAGACTGCCCAATTTTGAGGTATACTACCTGGCAGGCCAGCTTCAATATGTTGCGAGGTGGCTGTCTGAAGACACCACACCGGAGTCCAGGCTGCTGAGGGCGGCATGTGCACCATATTTTCTAAACAAGTGGATATGGGTGGCTGTGTCCCCCCAAAGGGAATGGGGTCAGCATTGCTAGACCCAGGGAGGAAGGTCTGGCATAGAGCCTGCCGAACGATGGGAAGCCTGTTACCGTGCTCCCCGCAGGTGCCTTTAGTTGCACTGAAGGGTGTGGACGAAAAATTGAGGAGGACCATTAGAAAACACTGGGGACCCGTGGGTGTAACAACCATCGGAGATTTATGGTAGGAGGGGGAGAGAATAGAATTTTATACATTTACAGAAGACGTGGGCTTACATAGTGGACAATATATTACATATGCTAGGTTAGTGACAATGACGAAGAGGACATGGTCGGAGGTGGAGCTGACCCAGCAGCCGGATGCTTCCAGAGAAACGTTTCAGGCGGTATCAGAAGGAGACCATGAGGTCTCCCGAATCTATGAAATAATGATGTCCAAGATTGGGAAGGAAGTGGTTCAGATAAGGCGGGACTGGGAAGAGGAAGGAGGGGAGACAATAATGGTTGAGGATGCAAAGATATCACAAGAAAGTGTCGAGGAATGTAAAACTACAACAGATTCCGTTATACATCACCCACAGAGTATACATGACCCCCAGGAACATTGCTAAATTTGCAAACGCCACTACACAGAAATGCCTGAAATGCAGGGAGGTGGATGCAGGGATGGTAGGTAGACATGTTTTGAGCATGTCTGGAAATAACAAAATATTGGGAAGAAGTGTCACACCTCCTTGCAAATAAGGGGATTAAATACAAAGTGGACTCCCTGTGGGTGTACATGGTGGGTGGATTCCCAAGACCCCGCAAACTCAAACATGTGAGCAAACTGAAAGACTTGGCTTATATCCTAGCCAAGCGCAGGATAGCAATGGGTTGGAAGGCAAGGAAAAACCAAATGCAGAAGCTTGGTGGCTGGATCTCCTGAAGTCGGTAGATGCAGAAACAGTGGTATGGAGGGAGGTGGCGGGCAGAGGGGGGTGAAGAGGAAGCAGAGACGCTTACATTTGGTCGCATTACTGTCGGGCTCTGGATTCGAGGAACCTAAAACAAACGATTCCTCAGACGGTGAAGGAAGCATAACGGTCATACGTTAGAGGGTGGATGTTGTAGATTTGCGAGGCTCTGAAGGGGTGGGGGGGAGAAGCGGGAGTTGGTGATTGTTTTTGTTTTGTGCACCATGTTTAGGGGCAGTGTGATTAACATGAAAACCAACCACTTCCTCAGCAGAGAGGTGACTTCGGCATGGTGGTACCAGCATCTCCTGGGTCTTTTGGCGGCGGTCCTATTAACCGTTCCACACACAAGATGGAGGATGGGGAGGATTCAGCTGCACTTTGCGGCCTCATGGAACCAGGAGCGGGACTCCCAATCCGAGATGATCAATGTTCCTCCATCTCTCCACCCAGACCTAACATGGTGGTCCAGGGACTGTAACTGTAACGCTCACCTGACTCCCACGGAGGCGCTGGCCTGGTTCGCGCTGCTGTGACCTCTTCTAAGGTGATGCACAGGGTTCGGAAGACGGACTGGACCGGGCCCCCAAATCTGGCTTTTCGAAGGGATTGTGTCCTCCGACGTATTCCTCATCTTAGATATCTCCTTCCAGCTCTGCTGGCCTCGGAAATTTTTTTCTCTAGAGGGCGCTGCGCGTCGACGTCCTCCGAGTCGACGTCCTCCGAGTCGATGTCCCTCGACAGCCGCCGTATCGACGTTCAACGTCATCCTGCCTATAAAGGCCGCGCGCAGCGTCCGTTGCTCAGTTCCGTTTTTCCGCGCTTACTCAGTGCCTCAGAATACCGTTGCTCAGTTCTTAGTCAGATTAATCCTATTTACCTCAGGTTATTCGATCCGTACTCGATGGCTTCCTCGTCGGAACTGACAACTCCTCGATCCGGCTTCAAAAAATGTCGAGATTGTGGGAAAAAGATGTCGTTGACCGATCCTCACAGAATTTGTCTGTGGTGCTTGGGAGCTGAACACCATTGTTCGGAATGCGAGGACTGTATGTCCATGACAGCTAAGGCCCTGAAGGAGCGTAGGGGGAAGCTGGAGAAAGGTAAGACTTTTAAAGCTTCTTCTTCGTCGACAAAGTCGAGACATTCGTCTCCTCGTCACCATTCGCGCTCCAGGTCTCGGAGTGGGTCTCATCACTCCTCGAGATCGAAGCACTCGAAGAGGAGACGTCGAAGATCCCCTACTCCGTCTTCCTCTTCCTCTGTTTCGCCAAAAAGAATCCCTTGCCCCACGAAACATAGTTCCCGGGCTGAATGGGAGGAATTCCGAAAGAATATGATGAGCGTCTTCGAGAAAGCGGCCTCGACCCCCTCGAAGACTGCCGAGAGCGATGCTCTGGTCGAAAGACCCGAAGGTCAAAAACGCGGCGAGTCGCAGTACCCGGCGAAAGAAACCTCTCGAGCGCGTTTCGAACCCTCGAGCAGGACTATGACCTCCAAACCTTCCTCGAAGGTTCCGTCGACGCCGTCGACGAAGGTCCCGTCGACGTCGAGGTCGATGTCTTCGACGCCGTTGTCGAGGGGACCTTCGACACACGGGTCTGTCGACTCGACGCCGGCCTCGACACCGGCGTCGACGCCAAGAAAAGTCACGGTTACCACACATCCAGTGACTATCCCCAGGCCCTCGACGTCGATGGCTTCGATATTGTTGAGTAGAATTCCAATTCTGTCGAGGTCCTCGAGGCCTCCACCTCTGTTTTCGACGCCACGCTCGAAGCCTTCGGCGTCGACGACATCGACGCTTTCGAGGCCAATAATGACAAGTTCGGCACCCTCTGCCTTGGAAATGGGATTTACTCCCTTTATGAGTTAAGAACAATTGAGAACTATATCCTCAATTTTAGAAGAGGGTGATTTGTCTGAACAAGACACATTTGAGTTACAGGGACCTGTAACCCCAGTTAGAGAGGAATTTTCCTCTGAAGAGCGCAGATTAAAGGATCTTCATGATTCTTTACATGAGGCAAGTGGGTTAGACACTTCCCCTGAGGTGGAGTTTGCTAAGCCAGACCCGGGGGAGCATGCTGAAACCCCCTACAGAGCCTTAATGGCCAGGATTACAGAGTTCATGGGGTGGTCTGCACCTTCACAATCTTTCCAACAAGATGACCTCACGGATATTCTTGACAAAGGCCCACAAGAGGATCCTGTGGTGCCCTTTCATAAAGCTCTTCAGAGAAAGATCATGACAAACTGGGAAACCCCAGATGTAATACCAGCAGTAAATAAAAAACTGTCTAAAAAGTACAGGGTATCTTCCACAGACCCAGAGTTTTTGTCTAAACACCCATCCCCAGAAAGTCTGGTGGTACAAGCAGCATCCTCTACCGATGTCAAGACGGCTTATCCTACAGTCCCACAGGACAGGGACGATAAAAAATATGATGCTATGGCAAAGAAAGTCTTTTCAGCATGTAGCATGGCGTTAAAGTCTGTTAATGCTACTTGCACCCTTGCTAGGTTCAGCCATACACTTTGGGAGTGTGCTTCTACAGCGGCTGACTGGATCCCGGAGGGAGAAGAAAGGGATGCGTTCCTGAATATTATACAGGACGGTAAAGACGCTATGTGCGAATCCCTCCAGACGGGCATTGATTCGGCTGACAGTATCGGCAGAGCAATGGCGGCAAGTACATCAACCAGGAGATTCGCTTGGTTGAGAAAGTCAGGTTTTGCCCCAGATGTGCAAGCCAGGCTCTTGAACATGCCATTCGATGGCTCTTCTTTGTTCGGGAAAAAGGCGGATGACAGTTTAGAGAAACTGCAAACTTCAAAAGCTGCAGCAAAATCCCTAGGAGCTGCAATCCGTCAGACTTCTTTTCGTCCCACAGGAACCTCTGCGAGGGGCAAGTCCTTTCGCTTCTACTCCGCATTCGGAAGAGGTAGAGGACGACCGGCTCAAAGGGGTCAAAGAAGAACTACCCGAGGTGGACGGGGTAGATATTCTAAAGCCGCAGCAACAGCAGGTGCCTCTTTACCATCGGCATCTGCATCAGCCGCCCCAAAACCACTCTGAGGACTCCCCTCACAGGACACCTGTAGGAGGCAGGTTGACTCAACATCTGACGGTATGGCAGGCTATCACGTCAGATGCTTGGGCATTGGAAACAGTCGCCCAAGGTTACTGCCTGCCTTTCCTACGTATACCTCAGAGTCATCCACCGGGGATCAGCTCTCAGAAAGCTCCAGATCCGCTCCTCTTGCAGGAAATTTTGGACCTGCTAGAGAAAGGTGCCATAGAACCGGTACCTGTAGCGGAGAGGAACAAGGGCTGGTACTCCCCTTACTTTCTCATTCCGAAGAAAGACTGAGGACTGAGACCCATCTTGGACTTGCGAGAATTGAACAAATTCCTCAGAAAAGACAAATTCAAGATGGTCACACTTTCTCAGATCCTCCAGGCCCTTCAGTTCCAGGACTGGTTGGTATCTCTGGACCTTCAGGACGCTTATTTCCATGTGCCTATCCATCTCAAACACAGGAAATACCTGAGGTTCGCAATTGGCAACTCTCACTATCAATTTCGAGTGCTGCCATTTGGGCTGACCTCCGCCCCGAGGGTCTTCACCAAGTTAATGTCGGTAGTGGCTGCAAGTCTAAGGAGGGAAGGGATTCACGTCTACCCCTACCTGGGCGATTGGCTGATCAGGGCTGTTTCTCCGGAACAAGCTCAGATCCAGCTAAATCACGTGTGCCACTTCCTTCACAGACTGGGCTTCTCCCTCAATTTAAAGAAGTCACAAATGATACCATCGCAGAGACTCCAGTTCATAGGAGCGATTCTGGATACTTCCCTGGGAAAAGCCTCGCCACCAGAGGTGAGGGCTCAAGATATTCTACAGATGGTTACCAAGTTCCAGCATGCCCAACGTCTCCCAGCCTTCGGCTTTTTGAGGTTGCTAGGCCTCATGGCATCCTGCATTTTCCTTGTGCCAGAGGCTCGCCTGAGAATGAGATCCCTCCAGTGGGCACTGAGGACTCAGTGGTCACAATTCTCAGGGAGAATGACAGATCTTCTTCAGGTTCCCGGCAGGGTGGCTGGAGACCTTCAGTGGTGGGCCTGTCAGGAGAACATTCTGAAAGGAGAACAGTTTTGGCAACCCTGGCCGGAGATAACAGTAGTCACGGATGCCTCACTCACGGGGTGGGGAGCCCACGCCAACGACTTGACCATCAGCGGTCGTTGGTCTCCATCGGAGTCCAGACTACACATCAACCTGTTAGAGCTGAGAGCCATCAGACTTGCGCTGAAGGCTTTCCTGCCAGCTGTACAAGGGAAGAACGTCCTGATAATGACGGACAACACGGTGGCCATGCATTACCTCAACAAAAGAGGAGGCGTAGGATCACTACCCCTGTGCAGAGAGGCGATGCAGCTCTGGTTTTGGGCAATCCAAGAAGGAATCTCTCTATCGGCAGTTCACCTAGCCGGAGAGAAGAACTTGACAGCGGACGCTCTGAGCAGGCAGAACAGTCTCCCACGAGTGGGAGCTAGCTCAGGAAGTCCTTCAAGAGATCTTCGCCCTTTGGGGAACCCCTCAGGTAGATCTGTTCACCACCAACCTAAACAGGAAATGCGACCTGTTCTGCTCAAGGGAATTTCCTCCGAGAGGAGCTCTGGGAGACGCGTTCATAGTGGACTGGGAGTTTCCGCTTCTGTACGCGTTCCCACCGGTCCTTGTCAATCCTCAAATGTTCAGGAGGTTGAGAAGATTCCGGCGAACCATGATCCTAATTGCCCCGGATTGGGCCAGGAGAACGTGGTACTCGGACCTTCTAGACTTGTCCATCTGCCCTCCAATTCGACTTCCACTCAGAGAGAACCTACTCTCACAGAAGGGAGGTCAGGTTCTCCATCTAGACATCAAAACCCTCAACCTTCACGCTTAGCTTCTGAACGGCTGAGGTACAAGGATTGGGACCTCCCTGATGATGTTATGGAGGTGTTGCTTTCGGCAAGGAGGCCAGCAACAAAGTCTTTATACCGCTGCCGTTGGAACAGATTTTGCAGCTGGTGTAGAGAACAGAATATCGACCCATTTTCATGTGGTACACCAATGGTTTTGTCCTTCCTACTATATTTGGCAAATTCAGGCCTTCAAATTGGCACCATTAAGGGCTATCTCGCAGCGCTATCCATCTTTAAGCGTACTGCAGAAGAACCATCCTATTTCAAATTACCCTTGGTAATACAGTTTCTAAAGGGGTTAACCAATGTTTATCCCCCAAGACCATTCCAAGTTCCCCTATGGGATTTAAACTTAGTACTAACTTTCCTGATGGGTACACCTTTCGAACCTCTCCATTCTTGTTCGTTAAAATTCCTTACCCTTAAAACTGTTTTATTAATAGCACTTACATCTGCTAGAAGGGTGAGCGAATTACAAGCTCTTTCTTGTAAACCCCCTTATACAATCTTTCACAAAGACAAAGTTGTCCTGCAAGTGAAGCCTAATTTCCTCCCAAAGGTGGTTTCTGAATTCCATATCACTCAGAAGATTACCCTACCATCTTTCTATCCTCCTCCTCACCCGGGGAAAGAGGAAGAGAGGTTACACAGACTAGACCCTAGGAGGGGTTTAAGTTTTTACATTAGTAGACTAGCCAGGATAAGACAGGCAGACCAGCTGTTTGTAGGTTATACAGGTCACAAGCTGGGGTTACCAATAACTAAGCAGACCATTTCCAGATGGATCATTCTAGCCATTCTGGAATGTTATAAACCGGCAGGGAAAGAGCCCCCTCAAAACCTTAGGGCTCATTCGACCAGAGGTATTGCAGCTTCATCGGCCCTCAAAAGAGGCGTGCCGGTTAAAGACATATGTGCGGCCGCTACATGGTCGTCTGTCCATACCTTTACACGTTTTTACAATCTGGATTCCTCCTCCAGTCAAGAGACTAGGTTTGGAAGGGCTGTACTGCATTCTATTCATCAATAGAAGACAGCGTGAAGTCAGTACTCCCTCCTCCGAATATAGAATACTGCTATGGGAGCCTATCTAAGATGAGGAATACGTCGGAGGACACAATCCCTTCGAAGAACAAGTTACTTCTTACCTTGTAACGTTCTTTCGACGGGATGTTCCTCCGACGTATTCCTCATCGACCCTCCCATCCATCCCCGCAGTTCTACTTCCCTTGTTGTTGCAGCTTCTGCTCCTTCAGGGTGATTAGTCTAGTCCAGACAGTAATACTGTGGGCTACAAAACGTAACTGAGCAACGGACGCTGCGCGCGGACTTTATAGGCAGGATGACGTCGAACGTCGATACGGCGGCTGTCGAGGGACATCGACTCGGAGGACGTCGACGCGCAGCGCCCTCTAGAGAAAAAATTTTCCGAGGCCAGCAGAGCTGGAAGGAGATATCTAAGATGAGGAATACGTTGGAGGAACATCCCGTCGAAAGAACGTTACAAGGTAAGAAGTAACTTGTTCGTCTGGCTCGCAGAAGTATCCTTCTGTAGGCGAAAATAGGGGATTAACTGTCTGCGGGGTAATGCAATCGGCCTCCCACTTTCCCCTCTCACCCTCCTCGAAACCCTTCTGTGATTCCCCGTACGTAGCGTCTCACCTTAGGGTCTGGAAGGACGAGCTCTCCATCCTGCTTCTGATGCAGGGGCGCGTTGGTATCCAGTTACTTCACTGGATTTTCGGATTGGTGAGAACCAAACTTGCTTGGCTTCCAGGTAAGTTTTTTGATAAGAGGTTCCCCTTGTGTCCATGCATTAATGTACTAATGCTAGTGTCTTTTTCCCCATAGGGGCCGGGGTACGGAATGCCGGGGAACAGGCACCGACCCGAGATGAGAGGTGAAATCCTTGTAGAAATCAGGTAAGTCTTTAATGAGCATTTTTTGGTAATGTTTTTTCATTCGCTCATTAACGCTGATGTCTCTTTTTCCCCTTAGAGGCCGGGGTCCGGAAATGCCAGGATGCAGCGCGGACCCGAAATGAAGAGGGAATGAATCAACAGGTAAGTCTTAACATGGAGATTTAGCTTTCCTTATTCCCTTCTCTCTCACACCTTTTGTTCTTGCCTTTTTCTCCCTAGGCGCTGGGGCGTGACTGCGAATCCGGTTGATCGCTGCTGAACATGGAGGCGCCCTGTAAAGGTGAGTGGAATGCGGCGCTGCAGCGATCGACGCGATGAGCTTTTAAATAAAAGTCTTCCTTTTCAGGATTGTCGGCGAGATGTCTCCGGGATGCGGATTTAGCAGGTAAGGACTTTTCCTTCTTCTGTTCTCTTCTTCTCTTCCTTTGCAGGTGATCCAGGATGCTGGCAGGCGTGGCAGAAGTCAGGATGCAGGAGCAGACACGGTGAGCGTCCAGCTGCTAGATGCAGAACAACGCGAAGCACGTGTGGCTGTTCGGGTGGGGTTTAAATAGCCTTGGAAGAAGTTCCAGGTATGTATCCTTCCTCCAATCAGGTATGTATCCTTCCCGGACCATGCCCGGATGGTAAATTAGTCCCACAGGTAAAGTAGTTCCTTTAAGGCCTCAAGGAGGACTGGATCCTGCAGCATGGTCTGCATCAGGTAAGTGCACCCAAGCACTCCCATAATGAGCCTGGCGCCTATGGCGCCAGGACTGATGTCTTTTATGAGCCTGGCGCCATAGGCGCCAGGACACTGTCCAAAGGGCCCCTATATGGGGTTGCTGGGTCTTTCCTTGGGGACTGGATGTCCGCTTTCGGGGACGCAGGGCTTGAACCGGCTCCCCGGGAGCGGGCATCATGACAGCACTCCCCCCCAAGGCCCCTCCCAAGGTTGTTCCCTCCAGGGGTTTTGGTTTGTCTGGGAAGAGTCGGTGGAATTTCCTGACTAATCGAGGTGCATGCACATGGTCGCTGGGTTCCCCCGACCTCTCCTGAGGTCCGTACCCCTTCCAATCAATTAGGTAGAACAGTTTTGACCTAAACATTTTTGAGTCTAAAATGTTCTTCACTTCGAATTCGGGCTCCCCATCTATTAGAATAGGTTCTGGAGGTTTGAGTAGTCGGGTTCCGGGTACCACTGTTTTCAGAAGTGACACATGAAAAACAGGGTGAATTCGCATACTAGCTGGTAAATCAAGTTTAACAGCCACTGGGTTAATTATTGCTGTAATAGAATAAGGTCCAAGATATTTTGGGTTAAAAGTTCGAGGCCCTTTGAGTGGTAAATGTCTGGTAGCTAACCACACTTGATCCCCAATCTGATACTGATGTGCTTCACTCCGATGTAGATCAGCATTCTCCTTGTATTTTCTCTTGGCTTGTTGTAAATGCGTAGTTGCCTCTTTGAAGGCTTGGGTAATTGTAGAATGCAGATGTTCTACTGCAGGCATTCCGAGGTTCTGAGGTGAGTCAAGGTTTGAGGTTCGAGGGTGATGCCCAAACAAAGTATAAAAAGGACTGTGGCCAGTTCCAGAGTGTACCGAATTATTATATGCGTATTCGGCTATCCAAAGAATGTCTTTCCAGTTGCTTTCAGATTGCTGTAACATACACCGTAAGTACTGCTCAAGGGTCTGATTTGTCCTCTCGGTCTGACCATCGGTCTGAGGGTGGTGACTGGTCGATAATCTTACGTCGATCTGCGCCATTTGACAACATTTACGCCAGAAGTGGGAAATGAATTGGCTTCCCCGGTCAGAGATTAGTATAGATGGGAATCCATGTAGCCGAACAATATTTTCGAGGAATTCTTTGGCTAGGACAGAAGCTGAAGGTAAACCTTTCAAAGGGATAAAGTGGACCATTTTGGAAAACAAATCCACAATTACCAGAATAGTATTGTACCCCGAACAAGGAGGCAGGTCCGTAATAAAATCCATTGATAGAGTGTGCCAGGGTGCTGGCGGTATGTCTAAAGGTTGAAGGAGACCGGCTGGTCTTTTCTTTTGACTTTTATTTTGGGCGCAAACACCACAGGACATCACAAAAGATTTAACATCTTTTCGCCAAGAGGGCTACCAAAATTGTCGTTTCACCTTTTCCTCTGTCTTGGCAATACCGGGGTGTCCCTCTATTAATGTATCATGATAACCGGAAATAACTAGTTTGTGTAATTCCTTATGTGGCAGGAATAAGCGTCCTTGGAAATAAGGTAAACCATTATCTATGGTAAAGTCTGATCCCTTTTGTATCCAATCCTGTAAGGTTGTAGGGTCCAGGAGTTGTTTCACTCTGGCTTGAATGTCTTCAAGCGTCTGTAACAAAGTCATGCCTAGAATCCTCTGTTCGGGAATTATTGGTACTGGTTCTGAGTTTGTATCAGATTCTCCCATTCCAATTCGGGATAAGGCGTCTGCTTTGCCATTCTTGCAGCCAGGTGGATAGGTAATCACGAAATCAAATTCAGCGAAAAACAAAGCCCATCGGAGCTGCCGTGATGACTGAGCCTTGGCGGTTTTCAAATACTGTAAATTCCAGTGATCAGTGATCACTGTGTGGTATGTCGAGCGCCAAGCAGATAATGCCGCCAGGCTTTAAAAGCGGACTTAATGGCTAACAGTTCTTTGTCAGTGATTGCATAATTAACCTCGGGTGCCGAGAATTTTCTGGACCAAAATGCTACGGGATGCAGTTGGTTGGTTTCGGGATCTCTTTGGGACAAGACAGCTCCCATGGCTAGGCTGGATGCGTCAGTCTCAACGACATAAGGGAGATCTGGACGCTGGTGTTTCAATATAGGTGCGGAGGTAAACTTAGCTTTTAAATCCTGAAAGGCCTGCTTGGCTTCTTCAGACCATTAAAAACGTTTATTTTTCCTCAAGAGTGCAGTAGTGGGTTGTACCACGTGTGAAAGTTCCGGGATAAACCTGCGATAGAAATTGGCAAAGCCGAGCATACTTGGAACCCCTTTTACAGAGCTAGGTGATGGCCATTTGAGGATGGCATCCACTTTTCTTGAGTCCATTCGGACTCCTTTGGGTGTCAGGATGAAACCTAGAAACTCGACTTCTGTGGTATGGAAAATACATTTCTCCAATTTAGCAAATAGTTTGTGTTGGCGCAGTTTTTCAAGTACTGCCCTGATGTGTTTTCTATGATCAGATTCCGAAGAGGAGTACACCAGAATGTCATCGATATATACGACAACACAAACATCGATGAGTTCCCGAAGGACATCATTCATGAAGTATTGGAAGGCAGCCGGCGCGTTACACAATCCGAAAGGCATCAACTGGTACTTGAATAATCTGTATTTAGTACGGAAGGCAGTTTTCCATTCGTTGCCTTCTTTAACCCGTACCAGATGATAAGCCCCCCGGAGATCTAACTTGGTGTATATGCAAGCGTCCTTCACCTGGTCAAGGAGTTCAGGGATCAGAGGCAGAGGATAACGGTTTTTAACCGTTATCTGGTTCAATGCGCGGTAATCGATACAAGTTCTAAGGTCGCCTTCTTTTTTGGGCACGAAGAACAAAGCCGAGGATGCCGGGGACTTTGACGGGCGAATAAAACCATTAGCTAGGTATTGATCCAAATATTGTCTCAAATGCAGGTTCTCAGGTTCGGTAAGGGCATAAATCCTGCTACAAGGGGGTTGTGCACCGGGCACCAGATCGATTTGGCAATCGTACGATCTGTGAGGAGGTAACGTGTTGGCCTGTTCCTTTTGGAAGACGTCCTGAAAGTCTTGGTATTCCGGAGGTAGTTGCATGGAGGCAGAGGTTACAGATGCTAGATTAATCTTCAGGTTTTCTGGGTAGCAGGTTTGTGTACAATCCGGGAAGGTTATTCTCTTAGCTCGCCAATCAATTCGAGGATTATGTGTCTCTAACCAAGGGATTCCAAGAATAACCTGAAACTGTGGAGCCTTGATTACATCAAACACAACACCCTCCCGATGGCAGTCCGGACCAATAAGAGTCACCTCAGTAGTGGAATGTGTTACCGGTCCAGAGACAATTTCAGTTCCATCGACTGTGGTGATGACATCTTTGCTGGTTTTAGGACGGAGAGGGAGGTTAATCCTAGAGACCAATTCACGATCCACATAGTTTCCAATAGCCCCACTATCGATGTATGCCTTTATTGCATGCAACCGCTTAGGCTGTTCTGGATCTACGAGAACCATTGGCACAATGAAATGCGAGGTCTGAGAGTTAGTTTTCAAGCTCGGCAAGCGGAGCCCTACGCTTGTCGGGCGGAGTCGTTTCCCGAAACAGAGTCTTTATGGTTTTTATCAGCGGCTCCTACTACCTTTCGGGGCGGTTTTGCTGGGCAATCTCGTAGAAAGTGTCCAGAATTCCCACAATAAAGACATAATTTTAACTGCCGCCTCCTTTCACGTTCCTTTTGAGTTAAGGGTCCTTTAACCCCTCCAATTTGCATAGGCTCAGAGACATCAACTCCCTTGGGATTAGCATGGGTCTTGACCAACAACCGGGTCTCAAACCTGGACCGATCTGCTTTTCTGTTTTGAAGTCTGTGATCCAATTGGACCACTAAGTCTATATACTCTGTGCATTCTTGGGGCGGATTTACAACTTGGGCCAAGAGATCTTTAAGTTCTCCGCGTAGGCCTCGATAAAACAACGTGACTCTTTTATCCTCTGGCCATCCCGTTTCCACAATTAGTCTATTAAAGGTTGCAATATAGGATAGGAGGTCCTGATTGCCCTGTCGCAGGGATAGAAGTTTGTCATCCAGAGCCTGCCCCTGAGAGTGTCGAGCAAATAACCTTTCCATGCTTGCTTGAAACCCTTGAAAATCACGGAGAATCGGGTCATCTTGAGTAACCAGTGGAACTGACCAATCGGCAGCGCAGCCGCTGAGATATGACAATACAAAGGCTACCTTGGTCTGATCATTAGGGAAGGCCCCAGGTCTGCATACGAAGTGCAAACGACACTGATTCATGAATACGGCGAATCGTTTGGGGTCCCCAGCAAAGCGTTCGGGTGGGGCCAGCGGCATGTTTCCGGGTAGATTAATCTGCACAGGGTTACTGGAAACCACAGGAGCGGGGTTCCCTCCGGAACCGGGTAGAGGAGTTTGCCCAGCTTGACCTTGCAAAAGCTGTCTGGCCAGGTCATCAGTTCTTTCCTTTGATATTATCAATTCCCTCCTGAGGGCATTAGTCTCTTGACGAGCGGCATGTACTTCGGCCCGTAATTCCCCCAGTAATTGGGCCAACTGATCAGTCTCAGAACTTTCCATAGCGCCTGGGTGGGAATTTGTAGGAAGTCTTCGCGTTCTGTAACGCTCACCTGACTCCCACGGAGGCGCTGGCCTGGTTCGCGCTGCTGTGACCTCTTCTAAGGTGATGCGCAGGGTTCGGAAGACGGACTGGACCGGGCCCCCAAATCTGGCTTGTCTGACTCGCAGAAGTATCCTTCTGTAGGCGAAAATAGGGGATTAACTGTCTGCGGGGTAATGCAATCGGCCTCCCACTTTCCCCTCTCACCCTCCTCGAAACCCTTCTGTGATTCCCCGTAGCGTCTCACCTTAGGGTCTGGAAGGACGAGCTCTCCATCCTGCTTCTGATGCAGGGGCGCGTTGGTGTCCAGTTACTTCACTGGATTTTCGGATTTGTGAGAACCAAACTTGCTTTGCTTCAAGGTAAGTGTTTAGATAAGAGGTTCCCCTTGTGTCCATGCATTAATGTACTAATGCTAGTGTCTTTCTCCCCATAGGGGCCGGGGTACGGAATGCCGGGGAACAGGCACCAACCCGAGATGAGAGGTGAAATCCTTGTAGAAATTAGGTAAGTCTTTAATGAGCGTTTTTTGGTAATGTCTTTTCATTCGCTCATTAACGCTGATGTCTCTTTTTCCCCTTAGGGGCCGGGGTCCGGAAATGCCAGGATGCGGCGCGGACCCGAAACGAAGAGGGAATGAATCAACAGGTAAGTCTTAACATGGAGATTTAGCTTTCCTTATTCCCTTCTCTCTCTCACCTTTTGTTCTTGCCTTTTTCTCCCTAGGCGCTGGGGCGTGACTGCGAATCCAGATGATCGCTGCTGAACATGGAGGCGCCCTGTAAAGGTGAGTGGAATGCGGCGCTGCAGCGATCGACGCGATGCGCTTTTAAATAAAAGTCTTCCTTTTCAGGATTGTCGGCGAGATGTCTCCGGGATGCGGATTTAGCAGGTAAGGACTTTTCCTTCTTCTGTTCTCTTCTTCTCTTCCTTTGCAGGTGATCCAGGATGCTGGCAGGTGTGGCAGAAGTCAGGATGCAGGAGCAGACACGGTGAGCGTCCAGTTGCTAGATGCAGAACAACGCGAAGCACGTGTGGCTGTTCGGGTGGGGTTTAAATAGCCTTGGAAGAAGTTCCAGGTATGTATCCGTCCCCGACCACGCCCGGATGGTAAATTAGTCCCACAAGTAGAGTAGTTCCTTTCAGGCCTCAAGGAGGCCGGGATCCTGCAGCATGGTCTGCATCAGGTAAGTGCACCCAAGGACTCCCATAATGAGCCTGGCGCCATAGGCGCCAGGACACTGTCCAAAGGGCCCCTATATGGGGTTGCTGGGTCTTTCCTTGGGGACTGGATGTCCGCTTTCGGGGACGCAGGGCTTGAACCGGCTCCCCGGGAGCGGGCATCATGACAGTAACCTATGGACGGGCAAGCCATGTCGGCCACCCACCCTGCAGGCCACCATCACCACAGATTCCTCGATCGAGGGCTGTGGAGCCACCCTGGACGATCTCTTGGTCCACGGCACCTGGACTCGACAGGAGCAGGAATACCACATCAATTGGTTAGAGTTGAACACCATCTGGCTAGTGCTCAGAGCATTCCTACCACTTCTCAGGGGCAAGGTTGTCCTCATCCAGATGGATAACTCGACCAGCATGTACTACGTCAACAAGCAGGGAGGCACCAGATCCCCTCCTCTGTGCCGACTGGCTATCAGCATGTGGGAGTGGGTCCTGTAAAACAACATCTACCTCACGGCAGTCCACCTCCCGGGGGAATCTAACCTGGAGACGGACAGGCTCAGCAGGTTGGGAGCAGACAATTACGAGTGGCAGCTAAACAAGCTCGTTATTTATGAGATCTTCAACAGGTGGGGTCATCCCCAGATGGATCTCTTTACCACCTGGCACAACAAGAAGTACCCTCAGTTCGCCTCCTGGCAGGGACAGGGTCCCGGCTCCCTGGGCTATGCATTTCGGCTTCAGTGGAATGGCATGAAGGCTTACGCCATCCCGCCCACTCTGCTGATTCACAAAATGATTTGCAAGATCAAGGAGTCTCGCCAACTCAACATCATTCTAATAGCTCCATGTTGGCCATCCAGGCCATGGTTTTCTGAGCTGCTCAGCCTCTCGGAGATGCACCGATTCACCTCCCGATGGGCCCAGCACATCTTCTAGCACAGCAGGGAGGCAGGGTCATCCACCGCGTGCCTCAGAAACTAGCTCTCACAGGCTAATCTGGAAATCAAACAGGGTGCAAGGAGCATTGGCTATCAGGGCCCAGTATAAAAGTAAATGGACCAGGTTCTGCCACTGGGCGTTCTCCAAGGGAATCGACCCCCTGGCATGTACTTTGGACGACTTGCTCGCCTTCTCTGGGCACTTCGCCCACTCTGGTGTGCAGGTGCTGGACACCTGCTGTACATACCTCGCAGCCATCTGGGCGTACAGGAACTCAGAGGAGGGGATTTTCTCCTCCTCCAATCCTATCATCAAGAAACATTTGACGGGGGTCGGAAGGGGCTTGCAAGGCTCTACCCGCCCATCAAGAGGCTGCACCCCGTTTGGGACCTTAATATAGTCTTGGGCGCACTCGCGCACAAACCGTTTGCGCCAATGACATCAGCTGACATCAGGAGGGTCACCATCAAGACGGCCTTACTAGTCGGCTTCACCTCGGCTCGTAAAGTCAGCGAAGTTCAGGCACTGGTCGCCTCGGAACCATATACTACCTTTCACAGGGACAAAGTAGTCCTGTGGACACACTGAGGATTTCTGCCCGAGGTGCCGTCTGCTTTACACTTGAACGAGGAAATAGTCCTTCCTACATTCTTTGCCGATCCTAAGGACGAAGCACAGAAAGTGCTGCACTGCCTGGATGTCAGGCGTGTCCTGAAATTCTACTTGGACAGGACCAAGGTCTTCTGCAAATCGGACGCCCTGTTTGTCACTTTTCGGAGGCTCAAGACCAGGCTATCAGGCCTCCAAGGCCTTCATATCACGCTTGATGGTCTCGGCCATCAAAGAAGCATACGATGGTCAGCACAAGCCGCTTCCAGCCAACATGCATGCCCACGCAGTCAGGGCCAAGGCAACGGCCATCGCTTTCCAGCGCCATGTCCCTTGGCAAGTCATAATCTGGGCGGCCACTTGGGCCACTCCCTCGGCATTCTGCAAGCATTACTGTGTGGATGCCGGTTCTAGATCTGATGCGGCTTTCGGACAGGCGGTTCTCAGGAACCTATTTGCTTAAGGAGTGTCTCCTCTCCACTCTGGGGCTACATTCAGTTGTAATCGCCCATGCAGTATGGAGGAAAGGGGAGGGGACGTAAGAGTAATTATAAGTTACTCACTGTAGTGACTAACATACTCTTAGCCCCCTTTCCTCCATACGTCCCACCAGCCTCACCCCTAATAATACTGGTGTCATTAGGCAATGTTAAATCTGTTGTCGACGCGTCAATGGGGACTGAGGTGTGGCGCCGGAAGGCGGATTCAGGGCAGCGCATGCTCCCAGAGCCGCACCCCTGCACGCCTCTAAATTTCAAGGGGAAGGTTTTTTCTGGTGAAAAAGGTTCAGTCTCCTGTCTCTTGGAAGGGACGCCCATGCAGTATGGAGGAAAGGAGACTAAGGACTAACAGTATGTTAGTCACTACGGTGAGTTACTTATAATTTCTTGACTGGCCACCTCCATCTTTCGTAAAAGAAGTCCAGAGGTTCCTTGGTCTGGCCAACTTTTATCGGAAATTCATCCCTGATTTCTCTAAAGTGGTTCTCCCCATTACAGGTCTGCTTAAGAAAAGCAACACTGGATTCCAGTGGAATGAGGCGGCATATGTAACATTCAAGCATCTCAAGGAATTGTTCTGTGCAGCTCCGGCTTTGATATGATATGATATGATGTGGCATTTATAACGCGCCTATACACAAGTGTTTCAAAGCGCGATGAGGCAAGGGAGGGGGAACAGAGGGAAGACAGACAACGATCTTACTAGGCCAAGTGTCATTCAGATCGCGCAAGTGCAAAGGAAGGGGGAGGGGGGAAAGTGCAGTGCATGGGATAATAGAACAGCAAGATAAATAAACGGCCAGCAGGTGGCAAGTGCAGGGCGAGTGCAGAAAATAAGTGCTAGTGGGGGGACTGTCGGGATACAGAAAACAGTCCACAGGTGCAAGGGTTGCCAGGGTGGCAGTGCAGGCGTGCAACTGGCAAGGCTAAGGCCCAAGATAAGATGGGTTGCCAGGTAACCAGTGCAGTTTCAGTACCAACTTTGCACCAACCCGATCAGCCTCTACCTTTTATTATTGAGTCTGATGCATCATCAATGGCAATCAGAGCAGCCTTACTCCAGGAGTCCAAAGGGATCGAACATCCAGTGGCCTACTTATCAAAAACCCTTTCTCCCAGTCAGATCAATTATTCAGTCATTGAGAAGGAGCTATTGGCCATGAAACTCGCCTGTAAAGAGTGGCGCCACCTGTTGAAGGGAGGCATTCATCCCTTTGTCATGCGCACAGACCACAAGAATCTAAAGTTTCTGCAGCAAATGGAGTGTATGAATTCCCGCTAAGCTATGTGGGCACATTTCTTTGCCCAGTACGACTTTACCATCTCCTACAAACCTGATAGCCAAAACACTTTGGCTGATGCACTATCCTGAAGCTATACCACTGATCACTCCCCAGACCATGGAGCAGACACCTCTTCCAAAGAAACAAAATTGTCTATCAGGTGTCCACTTTCCTGCAAGAAGTGAAGGAAGCATTGGTAGTCGGTCCATCCGATTTCAAGGTCGCCAAGAAGGACAAGTTTGAGAAGAAGGAAGGACTGATTTTCGTCAACCACCACCTGTTTGTTACTGAAAAGGAAATGCAGCAACAAGTCTTTTCCTTAGAAATGATGTAAAGAGCTACAGCAAGGTTCGCCCAGTTTGTGCCCAGGGAAAATATAATATGCAGAAACCTGTTGGTCTATTGGAACAAAGCCTGGTTCCCACCAAACCCTGGAGCCACCTTTCTACAGACTTTGTTCTTGAACTCCCCCTTTCCCAAGGTTGCACCACCATCATGGTCACAGTGGATTCCTTTTCCAAAATGGCTCATTTCACCCCTCTACAAGGTCTACCCACAGCCTCAGAGATGGCCGTGTGTTAGGGAGAATTCTCTGTTTAGGCTGAATTTCCTAACCTAGTGAGTCCCCCAGCAGCTTTGGTTGCTTAATGGGCTATGGGGTCTTTTACCCCATAGGGCTTCATGTGTTTTTGTGATGTGTGTTACACAGCACCCTCAGTGCAGTAACACAGGGGTGTCCTAATGACCCCCCAGTATAGACTCCATACCCTGGGACTGACTACTGTCTCCCTTGGCATGTAAAGTCACCATTGACTTTACTAGTCTTAAATTCTGAACAGAACCAGTACAAACCATCATATTGTGGATGTACTGGCTGGGGCAATTCAATTGCCCCAGGGTCTGTTAGTCGAGGGGGCACGTCTCCGTCCCCCCTGATCGAGTTTTGGCTGGTGGCAGTGGATACTACTTTTTATATTCAACCGCGAATATTTTCCTATGGGATTTCCCATTGTTTTAGGCTACTATCTTTATTTAATTATTTACGGTAGCCTCGAACATACCGCCGGTTTATTTAATTAATATTAATTCTCCGGTTGGTATTTTTTGCCAAATCTTGATTCAAAAATGGCGTTTGTGTTCTCTTCTGTGACGCCAACCCAAGTCGAGCCCTTTGTTCCACTTTTTGGCGGGCTTCTCCACAGAAGCCCTCCAAAGTGGTGCCACTCTGTCTGGGGTACTTAGGAGGGGTGGAGGGGGATTTAGGCACCCTGGACTGAGTTGCCTAGGCAACTCAAGTCGCACTCCGTCCTGATTAGCCCAAGTGGTGAGCCGGCCGGCTCACCACTTAGCATGTTTGAGTGACAGCTAGGCTGAGTGAATGGGGGTTTTCTGCATAAAAGCAGGGCTTTGGGGACTGGAACTTCAGAAGTCGCCACAGGACCTAAGAATCCGACGAGGGAGAAGCTGAGCCGACCTGCCACGACGACACACTGGTGAAGCCCTGCTGGACCGTCTCACCACTTTTCCCAACGACAGAGGAGATCTCCCGCCGGAGAGAATTCTTCCTTTGACTGGTGGGGACAACCAGTTTCACCGTCTTTTTGCCTTCCCGAAGTATCTCGTGGCCGCCTTGCCTGTGCCAAGCACCCCGGCAACCGGGATACCACGTCTTACCACGACCGCGAATTAAAGGGTACTACCTTTAACCGGAAAACTCCGCGGCTGGTTTCTTCCCTGGCAGTGCAACGACCTTCATCTTTCCTCTAAGTCGAGATCTTCTCTTCCCCTGGACGACGGAGTGACTTGCACCCACTGCCAGGAACTGCCCCCGCTGGAGGATCCTTCCCACTTAAGGTACCGTGTCCCGCCTGGCTTCCCTTGCCACCGACTGTACGGGGTAGATTTAGTCCCCGGCTTTCGACCCTGGGTTAGCCTGGGACACCCTGGCTAAACTTTTCTGAGCCCCTCTAAACTCCTTTTGAACTCTCTGCAAGACTTTCTAAGCCTAGTGTAACTGTGTGATCTTGGGCGCATTTGTGCTCTGCTCTCTCTAAGCGTGGGCCCAGCCTTTGGATTTTGGCTCACCAGTGACTTTTGCTCTTCTGCCTTGCTAACAGTGTTCCTAAATCTTAGAGTGGTGTACCTTTCCATATTCTGTCTTTTTCCCTCCCTTTTTCACAAACTTATTGGAGTGCCATCTAGTTAAGCACTCACCTCTGTATGAAAATAAGTGGTGTTTTACTAAGACTCATCTGATAAGGAATAAGGGGTGTATATATTATAATAGTAACTGTGTTTAGAGTGTTTTACAATAAGAGTGCTGGAGTGTTTCAAACAGTGTGTTTTTTTTTTTTTAAATATATTTTTATTGATTTTCTGAACAACAAAGAGCTCTGAAAAACGATTACCTTAGGGCACATGCCCATATCAACTTCAAACAAAGACCGTAACTCTCCACTGTATTCACCCTCCCCCCCCCCTCTCCCCTCAAAATCCCCCTTCTTGGGGCACAGGCTCCACGTTTCCGTGGATAATTTCTTCGGGCAGCGCCGACCGGGCATATAAACAGACACAATGAATCAGCTTTCCTTAGAAGCGTAAAATAAGTTAAATCCTGAAACTGGTTTCGGGCCGGGTGGAGTGGCCATATCACCTTTCTGGCTCGCAGTTTGTGCCGGCGAACACCTCCATGAATTGTAACCAGTCGGCCTCGAGCTGCGAGCTGGAGCCATGAAGTGCTGCTGTTAGTCTATCCATAAAATAAATGTCCTTGGCCACTGTCACCCATTCTCTCCTTGAGGGGAGTGCTGCTCTCTTCCATGTCCTGGCCCGTGCAGCCCTAGCTGCTAGGAGTAAGGAGTGTGTCAAGTCCGGGAGCTTCTCCCAGTGCTCATCCTTTTGCTGTAGCCCAAATAATAGTGTGAGTGGCTCCAATGGATAGACCCCTTCTCCCGCGTCCTTAAGCCAACTGAGCACCTCCGACCAATAAACTTGGACCTTCTCGCAGGACCACCACATGTGCCAATAGTTGGCCCTCTCTCCGCAACCGTGCCAACACAACGGGGCAACGTCTGGGAACATCCTGGAGAGGGTGATCGGGTCATATTGCCACCTATGAAGAAGTTTGATGGCATGTGTCTTGTACTGGCAGGAAATAGATGTCTTGAATGCCCTGCTACATAATTTCCACCAGAGCCCATCCCCAATGTCCCAGCCCAGGTCCCTTTCCCATTTCCCTCTAAGACTTTTAATCGATCCCTCGCGGGGGATTAAGAGTGCTCCGTACAGGAGAGAGATAAGGCCTTTCATTTCCGTGTGGGAGTCTAGGATTTTCTCGACCGGGGTGAGCTTTCTTTGTATGCAGGGCTTTAGCTTTGGTTTCATGAGCATTCCCTTAAGACGAAGGTATAGAAGTGGGGAGAGCCTGCCGATTCCCAGAGCCTCCTCGAGCTCCTGGATGCTTATGAAGGTGTCCTCCCTCACCAGTTGGCCGACCCTGCAGAGGCCTGCGTCGAACCATGACTGGTAGTGTTCGTGGCCTGGGATTTCCTCTAACACTGGAGTGGACCAGATGTGGCTCAGGGGCGAGGGCCATGTCGTGACTTTCTCTCTATTTCCCTTCCCCACTAGCGCTTTCCACATTGTACCCAGTATCGGGTGATCCCTGATTCTTTTGGGGAGCTTATTTAAAGGGACCCATAGCCATTCGCCTACGGTGACTGGGTGCAGGTAGTAGTTTTCAATGTATACCCATTGTTTATTGGGGTCCTCTCTAAGATGTGGGGCCAAGGCCCTGAGTTGGGCTGCCCTGTGGTAGACTGTCAAGTCCGGCAAGGCGACCCCCCCCTCTGTCTTTGGGGAGGGTGAGGGTCTCTTACCCTATTCTGTGTCTCCGGCCCTGCCATATAAACTTCATTATGCGCCTCTTGGCTTCTCTGAGGTATGTGTCTGGGGCCTCCAAGGGGAGCATCTGGAAGACATACAGCACTCTGGGGAGCAGGTTCATTTTTATGGCATTTATCCTTCCCATCCAGGAGATCTGCCCCTTCCCCCAGCTCTCCATTTCTCTGAACAGTCTATCAAATAGTGGGGGGTAGTTGGCCTGGTTCAGATCCTCACCGGGGCGTACTACGTTGATCCCCAGGTATTTTATCCCTTCTGTACAGATCTGCAGGCGTAGTGGGATAAGTTCAGTAACATTTCTATCCGTATCAGAGGCAAATGGAAAAATCATGGACTTGCTAATATTCACCTTAAAGCCTGAGAATCGACCGTACCGTTCAATTTCCTGCAGGGCTGCCGGGACTGACCTTGTCGGTTCCCGGAGATGAAGCAAGATATCATCTGCGTAAAGACCCAGTTTAAAGGTACGTTCCCCCACCTCAATTCCCTGAACCCCTGGGGAGCCCCTGATATACTCTGCTAATACTTCCATTGTCATGGCGAAGAGGAGTTGGGAAAGAGGGCAGCCCTGCCTCGTACCTCTTTGGAGGTGGAAGACTCGTGACAGACACCCATTGACTGTGACTCTGGCAGTTGGTGACACATACAAGGCTTTGGTCGCTCGTATAATCCCAGTTCCCAGCCCCAGTTTCTTGAGTACCCCCTGGAGGAATCCCCAGTCGACCCGGTCGAACGCCTTCTCTGCGTCGATCGAGACCAAAACCGGGTTTCCAGCACTCGGCGCTGCCTCCCTCATCAGATGTAGGGTCTTCCGCATTGTGTCGGCCCCCTGCCTACCCTGTATAAAACCCACCTGATCGGGATGAATTAGCCTCGGCATATGACCGTCCAGCCTAGTAGCAATGATCCTGGTGAATAGCTTTGCATCCACATTCAGGAGGGAAATAGGTCTATAGGAGCGGCTATCCGCCGGGTCCTTCCCCTCCTTCGGGATTACTGTAATTAGCGCTTTGCCAAAGGATGTGGGTGCTCTGCCTGTCTCCATTATGTGCGAGAAGAGACCTGCCAGGAACCCTGCCAGGAGGCCCGAGAAGGCCTTGTAAAAGCCTGCCGTGAACCCATCCTCTCCTGGGGCCCTGCCCCTCTTCAGGCCCGCTATAGCTCTTAGTACCTCCTCCTCCGTTATCGGGGCGTCCAGGATTGATGCTTCTAGGGGTTCAAGAGCCGGGAGGGTGACCCCCTTGAGATAATCATCCAAGGCTTCCTTTTCCGTCTCCCCCTCTCTCCCATACAGGGCCTCATAAAAAGACGCAAATTTCTCTGCAATCTCTTCCGGGTCGGATACGTCCCCTTCTTCCCCACTACTTAACCTCGCCACCCATCTATCATCCCTCTGGCCTCGCTTTGCTGCCAGCATGGCGTCCGCCTTGTCCCCTTTTTCATAGTATTTTTGACGTAAATGTTGGAGTCCCGCTACAATCTTGCCCATCTCCATTTCCCGCAATTCTTGTCTCTTTTCCCTTGCGATGCCCAGGTCCCTCTCTCTCTCTGTCTCCATCTTCCCCTCCGACCTTTCTAACGTAATTATCTCCGATCTTAATCTATGGGTCAGGAGGGTCCTAACCCTTTTTTTGGAGGCCCCTTCACTAATTAGCCTACCCCTCCATGTTGCCTTTGCGGCCTCCCACACAATCTCCCTGTTGACTTCCCCCGTGTCATTTACCTCAAAGAATTCTCTGATCGCTGTTGCCATTTCTTCCTTAAAGACCACGTCTCTCAACAGGAAATCGTTGCATTTCCATAGAGATTCCATGGGTTTCAGGCCTGCCATACAGACGTCCGACCAGACCATATCGTGGTCTGACCAGCTAACGGGCCGAATCTCACAGGCCTCTATTCTGCTCATGTGCTGGTTTCCAATGAAAAGATAATCTATTCTAGTTCTGGTGCCGTGGGCCGCAGAGTGGAAGGTGTATCCCTTGCGCCTCGGGTGCAGCTCCCGCCATATGTCCACCAGCCCCTGCTCCCACATTATTTCCCGCAACGCCCCGTGAGGCGTCCCCCCACTGCTATTCGGAGGGCCTGCGTTCCCACTATGGTCCAGCTCTCGGTCCGCCCACATATTAAAGTCCCCCCCCAGGAGCAAGAGGCCATCTGCTTTAGCCATCACCTCCCCCAGGGCCTCTTGAACGAATTCCCTCTGACCTGTGTTGGGGCAATATATTGCTGCAAGGGTGACTCTGGTATTATGTAACCTACCAGACACTACCAGGGCCCTCCCATCCTCCCTCTCCCAAGTGGACACTTCCATTAATTTCTGATTCCTATGAAGCAGGATACCGACTCCTCCTTTCTTCATGTGGCCGGATGCCCAGAAGGTCTGACCCACGTGTGGACCAGGGATGGCCCTCTCCTCCCCCCTCACCGTCCTGGTTTCTTGTACAAACATAATATCCACTCTCCCGTTTCTCATTTCCCTTCCTAGAAGAGAGCGCTTCGTTGGGGAGTTAAGCCCCTTGACGTTAAGGGAGCCCATCCTAAGCGACTCGACCCGGGCCCTTTCTTCATTGTCTGCCATTGCTTCTCTCTGATGGATTAATTGTTTTCCCGGTCCTGTGAGAGCTGCCCCGCTTCTTTACCAAGCTGGAAATGTCCTGTGCCCCAAGGTCTTTGTCCCCCATCCCCTCGCCTCCCCCCTCCCTTTTCTCTCCCTCTTGCATGACGCCTGCCAACGGACAAGCCACCAGGGTGTGAGCGTGTTCCTGCACCGCAGTTCTCTTGATGAAACTCGCGTCCCCGGCCGGGGTTGCTAACAAACTAATCTTGATCTTCCAGTTGGTTTGTCTTACTTCACCTAGTCCCCTTCGGCCTCTGATGTCGGGGTGTTTGGTTTCCTGAATTTCCTTCTGCCCTTTGTCGTCTTCTTCGTGGCCCAAGGGCCAGCCGGTTCTCTCCTGGTGTCACCCGATGCTTGGGTGCCCACCTCGTCTTCCTCACCCAGGGCGACCCCCTTGATCACTTGCAGTACTTGCGAGGCCTCCTTGCCACTGGTCACTCTGTAGTCCACCCCAGCGCGTTCAAAGGACAGGGCGAAGGGGAAGGACCATCTGTATCTTATGTCTTGAGCAGTAAGCCACTGGGTGAGCGGACGACATTCTCTTCTGCGGGTGAGCGTAAGATACGATAAGTCCTGGTAAATCTTAATTGTGTCTCCTTCAAAAATAAAGCTCCCCAGCCTCTTTGCCTTCTCCAGGACCTCCATTTTCTCCCTGTAGCAGAGGAACCTCACCACGATGGACTTTGGGCCTCCACCCGCACCCCCTCCACCTCGATGCGCTCTCTCCAGCTGGACCTCTTTGCCCCCTCTAACGCGAAGAGCTGGTTTATCAGGCCCTGGACCTTCCTCCCCACATCCGCCGCTATCTCCCCTCTCTCCTGCGACATACCCATGATACGCAGGTTGTTCCGGCGCTCTCTGTTTTCCAAATCGTCCATCTTCAAGGTTATGTCCTCATCTCTTATCTCTCGTTCCGTTAGCCTCGCCTCGTATTTCATGTCCAGGAGGTCCGTCTGGAGGTGGTTGTTTTCCATCCCCTCCATTTTCTCCTCTAAGGTGTCCACCCTCCCCTTGAGATCCACTATGGACGCTTGTATATCTGTCCGGATTGCCTTGATCTCGTGGAGGATGTCCTTGAGATCCTCCCTCGTGAGTGGTGCAGGGGGGGGGTTCGCCGCCTGAGGGCATGGTGTCTCTGGGGGCCTCCCTCATGGCTGAGTGGGGCCGTCGGAAGCACTGGAGAGACGAGATCGTCCCCAATGTCGACGTGCTCTCCAGGGTCTGGGTGTCTTGACGCATCCATTTGTGGTGCCTCTGTCCGGGGTCCTCTCGCGGGGGACCCTGTGGTGTACACCACGAGTACACCACGGCCCAAGGCCTGGTGTGCTAAGGTCTTGCGTGGAGCACCTCGTGTTGGGTAGCAGCTCTATGGGGGGGGCTGTGCCGTGTCGTCAGGTGGGACCTTCGGGGGGTAGGGTATCCGATCCCCGGCACCTTCGGTCCCTCTGGCCTACTCCCCAGCTAGGTGGGGAGCCGGGGCGCCGCACGGGAAAGGTTGTGCGGAAGGGGAGCCCGCTTTCACAGCATCCAGTCTCTCTTCCCGTCCACGCTCTCCTCACCTCCTCACTTCACAGTCACTGTGGGGGGTCCAGGGCCGACAGTTTGGCTCGGGCTGCGGTAGGTGGGGCTCTGGGTGGGCTATCTCTGGCATGCTGACTGGCGCTCAACTGCTCCTCTTCGTAGCCAGTGGGGGCCCAGGCCACATCCCCCAGAGTCCGCGACACCCGTCCGGTACCCCGTGTCGGCAGGGATCAGGTGTGGAGGGTCCTCGCCCCGTGCCTCCCTCGGTGGTGCTCTGGGCCGGTATCCTGGGTTGGCCGTTTCCTCCCGCGGGGGCGGCCGTCTGCGGGTCCCCGTGTTTCTACGGGAACTCGGGAGGGGCCCTGGGCCTCCCAGGAACGAGGCTCCCCTTGGTGTGCTGGTGGGCGCTCTTCCGTTCCTCACCGTCCCCCGTACGTTGTTGAAGGGCGGGGGCCCGGGAAGCCCTTCTCCAGAGCCCGCGGCCCTCTATCTTGATGAGGGACCGTAGCCCTGTGCCTCTTATGTCGCCGCGCCTCCTCCGAGACCCGACCGTCCGGCACAGGTCGTGAGCGCAGGGTGGGGGCGCGCGGCTCCACTAGTCCTTGTCGCGGTGCCGCGGGGTCGGCCGCCCTCGGCGTCTGGGGCCTCTGGCGTCTCGGGTGCACACTAGCCTCCGGTGCTGGGGAGCGCTCTGTGGGCCTTTCTTGGGGCTCCGCTCCCGGTCTCACCACAGAAGGTCTTCACTGCGGGTCTCGGGGTGGGGCCCGCTGCATGCAGAGGGGCTCTCCATTGGCTGGGCTCGGTAATCCAGGCCGGGGACTGGTCGCATCCACTAGGCCCTGCGGTGCATTCAGGAGCGCGGGACTTACACATCCAGCATGTTCCGCGCCCCCTGGTGGTCTCAAACAGTGTGTTTTTAAATAAATAATGATATACTTTGATACCAAAGCTCTGGTCAGTGTTTGCTTGTATTATTGTGTCTGAGTGCCTATTGTGTATACTTTGCATACTGTCTAACTCTTCTTGAGCGAAGTCTGACTGCTCAGCCACAGCTACCAGGTAAATCTGGGTGGTACAGACTGCTACCAAGTGGGTTTACTGCTAACACCTGTAGTCCTAAATCTTTTGCAGTGTTCCCTAAGGGAACTGCACAGGTTTCTGCCTAACACCGTGGTTTTTGTTAGAGACATATACCGGTTGCATGGCCTACCAGAGACCATGGTGTCGGATTGTGGGTCCCAATACACATTCAAGTTCTGGAAGGCGCTGTGTCAAAATCTAGGCATCCAGAGAGCCTTATCCTCCGGTTACCATCCACAGACCAACAGTCAGACAGAACGATTAAATGGGTCCCTGGAGCAATATCTACGATGCTTCATTACCATCAACAGAATAACTGGGTGGACCTCCTACCCACCTCTGAGTTCTTTTATAATAACACCATCCATTCCGCTAAAGGATTTAGCCCCTTTTATTGTACATACGGCCAACATCCCCACAGTGGCTCCGTCCTCCAACCTACCATCCACAGAGCCAGTACTTTCGGACATAAAGCCGCTCAGTAAAGCTTAGAAGACAGCAAGAAGAGGCACCAATGCAAGGCTGATCGCTATCAAAGAGAGGTACCCAATTGGGAAGGGGGATCCAAGGTCTGGCTCTCCACCAAGTATTTACCTAGATGGGTTTGTCCGTGTAAATTATCCCCTTGCTATATGGGTCCATAGAAAATCATATCCAGAATCAACCCAGTGGCCTTCAGGCTCAAGTTGCCAAAGACCCTCAGTCTCCACCCAGTTTTTCATTCCTCTCTTTTGTGGATGTTTGTCTTGGACCCTTACGTTTGCTCCCCTTCCAAACATCGGATTCCCAACATCATCCAGCCCACGGAGTACGAGGTATCGCGCATCTGTGACTCAAAATACAAGAAGGGAAGACCGGAATATTTGGTGCAATGGAAAGGATATACCAGCTCTGAAAACTTGTGAGAACCTAGTTTGTTTATCCACGCACCTAGATTGCTGCTGCGATTCCACCGTTTACACCCAGAGAAACCCGGAAACTTACAAACTGGACGGGGGCATACTGTCATGCGTGGCTGTTCTTGGTGCTTGTGGAGTAGATGGAGCCTCTGCTGCCATTGATTGGCACATCACGTTAGCGTGCAACGTGATTTGCTGGTCCAGTCTTTTCCAAGATGGCTGCTGCCATTTCTTAGATATCGATTCTAAGCCCAGCAGTCAGCACATTGCAACCAATTGCGCTTGCCTTACGGGTCAGACGCTGTCAGTAGGTTTCTTCTCTCCCTTTGAGCGTTTCTGCTTACCTTGCTCGGCGCCTTAGCTGTATCTTCCTCTTGTTTCTCGTTCTGCTTGCCTGCCTTTCCTTTCGCCTTCTGTCGCAGCTGTGCTTCGCTTCTCCGGATCCCGCTGCGGATCTCTGGGCTGTCTCTGCCCTCCATCCCTGGTCTAAAGTCCTATAATTTTCTTTTGGTTCCCTTGCTGCTTCTCGCTGAATTGGACTTCGGGAGTGCCCTGTCTCTCACAAGCCATTTGCCTCTCGGTCCCAGGTTTCTCCACGCCACCTTGGACTACCAAAGTCTCAGGTTTCACCAGGATTCCTGTGGTTCCCAAAACATTGACAAAGACCTGCAGCCCACTCAAGATTGTGCTACAAACACAGGTTTTTTTTCTGCCTTACAAGGCTTTTTCCCCTAGTTGGCTGCTTCAGGCAAGGGGCCACTAGCCCGTCAGTCCAACAGGCAGGCATAGTGGCTTTCATCCGAGGTAGACCTTATCTCTGCAAAAAGAAGAGAGCTACAGCCAGAAGGAAAGAAAGAAAGGAAGAAGGAGTCTGACACCACCTCAGGAGATTCAGGTGAGGAAAGAGGATTCCTGTCTAACTTGAGAGACGAAGCCGACATTGATGACACATGGAGCTTTGTCACAGTACCCATAACAAAGGACACGCTTTATTAAACCTAGGCATTTTACCTTGGTTCATTGATATCATTAATTGAAGCTATTAGGACGTTAATAGGCAGTATGCAAACCCATTCGACATGGACTGCCACCATTACTTGATTTTAATAAACCCTTAAATGCAGTTGTTAGGAAAGATTTTGTTTTTGTAACTGTCCCTCCATAGTTTTATAGGGAACCCCATTCTTTTTGCTCTGTTTGTCATCCTGTCCTGACTTTTTGAAGAGAGGTTAAGCCTTCAGTTTCTATTCCCTTGTCTTCTTGACATTTGGTATGGAAAAACTACTCAGTCCTTCAGACTATCGGTACTGGGAAACGTTTCCCTTTTAAATTCTGGTATTTTCAAAATTGGCCACAGCACCTTACAGTGCGGTACAATACTTTTATATCGCCCTAGCATTTAACACAATGGATTTCTGGGTACTTTTATATCTGCCCAAAGACAAGCTACTGGCAGCAGTTACATGTTTACTTTTTTACACTATTTTTGGTGTACACCTTCACGTTTTCCCTGTATGGCTACTAAACGTGGCTAGTGCCCTCAAAGGGAAGTACCTCAACATTTTCGCTTGTTCTTTGGCCTTATTATAGCTTGGCCTTCTCAGGTCAGGAAAGACCTCATACGGTCATGCACTTGCCCAGGAAACCAGTTGCGTTCGCAGGCTCGTGAGCCTTTCTGTGTAAGGCCCAGGAAGAGGGCTGGGACGGTCTAGTTGTTAGGGAGAATTCTCTGTTTAGGCTGAATTTCCTAACCGAGTGAGTCCCCCAGCAGCTTTGCTGGATTTCTGGAGTTTGTTTTTTCCATCCTGCCAAGAGCGAGACTCTTTTTCTCCCACTCTTGGACATGAATGTGGTTAATTGCTTTTAATGTCAATGTGTTCTATGGGCTATGGGGTCTTTTACTCCATAGGGTCTCATATGTTTTGCTATGTGTGTTACAACGCACCCTCCGTGCCCTAACACCGGGGCGTCCTAGAGGACCCCCACCATAGACTCCATACCCTGGGACTGACTACTGTCTCCCAGAGCATGTAAAGTCACCATTTGGCTTTACTAGACCTAAATTTACTAACAGGACTAGTACAAACCATCCTATTGTGGATGTACTAGTAGGGGTAATTCGATTACCCCTGGGTCTGTTATTCGAGGGGGCACAGTCCCGTCCCCCCTCGTCGAGTTTTGGCTGGTGGCAGTGGAAACTACTTGTTATATTCGACCCCGAATATAACTCTATGGGATTCTTCCCATTGTTGGATGTTAATACTTTTTCTCGTTAGTCTCTAACATACCACCGGTTTATTTGTCTTAAATAAATATATCGGTTGGTATTTTCTGCTAGAACTCGGTTTTTAAAATGGCGTCTGTGTTCGTCTCTGTGACTCCTAAACCAAAGGTTGAGCCCTTTGTTCCACTTTTGGCGGGCTTCTACACAGAAGCCCTTCAAAGTGGTGCCATTCTGTCTGGGTACCACAGGGGGTGTGGGAGGGGGTTTAGGCACCCTGGACTGAGTTGCCTTGCCAACTCAAGTCCCACTCTGATGTGATTGGCCCAAGTGGTGAGCCACCCCGCTCACTACTTAGCGTGCTTTGATTGACAGCTAGGCTGAATGAATGGGGGTTTTCTGCATAAAAGCAGGGCTTTTGGGACTGGATCTTCAGAAGTCGCCAGAGGACCTAAGAATCCGACGAGGGTAAAAGCTGAGCCGACCTGCAACGACGACACCTCCGGTGGAGCCCTGCTGAACCGACTCACCACTTCCCGACGACAGAGGAGATCTCCCAGCCGGAGAGTCTTCTTCCCCTGACTGGTGGGCACAACCAGTCCCCTTTGCTTTTTCTTCGCTTCTAGGACGTAGTGGTCGAATTGCCCGTGCTGAGCACTCTGGCAACCGGATAGCCACTAACCACTGTACCGCGACCAAAAGGTGGTGTCTTGTGACGGAGCACTCCACGGCTGGTCTCTTCCCTGTTGGTGCAACGATCTTCAACTTTCCTTCGACGACAAGATCATCTCTTCTCTTGGCAAAGCCCCGACTTGCATCCACCACCAGGAACAACTGCCCCCGCCGGAGCTGTCTCTCCACATACAAGGTACCGTGTCCGCCTGGCTTCCCTTGTAACGGTTAGCGTGAGGTGTCTTAATCCTCGCCTCTCCATTGGGTCGCCTCCAAGCTTTCTTAACTTTTTGTTCTGAACTGGTCCAACCTTTCTATAACAATTTGCGACAAAGACTCGAAGTGCATTTCCACTGTGATACTTTTTGGGACATATCGCCTTGCCTCTCTCCGAGTGGGCCTGGCCTCTGAACTTTGCGGTCTACAGTAGACTCTTCCTTACTTGCCTTGCATTTGTTCGTAAACGTGTTGGTACCGAGTTGATGTCATACCCTGCCTTTTCTCTCCCGTTCTAACGAATATTAGAGTGCCATCTAGGTTAAAGCATTCACCTCTGTCTGCAAATAAGTGGTGCCGTTGAACCTAGACTTGTCGAACTATTGTTAGGGGGATTGATTTACTTATAGTAATTGTAATTGAAGTTGTTTGCCGTATTCGTGCCAGAGTGTTTTCCATAGATGTGTTGTTATAAATAAATACCTATATATCTTTACACCGAAGCTCTGTTCCGTGTTTGCATGTTCTACTGTGTAAATTGCCCTATTTTGTATACTCCACATACTGCCTAACTTTTCTTGAGAGAGGTCTGACTGCTCAGCCACAGCTACCAAGTGAATCTGTGTGGTACAGACAGCTACCAAGTGGGTTTACTGCCAACACCTGTAAGCCTAAATCTTTTGCAGTGGTCCCAGAGGGAACTGCACAGGTTTTCCGCTTAACACTAGTCCCAGTCCACATCATTGGTGCCACAACGTCTACTACTGGGGTGGATTTGAAACCAGTAGTTGTCCCTGATTGATCAACTACTGACTGCTTGACTGGTGCAGATCCTTACCATTGGTGGACTTGGACTTGCTTCCAGCTTGCGGTTTTAAATAAAAGGAGGACTCCTACAGCTATTCTTGCTCCTCTGCATGATCTCCAAAGACCCTCTGCATTGCTTCAGCCCTTGGACTAGTGGAACCAACTAGTCTTGCCGCCTTCTCGAGGAATCAGCCCTTCAGAGACTTTGGAAGTGTCACTGGTCTGCCCAGTGGACTAACCAGCTCTCTAGTGGGTTTACTTTGCCAGAACCGCTACCATTCCGCATTCAAGCCCAGAACTTTGGTGGTCGCCAGCTTGTGCCACAAGTCACCTTCTTCTCAAAATCCAGCTTCCCATCTTCAAGGGAGCCTTGTCTGGAACAGCCTCTGTAGCCATTGATGGCAGACACCTGTCGTCGCCTGCGAACTTTGATTGTTGCTGGAACTTGCCTTCCTCCATCCAGAGAAGTGTCCTGGAGAGGTCTGCATCGTTAGAATCTGCATTTCTTCATAAATAGGGATTGCATCTTTCATTTGCACCCGACCGGATGAATCCTCGAACCTGCAAACCCTAGACACCTCTCACTGAAACAAAGCACAGAAGACTGCACTCCCAGCTACCCATTGTGATCTGTGGGAAAATCTGAGTCAGGGATGCAATTAAGCATAACCGTGCCTGTTCCCCATCTGTGCTCTATAAGGTAACAGTGGGGCCAAGTCCCTTTGTCTCCAAACTCTCTCTCACTCAACTTTGGTAGTCGAACCCGGGTTGGGTATCCGGCCCCAGGGTTAGCCTTGGAGATGGAAGAAAGAGGAGAACTTACCAGTCTTCTGGTAAATTGTTATTGAACTTTTGAATAGTTTGACACTAATCACCGCCACATGCCCACTGCATCCTTTCCTAGGAGAACTTATACCTGTGAGAAACATTACTGTGGAACCTATGACTTTTGGGCACTAGGCCCCTTGCATCTTAGGGCTGGACTTCTAAAGGGAGGGATATTGTACTTGTGACTGGTTCCTATATTGTTACTCCATCTCCATTACTAAACAGCATTACTTGGTTAAGATATTTGATGGCATATATTAAGTGAATGTAATGGTGATTCTGGTGCGCAGTACAAATAAATAAATAAACAAAAATACATTTATTTGTATTATAGTGTTGAGTGATACCACCTGCTAGTTTCATTTTTCAGTGTTCCAAAGGCCTAAATAAATAAATGTGTATTTTTATGACTGACTGTCTAAACTGAATTATTGTGTACCATTCTGTGTGGACTCGCCCTCACCACGCTTACACTCTCCTGAGACTAAGTCTTGACTGCTCTTCACACTACCTTGATTGGGTTTTGGCTAAACTGAGTTCTCTGTACACCGTAACTGGGGTGGTCTCCTAAAATCTGTCCACCAGGGTTAATTTTAGCAATCCATCTTAACAGTAGTGACCTGAAAGAATGGTCATACCTCCAGCAGGCCCTCTTGCATGGTTGGCGATACTCAAGCAGACACGCACAAGTTGATCAAGCAGTATCGTAGTCTTTTCACATGAGAGTAGCCACATTTCCTGCCTTCCTGTGTAAATATTAGTCATAACTTTTTAATTATTTTTAAAATATTCACTTGAATACTCTAAAATTGAAATAAAATAAATTGATGTAAACTGTGGTTCTTCAGAGCTGGTTTCTGTCATAGAATTACATTCAACCACTACTTGTTACTTGTGGGGGCACAGCTTATTGCTATGATTCTAAAATGTTCTTTTTGGCCGAGCTTCAGTGCCCATTAGAGAATACCTGTCAGGAGATCAGATAAACTGTAAAACTAGTAAAAGGTGTACTGCATTTACATGCTTATGGGGATTCCCAGTTTGCGGGCGAGAAACATGCTTTAAAATAGCATCTATAATGTTTTTAATAAATGCATCTCTTAGCGATATTATTACTCAAGAACTACAGTTAAAGGTAAGTGACACATTTATCTAATGTGATGAAGGGCTCCTTTTACAAACCTGCACAAACAAATGTTGTCATCTATGCTACAGTATCCACTGCCTTAGTAAACCTTCAGGTTCCCAGTTCTCTTATCAGAGTTTTTTTTTCCGGATGCTTACATCTTTAAATACATATAAATGGCCCCATTAAGTTTTGGTTGGATGTTCACTCCAGACATAAAAATTAATTTCCAGGTTGTGGTTCCTTTTAAAATATCTTTTTGTATAGACATTACATGGCAGTAGAATAACAATTCATCCAATAAAATCCAGAACTCTCACAAGACTAAAATCCTTTTCTTTCATGTTACCCTCTTTGTCTGCAAACATATTGTACACATGGTCTCACTTGTCCTAAAATCAGCACCTAACTGTTTGATGTTGTCTTCCTCTGCTGGCACAGTCAGTCCTGGTTGATTATTTCTTCATTCTGCATCATCTCCATCATTAGAGACCCTTAGGAAAAAGCTAGGAATTAAAATTGTGGTTATGCTGCTGCACATTTTTGGTGTTTCTCCTTGTGTACTTGTTGTGGCTCCTGAATTCTTTGAATGGCGACCGAGCATTAGGGTGTTCCATATCAACTGTCCCTTTTGTGTGTTTTCAACTTATCTTCATGGGACATTTTTGTAAATATAAACATTTTTTAATCCAAACTTCATAAAACAGTTTCAAGTTCCATTTAAAAGAATTGGAGTGTAGATGTTGGACTGGACAGCAGCAGTTCTATGGCGTTCAAGCCCCTAAGACGATTCCCTTTCTCTTGTAGACGCCTATGACCAAACTCTAGTAACAGCTGATGAGGTGAAAGAAGAGGATGGCGAACCATTTCCGAAATTTGGGCCAAGTATGATTTATGTGGTTTCTGGGGTTATAAAGCACATTTCTTGATCATGGTACATTCTTGAATTTGTTTAGCGTTTGAGCTGAGCAGATTTTTAGTTCTTGTCCTGAGAAGTTACTGTGCTTGAAGGTGTCATGCTTTGGTCTGACTGCTTTTATTTCTGGATCAATAAATCATACTAGTCATTCCATTTGTCCTGCAATTTCCACCCATAGTATTGTTCAGACTTATCTTTCAATTGGTATTGGTGCCTAATTTGCACTGAAAAGCATTTGCACAAAAGAATGTCCCAGGAGCAATGCATTATGGTAGTTAACAAACCCACATGTGTGCTATGTCATGGCAGATTCTTCATGCTTCTTGGCTTTATAAATGTGGTGCTCTGAGTAATTGTTTACTCACCAAGTGCTTGCTGGAAGCAGCATTTCTACAGTTAAATAAAATGTATGTGTTATACCTTAGAATTATCTGTCAAGAGGTTGTTTAGCAAAAGAGGTGTTTATCTAAGGTTAGAATGAATTTGGGCACACATTTGCTTCAGCATTTTTATATCTTTATTTATACCACGCACTGCTACCACCGAAGGGCAGTTTCCAGGTGCTTACATAGCTCTGCAAGAAAGAGGACTGGGTTGGTTAGTAAGGGAAAAGTGATAGGGATAGGTTCATAACCATGAGAAACTGGCATCTGTGTGTGTTGGCTTGTAGATGGTTGGTTGCGTGCACTGGCTTGTATCCATATGGGTAAGGTCCAATGCCTGGGTTGTTTTCTATGTTACTATTATGTTGGGGTGTGACTGTGTGTTTCATGTGTAGATTGGCTTGTATTTTAGGTTGTGTGCAGTAGCTTTTTGTATCAATGTGGGTAAGGCCACAAAAAACAGCTACCCGCCTACACACGTACTGGGTGTGTTTAGTTGCAACAAGTGTGATCGTTCATGTCAATCAATAAGTAAAGACAGAAATAATAGAGATAAACAAAATTTAATTTATAGATGTAAAAACACTCAAAGTTTTTTAAACACATTTTGTTTAAACATAACATCACATAAAAAACATTTAGTGGAAATCAGTATTTTCAACCAACCAAAGCAAACACAATCATGTTTTAACGATGTCGTGAGGTTAGTAAGGGTATGAGGTGAACATATTGCTATTTTATATATCCTCGACTCGTTAACTTGTCCTTGACTCTGTCGGCAAAGACAAATGTGTTTCTGGGTACTAGCAGCAGTGAAAACACTCTGTAGCCGAATTAAAATGCTATTAGATGTGCGCTGCAACCTTCTTCAGTACATTATATATTAACACCAAGGATTGGATGTCGAAAGAGAGTTCATTGGTTGACCCTTCGCTTCTGGCAAGCTATAGTTTATTTTAGTTTTAACAAGCTGTTGAAGCCACCGCAAGTACACCTTCTTCTTCGCCCGAAGTTCCAATAACTGTGAGAACTCACAATTCGGACAATTGAATTTGGTCCACACGTTTACCTCATTCGAGGCCACACACGTCAATGAAGTAATCAAAAGATTGCCAGAAGCAAAGTGTCAACCAATGAACTCTCTTTCGACATCCAATCCTTGGTGTTAATATAGAACGTCCTGAAGGCGGGTGCAAGCTTTGTTTGTTGTTGTTGTAAGCATGTGTTACTTTTGTTGAGTGTGTGTTGGTGTATAGGTTGGCTAGCCCATTGGTCATGTATATTGTTTGGATAGTGCGTTGGAGGAAGCAGGAGCGGGGTGGTGAGTACATTGGCTACCCTCTAAGTTCTTCTATGTGACTAATCTACACAATTCTATCTAATGTGATGCATGGCTAATCTTCTCAATTCTATCCAGTGATAGCATGATTAATTTCACAATATAAGTGTGATGCATGGCTAATGTTCACAAATCTACATGTGACGCATGGCTGAACTTCACAATGTAAGTGTGACGCGTGGCTGTTCCTTGCAATTGCTAAATGCAGAATGTGGCTACCTGACACGACTGGGCTTAACGCAGGAAATTGCTTCCTGACACCATTGGGCTAAATGCCGAATATGGCTACCTGACACAATTGGGCCAAATCATGTTGATATAAAATGTTAGTTAATAGGAGAGGTGGGATTTTACCCAAATAGGCTAAGTGTAAAACAAGGCTGACTAACACAAATGGGCTAAAAGCGAGGTGAGGCAATTAGGCTATATGCAAAATATGGATACCTTCTACAAATAGGCTTTTTTATAATAGGTAATAAGAGTGGTGGGGGTTTAATGTAGTATAATATTGGCTATACTCTCTGCTCATACTACAGTTACCTTATCAGTCAGTGCTGGTTGACTGTGGAAGGCTTCCCAGTCGAACACTGGCAAACATGCACAAGAGCTGCTTCTTCGGGAGCTGCCCTTTGCCTTGTGACATGTAGCCGAGGGCTGCCCGGCAGGGAATGCCCTGGGAGATGCGTCTGAAAAGGGCTGCATGGCCCAATCAGAAGCTCGGGGGGGGGGCTGGTAAGACCACAGCAGAAAGCGGGCAGGAGGCACAAATGTAGAAGGGGAAACAAACACACTAACACTCTAAACTTATACTGCACCCTTCAGCAATGTAGTGGTCCTTGTGGGCCTTGTCCGAAAAGGTAACATATTGCAAGCCTTTCAGGGTTTCTGTGGAAAGGACTTATCTGAAAGTTTGCTGAGCACTTGTTTCTAATTTTGGGTTGGACTCCTTCAGTTTAGTTTACAGTGAGCTGGTGTTGCCTTATAATTTTTAAAAAAGCTGGTCATATCTACGATAACCTACACCCCCACCTCACTTGCTCTTGAAAGTATATTTATTTGAGCTATATTGAATCTGAAGTGTGGGCAGTGCCCCTATTTGACACCTTAATTGTGTATATGTTCAAAGTATTTTACTTTTGAGCATTCTAAAATGGAATCCACATTTCTTACTAATACGTTTTTGTTTACCGATGTTGACAAACTTTTTATTTTTTTATTTTTATTTTATTTTCAAGATTTTCAATAATCAAAATATACATCACCAAAAGTTCAGAGTATACAACATAACACTCAATTTTACATAGGTATGGAAGCAAAAGAAGTCCGAAGCTCGTAGAAATATTGAAACATTTCAGATAAAACAAGACACATTTTGTACCTTTCTCAAAATAATACACCTAATCACAAAATAACCTAATAGGAAATTCAACACAGAACAGTACAAAAACATAAAGACAACACACAGACTACACAAAACAGACCAAAAACAAAACAGGGGGAGTCCTCAACCAATGTACATATACAATATCAGGTAGTTGGACCCAATAGGAACAACTAATCCTCAGATATACAGTCACCATATAATTCTGTAAATGGTGTCCACAGACAAACTATTGCTTTGATATCTTGTGTGTATGTGTGTTAAAGCTACCTAATACCAATCCTCTAGCCATCCTTAGTGTAAGCCTTGTGCTGAGTCACCAGCAAGTGAGTTTGGTTAGACTTTGTGTTGATCCCTGAAGGTTCACTAAAGGTGACTTCCCACTCAACTACAACAATAACAATTCAGAAAAGACCTCCTAACAAATGGGTAATAAAGCACTTGTTATATCACATTGATTGTTTCACAATCTGTAACTCGCCTTTCCATGTCAGTCTTCCTTGGTAATAGGTCAGACAGCGCTGTCCATACCAACAAATAACAGGGTATACAGTGAAAATGTAGCTAGCATAAATGTCGGTTAAAAGGTTGTGTTGAAAATACCTCTGCAGTGAAAAAGTTGCCAACTATAAAGTAGTAAATAAATGCAGCTGAAAAGGAGCCAAAAATGTAGTGCTGCTAGGTAATAGTTGGAGTTAAGAAGGGTTTAGTGGGCTTGTGATTGAGTTGGAGATAGGTTCACTGCCCATTTTATTTTTATTTGCATTGAGTAATGTGCAAATAAAATGCTTAAGAGTTCAGGGTGGAATAAGTGTTGTAATCAGAGTTAGTGGAAGGTTTAGGAATGGAGTTAGGGTGATTGTAGAGGTTTTATTAGAGGTTTGGTCATATTTAGAGTTACAGCCTTATGTACTTTTGTATATTTAAAAATAGCTTTTTGGCGACCTTATTACTGTCAATATTTTCACTTTGGATTGCTTGTATTGAATGACCACCATAAACCGGGGCAGGCCTGTATATTTGTAACCCTGTCAAATCAGGCCAATTCATTCATTCAACACAACAACAGACAGGGTTCAAAAACATTATTTCAAGAGAAGCCCTCCTTCTGGGCTATTCAGGGTACTGGGTAGGCAAGACATAAACCTTGATTTTGTTTAAGACGGCTTTCTTTTATTATATTATTATTTAATCTGGAACCATTGTCCTACAATTTACAGCACAACTGCTGCTATACCAGATCTCATAACACTAATCGTGTTGGGTTAGTAACAGAAAAATGTGCAACATCCACCCTAAAACACATGTATGGCATAAAAATAATGTCTTAAATGATGGGTGCATACATAACACAAAATTATATTCATTGCAAATACATGGAGTATTTCACACTAAATAGACCTGCGTCTTTTTTGTCAATTGTATCAGTGTTTCTGGAATCACAGAGCCCGTCTGTTCTGTAATCCCAAAATGAATCCCCTCCTGATCTAACAAAGTCCATTAACATCTATCTAAAAAAAGGTTGCGTAGACACAATGCGCTTTTTGACCTTGCAACAAGAACATCATTATTGTTCTCTTCGAACTGCAGCCTTCATCAGGACTAAAACATTGCATCTTGGAGTATAGTATAGTAAAGTGTGAATTAGTCAGTGTATTTGCAATAATTAAAATGTTGTGTCGAGTATGCACCCCTCCATTTAGGAAATTGTTTTTAAACCATAAGTATGTTTTAGAGTGGATGTTGCACACCTTTTTTATACTAACCCCGAGCATGATTGGTGATAGGAGGTCTGGTATAATAGCAGCAGTTGTGCTGTGAAAACTGTATGATAATGGTTCAAGATTAAATAATTATATAACAAAAGACAGTTGTCTTAAACAAAATCAAGCTTTGTGTCATACATACCCTGTAGCCTGAATAGCCCAGAAGGAAGGCTTCTCTTGAAATAATGTTTTTGAACCCTGTCTGCTGCTGTTGTGTTAATTGTATTGAAGACTCCATTTTTTAAATCGTCTTTTTGCTGACTGCAATAGCCTTCACTTTAATCTCCAGTGATGGGGCCTAAACAGTAGTGGTATGTTAAAGAAATGTTGCTATATATATATATATATATATATATATATATATATATGTTCCTCTTTATTCGCTTTTATAGAGCATAAACAACATACACTTGTGTATAGGCGCGTTATAAATGCAATATCATATCATACAATTTTCCTTAAGCCATACTTGGCCTGATCAAAATATTTTCCCCCTTCCTCCATTCCCTCCTCCCCCAACCAGACAAACTGGATTCAATACTACTTGGGATGACCCAGTAGCGGAATAATTTTTTTTGTGTATGTTTTTCCCATTTACTGATAAACAGACAGATATTCTGGGGGCCTGCCATATCCAAAGTTTGAGATCGGTCCCCTAGAACCATTGTGAGACGTGATGTTTTTCAAATGGGGTGTGGGACCAGGAGGCCAATGCTTTCCCCTTGGGTCTGAAATCCAATGACTTATTTGAAAGTATTGTAGCCCCTCCCTCTCATCCACCCCAAACCCTTAACATTCTACAAAGGATTTGGCAGAGTGCCCTGGAGACATGTCCCACAGGCTTTGACAGCCCCCGCCCGCCAACTACGGAATTGTGAGAGTACAGAAGCAAGGCTCAGACACAAAGGTGCCATGTTTTTAGGCTGAAACCTTTATTATATGAAAAAGGGTTAGAAATATGCCCATCTGTCCCTAAAACTAAGAGGGGTTTCCCTGCCTCTAGGAAAACTAATGAAACTGTCAGAATGTACAAATTATAAAGGCTGTCCCTGTTGTCTCAAAAGGACTACTTCTGTCACTAATACTAATAACATAAGCTAGCTGGGCAAGGATGATCTCTTCTCAAAATAAAGATGTTCTTCGTGAGTCCAATAAACAAAAAAGATCCCAGACTTTTGGGGTAAAAAGTGGTAGAAATAAATACATTTTCAAAACTGTAGGCTTCCAAGGTTAGGGTTGTACATCTTTCCCGTAGATTCCTTATTATCGTACTTTTCTCCCTTTGGGGCCTCCCAGGCCTGTAGTTGCTTAACCAAATATCAATAGTTCACAAGGATATCTTATTTATGATGTGACTATTTATGCTACCAACTTGGCACACTCTTTTTGCCAAGAGTAGGATTTGTTGTACTGTATTTTCTTCTTTCTGAAAATCCCTGACTTGCAATATAACTGCTTGGTTCATTCTCCTTCCAAGTAGTTCTGCTTTCACAGAACTTCTCATTTGGGTGCAGGTCCAAGATTTGCAGTATTCAATTTGTCTTGGTTTGCTCACCTGCCAAGCCGAATTTCTCTTTTGGGTCTGGGTGCCAGACTTGCAACGTTTAATTCTGCTTGATATACTTTCCTGCCAAACCCTTGTCCTCACTGTGAGTCCCAAAATCATAACATTTACTGTTGCTTGGTTTATTCCTCTGCCAAACAGTTCCAATATGGACGGTCTCTTTTTAGGTGCGGTCCCAGACTCGCAATATATGGTTTGACTCTGTTTCAGTTTCTCATATGAGTGCATGTTCCAGACTCTCACTGTTCAGAAGTGTTTCTGACTTTCAAATGGGTGCCTGTCCCAGGCTTGCACCTGGTTTCCCATACCATCTCATTATGGTCTCTGCCTTGGCCCCCTTGAACCGCCAGTCCTCCTGTGCCACTCGGCAACATGTAAGTTGCTACATGCCTGTTTGCTTTGCTCTGGAAGGTACCAGCCTTTCCCGAGTGGCTGTTGCTTCTCTGGAGGCTGTGGTGCCATTCGGGGCTTCCTCGCGGTCTGCAAGCGACTTCCTTGGTGTCTGCCTATTTCTGACAGTGCATCCTCTCTGCTGGGCACTTCATCAATGCTTAGGGTCCCCGTAGGTACCAGATGACGACAACGGGCTCCTGGGACCTAGCTTGCATTCTCATCCTCCTCTCTCTGCTTCCCTCCAGCTGGCTCTCGCCCTTCTTGCTGCTACCTGCTTTGCCGGTTTCCTTCTCAGAGGACCGTTCACTGGAAGATCGTTCTCGGGGGGCATGTCCTCTGGAGGGTCGTCCTCAATGAAGACAGCTGTTTTATGTTTAAACTCCTGCGTTAGGAAAGGGAGTTGCTTTGGACCAATCGCGTTTGATGAGCACTCATTCTGCTTCATGATAGTGATCCTTGGACCCCTGATCTTCTTCCCCTTCTGAGTCCTTAAGAAACCGGAATGTTCCGTCTGGTTCTCTGTAGTGATCGTTGGACTCCTGATAATCTTCTTCTCAGTATATGTCAAAGAATCAGATGCGTGACATCCTGCATATTCAAATTGATTGTGCCCTCCCACGTATTCATCTTCTTATGAAATCTCCATATCCAGCTTTCGCTGCTCTGGAAACAAAATTCCAGCAGGTGGGCGCTGTGCGTTGATGTCCCTCGAAGGTCTCGGTGTCCACGTGATCAATGGTATATAGCGCGGTATATAGCAGTTCCGTTTTCCCGCGAGCGCTATAGCTTTGGAATATCAGCGTGCTTCGGTTCATTGTCAAGAAACCTTTTGTATTTGTGAAAAAGATGACCTCGCCATCGGCATCTTCGACTCCGAGATCAAGGTTAAAAATAAATGTCTCGACTGTGGGGCGAAAATTTCCCTTGCCCTCCTCCGGTGTGTCTGTAGTGCTTAAGATCCACTTGTTTAACATCGGAGTGTGGGTCCTGCCTATCAATGACAGCGAAAGCCCTGAAAGAGCATAGAGGGAAGCTAGCTGCATGTAGGTCTCATAAACCCCCTTCGACAAAACCGTTGAAAAAAGCGATCTTCTGACGAGTCGAGAGACAACTTCTCGTCAGAAGAAAGCTAGAAGGTCTCGATCACGCAGTGGCTCACACCACTCGTCATCCTCAAGGCGGTTGAAGAAAAGGTGCCACAGATCGATGTCTTCGTCGTGGAGTTCTTCCCCGGAACGGGTCTCGTGCCCGACCAAATCGGCCTCACCGGCTGAGTAGGAGAAGTTCAGACTAAAGATGCTCAAAGTATTCAACAATGTGGCCGTTACCCCCTCGAAGAAAGATAAGAGCCATGCCCATGTCAACAAAAGTCAAAGGACAAAACCTATGCGCCCTAGGGCCTCAGTGTGCAGGAGAAAACTCCTCTGGAGCCATCAAAGGATTCTTCGAGTAGAGAAAAGACTCCTTTGAAGCCAAAATCATTAACGCTATTGTGCCGAAAGACTGCAAGTCGGTGCCTAAAATAGCCTCAATGCCACAACCATCGAAACCCTTGACGGCGTTGAAGACTTCAAAGCCATTGTTCATGCAATTGGCTAAACCCTCGAAGAAAGTCGAACATTTTCACCCCAATGCCTAAGAAATACTTTAAGTCTTTTTCCTCAATTTATGAGGATGATGAGCCATCTTTGGATGATTCACGCCTCTTTGGGTTACAGTATGGGACACCAAATGTTCGAGGCCCTAATTTCAGAGGACTAGAGAATAACAGACCTTCATGAAACCCTCCAATCTGCATGGGGGTTGGACACTTCCCCAGAGATGGAGTTTGGCAGACCATATCCTTCAGACCATGCTGATGGATCTTACATAGTCAGCTGATGTCTGGGGTCATAGGACATCTTGGATGGAAAAGGCCTGCACCACTTTTTGAGCAAGACGACCTCACAGATATTTTAGATAAGAGACCCCAGGAGGACTCTATTCTTCCTTTCCATATAGCTTTATAAAGTTGATTCCAATTGGGAGATGCCAGAATTAATTCCAGCAGTGAACAAAAAGCTGACAAGCAAGTACATAGTGTCAAGCAGTGACCCTTAACATCTAACTAAACATCCAACTCCCGAAGGTTTGGTAGTTCAGGCTGCCACTTCTACATCCAAACAAAATGCATTCCCAACTACCCTCCCCCTGGACAGAGATGACAAGTGTTATAACGTTTATGGCTAGAAAGGTTTTCTCTGCGGGGAGTATGGCCCATGAATCGGCAAATGCCACGATTGCACTGGCCAAGTTCACTTTCACCTTATGGGATTGCATAACGACGGTGGCTGAACATATTCCCGATGAGGAAGAACGAGTCGGCTTCTTAAACATTGTCAAGGATGGGAAAGGTGCAATGTGTGAATCCCTCCAGACTGCTCTCGACTGACAGTATCAGCAGGGCTATGGCGGCTAGCACTGTAATGTGCAGATTTATTTGGCATTAAGGCTGACAATAGCCTTGAAAAGCTGCAGACCTACAAAGCAGCGGCTAAATCCCTGGCGCTGCAATCAGACAGCCACAACCATCTCGCCCCACTGGTACAGCTTGAAGGGGCAGTTCCTTTCGCTATTACTCCTCAGTTGGAAGGGGGAGAGGACTGTTGAATCAAAAAGATCAAAGAAGATTTCCCTGTGGAGGACAGGAAAGAGGTGCTAAAACCGCCCAGGCGATGGCTGCTTTACCCTCAGCCGCTGCATCAGCTGCCTCAAAACCTCTCTACGGCTTTACTCCACAAGACCCCTGTGGGAGGCAGACTCTCACAGCATCTTAAAGAATATCGGGGTATTACTTTACACGCATGGGCATTGGAAACAGTTGCCCAAGGTTACTGCCTTCCCTTTCTAAAAAAGACCTCCGGATCATCAGGGCAACAGCTCTTTCAAAGTTTCAGATCTGATCCTTATGTAGGAAATGTTGACCCTGCTTGAGAAAGGTGCGATAAAACTGGTACCTGTAGCAGACAGGTACAAGGGTTGGTACTCCCCTTACTTTATAATATCGAAAAAGGACAGATGATTGAGACCCACGATATGAAATGGCATTTATAACGTGCATATACACAAGTGTTTCAAGGCGCGATAAGGCAAGGGAGGGGAAACAGAGGGAGGCAGGCCAGACAGCGATCCTACTAGGCCAGGTGACAATGAGATCGCGCAAGTGCAGGGTGGAGGGGAAGGGGAAAAGTCTAGGGGACGGGGCAGTGCAGAACATAGGATAACAGTAAAATAAATAAAGATAATAACTAAAAAGTGCGGCCAGCTGGTAGCAAGTGCAAGGGTAATAGCCGACATCAGGGGTCAAGTGCGAGTAGGGGCTCTAGGGATACAGAAACAGTCCCCAAGTGCTAGGGTTGCCACGGGGCAGTGCAGGTGTGCAACTGGCGGGGAGGGGACCTGGGCTAGAGATCAAAGTGTAGCCAGGTAACCAGTGCAGATTCAGCCAGGAGATCAGCAGGGGAGAGGAGGAGAGAAAGCAGAAGCAAAGAGGAAGGTCTTGGGGTGCTTCCGGAACCAAAGATGGTTCTCCTCAAGTTTCTGAGAGGCATGAAGGCTATTCCAGAGGGAGGCCCCAGCAGAAGAAAGAGAGCTACCACCAACTCGCTGCTCGGAGAAGCGACTGACCCTGAAGGAGTTGGAGGCGGATGAGCGAAGAGCTCGAGAGCGCAGGTATTTAGGAAGAGCGAGTTGAAGGTATTGAGGTCCCAGGCCCCAGAAGGCCTTGTGGACAATGCATCTTGGATTTAAGAGACTTGAAAAAGTTCCTCAGGAAGGATAAGTTCAAGATGGTTACCCTTTCTCAGATCCTTTGGCCCGCCAGCTTCATGACTGGATGGTATCATTGGACCTTCAGGATGCTTACTTTCATGTGCCAATCCATCACAAGCACAGAAAGTATCTGAGGTTCGCCGGTGGCGGTTCTCATTATCACTTTTGAGTTCTGCCATTGGGCTGACCTCCGCCCCAAGGGTTTTCACTAAGTTGATGGCGGTGTTGGCAGCGAGTCATAGGAGAGGGGGCATTTGCGCCTTACCTGGACAATTGGCTGATATGGGCACTTTCCACCGAACAGGCCCTAGAACATCTCAGTTCCACCTGTCACTCCCTCCACAAACTGGGCTTCTCCCTCAACTTCAAGAAGTCCACCATGATACCATCTCAAAGGCGCTAATTCATCAGAGCTGTCCTAGACGCTTCCTTGGGAAATGCCTCGCCACCCGAGGTGAGGACTCAAGACATTCTGCAGATGACCACCATATTCCAGAGTCCCCAGCGTCTTCCGGCCTTCGATTATTTGAGGTTGCTCGGCCACATGGCATCCTGCATTTTCTTGGTGCCAGAGGGCCCACCTGAGAATGAGATCCCTTCAATGGGCCCTCAGGACTCTATGGTCCCAATTCACAGGCAGGATGTCAGACCTCCTTCAGGTTCCGAGCAGAGTCGTACAGTGCCTTCTGTGGTGGGCCTGTGATAACACAATTTTGATAGAACCTTTTTGGCAAACATGGCCGGACATAACCGTAATGACGGACGCCTCACTCACGGGGTGGGGAGCCCACGCCAACGATCTGACTATCAGCGGTAGTTGGTCTCCATTGGAGTCCAAACTACACATGAATCTGTTAGAGCTGAGGGCAATCAGACTAGCGCTGACAACACAGTAGCCATGTTCTACCTCAACAAGCGAAGAGGTGTAGGGTCACTACCACTGTACAGAGAAGCAATGCAGCTCTGTTTCTGGGCAATTCAAGAATGAATCTCTATCAGCAGTTCGCCTTGCTGGAGAGGAGAATATGGAGCGGACGCTCTGATCAGGTAGAGCACAGTCTCCCACGAGTGTAAACTATCTCAGGAAGTCCTTCAAGAGAACTTCACCCGTTGGGGAACCCCTCAAGTGGATCTGTTTGTGACCAGTGTCAACCGGAATTGCAAACTGTATTGCTCCAGGAAATTTCTTCCAACAGGAGCTCTACGGGACGCATTCATAGTAGACTGGGAGTTTCCACTCCTGAACGCGTTTCCTCAGTTCCTGTCCATTCCTCACGTGATCAGGAGGTTGATAAAGTTCAGGAAATCCATGATCCTAATTTCCCTGGATTGGGCCAGGAGGACGTGGCACCTGGAACTTCTGGACATGTCCATATGCCCTCAAGTACATCTTCCACAAAGGGAGGACCTTCTCTTCCGAGAGGAGGGTCGGGTTCTCTATCCAGAGGACAAGACACTCAGCCTTCACGCATGGCTTCTGAGAGACTGAGGTACAAGGTTTGGGACTTCCCGGATGACGTAATGTAGATTTTGCTTTTGGCTAGAAGGCCAGCAACAAAATCCTTATACCATTGTCGTTGGAACAAATTCTGCAGCTGGTGCAGGGATAATAATATGGACCCTTTTACATGAAGTACACCTATGGTGTTATCATTCTTCTTACACCTGGGGCTCGAGGTTGTTACAATTAATGAGTATCTAGTAGCAATATCTATTTTCAAGCAGTCCTCTGAACAGGTATCTTTCTTAAAGATCCCACTGCTTTTACAGTTTTTGAAAGGATTGACTGTTTTTCTTCCGGTCCCTTATCAAGTACCGGTTTGGGATATCAACCTAGTTCTGAAATTCCTAATGTGTGCTCCATTCGAGCCTATCCACTCCTGTCCTTTAAGATGGTTACCTTAAAGACCATTCCTTTAGTGGCTCTTATATCAGCCCATAGGGTGAGTGAACTTCAAGCCTTGTCCTGTAAGCCTACTTACACAGTCTTCTTTTGGGATACTGGTGCCCTTAAGGTTAAACCTACCTTTCTACCAAAATGTGTATCTGAGTTTCATTTAACTCAATAAATCATTCTACCTTCTTTCCATCCCCCTCTTCATCCTGGAAAGGAAGAACAGAGGCTACACAGGCTTGATCCAAAACGTGCACTTAGTTTCTACATTTCCAGAATGTCTTAATTAAGACAAAGACGATCAGCTTTTTGTTGGTTACACAGGCCGTAGGTTGGGTATAGCGGTCTCAAAACAAATGGTATCTAGGTGGACCATCCTAGGAATCTCAGAATGCTATAGATTAGCTGGAAAACATCCTCCTGATGGCCTCAGAGCACATTCAACCAGGGGCATGGCTACTTCCTCTGCTCTACAGAGGGGGAATCCCAATTAAGGATATTTGTGTGGCTGCAACATGGTCCTCAGTCCACACTTTCACCAAGCATTATAGTCTTTACTCTTCCGCAGGCCGGGAAGGTATTTTTGGGAAGGCTGTGTTACATTCTGTACATAAAGACCAATAAGTAAACCTACCGTTGTAATTGGAAACTGTAAATTCTGACTCCCTCCTCCAAAGGTGCAAATGCTGCTTTGGGAGTCTATCATAAAATGAGGAATACATGAGAGGACACAATCCATTCGAAGAACAAATTACTTACCTCTGGTAATGTTCTTTCGACTGGAGGTTCCTTCCACATATTCCTCATCACCCCTCAAAGCCTACCCCGCAGTAGAATTTCCATGTCATTGTAGCTTATGCTTTTTCAGGGTGAGTAACTGTCGGGTGTAGGATAAACCAATATACGTAAAATCGGAACTAAAGCCATTCCATCGATGTGGGCAACACCAAGACGGAGGCCCTCGAGGGACATCGAGTCGACAGGCATCAACACGCAACGCCCCCTGCTGGAAAAAACATTCTGGACCAGCTAAAACTGGATATGGAGATATCATAAAATGAGGAATACATGGGAGCAACATCCAGATGCAAGAATGTTACCAGTGGTAAGTAACTTGTTCATCTAAGGTTGGATCCCTAAAAAGTATATTGATATGAGATGGCATTTATAACGTGCCTATACACAAGTGTTATTTGATTGACTAGGCTACAATAATAAATATTAGCCTTATCGCAAAGAGAGAAGGGAGGATTTAATATTGGAGATGGGATTAGGGCTACTAATGCAGGGGCATACCGCGTTCTCTGAAGATAGTCAGCCCTAATCCCATAAGGGGTCCCTCCGCCATATGATCCTCCCTCAGTGGGATTATTGTACCATGGGAAAGTTCTCACCCTAGGGGAGAAGAAACAACATCCTCAGATTCATCACAGAATGCTCCATGCCCCATCTCCAGCGAAAACCTAGGGTTGAGAAATATTGGTGTGAAAGGAGACAGGAAGGACGTAATGCCGTATTTCGAAACCAGTGTATCCCAAGTGTCCGCCTCCCATTTAGTAATATAATTTAGGTATATGTGCGGGTCTGTTGGATTTTGGGTTCCGCAGAACCTCCTTCAACGAATATTTTGTAATTGCCCAATCCATTCCCACCCATAGTTTCTCAGCATTTTCTTCAAACCATTCTTTAATTATTTGTACCTGGACTGCCTCGTAGTACAATTGAAATTTCAGATGTCCCATACCCCCTCTACTTCTAGAAAATAACAGATTACGACTAATTCTGGGCCTCATACCATTACATATAAAATTACTGGTACGTTACTGCAGATCCATAAAAAAATCCCTATGGAACAAATACTGGCAAGGCCTTAAATAAGTAAAGGAGTCTGGAAACAGTGATCAATTTTATAGCTGCCATACACCCTATCTTGGAAATAGCGAGGGAATTCCGCCTATGGTGATCAGCCTTTTTGGACGCTAGAGTAGGGGGGAAGTTAGACTTGTACCAACCCTCTAAGTCTGGTGCAATAGTGACCGCTAAATATCAGATCCCATTGGGGCTTCAAAAAAAGGGTGACTGTTCCTGTAATCTATGTTCCTCCCTCCCTCCTTTCCCCTTACAGTCTAATTGAGCAGTTCAGATTTGCTTATGTTAATTTTTAATCATTCGACTGAAATCCTCAAATGCTCCCAAGACACCTGCTAGCGATGTGTCGGGGCCTTGTCAATGCTAATAGCAAGTCATCTATGAATAGGGATACCTTATGCTGTGTTCCCCCAAAGATAATCCTGTGTTTCTCCCCTGATTCTCGAAAGGCCTGCAGTAGTGGCTCTAAGTAGATCGCGTATGAAAGGCAACCCTTGTTTGCCCCCCCCGTGCACGCTAAACATGCTTGACAGTGAACCATTTATAAGAAGCGTCGGCAACGGGTTCTATACTTTTTTTTTTTAAAACAATTTTTATTGGTTTTATTTTACAACCAACACAAACCAAACTAACAGTGCACCTCATGACATTAATACGCATGGTGTCCAGTTAAAGTACCGAATACAAAAGGATCGTATGCCAAAGGGTCGACTCAATTTGACCTAAAACAAAAGGGTCGAATATTTTTTTGTTTCGGTTTCGGTTTTGGAAAAAAATGGATTTTTTTTATTTTTTAAATAATAATAATTCAACCCTTTGGTTTTCGGTCCTTTTGATTCGACCCTTTGGTCATTCGATCCTATACGCATCACTTTATCCATGTTCACTGTGTCCACCCCTTCCCACCCCCCCCCTTGCAAACCTACTCTCCTTTATGTTCTGTTTCTTAGTCCTGCAATAGGGATTCCTTATCACTGGGTTCTGTTGGTTCCCGGTCACTTGCCCCATCGTACGTGGGCCCAAATAATTCAGCAATTAGTTGTTTCCAAGGCATCAAAGTTCCTGCCTCCTCCTCCCCTCCAACATTGCTTGCCTCTTGCCATACTACAGTTTCCGCCTCTGCCCACTTCTGTAAATCCTTCCACCACACCTCCATTTTCGGTCTGTGACATGCTTTCCACCCCATTGCAATTTTCCTCTCTGCCAGCACATACGCCAGATCTTTCAGTTTACTCACGTGCTTTAGCTTATGTGGTCTAGGAAACCCTCCCAGCAGGCAAGCCCACACTGAGTCTACCTCTTTTTTAATCCCTCTGTCTTCCATCCTGTGCGCTATTTCTCCCCAAAAACGTCCTATTATTGGGCATTACCAAAACGTGTACCATTCCAGCATTTTCTTCGTCACATTTGGGGCATGATTGTCATCCTGCATTTTTAAATTTAGCTATTCTGTGGGGCGTCATATATGCCATGTGGGTGATGTACAGTTGTATCTGCTGTAGTCTCGCATTTCTCAACACCTTTTTATGATATCCCTGAGCACGTTACTCAACCTAGCAAAGAAGCTCCTAGGTATCAAGTATGGGATGTTCCCAAAATAGTGCAACAGTCTTGGCAGGACCACCATTTTAAGCATTGCTCCTCTTCCCATCATCGCCAATGGAAGCTTCACCCAGAACCTCATACTATTTTCAATTTTTCGGACAGCCTTCTCAGTGTTGTATTGGTGTTCCACTTCCACCGCATGGTATATATCTATCTCCAGATAGCGAAACGTGCTCACCACCCATGGTATCTGGAGGATCGTCAATTGCTCTAGCGGGATCCCTTTGTACCTACCCAGTGGGAATACACAAGACTTTTTGGGGTTCACAGCTATACCTGAAAGCCTTGCAAATCACTCCATCACTTTCAGGACATACTGGAGGTTTTCTTCAGGGTAGCGCAGATACAGCAACATATCGTCAGCATACAGGGAAATTAAATGTGGTTCCCCCCTTATGGTGATTCCTATTATATCATTCGAGGGGATTGGGTCCTCTGACGTATTCCATATCTTTGACAGTAATCACCACAGCTGTGCTGTTTTGGAAAAATTTTCTGCGTCGATGCGCCGTCCCCGAGGACCTCCTCCGATGGCCGACGTCACCCGATGTGATAAGTAGGACGCACGACGCGCCTAGCCTCAGTTCCATTTTTTCAGCGAACGTGTTCGCTTCGTGAATCTCGGTACGCCTCGACTCTTTGGAGTTTCTGTTGTAATCTTCTCAGTTCTTTGAACTTGTTCGGTTTTGTGAAAAAGCCTGTTCGTGACGATGTCTACCTCGTCTTCAACGTCGCGTCCGGGCTTCAAGAAATGCGGGGACTGTGAGTCCAAGATGTCGGTAACGGACTCGCACGACACCTGCCTCTGGTGCCTCGGGGAGGCCCACGACACGGACGACTGTGTCGACTGCCAGTCGCTCACGGCCAAGACCTTGCGGGAGCGCAAGAGGTTGTTGTCGGTAGGTAAGGTGTCTAAACCCCGGAAGTCGAGGTCTGCGGGGCTTTCGACGGATGATTCGAGAGGCGACTATCCGTGTCATCGCCGGAGGTCCAGTGGGTCTCCTTCCAGGAGTCGGTCTCGCCACTCCTCTGCCTCTTCGAGGCATTCCTGGAAGCGCCGGCATCGGTCGCCTTCCCCGTCCTCTTCCGAGGACTGCGCCTGTCGGCGGGTCGCTTATCCCACCTGCAAGCGACACCGGAGGAATGGGCTTCCTTCGGGAAGAAGATGTTAGCGATTCTTGAATCGCAGGGCACCGGTCTGTCCGCGCCTCTGAGTGGGGTCGGTCGTGATCGGTTGAGAGACACTGCTCGCACGCCTTCGGGATCGGGTGGTCGGCACGGTTTGCGGGAGAGGTCCCGCTCGGACAAGGGTAACCGTTCTCGCCATGCCCGTTCCAGGTCCCATTCCTCGACGTGCCCGAGACCGCGTGATCCTGTGCAGTCTTCGAGGAAGACGTCGACGCCTGTGGCGCCGAGGTCGTCGACGGTCTCTCTCTCTCTCTCTCTCTCTCTCTCTCTCTCTCTCTCTCTCTCTCTCTCTCTCTCTCTCTCTCTCTCTCTCTCTCTCTCGGCTCCGCCTCCGAGGGGGTCGTCGACGCTGTCGGCGCCTAGGTTGTCGAAGGACACGCTCGGAGCTCTGGCTTCGAGGCCTGTGTCGACGCCGTCGATGCTGGCGGCGCTGCGGCTGACGTCGACACGGATTCTCTCTACGTCGACGCTGATTCGTTCGGCGCCCTCGACGCCTTTTCGAGGCTGTGGTGTCAGAGGGGCCCTGTGGCACGGGGGAAGCCCATAGAAAGGCTCTGGCTAAGGTCAGGCATAGCTTTGTTCCCCAGGTGTCTTCCTCTCACCATCTGGAGTACATTTCAGAGGGTGATGAGGGCTTGGTTCCGTTTACGGTGCTAGATGAGCTTCTCTCGGGCCATAGCCAATTTGATGACCTGAGGCAGTCACTGCATGATGCCAGTGGACTGGACACCTCTCCGGAGGTGGAGTTTTGTAGGCCTGAGTCTGGCACTCATGCCGATTCTTCGTACCGGCGCCTTATGTCTCGGGTCACCGAGTACTTGGGATGGTTGGCTCCCCCAGGGGAGTTTGTTCAGGATGATCTCACGGACATCCTCGATCTTGGTCCCCCCACTGACCCGGTACTGCCGTTTCATATGGCTCTGCAGAGAAGGGTGGCGGCAGCTTGGACTGCTCTGGAGAGTCTCCCGGCAGTGGGCAAGTCTTTGTCACGAAAATACCGTCCAGCCAGTAGTGACCCCTGCTACTTGTCCAGGCACCCCACTCCAGAGAGTTTGGTGGTGCAGGCGGCTACGGCCCCGGCAAAGCAGTCGTCGTATCCTACCATCCCTCCGGATAGGGACGACAAACGTTTTGATGGCTGGGCGAAGAAAGTGTTTTCTTCAGGGGGTATGGCGCTTCAGGCGGCCAACTCCGTATGTGCCCTGTCTCGTTTCACACACACTCTGAGGAACTGTGTTGCATTAGCAGCTGAACATATTCCCGAAGGGGACGAACGGGATGGTTTCCTTGCTATGGTCCAGGATGGCAAGGATGCCATGTTTGAGGCCGTTCAGTCGGGTTTGGACATGGCAGATTGTGTCAGCCGGTCCATGGCGGCGAGCACCGTAATACGCAGGTTTGCGTGGTTGCGTAAGTCGGGGTTCGCTCCTGATGTGCAGTTCTGGCTCCTCAACATGCCCTTTGACGGTGAACATCTTTTTGGCAGCAAGGCTGACTAGAGCCTTGAGAGGTTGCAGACCTCCAAAGCTGCAGCGAAATCGTTGGGCGCTGCAGTTCGACAACCTCCGCCTTTTCGTCCTAGGGGACAACAATGGAGGGGAGGTTCCTTTCGTTATTACTCGTCTTTCAGTAAAGCGAGAGGAGCTGTCAGTCAAAGAGGCCACTGTAGGAGTACCAGAGGTGGAAAACAGGGTACTCGAGATGCCAAGGCTGCTCGGGCAGTTGCCTCTTTGCCCTCAGGCAACGCCGCAGCCGCTACCACTCAGTCATGAGACCATGTCCAATGGTTCGCCGGTTGGGGGAAGGCTGGCGCAGCATCTTGTAGAGTGGCGTGCCATTACTTCAGATGTGTGGGTTCTGGAGATCATAATCCACGGCTACTGTCTTCCCTTTCGGCAGAGGGCTCACGACAATCCACCTGGGAACCTCTCTTTGAAGAGTCCGGATCCGCTCCTTGCGCAGGAAATTCAAGCCCTGCTGGAGAAAGGCGCCATAGAACTGGTGCCTATAGCGGAGAGGAATAAGGGATGGTATTCCCCTTATTTTTTGATTTCAAAGAAAGACGGGGGGGGGATTGAGACCCATCATGGACTTGCGCGGTTTGAACAAACTCCTCAGGAAGGACAAGTTCAAGATGGTTACTATCTCTCAAGTCCTCCGGGCCCTTCAACTTCCGGACTGGTTGGTGTCTCTCGACCGCAAGGACGCTTACTTCCATGTGCCGATCCATCCCAAGCAAAAGAAGTACCTGAGGTTCGCGGTTGGCGACTCGCACTTTCAGTTTCGGGTCATGCCGTTCGGATTGACCTCCGCCCCGAGGGTTTTCACCAAGCTCATGGTGGTGGTGGCAGCGCATCTCAGGAAAGGGGGGATTCACGTCTACCCCAACCTGGACGATTGGTTGATCAGGGGGAGCTCTCCCGAGCAAGTCCTGGATCATCTGTCTGTCACCTGCCACTCCCTTCACAAGCTGGGCTTCTCCCTCAATTTAAAGAAGTCCCATTTGATGCCAACACAGCGGCTCCAGTACATCAGATCAGTGCTTGACACATCCCTGGGGCTGTGTTTTCCTCCCCAGGTGAGGGCTCTTCACATTCAGCAGATGGTGCACAAGTTTCAACTTGCCCAGACGCTCCCGGCGTTAGAGTTCTTGAGGTTGCTCGGCCTCATGGCATCCTGCATTCTTCTGGTGCCAGAGGCTCGTATGCGTATGAGATCTTTGCAGTGGGCACTCAAGATGCAGTGGTCGCAATCTTCCGGCAGGATGTCGGACCCTGTTCAGGTGCCGCCCTCGGTCGCCCAGGACCTTCTGTGGTGGGCCGTTGAAGGCAATCTGATGAAGGGGGCCCCGTTTTGGCTTCCCTGGCCGGAGGTGACGATCGTGACGGACGCATCCCTCACGGGATGGGGAGCTCATGCCAACGAGTTGACAGTCAGCGGTCGTTGGTCTCCGTCGGAGCCCAGACTCCATATCAATCTGTTGGAGCTGAGGGCCGTCAGGCTAGCCCTGAAGGCTTTTCTGCTGACTGTGCGAGGAAAGAGGGTCCTGATCCTAACGGACAACACGGTGGCCATGCACTATCTCAACAAAAAGGGGGGGGGGAAGGGTCACTTCCTCTGTGCTGGGAGGCGATGCAGCTCGAGTTCTGGGCCATCCAGCAGGAAGTTTCCATCTCAGCTGTTCATCTGGCCGGAGATGACAACGAGACGGCGGACGCTCTAAGCAGGCAGAGCACGATCTCTCACGAGTGGGAGCTGGCTCAGGAGATTCTCCTGGAGATCTTCGCCCTTTGGGGCGACCCCTCAAGTGGATCTCTTCGCCTCCAGTGTCAACCGGAAGTGCGAAAGGTTCTGCTCGCGGGAATTTCCTCCAAAAGGAGCCTTAGGAGACGCGTTCGTGGTGGAGTGGTCATTCCCACTGCTGTACGCGTTTCCTCAGTCCCCGTCATCCCGCAAGTACTGCGGAGGTTACGGAGGTTCGGTTCCCGGATGATCCTCATTGCTCCGGCGTGGGCCCGGAGGACGTGGTACCCAGACCTTCTCGACTTGTCCATCTGCCCTCCAAGTCGTCTTCCCTACCGAGACGATCTGCTCTCACGGGAGGGGGGTCAGGTTCTCCATCCAGAGGTCAGATCCCTCAACCTTCACGCTTGGCTTCTGAAAGGTTGAGGTATAAGGATTGGGACCTCCCTGAAGACGTGTTGGAGGTGTTGCTCTCGGCCACACGGCCGGCAACAAAGTCTCTGTACCGGTGCCGTTGGCGTAAATTCTGCGACTGGTGCAGAGTTAAGAATGTGGATCCTTTTGAATGTGACATTCCCATGGTTCTTTCTTTTTTGCTTTCTTTGGCCCACAGGGGCTTGCAAGTGGGTACCATTAAAGGTTACCTGGCGGCGCTGTCCATATTTAAGTGCTCGTCTGAAGAATGTTCCTATTTAAAAATTCCTTTAATTTCTCAGTTTTTGAAAGGGCTCACTAATGTGTTCCCTCTGTCACCTTGTCTGGTGCCCGGTTGGGATTTGAACCCTGTTCTTAAGTTTCTTATGGGTGCTCCGTTTGAGCCTTTGCATTCTTGACCTTTGAGACTGTTAACTCTTAAAACTGTGTTTTTGGTTGCGGTTACTTCCGCTCGCAGAGTGAGTGAGTTACAGGCACTTTCAGTTAAGCCATCCTTCACTGTGTTTCATAAGGACAGGGTTGTCCTTCGAGTTCGTCCTTCCTTTCTTCCGAAGGTGGTTTCGGAATTTCATTTGGGCCAGAAGGTTGTTCTTCCGGCATTCTATCCTCCTCCGCATCCTGGTAAGGAAGAGGAGAGGTTCCATAGGCTTGATCCTAGGAGAGCGTTTTGTTTTTATATTTCACGCATGTCCCGGGTCAGAGTGGACGATCAACTCTTCATTGGTTACGCTGGAAAGCGTTTGGGACAAGCTGTGACGAAACAGACTTTGTCTCGTTGGATTATTTTGACTATCTCCGAGTGTTACCGCTTGGCGGGTAAGGACCCACCGGCTGGCTTGCGGGCCCATTCTACCAGGGGTATGGCTGCATCTACTGCCCTACAGAGGGGTCTTCCTATTCGTAACATCTGTGATGCAGCCACCTGGGCTTCTGTACATACTTTTGTACGTCACTACTCCCTCGATTCCATCCGAGGACCGGATCTGGCCTTTGGCAAGCCAGTCCTTTATTCCGCAATTTGATTGGGCATGCTAAATTTGTGTTCTAAATTCTTTTCCCACCTCCCTGCTTTGGTACTGCTTTGGGAGTCTGTCAAAGATATGGAATACGTCGGAGGACCCAATCCCCTCGAAGAACAAGTTACTCTCTTAACTTGTAACGTTCTTTCGATGGGATGGTCTGACGACATGTTCCATATCGCTCCCTCCCTACCTTCCCCGCTGCAGAATTTCTTATGCGATTGCAGCTTATGTTTCTGCAAGGCCTTGTGTGTCTGACTGGCAGAAGACTGGTGTCACACGTTCTGGGGAAAAAACTACAACTGAGGCTACGGGCGTCGTGCGTCCTACTTATGACATCGGGTGATGTCGGCCGTCGGAGGAGGTCCTCGGGGACGGCGAATCGATGTCATCGACGCAGAACGCAGACGCCGAAAAATGTTCCGAAGCAGCACAGCTGTGGTGATTACTGTCAAAGAAATGGAATACGTCGTCGGACCATCCCATCGAAAGAACGTTACCAGGTAAGAGAGTAACTTGTTCTACTGCTGCCTCAAGTATATTGCCAACGGTTCTAAGGCCAGGATGTACAACATGGGGGGACACAGGCATCACTGTCTGGTGCCTCTGCTAAGCTGCCACCTCTCTGATATGACTGCCCCTGTCTTCACTCTGGCCAGCGGTACACTATATAGTAGTTTGGCCCATTTGAGATATCCCGGCCCTATCCCGTAGTTTGTCAAAGTAGCCATCAGCCATGGCCATTTTACTGAGTCGAAGGCCTTTATTGCGTCCAACGACACTATTGCCATCTCACCCGTCTCCTCATTGGTGTGTTCAGTGACTCGGTGGAGTCGCCTGAGGTTGTTAGATATATTCCTATTAGGGACATAACCAGTTTGGTCGGGGTGTATTACTTTGCTAATGACTCTCCTCATTCTATTTGCCAGGTCCGTCGTCAATATTTTACTATCCTGGTTCAGCATTGACAGGGGTCTGTAGGAGCCGCACTCACATCCAGGCTTGTTTGGTTTGGGGAGCGGTATGATTATCGCCTCTCTCAGGGACTCTGGTAGCCTCCCAACTTCGTATGCCTTGTTAAGCATCTCTAAGAGCGGGGGGGGAGTACCTCATTTTTATACATCTTGTGAAATTCACTGGGGAGTCCATCAGACCCCGGGGTCTTACTAGTGGGCAACTGCTTCACCACTTCTTCCAGTTCCTACAGAGTTATTGGTGCGTCTAGCTCCTCTCGCTCTTCGGTGCTAATCTGCGGCAATCCTATATCCTCCAGAGTTTTGCTTATTTCCTTGCTGTCACTTAAATCCGCATCCCCATACAGGGTGCAGTAATAATCAGCAAATTCTTGATTCACTCCCTCCTGGGTATATGCTATACTTCCGTCCTCTCTCTCTATTGTCCTGATTACTGGTCTAGGAGTTTCGTTTTTGTATAGCCATGCCAGGACCCTTCTCGGTTTATCCGCTCCTGCATGCTGCCTCTCTATGTATTTTTTTTTTATTTGTTTATTTATGAATCAGCGCACAGGAGAACATGTACAATAACATTGCTTATAGCCTCACAGAGCATATGAACCAAACCGTCCCTCCCGCCCCCTGAGTTCCCGAGCAGGCCCTGAGACCGGGCCTCATTCGGCCTGACCAGGCGGCGAGTTGCCGCCCACAGAGTTTAGGGCCCTTGCGATCAGACGTGGTCTGTAGGTCAGGGCCGGGAAGGTTCGGTCATAGTCTAGGACTGGAGCCCAAATGTCAGTGAATCGGTGGAGCCTATGTATTTTTTATAGTTGAGATTGCACAGCCTTTCCCAGTGTCCTGCACATTCCTGCTGCAGCCTAAGTATGACTTCATTACAGTCTTTCATGTTACCTCGTCTTTTCGATGCCATTTCTAGCTCCATTTCTGCTCTTTCTAGTTCTACAAGAATCCCACCCTGTAATCCTTTAGATTTGGCTATAGCTATCCCCCTCAATACCACTTTAAATGCCTCCCAGAGCACTCCCGCCGACTCCACACTACCTTTATTAGTCTCAAAATAGCTTATTATTTGCTCTCTCATGTCCTCTCTAAAAATATTACCCTTCAGTGCCTCTGCTCGGAGGCGCCATGTTGGTATTTTCGCTCTCGGGGGCCGGTGCTGCCATGCTAATATCAGTGGCGAGTGGTCCGAAAGGACCCTCGCTTTGTATTCTGTCTGTGCTATTTCTGCCATCAGTTCATGCGTGACAAACATATAATCCAATCTGGTGTATAGATTTGGAGGGGCTGAGTAATGCAAGTATTGCCAGTCTTGCGGTTAGTGTGACCTCCATGCATCCTCCAACCCGATGTCTGCCAGCAGGGACTGCAATATCCTGGCCGCTGGGGTTGGTCTATCTATTTTGGTGTCCGACCTATCCAACCTCGGGTCCAGTATGCAATTGAAGTCTCCTCCCCAGATCACCGCCCCTCCCAGGCTCACGCTGAGTTTGCTATACAGGGTTCTAAAATATCGTATCCTGATTTGGGCCATATGTATTTATAATACATATTTCCTTGTTTTCTACCAACCCTTTTATTATTACCATCCTCCCGTCCGGCTCAACTATAGAGTGCAGTAGCCGAAATGGCACATGCGGTGCAACCCAGGTAATCACCCCTCTTGCATAAGCTGAGTATGTTGCACCCACGACAGTCCCTTTCCACTTCTTCCGAACCACCTCCAGTTTTTCTTGCGTCGGGTGCGTCTCTTGCAATAAGGCTGTCTAATTTCTGCCTGCGCAAATACATCATAACCTTATTTCTTTTTAAATAGCTATTGAGCCCTCTAACATTCCAGGTAACTACTTTAAGGTCTCCCATAACATATCCGTGTCCCACTCCACCCTCCACAAAAACCAGCCAAGTCTCAGTGCTTCCCTTTTTTCATGTAGGCTTGTTCCCCAATACAAACTTCCCCTAACTATTAACACTTCCTCAACTCCCCACTCCCTCCCACCCTCCTCCCTTCCCAGCCCCTTAACACTCCCCAACTCTCCCCCAACTCCCTCTTGCCCCCCTCCCTTCCTTGCCCCAACTTGCCCGCCCCCCAACTGTTGCCCAGCTCCATCCCTGGATCTCAGGAAACCCTGCATCTAGTCCTTTTCCGGCAGTTGCCTTACTTGCGGCTCAGCATGGAGATATCGCCCTAGTGGCGGTCCTCCTATTTTGACTTTCGGAGGTAGGTTGTCTCCGTCCCGTTGCTCGTCTCCGTCCCGTTGCTCCTTATTTAACCATCAAGCTGATCGCCTCTTCCACCATCCTTTTTATATTACACATTCTATATTCCAGTCCAACGTGTTCAAATGTCTCATTACAGTTACCCACTACCCTGCGTCCTTCCCTTAACATACATAGCTGCTGGATCACTTATCGCATCCTTCTCGACCTTGCTCCTCATCATGCTCCGGGCAGCCACGTGCATCCAGCCACGTCGCTGCCACTTCCGGGAATCAAAAAAGTGCGTAGCTATAGCGCTGTCTCTGAACTAGCATAGTGTAATCAGGGTATGCCGTGATGGTTGCTGGCGCTCTTTTGATCATCCCTCCTTTCCTGAAGAACTCTAAGATTTTTTTCCCTGTCCCTATATTTCAGGATCTTTGCTATGATTGCTCTCGGCGGGGTTCCGGGCTGCGGCTTCCTCATCAAGGCCCTGTGCGCACCTTCAACCGCAAACCCTTGGGAGAGTTTATTTGCACCTATCTCTTGTATGATCATGTTTTCTACATAGTTCATAGGGTCTTGGCTTCTGCCCCTACCGGCAGACCAACCACACGTATGTTATTACGTCGCGCTCTTCCTTCGGCCTCCTCTGCTCGGTTCTCCAGGTTGGCTACCTGCTGCTTCAATATGTGGACTGCCTTGGTGTTGGCCGTGCTAGTATCTGTGTTGATTTTCACAGCACTCTCCAGTCCGCTGGTCCTCTCCACCAATGCCCTCACATCTTGTCTCAGTAGGTTGACCTCCACTTCAACCGCATCTATTTTCGTTTCTAATGCGGTTCTCAACTCTGTGTGTACATGGAAGTTGCCCCAGGCGCTCTCTCTTTGTCTAGGGGCCTCCTTATGATTCCACTGTGTGCCTGGGGCTATGCCACCGCTACTGAGGTCCCACTTCTGTTGCTCCCATCCTGCGGGCCACTGCCCACTCTTTCGCTGTGCCTCTTCTTTACCACGAGGGGGGGCCGCCTCTGAACGGGTGGCCCGCGCTATAGCTTTAGTGCCTGCAACTTCCGGCTTATTATTTTACTGCAGCTGACAGTGATTCTATTCAAAGCGGCTTCTCATTAATGCTCCGCAACTCGGTTCAGTGGGATCCGTATGTTGTATTAAATAAGATGTGCTTCACGTTACCTCAGCCAGCATTCATGAGCGCACCCGCGTCTCCTGCACAATGCCTCCTTACAGCAGCACAGCCGCACGTCCTTTGTCCCATGTGCTTGCTCAGCTGTGTGATTCGCGGCTACCTCATTACCCCAAGGTCCTTGCTGTGTCTGAGCGCGGCCTGTGCCCACGCTCCTGCTGAAGTTGGATTTGCCCGTGCCCGCAGGGCCCTCCCTCTCGGCTGCCCTAGTCCGGGCGCTCAGGCACTTTATTTTACTGTGCAATGTTGTTTAATGAAGGGAGATGCCCCGTCGGCCATAAAATGTTATATTTATTGATTGATTCCTCCACCAGCCCTTCGGTGTGCACCCGCGCCTCCTGCGCAGTGCGTCTTGTCATCCGGGCAGCCATAAATCATGTAACGAGCCTTTTTAGGCTGAATAGTGTGGGTTCCCTTTGCTCATATATCATATCCTTACCTAAATAATAATATCACAGACCCATTATGTTTGTGGAAAAATCATAGGCCGTAGGCATTTTATTTTCTTACAGAAAATACATAACAACAAAAAAAAAAACAATAATTGTCATATGCTTTTGGGCACCGTGTGTCCAGCTCCGGAGATGCCCAAGGCTCCTATGGAGTCCTTGTTACCCCTTGGTCCTCCGTTCCTGGGCACATGCCGCCTACGACTTGCTTTGGGACCGTGTACCGAAGAAAGTACTCGGCGTTCCAGCTCCTGCCTGCTTCTTTCTCCTTCCGTTCCTTTTGTAGGGTGGGTTGGGTGGCAAACCGTTTTCCTTCTCCCTTCCTCAGGCCTTAAGGAGCTCACCCGAGAGAGGTGGGCTCCTTACCTGATTTGTTCCTTCTTTCCTTTTCCTGGTGTATTTATACCCCTTTGGCTCTTTGTTCCTTTCCTGGGGGCCGGGTTTCTCCCGGCCCCCTGCTGTTAGTTTTCACACCTTTCCCGTGTGCTGCTTCCTGCCCTTTCCTGGGCTTTTGTTTATTGTGGCGCCATTTGGACGCCCCTCCCTATGCCCTTCTCGCCACTTCCACCCCCACCCTGCGCCTAACCTCCCAGGCCCTCCATCGGTTCGCATTACATGCGACCCGGGGCCTGGGGCATAGGCTGAGTAGTGTGGGTTCCCTTTGCTCATATATCATATCCTTACCTAAATAATAATATCACAGACCCATTATGTTTGTGGAAAATCATAGGCCGTAGGCATTTTATTTTCTTACAGAAAATACATAACAAAAAAAAAAAACAATAATTGTCATATGCTTTTGGGCACCGTGTGTACAGCTCCGGAGATGCCCAAGGCTCCTATGGAGTCCTTGTTACCCCTTGGGCCTCCGTTCCTGGGCACATGCTGCCACACCTGAGTGGGTGTTAACCCGCCCGCTCAGGTCCCCCCCAAAAGCCTACTACCTACAGCCCCGTTCCCGGAGTGCCCTAAACACGTTGTCAGAAAAAAAAACACCCATTCCCTTGAATGAGTGTGTTCCAAATTCGGCTGGATTCCCACCTCCTTTGTCAACTGCCCGCTTTAAAGCTGCCTGAAATTGGTACCTGCTGAGTGCGCTGCCGTTTTTGTGTATTTAGCAGCTGCCCTTCTATCTTTGGTTTGATGGTTAGGAATTCTTGGGTTATGCATCTGGGACAGTGATCTTTTTCTTTGCTGCAGTAGAGGTCTATTCCTCTCCCCTTACCCACCTGGTCTGTTTTAGATTTTCTTAACATTCTTGACATGCCCTTGCTTCCTATGCTAAAATCAGTTAAAACCAGCCCATTCCCTGCCACTGTGTTACTGGCCACCAGCTCACCCACCCTAAACGCCCCATAATATGCAAGCACAAATGCTGCCCTGAAAAAAGTTGTTTCATATGCATTAATGCATGTTTTTTCTCATATTCTCAGCAATATTACTAACTTCCCAAAGTTTACTGGCCTTCTACTGTCTAGCTTTTTCCCCTCCAATTTTGCCCAACCTTTCAAAGCATATTTTATTCTAGGACTGTTTGTTGGATCCCTCATGCCTGCCGCTTTTGTAGTGTATGCCACTGCAGCCAAATGCGCCGCCGCCCAGCTTTTTCTTTTACCTTTGGCAAATGCCCTCTCCAAAAGTTCACACATTTTTTTAGTTGAGATATCCCCCACATTTCTTGCTCCTGTTTCCGTCAATACATCTTTCACATGCTTTTTATATTGCTTACCCGTCTTGCAAGTTAGGGCGTTCCTGGTCAATTTGTCGATGACCCGTTCCGTTCCCTGTGTGTTTTGCTTTTTTTTTTTTTTTTTTTTTTTTTTTGGAGCCGACCTTTTGGACAACCGTGTGTTCCTTCCTATTTTCTTTTGAGTCGACCTTTTGGCCAACTGTTCTTTCTTTATCCATATTCTCCTTTTCCAGTCAACCTTATGGCTAACCTTCTCACTATTTCCGGTGCTTATTCTTGGCACCCATGCTTTTCCCGGTATGGGCGTTATTTTCCTGCCATACATGTGGCCATATTTTCTTTTTCCAGTCAGCCTTATGGCTAACCTTTTCCTTATTTCCGGTGCTTATTCGTGGAAACCATGCCTTTCCCGGTATGGGCATTATTTTCTTGCCTTACACGTGGTAATATTTTCCTTTTCCAGTCAGCCTTATGGCTAACCTTTTCATTATTTCCGATGCTTATTCGTGGCACCCATGCCTTCCCTGGTGTGGGCGTTCTCTGCCGTACAGTTGCCTACTGTTGCCCTATCACCAACTTTTCCTCATGGTTGATAGGCGATTTGCCATTAACTGTTTTTATTGACCACTTTGGAATTTCCCCTTTTCCGCCCTTCTGCTTATGCTCCAAGTTCCCAGCTATGTTTTCCCGATATTTCCCCTGCAACCCCCTTGAGCCGTTGGTGGTATGTTACTTTGCTAGTCTGCCGTCCTCTCTGTATCCCCTATTGACTGCCCTGAAGGTTCTGTTGCCCTGACCTCAAACGATTCTTTGTTGTTATTATCGTATGCCCTGTTGTTTTACCAGTCTTTGCTTCTACATTATTTTCCTATTATGCCTGTTGCCCTCCTGAACCGTGGACCCTGTGGTCCCTTTCATCTTTTAAACCGTTAAACATGTACTGGTTATAACTCTCCTCGACCCCCCCTCTGTCCAGGTAACCGTCCATTTCCTTCTCAACTCCCGGTCGTATTCCTTTCATGTATCCCCCCCTAATGCTTTGTATACCTTCAAGACCCCTTGTTGCTAGGTTAACAATGCCCCTCCATCCTCTGGGTATTTTTGTAATACCGTCGGTGCCCCTTTGGGGGCTGTGCCCCGAATTCCCTGGGGCATCTGGTGGCAATGGGCCTGCCCCTGCGCTCTTACCTGCCCGTTCAACGCCAGAGCCCTTCTCACTCTCCTTACCTATTAATCCTTACCATTTTACCCATGTTTCCAAAGGTATCCCACTGTTCCTTTTGCTGTACTCTACCTTGGTTGTGGAATTGGACCTGCCCCTGCACTCTTGCCTGCCCCTTCTATATGAGAACCCTTCTCTCTCTCCTTACCTAGTACCCCTTCCCATTTTACCCATGCTTCCAAGGGGTCCCTCTCTTCCTCCTCTCTGCTCTCTACCTCGGTTGTGGAAACCCCTTCCTCCTTGTATTTATTCGGCTTTCTCCCCCTTCTGTCGCTGGTTCTGGGCGACTTACCCGTACCAGTGATGCCTGATCTTAACCTCTTTACAATGTGCTTCCAATTTTTCTTCTGTCCTGTTGGTAGTGCCCCCTCTCCTGTTGTCATTGATTCGCTGCCACTGGACTCTTCACTCAGCAAAGGCGACATTTCCCTTACCCTGTCCTCCTTCCGCAGGATGCCCCATACCCCTTGGGCCCCCAACACCTTTCCGGCCTTCTTGGCCCAACCGCTGCATTCCTTTGCCACCTTTGCTCTGCCGTTTTATTTTCACCTTGCCTAGCTTATTTCCTGTCAGCTTTCTTCCTCCTGTTTCCCTTGTGCTTCTCCTGGTTTGTCAAATTCTGCTGCTGTATCCCCTCTCCTCTTTGGGTTGTTATTTATTCTCGCCCACCCATAGTTGGTACTCCTTTCTCAACCTAGGGAAGCTGAAACGCTGGGGTAGCCTTGCCGGCTTCGAACCTGCAAACTGCAGTACGCCAAAGAGCCGCGAGGGCTGAACACACTCCGCTATCTTACCGGCTGAAGAGATGATTTATAGTGTCCATTTTGAACCTTCTCTCTCCAACCTATTTTACATACCATATCACCCAACCGACATTGGTATTCCCCCTCTTCTTTGAGAGTGATTTGTACTTTTTCGTGACATACCCCTTCATAAGAAAATAATTCTATACCGATAGCCCCTTGCGCTCAGCACCTCATGGACTGTAGTCCGAAGTTCTACCCTTGCACCAACCCCTAGTACAAAACGCCCATATATATAGGCAGGCTTTCCGCCAATATGTTGATCGCTCGCTATTCACCCCACATTAGCCGCCTCACTGCGCGCGGGGTGGCATCCCTTGATGCAGCGTGCCAGTCGGTGTTACCGTATGGATGGTTCTGGCGGGGGATCCCCCTCGTTCACCCAGCTGGCTGTTCCACTATAATCCCCTTGTTGGGCCCCGCTATCATGGCGCAACTACTCCTGACCGACACCTCCTTTGTTTTACCAGCCTTCAAAACCTAAGAGTTCTATGTGAGGACAGCCTATTTACTTGTTGCGTGCTTTTTGCCCTGGGGCCTGTCCTTTAGACCCACATAATTTACCCGCCACTGTACTAAGCATTAGGATCCGTTACTGCATGAAATCTGTGGGCGGTCGGGCTGCACCCTTAGCTTCCCGCCTGGCTGTCCATAATACTATTTGGTCCTTAAAAGTGCTTTCTTGCGACCTCCCCTCTTCAGAGCACTTCAACAATAATTGTTGTTTATATTTATCAGTGTAACTGTAGTAACATTGATGGTAATCTCTGCCGCAATAGTGTTATCCTTAATATCCTACCCTGCTTCAATTCTCATTGTTTATTTTGTTATTATCATTTCTGTTCTTCTACTATCTTCAACAGAGGAGTTATGGTTCAGCCGCAGGTGCACTCGCCACCTGAGCTAACCCATCCGTTTGAAACAGCACAAGTAAATATAGCGCTGCGCAACAACCTACTGCCGTGGTGGTTGGGTTGGCCTGAACAGTGCCCGGAATGGATCGAACTCACGACCCTCAGATTATAATGTAGACCCTCTTATGGCTATAATGGCCCTCTCTGACCCACTGCGCTGACCTTTTAATTAATTGTGCTGGTCTTCCTCTGCCAGGCCTGAGCTGAAATATGCAGCCGCGCCCCGGCTTGCGGCTTTGCTCTTTATGTGTTAGGAGTTCTACCATTGTACCAATGCTGTTATCTGATCCGAGAGGAGCTACAGATGTTACCAAGTCCTGTACAAGCAGCGGAGCTCCGATCAGACAGCCCTTTTGTATATGAAACATTGTGATGGAGGTCATGGCCCGAGTTCATTAAGATCTCGTTCCTATTCGGTCTCAAAACTATTAAAACTTGCTTACTTAACGGAGGAGTGTTAAATTGCCATTTGTAGTTGCCAAACATGCGATACAGCCTACTTGCCCCATAAACCGGGTGCCGCCACATTGTATTTAACAGATGCATTTGTACAGATATATACTGATGTATTTGTGCATCTGCAATGTCAGCAGTACAGATTTTCTGGTAGTTCGGTGATCCTGCTTTAGCTGAACAGCCTGCACTTTCTTTTATGCGACACAGGAGACCTAACCTAATTGGGTTGAATCAGCAGTAAGGCGGGAGAATACCGGACCACACATGAAAGGGAACTTACTATAAAGAACAAGTTTGTTGGTACCGTAAACGTGAAGAATTTGTTTCGAATCAAGAATGGTATGTACTGCGCGCTTATCCTTAGGTTAATCACTATTTTGACACTTTTAGGTTAATCACTATTTTGACTATTTTTAGAAACTTTAAAGACAGGGCAAAGCATGCAGCACTTGGTTGATGCATTGCACTCGTCTTTAACTACGGTATACCAATACTGAGCTACGGAGCAATTTAGTAGCTCGACCCACAAAAACTGGGATATGCAGTAGAAAGCGTTAATCCCGGGCCCTTTTTGCTTCCGGCTGGCTTGCTCTCTGGTATTGGGACACGCCCCTTTGTTAACTGTGTCCCTGGAAGCGAGCGCGCTTGTTTCGCGGGCTTCTCGTGTTGTGTGTCCCCATGAGCCGGCCCTCCTCCTGCCGGGTCTGCCTCCGAGCCCACCTCACTCGAGCTTCAAAACCTTGGCTCACCTGCTGCTCGTCTGTTCTTTTCTACGGCGGCCCCGCCGCGGCCTTTGGTCTTCCCCCCGGCACCGTACGATGGTCGCTGCTCGTGGCTGCCTGCTCCTCTCGGTGCACTATTCCTCCTGTACCCTGGTCACAGCACCCAGCCTGCTACTCCCACGCGCTTTGCTTCATCCGGCAGTCCTCTCTCCTTGCATGACCTGCTTCCCGACCACGGTAGGACTAATGCTTGACAAGTAGTGAGCCCGCAAGAGCAAACCGTTTCACTTGCCAAGTGAGAGAGTTAACAAACCAGTGAGCCCCAGGAGCAAACCGTTTTCCTTCTCCCTTCCTCAGGTCTTAAGGAGCTCACCCGAGAGAGGTGGGCTCCTTACCTGATTTGTTCCTTCTTTCCTTTTCATGGTGTATTTATACCCCTTTGGCTCTTTGTTCCTTTCCTGGGGGCCGGGTTTCTCCCGGCCCCCTGCTGTTAGTTTTCACACCTTTCCCGTGTGCTGCTTCCTGCCCTTTCCTGGGCTTTTGTTTATTGTGGTGCCATTTGGACGCCCCTCCCTGTGCCCTTCTCGCCACTTCCACCCCCACCCTGCGCCTAACCTCCCAGGCCCTCCATCGGTTCGCATTACATGCGACCCGGGGACTGGGGCATTTTAGGCACTCGGCATTCATGTCTCCAGGGGCCCCAGACTAAGCATCGCTGCGTGTGCTTGCGCTGGTACTGGGATCAAGTTCGCCGACTCTCGCAGGGTCCTCACTCGCGTTCTCCTCGGCCTGGGCGCTCCCACACTCCTTGTCATAGAATGCTTATGTCGGGCGTTGTTCGCTTTCTGTTAGACGTGCTTTCTGCTGCTGCAATGCTTTTCATGGAAGGCATGTTGCGAACTCCTGGAAACTCCTTTGTTTGTTATATGCCGCCATCTTGCCACCAGCCTTTCTTCCACCGCCGAAGGCTGCAATGTTGCATAACTTTTCTCCCTGACACTCGATCTTCACAACAAACGATATGTCTGGCTCAGCTTCGGTTCCCATCTGTTTTCTTGTCCTTTCTTTTCGAAACTGACAGGCTGAAAGCTTGCCATCTTATGGATCAATTGCCGGATCCAGGAGCTTCGAAGTAGAGCAGCCTATTCCATGGCTGCCAAGCCATGCCCCTGGGGGTTCTATACTTAGTGTGGACCATTTTAATGAAGCCCGCTCCCAGGCCCATCCTCTCCATGACTTTAAACAGGAAGGACCATTTCACTCGGTCAAAACCTTTTTCAGCATCATCAAGGGATAGGATAATGGCTTGGATTGAGTTTTTCCAAACCTTTTCAATCAAATGAGCTATCCTCCATATATTGTCAAAAGTTTGGCAGGCCACTATAAACCCTGACTGGTCAGGATGAATTATAGTAGTTAGCCAACTTTCTAGCCTGCTGGACAGAATTTGAGTGTAGATTTTCGCATCTACATTAATTAGGGCTAGGGGCCGGTACGAGCCACACTTGATAAGATCCTTATTATGTTTGGGAATGAGAACCACTTTTGTTTTCTACATAGTGCTACTAATTCGCCTATGCTCTGGAAATGATTATGTACACTGGTAAGCTGTGGGAAGAGAACCCTGCTGAAAGCTTTATAGAAGCCTGTATAGCCACCCGGTCCCGGGGACTTCTTTAGAGGCAACGCTTTGATGACAACGTGTGCCTCGTCCTCCGTAAATCCCCCACACAGTGCCTCTGCTGCTTTGCTTCCCAGTCCCTGGCATGTCCCTTTGTCTAAGTAGTTCTCCTGTTGCTGATCTTGGGGCACTGGGAGGAGTACAAATCTGCATAAAATCAAGTAAAGCACTCTTGTATGTTTACTGTTTGCGACTTCCTAATGCCTTGCTTTTCCTCGACTGCGAGAATAACTTTAGAACCAGCTGCCTCACTCACCATCCTAGCAAGAAGCTACTCAGCCTTATTGAGTTTTGTGTAAAATTCCTGCTTTACAAAAAGTAATGCCTTTTCAGCTGAAATGGTGGAGGTTACGTTGGCCCTTGGCTTGCCTGTATTCCCTGTGTGCTTTTCTTGAAGGGTTTACCAAGATCATCTTCCTGCACTCCTCTACATCCACCTCTAACTGGAGTTCTAAGGCCTTTATCTGTTTATCTCTGAATCCTTTGATGCCTATAGATTATTCCCTAATAGTGGTTTTAAAGGCATCTCGCCTCATTCACTAATTCGTATCTGCAACTGTGTTTATTTTAAAGTAGCAGAGAATCCTTTCCTCTAGGTCTAGTAATATTACAGGGTCCCTCAACAATCCACCCGGTGTTCTCCACCTAATGGGTTTTCCTTGGCATGGCTAATTCCATAGAGAGCGTGGCATGGTCGGCTAGGCTCATCGGGCCCACTTCTAATCCCTTGATTTTCCTTATTAGTGGTGCAGAGAGCCATATGTAGTATATCCAGGATTGAGAATTATGGACGCATGAAAAGAAAGTGAAACCACCCTCCTTCCCCCTCACTTCACTCCAGGCGTCCCAAAGACCCAGGGAATCAAACTTTTCCTGTAGTGGCTTGGATGCCGTCCCTCCCCTCTGGAAGTCCCAAGTGCGACTTCTATCTAGCTCCTGAGACCAGGCCAGATTGAAATATCCCATCACAATTATATTTCCTTTCACAAAACCTTCAAGTATAACCAAGAAATCCTTCAAAAAGTATTCCTGCCCCGAATTGGGCACGTAAATGGAAGCCACAGTATATTCAATTCCCCCTTTTACCCCATACCATAACATAGCGGCTCCACTTCTCTGCTTTGGAGTCCACAATGCTCATATCACAACTATCAATTGATAGCTAGAACTACCCCTCCTATCTTAGTGGGGGCCGAGGTGTGAAATACCTGAGAGAAAGAGAAGTTTCAGCCTCCTCTTCTCCCTGCGCAACAAATGGATTGCTTGAAGTGCCAGGATGTCTGACTTGTTTGGCCTGACAATTCCAACTTCTTCCTCTTCAAGGCAAGTTGAGCCCCCTAACATTCGGAGTTAACCACTTGAAGATACATAGCCCCCACCCTCCTTCAACACCTGGCAACAAGCGTGTCCCAGAGACCTGAAGGATTCCAAACTTTCCCCTGGTTCCTTTTAAACCCTGATTCTGTCATCTTGTGTTCTCCCCCCCCCTACAGAAACTCTGTCCCCCATTATTTCCCCCATCCACCAACAACTGAACCCCCCACCGCCACCCTCATTCCATTCCCCCTTCATACTCCCCTCGTCCCCACACCCCTCCCCCACAGGTGATCCCGCCCTTTTGGTACACAAGATGAAATAACCTACAGCTCCATGCACACTCCTCTTATGTAAATCACCCTCTCTAACAATCACCTGCCCTCTGTACATCAAATATACCCTCTTTTTATGGAAGGAAACCTCACTTTAATGAGCTCTTCCCACTGGGTTCTCCTCCCAGCCCCCCTTCTCTAGGTGCAGAAGGAGATGGTCGATTCCTCCTACGATTCCCAGCAGTTGACCAATCCCAAGGTCTATGTTTGGGCCTCTCCCCAGTTCGGGGGAATCCCTACCCAGTCTCCAATAGGGTGCATCCTTCCTGGACTGATGTAATATGTTTCTGCGAACCCTCCCAGGCAAATACTAGGACACATGGAAATGTCCACTAATAGCTAATGCTCCAATTTAATTCCCGAACCACTGGACCCATTTCCTCCTCCTCAGGAGCATACTCCATGCCAGGTCCTGGTAGAGTTGGATATGGGATGCCTGCAGCAGCGGCCCGCCCACCTCCAACTGGTAGTAGCGCAACCCCTTGCGTCTATGCCTAGTTGAGCTCTACCTCTCGTGTCCTCTGCATCCCAGAAACTCCCCACTCCCATAGAGAACGCTGTCCCGGGGATCACTGTGGCCTTGTCTGTGGGAAGGGCGACAGCAGTCCCAGGCAAGACCCCAAATCTGAAAACTCCCCCCTCTTAATTTGCCTATGTCAGTATCCTGGGAGTCACGCATGCCTCGGCCGGCGATGATGCTAAATTCAGCATGGAGGGGGCACAGAGCTCACACTAGCATGTCTTAACTCCTGGCGGCGGCAATCTTGTCTCTCCAGTTTATATTTTTCAATAACGTACCACCCCAGGCTTTATTGTTTAAATCATAAACTATCAAATATTAAAAGAACGACAACAGGAGATAACATGTAATAAATTGCTTTCTAATTTGTTTCCTCCTTGTCACTGCACAACAAGCTGAATAACAATGAATCTTTCTACTCGCCCAGCCTTCTCTGTTTAAAGCATAGAATATACTTCTACGTCGCATCCTGTTAACTCCACACTCTTGATTTTCCACAAGTATTGAACGAAGTAGGGAAACTATGTGCAGAGGTACATTACAGGTAGGGACCTGGAAGAATGGTCACACCTTCAGCAAACCCTGCCGTGTGCATGGCGATACATGAACAGAGACACAGAAGTTGGCCGAGCAGTAGTGTGGACTATTTTCAATAGTGAGCGCATGTCCTGCCTTCCAATGTAAACATGAGTCATAAAATGTTATTTTTTAGTAACTTGTTCTGCCTGTAACCTTTCCTCCATACTTGTGGAATATTACCTCGTGCTACCTCTTCATATTTCACCTACTAAGATGTTCAAGTAATGTCTGGGCTCTTTTAACTGACTGGAATAATGTATGCTTTGAATAACTTGTATATAAATGTTTGATCATTTAAAGGTTTTACCTGTTTCCTTGTATTGAAATGGCAGTTTTAAGCTTTTTTTTTAAAGGCATTCCAAAATAACATGATTTATTTTAGTCAAATAAAGGGGCATTCGCCTTGACTCAGGCTGCTTATAAATGTAACAGACTGTGTGTTGGGATGAGATAGTCTGTACCATTTGAAAATTATATATTTACCAACAACATACATTTACAAGTAGGAGATATGCTGTTGATGTACAGAAATATCTGCCAAACACAGGATGAGTGAATATTGTAGGGATGAAGCCTTGCTGTGGCATTGCAGCCTATGTCAATTCAACCGTTGTATTATCTTTCCATATACTTGCTATATCAGAGACACAGTAATATTCAGATACCCCAGCATGATTTGCAGAACAATTAAATCGATCTATGTGAAATTGGTAAAAAAAAAGAATAGAAATATGTGCGATACACATACAGCCCAATAGATTTTGTTCCCTCCATGTTCTACTTGGAAGTATTTTATTAGTTGTAATCACAGCCGAAAAGAGAATTGTCCATTTTTGTAGTGCTGGTGGAGGTCCATCTTGCTCAGGAATCATCCCATTTGAGTGTCTAATGAAGACCTATGATTTCCTTCAAGTTAAATTATTCTATTGAGACACTAGAAACAAAAGCTTGTTTATGAACTAGCTCTATACAAACCAATCATACAGTAGATGTGAAAGGGTGCTGAAAGACTGGGTTAAAATTCAATCAAAGTAGAGATTTTGGGTGAATGCAACACCAATGAGGGAACTTGAGATTTAAGCTTGCTACACCTAGTTAGCTTTCTTTTCAGTACTCAGTGGCAGTTTTTGGCGATGGAAACAAGTTTTATTTTTTAGGGCCCATGCAAGTGTTTTGCACTTGGGCATGTGATTGAAAACAAGGCCAACCTAAAATACACAATGATTAACACACCTACAAATGTTTTAAATTGATCTGAGAAAACCCAAGAAATGTACCTATTCTCCCCTTGAAATAAGTAGGTTTTGGCTGCAGTTTTCTGAGATGGTGTTGAGCACAATCAAGCACAGACTCTCCAGCAATTTACTGGCAAATGTGGAATGGCTGTCCATATTTTTTGCAGCAAAATGAGCCATGTTTCACCAGCATTGTTTCGGTAATTCTGTCCTTTATCTGTAGTGGTAAGAAATTTGCGTTGTAGTCTATTTATAGAATCACAACACTAGGATGGGTAGCATTTGCACATGGTGGATGAAATATCCCTTTACATCGGGCTACCAGTACACATTTGCAATCCATCAGTCAAAAGATAGCTCAAGGATATGTAGAGAGACTGGACCCAAAACATGTACGATAAAAATAATCCAAGAAGGCCAAATGACCACTGCATCGCATTGAAAGGGAAAACAAGATTTACTACATGCAAAAGGTCTCAGATGGGCCTGTAGAACCGAACTGACATTGAACTCGTCACGCCCCAAGAAGGTACAGGTTATGTAGCGGAAAACTGCATTTTAGCATGAATAAGTTACAAAGTCATCCCACCGCCCTCATTGGCTCCACCTGTATGACATGCTAATATTCCTCTATGGTCACTTGACCGATTGGCCACACCCTTTCTAAGAAAAAAGAAATGAAGTGTCCCCATTGGTGGACACTCCCGTCCCCTGCACACCAACAATGTCTGAGATCACTCAGTCAAAGTTTACATGTGTTCATACATATTTAGACAATCTTTCCATGGACGGTTTGCTCTGGCAATAGTCAGTGTTTAATTGGTGAGATACACAATATGGTGAATACAAATATCAAACAAAAATCATAGCTCAATGCATTTCGGGGTCCTAGTCTCTTCATCAGGAGCAATACTTCTCGAATATAGTCACAATCTATCTTCAAACTTCAGGCTTTATAGGTCTACAAATAGGGGAGTGAGAAAAGAGTACTTTAAGTTGGATGATCTCTTAACAGAGTCATTCATTGCATGTAATTATGTTAATTTCAACTAAAAAATAAGGGCAGTATTACGTCACCATGATCCTTTCTTGTGACTCAAAAAGCTTGTGACTTTCCTCCAAGGAAAGGTATACTGTGAGAATTTCAACAAAAGAAGAACGATGTAGCTCCACGTGAGCTAAGTGGAGAATACGCTGTATGAGATGTATACTTAAAGTGGTAGATTTGAGTTATCTACTTGATTCGTGTGGCCCCTACCTTACGGTGGAGGTGGCTACTTGTTGCCAAAGTAGAAAGAAGTGGAGTCCTTTATGGGCATCATCTTTAGACCATGGTAAATCGCCAAACATGTTCTGAAAATGTATGTATGTTGTCAGAAAAAGATTCTAACCAATAATCAACAATTTGTGTAGAAAACCTCTTTAAGGGCATGCTCACATTGGCCGTGAATCCAAATATTAAGTAATGCTAGAGGTTTGTCTGTTGTCCATATCAGATCCGCTCATGTAAGAATCTGGCTGAATTCTGCTCGCATTACTTCTATGAATAAGAGGTGCATGGGGATCAATATCATTGGTATAGGAATTGGTTTGCACAATCCACACGGGAAAGGATCTCTGAGGGGCAATTCCATGCACTTAACTAGACCGCCGTGAGGGCAACAGTACCATCACTCGCGGTCAAAATGGACGCTAGAAATACTTGGTGCAATCCCGTCATAGTGGGCGTGATGACGTCATGTTAATGACATTGGGTAAACAGAGATTTGCTGCAATCGCGCGATCAGTTCATTAAATAAACCATTACTATTTGACAAAAATGCCAGCTATAAGGTTATGTGCCTCAGTGGGACTGTCCAGTTCAAATCTAACAATGTAAGTCTAAAAAAAAAAACAAGGCAAGGAGGTCATACTTAAGGGCTGTCTGAACATATGCCTGAGGAAAATCTATGTGTGTATATGTATAGATCTGCATATCTATTGGTTGTCATATGTTTGAAAGGGCTCTCATATTAAATGTGAGCCGACAGTTTGATGTTAGGTGTGGCGTTTAGGCCGACAGATAGTATACTATTTGTAATACATATCAAAAAGATTATTAAGAACAGCGTCTCTGTACAGATATCAAGTTCTGTAGACACAAGCATGATTACACTAACAGTTTATAAAAGGTTACGTTTCTAAATACTAACAAGGAATAGTTGTTAATAATGCATATCACAAAGATTATCAAGTGCAACGTCTCTATACAGTCATGTAGACAAATGCTTAGTTGCGTATTTATAACACATTTAATACCCAGAAGTTCCTAAGCGCGGACCCGGGGATTGAACCTGTGTTGCTTCGTGTTGTTTTGTTTCCAAGGCAAGCACGTTGCCGCGGTGCGATCCTCTGGGACGAAGGTTACACTAGAGGTGGCCACCAAGGGGCGCAGGGATGAACTACCCTCTGTAGCTAGCTCTGATCCCAAGGGCAGAATGGTTGAGTTCCCTCCACGAAAGCCCCCACTCGAGGTGTTTGCGCGGGGGGGGGGGCGTGTGAAACCCAGGGGCACCCTCTGGTTCAACTCCCGCGGCGCGAGTTGAAGGGAGAACCAATAAGGCGAGCAGCATTGACGCCAACGGCGGGGAGGACTGTGTCCCTCTATCGTCGCAGAGTTCTAGGAAGTGGAACGAAGATTGGGCTAACTGCAAGCGGCCTGCTGGGTTGGTGCGGCCCAACGGGTCCTCTGTGCTGCATGGGACAACCGGAGAGGCCACTGCCTTCCCCTAACCCCCCGCCTGCGGTCTGAGAAGTAGGGAGGCCGCAGGGGCAGCGAGGCCGAAGTTAAGCCCCTCTTTTGAGCAGCAGGTGGTGAGGTGGAAGACTCCCCCGCCGGCTTGAAGGAGGCAGCACGCACACCTGAGTTGCTGCTCCCCCTAGCTTTCATCGACATTGGAGGAGTACGATTAGCCCCTTCATGTGTCTGAAGGACAGGGACATTGCCCCTCCTGCCCGGTAGTGGGAGTAGAAATAAAATAAAAATAAAAATAACTTGCGGATGGACGACGGAACACTCAGGAAATGGACAACGGATGAGGATTCATCACTGGGGCTGCTAAAGAAGTTAAAAGGTATGGCTCCCGGGAAGGCCTTTCAACAAATATAACGGGGTGTGCCCCCCCCCACCTTATAGTTGCATGGGCCTCAGGCTCCTCAGTGAAGCCACGCTTACAAGCTTCCTCCCCCAGCTGCAGCCTTACTGGTGGGTGTGGGTTGGTGGCCCCTCTATCGAGAGGCTGGCCACCCGGGAAGCCGCCCCACCACCCCGCCCGTTAGCGGAGCGGAGGGGAGGAAAAACTACACCAGGAGTGCCAAGGTCGAGGTTGTGGATGGGCCCCTGAGCGCGCAGAGCTACGACTGGAGATGGGTGGAGGTGTGCCCCCCCCAGCCGTCAGTGCTTGGCACCCCAGGTGTGCCCCACAGGGGTGTGTTAGTTTTTATTGGCCCCCAACCATAGTTCTAGCCCTGATCAACGAACCCTGGTGTGTTACACCAGAGACTTTTGGCTACTCACAGACTCCCTCTCTCTCCATCTGGGGCCCCCGTCGCAGCGCAGACACCGGAGAGGCAGCTGGAGACCTCAGTGCGACCTGGACCCCAGTTTACATCCTTCAATGATTCGAGGGGGGGGGGCACGCGTAGAGGCCGTAAGGGGTGCCTGGGACACCCAGGACGTGCCACCTCCACTAGCCTTGAACCATGCAAGAGATCGTACCAGTTGGAGGACCCCCTCCCGGGGCCACAACCACAGTTTATTTTTTTTATTTTTTGAAACAATTTTTATTGATTTTAACAAACAAAACAGCCCACAAAAAACAAACCAAACAGTGAACAGCATTCTGCGTTGAAGCATCCTATGCAGCATCATGATTTGTCCACCGTCTCCCCGTTGCCCTCCCCCCTACCTCGAGCCTACTCTACTTCTCCCTCTGCCATTGTTCCGTCTGGGGGTACCCTCTCCTCCGCACTTCCAGAGAAACCGTCATCATTTAGGCAGGCCTGGGTGGACCCAGACAGTGTAGCCACTCAGGCCATCAATGTTTCCGCTACTTCATCCCCACCTCTACTGACCGCCTCGCTCCATACTACCTTTTCTACTTCTGCCCGTTTCTGAAGGTCGTGCCACCAAGCATCTATCCATGGGCTACTTTTAGCTTTCCAACCCATGGCAATTCTGCGCTTGGCAAGAATATAGGCCAAGTCCTTAAGTTTACTCGCGCGTTTTAACTTGCGCGGTCTGGAAAACCATCCTACCATGCACACCCATACAGATTCCACTTCTAGTTTAATCCCTTTCTCATTTAAACAGTGGGCTACCTCGTCCCAGAATCTTCTAATTATGGACACTTTCTTGTGGTATCTCTGAACCCTCACCCACAACCCATCATTCATGGGTTCCCCGGCTTCCTCTTCCCAGTCCGGTCTCAGCAGGATCACCTCCTTTCCCACCCTAGACATCAGCAGTTCATACAGTCGAGAGACCTCGTGTCCTCCCTACGGGATATCATACAGTGTTTCTGTTAGGGAAAATTCTCTTATAAGGCTAATTTCCCAAACCTAGTGAGTCCCCCAGCAGCTTTGCTGGATTTTTGGGGTTTGTTTTTTTCTCCTGCTAAGAGTGAGACTCTTTTCCTCCCACTCTTAGGCATGATTTGAGGTATGTCTTTGACTTTTTGTGTGCTTATGGGCTATGTTTTTTTTTTTTACTCCATAGGGTATCATCTGTTTTTCATGTGTGTTACACAGCACCCTCAGTGCAGTAGCAGTAACACAGGGGTGTCATAGTGACCCCCAAACATAGACCCCATACCCTGGGACTGACTACTGTCTCCCAGGGCATGTAAAGTCACCATTGACTTTAATAGTCCAAAATTGTGAACAGAACCAGTACAAACCATCATATTGTGGAAGTTCGACTGCACCTGGGTCTGTTTTCAAGGGGGCACTATCCAGTCCCCCATTGTCGAGTTTCTGGCTGGTGGCAGTGGTTACCAGGCAAAATATTCCACCAGAATATTTCCTATGGGATTTCCCCATTGATTTTAAACGCACCACTTTTTGGTGCAATGTTAAAGATACCGCCGGTTTATTTATTTAATATTAAATCAACGGTTGGGTCTTTTCGCCAGAACTCTTTTTTCTAAAATGGCGTTCGTGTCCGTCTCTGTAACTCCAACCAAGGTCGGGCCCTTTGCTCCACTTTTTGGCAGGCTTCTCCACAGAAGCCCTCCCAATGGTGCCGCTCTGTCTGGGTTCCACAGGATGTGTGGGGAGGGAAATTGGCACCCTGGACTGCGTTGCCTTAGCAACCCAAGTCGCACTCTATTCTGATTGGCCCAGTGGTGAGCTGCCCGGCTCACCACTTAGCATGTTTGAGTGATAGCTAGGCTGTTGAATGGGGGTTTTTCTGCATAAAAGCAGGGCTTTTGGGACTGGAAATTCAGAAGTCGCCACAGGACCTAAGAATCCAAAGAGGGAAGAAGCTGAGCCATCCGCAACGACAACACCACCGGTGGAGCCCTGCTGCAACAAACTCACCACTTTCCCAACGACAAGAGAAGAACTTCTGCTGGACAAGTCTTCTTCCTTTGAGCTGGTGGGATCAACCAGTTCGCCCCTTTCGCCTTCCAAAGACGTCTCTTGGTCGAATCGCCTGTGCCAAGCACCCCGGCGGCCGGATAGCCAAGCTTCACCACTTTGACCGCGAATAAAAGGAACGCACCTTTTAACCGACGAACTCCGCGGCTGGTTTCATCCCTGTGCAGTGCATCGACTCCAAGTTTCCTCCTCGACGAGATCCCATCTTCCCCTTGATTGAAACAACGAACTTCAACCACTGCCAGGAACAACTGCCACCGCTGGAGCTTCCTCTCTCTTTAAGGTACTGTGTTCTGCCTGGCCTCCCTTTCCACGGATTGCTAAAGGTGACCCTTAAATCCTTGGCTTTCCAACTGGGTGGGCCCCAAACCTTCTAACTTTACTTCTTGAATCACCCCAACCTCTTTTGAACATTCTGCAAAGACTTTTAGTGCATTTTAAACTGTGTGATCTTGGGCACATTTCGCTTTGCTCCATTTAAAGTGGGCCTGGCCTATGCACTTTGGCTCTACAGTGTATACTGCCTTTACTCCCTTGCTTTGAACTTCTAAAAGTGTTGGGAACTGTTTTATTTCTATGCCCTGCCTTTTTCTCTCCCTTCAACTTAACTATTGGAGTGCCATCTAGGTTACGCGCTCACATCTGTTTTAACAAATAGTGGTGTTTTAACTCTGACTTGTCTAATAGTTATCAAGGGAGGTGTTTATACTTTACCTGACTGTGTTTTAACTTGCTTTTGATTTAGAGTGCTAGTGTATTGCCTAAAGTGTGTTTTAAATATATAATTATATACTTTTGATACAAAGCTCTGGTCAGTGTTTGTTTGCTCTACTGTGTTTTTAGCCCTATTGTGTATACTCTATATACTGCCCTACTCTTATTGAGAGAAGTATGACTGCTCAGCCACAGCTACCAGGTAAATCTGGGTGGTACAGACTGCTACCAATTGGGTTTACTACTTACTCCTGTAGTCTTAATCTTCTTGCAGTGTTCCCCAAGGGAACTGCACAGGATTCTGCCTAACAGTTTTTATGGCTGTGTCGGGCTGACCATCTAGCACTATTTCTGACCACGTATCCTTCACCCGCCGCACCAATCTAGTATAAGTGATATATTGTCCAGGGTGAAGACCCGTTTCCACTACTAGCATGCCATATTTCATCGCCTTCCCATCATGCCATATATCCCCCAGCGTTGCTATGCCAATCAGTTCCCAATGCCTACGGATTATCTTTCTCAGTTGCTCATCCACTCCAGTGAGGGCCACTTGCGGCATCTGTGGGGAACACGGGGTCGGGTTCTCCATAAATTGGCAAGCTTTGCGCCAAATCTTCCATCCCAATTCTAGCATTCTCGAGCCCCTCTTTTGCTCTGATATAGGCAGCAATATCCACTGTTCTAAGAAAAACGGGACACATCAGACCTCAACAATCTAGACTCTGATGTCGAGTCTTCCGATAAACACATATTGTAGTTGGCTGGCTAAATGATAAACCTCGAAATTGGGCAATTTAATGCCCCCTTGATCGTACATGTTTTGCAGTTTCCAAAGCGCTATTCTATTTCTGGTGTTAGGCCAAATGAACCCTCTGCCATATGCTCTGGAGTTTAACACAGAATCGCTTGGGTATCATGTATGGAATATTCCCAAAAAAGTGCAGCAACCTGGGCAGCACTTCCATCTTCAACGGTGCCACTCTCCATATTATGGCCAGAGGGAGCTTAGCCCAGAATCTCATACTATTTTCAATATTGGCTACAGCTTTCTCTGTGTTATATTTGTAGTTCGCCGCTGTAACGCTCACCTGATTCCCGTAGAGGCGCCGGTCTTGACTGGGCGTATACCGTATCTTCAAAGGTGATGTGTAACACACGGCTGGCGGTTTGGGCTGGACCTCTGTGCACTGTATGTCTGACTCGAAGGGTAAGATGTCTTAGGTAAGTGAACGCCGTGCTCTCCATCTGCCTCGGGGCAGGGTGCTGTAACCAGTTTCTTCACTGGATAAGGGGAGCATCACTGGATAAGGGGAGTAGGCCGTTTACTGCACGAACGGTAAGTTTCGAGTAATTCTAATGTCTTTAAAGTCTTTAGTAATGATGTCTCTTGTTTTGCAGGGTTCCGGCGATGGTGTATGACGGGCTGAAGTGAGTTGAAGATGGAGCCCGTGTGATGAATAGAAGCGCCTGGAAGCACATAAGTAAGCGCTTGTTGCCTGCTTCACGATGCGCTCTAACTGTCTTTTTATTTTGCAGGTACAAGTTTGGAGCGGCTGCAGGGTGCCGGAATACCCACTGGGTTAGATGTGGAAAGGAGTAATGGCACGTGAGTATTAAAGTTCCCCAATGTCTTTAAACGCACCTTGTTTTGTCTTTCAGATGCGGGATGCAGCGCCGAAGGCCTCCGGAGCGTGCGAAGAGTTGGTAAGCTTTTGTCTTTCAGATGCCGGAATGCAGTGTGAAGACCTCTGGAGCGCACGAAGAGTAGGTAAGCCTTTGTCTTTCAGATGTCGGAATGCAGCGCGAGGCGTTGGTGACAGCCGATGGACCAGGTAAGTGAAGAGCTGTCACTGAAGACCGTAATGCTAACCTGTTCTTTCTTGTCTTTATAGGTGTTGCTGAAGACTGGATTCAGGATGGTAAGCCTTTTTCCTTAGGCCCAGGATCAGATGCAGAAGACACAATGAGCGTTCTGCTGCAGAGGATGCAGAATAACGCAAAGCAAGATTCATCCATCGGGTGTGGTTTAAATAGCCTCCTGTAGTGCTTAGGTGTCTCCTTCCACAGCCACGCCTAGGTAAGAAAAGAGTTCCTGCTTTCCAGAAGAGTTCCAGTGTTCTGAACCTAGGGAGTGGCTCCTGCCCCACCCAAGAGGAAAAGTAGTTCCAAACAGAAGAGGATCAGAGGCTCAACTGGCAGGCAAGTAAGCAGCATGGTCTGCTGCAGGTAAGTCCACCCAAGCATTATGAGCCCGGCGCTTCCAGCGCTGGGACTGGGCATATTTATGAGCCTGGTGCCACTGGCGCCAGGACTGGGTCCAAAAGGTCCCAATTGGGACTGGTTGGCACTCGGAACCTGGGTTATGGATCTGCTTCCAAGGGAGTTGGGAAAACCCTGACCTTTTGGAAGCAGAGATCATGACAGCCGCCACCGTGTGATAGATATCGATCCCAAGGTACCTAAAGGTTCTAGTTTCCCATTGTATTTGTAACTTAGGTAGTTCTTCTCCTGGTATCTCATTATATCTGCCCAGGGGAAAAATACAAGATTTCATGGGATTCACTGTAATGCCATCACGCACTGCATATCGCTCCATTACCTCCAAAATATATTATAGGTTCTCCTCAGGATACTTTAAGTACAACAACATATCATCACCATACATTGATATTAGATGTGGCCCTCCCTTCATGTTGATGCCCATCTCCTCGTATTGTTGCCTCAAATATATCGCTAGGGGTTCCAGTGATAAGATAAACAGCATTGGGGACCAAGGGCATCCCTGTCTAGTGCCCCTAATGAGGTGCCATCGTTCTGAGATGATTGCTCTCATCTTAACTCTAGCCAGTGGCGCACTATAAAGTAGTTTCACCCACTTCACTTACATGGGCCCAATTCCATATTCCTTCAGGGCTGCCATCAGCCAAGGCCATTTAACGGAATCAAAAGCCTTTACTTCATCTAGTGAGATTATTTTGACCTCGTGCAAATCTTTTTCCATTTGCCCTATGACATGGTGGAGCCTCCTGAGGTTATCGGATATGCTCCTGTGTGCAACATATCCAGTCTGGTTGGGATGTATAAGTTTGCCAATAACCAATCTCAGCCTATTCGCCAGCACTGCCGTGAGTATCTTACTCTCCTGGTTCAGCATGGATGTTTGATTGTTTGCTTAGCATTTATTATGCGCGCCAGACCCAAGGGTAGCAGGGCGCAGAAGCAAAATAAGTCGTACAGCTTGGTGCATAGTTACAAAATTACAGGGTATCAAAGGACCAGTGATTACAGTCCAAAATCTAAAAGTCAACAATAAGGTAAATACAAAATATACAGGATCAGTGAAACAATGCAGGTAGGATCAGGTTTGTGAAATCATTTGTCATCCATCTCTATTAGCCAACTGATCAGGTTATGCCTAAATTTGGTCAAGGATCTTTCCATTCTCAGTGTGGTGGGTAACTCATTCCACAGTTGGGCTGCTGTGACTGGGAAGCTAGAGTCTCCGATGGTGGAAAGTTTGAAGCGGGGTACCTGTAGGCGATTGGTGTTCGCTATTCTAGTCAATCTAGTGGCAACTATTCTAGAGACTCTGTCTGCTAGATATTGTGGGGCTTTTTTGTTAAGGGTTTTGTGTGTGAGAGAGGCAGTCTTGAGTCTAATTGAGTCTAGATGTTTAGTGCGGCTCTGAGAGCATTGTTTTGCTGTATCTGTATTTTGTTGATGATAGATTTATTTGCTCCGATGTAGAGGGCGTTGCAGTAATCTAGTCTGGATAAGACCAAAGCTCTGGCTAGGGTCATGCAACTGTTGGGGGAAAGGAATTGTTTGCCCGCTCTAATTAGTTTGCATGTGTATGCCGTGGTAGATGCTAGGGAGTTTGCCTGTTTAGTAAACGATAACGTGGAGTCTAAGTAGAAACCTAACGTTTTTACTTCCTTGGCGACTTGAATAAGGTTGTTATCAATCATAAATGAGGAATAATTCGCTCCTAGTTTGTTAAGAAGGGGTGTTGATAGCGGTCTCTATGACCCGCAGTCCATGCTACGCTTTTTAGGCTTAAGAAGCAGGATAATGATTGCCTCTCTCAGGGATTCCGTCAGAATCCCCTTTTCTATCGCTTCATTCAGCATTGCCAGTAGTGGGGGGAGCACTTCTGCCTTATGTTTTATAGAACTCGCTGGGGAGTCCGTCCATTCCTTGTGCTTTGCTAGTGGGTGAGAGCTTGATCACTGCTTCAAGTTTCTCCAGCATAATTGGGGCCTCTAGATTCTCTCTCTGCAGTCCCCAATTTAGGTAGGCCAATATCTTCCAGTGTTTCTATTGTCTCTGGCGCTTCAACCCCTCCTGCGTCTCCGTACAGCTGCTGGTAAAACTCTAGAAATCCTCTGTTCACACCTTCTTGGGTATCAAGTATTTGTCCATTCCCTCCCTTTACCGTTTTGATTGTTGATCTGGGTGTCTAATTTTTATATAACCAGGCTAACAGCCTGTCTGGCTTGTCTCCCCCTTCATGCTGTCTCTCTATGAATTTCTTATAGTTCAGGTTGCACAGTCTCTCCCAATGCTCTCCACACTCTTGCTGCAATTGACTTATGGTTCCGGCTTCTTCAGCAGAGATCGCGCTTCTGCGCATAATTGCCTCCAGTTTTTCCTCTGCAACTCCTGCGTTATCCCCCCCTGCAGACCCTTAGATTTAGATATAGTGCCCCTCTCACCACCACCTTAAATAACTCCCATAGTGTGCCAACTGACTCCACACTCCCAGTGTTCTTTTCAAAGTATTCCACTATTTCTTCTCTCCAGTCCTCTCTGAACACTGTATCTTTCAATCCTTCGGCTCTAAGTCTCCATGTCGGAATCCTAGCTCTAGGTGACCAGTATTGCCACGTTACAATCAGCGGCGAGTGGTCCGAGACGACTCTCGCTTTGTATTCCGCCCGTACTAGCACTGTGGTCAGTTCCGGAGCAGCAAACATATAGTCCAACCTTGTGTATAGGTTGTGTGGGGCCGAGTAATGCGAATAGTGCCTGTCGTGTGGGTGATGTGTTCTCCATACGTCCTCTAGATCAAAGTCCCCCAATAGGGTCCCCAAGATCTTGTCTGCAGGGGTAGGTTTTTCCATTTTCTCATCCGATCTATCCACCCTTGGGTCTATCGTGCAATTAAAGTCTCCTCCCCAAATGACTGCCCCTCCTATGTACGGACTGACTTTGCTGTATAAGGTCTTGAAGTAACATAGCATCCTGGTTCGGGGCATATGTGTTAATAATACACGGCTCTCTATTCTCTATCAATCCCCGTACTAGTACCATCCTACCATCTAGCTCAATGGTTGACTGTAATAGCTGAAAGGGGACATGCGGCGCTATCCAAGTGATTACTCCCCTAGCGTATGCTGAGTATGTTGCTCCTATGGTGGTCCCTCTCCATTTCTTCTCTATCACTTCCTGTTTTTCTCTCGTTAGGTGAGTTTCTTGCAATAAGGCATTATCGATTCTCTGCCTCTTTAGGTACATCATGATCTTATTCCTCTTCAAGTAACTATTGAGCCCCCTGACATTCCAGGTCACTATCCTGAGGTCTCCCATCTTATCTGTACCCGGTACCCCCTCTATCCTCCGTTAACTTACTTTCCATGCGCAATGGTGTCTAGACGTAAGCTTGTTCCCCAACTACTAACACCCCTCCAAACTCACCAACCACCACCCCTCCCCCCACCCTACCCAATTCCAACTGTCGCCCGCTCCATCCCTGTATCTCAGGCTTTCCCGCATCTAACCCTTTCCCGGTAGTACCGATGCTCTTGACACAGCTTGGGGGTACCGTTCTAACGGTATCTCTACTGAACTACCTACTGGGGGGTGATAGTGTGTCACCCGGCGGCTCCCGCACCACCCGTTGCAATTTACTGCTCAGTTTACTCCTTCATTGTCCCACTGCCACCTCCTTCTTTAGCATTGTTACATACAATAATATGTTCAAGTCCCAAAAACAGTTTTCTATACAACTACTCTAGATTAATCTTGTACTCTAGCTGCAAGTCTCTGACACAGGCATTACCCTTTATGTACAAGCTCTCAGCCGCCACACCTTCAGCTGCACCAGCATCATCGTTCCTCCCTCTCACTCCACCGGACTCTTGTCTGTCCGGTCATCCGCGTCTGCAGGACTGTTCATCGCGTCCAACCACCAGGTCACCTCCTCCGGGGTGTCAAAAAAGCGTGCTTTATCCTTGTACAGTATTTTCAGTTTTGCAGGGTATAACAACATATATCTAAATCCAGACTTGCACAGCTTTCTTTTCACTGACATATAGCTCAGCCGTTGCCTCTGTACCAAGAAGGTATAGTCTGGATACGCTGTGATATCCGCTGACGCTCTGCATATAGTACCACTTTTCAGGAAGTACTCCAGAATTTTCTCCCTGTCTCTATAATTCAATATCCTAGCAATGATTGGCCGCGGAGGCTTCCTAATCTGGGCTCTGTGCGCCCTCTCCAACGTGAACCCCTGAGTGAGCTCTCCAGCGCCTATTTCTTACAACAACATATTTTCTATGTAGCTCATCGGGTCCGAGTTTTCAGCCCCCTCCGGCAGTCCCAAAATGCGGACGTTATTTCTGTGTGCACGTCCCTCCGCTTCATCCACTCTGTTCTCGAGATTACATACTTGCTGCTGTAACGTATATACTACTTTTGCGTTGGTTGTACAAGTGATTCTATTTGCTTCCACCTCCTTTTCCAGCCCGCCTGTACGTTCAGCGAGCGCCCTGACGTCTTGCCTGAGGAGGTTGACATCCACGCTAATGGCATCTATCTTGGATTCTAGTGCCGTCTTCAGTTCTGCGATGGCGGCATCTAATTTGGAGCCCAGGATGTTTTGAGCTCCGCGATAGCTGGCAGGATTAGGTGATCATCCTGTTCTGGAGGTGTCGATCCCAGTGTGCTTCTCACTGGGGTTTTCGTATCGCTTGTGGCCTCAGTTGCCTTGGCAAAACTGTTTATTGGTGGTTGTTTTGTTTTTTATTTATTCGTTTTGGATGCCATCTCGGTCTTGGTTGGAGCGCTTCTAGTAGCCTCAGTACAAATGGTTCAGCCGTAACGTGCCTTGTCTTGACACCTCAGGGATATCAAAATCAGCTTTCGGTTCTCTCCGACAGCCTACTTTACGTCCCTTCCCTGCTGTGCTGCTCTCCTTCTAGGCCATGCTTCTCTGCTTAGGAGCAGCACTCTGATCTGCCATTATTGTTTCACCTGACTTGGCTTTTCCGTAGGCCCATCCTCACCGCCTGAGCCGACAGGTGCTTTGTCTTCCAGTCCTTCCACTGTCTGTTTAGGCTTTCCTCATAGTAGTTCTCTCAGGCCAGCTCCAGAGCGTCCTTTTCCTCAGCTTATTGTTCAGTTCCAGCCCACTGCCCCTTGGTCAGGCTGGCGTAATGTCCAGGGCTTCTGTTGCAGTGACCGTCTGCTTTGATTGTCCTCACACCCGGCACGTGCTTGCCCGGTCTGTCGCTCCTCATATGTGGGCTAGTACCACTCAAGTCCTCGGACAGGCTCTGCTTCCTTGTCTCGCACTCCTCCTGTGACTGACCGTTCCTGGTAGGGTGAGTCCCCAGGAGCATTCCCGTGTCAGCGCAGGCAAAGTGTATCCTTCTTGAGGGACAGCGTGTTCACCACCTTTACTGTACGGTTGTCCGGTATTGCGCAGTTCTCCGGAGCCTAGTTGTGTACTGGCTACACGGATTTGCCCTAATTCGCTCCGACCCAGCTTCAATGTCCACTTCTCACGTCCAGTCCGCTCTCTTATCTGCGCCCGCAGTCTTGCCTTCTTATTGCGGGCCATATTGGGTGGCTAGGCAGCCCCACACCACTCCTCCGTGCCTCTTGCTGTGGCTTTCACCACCTACCAGCCTGGCCTCTTCCCTAATTCGTGGGCAGTGTAGCCTATTTTCGCTGTAGTGCTTGCCTTCTCCACATGCACCTCTGCTGTAACAGTTGGGTGGTTGTCTCCCCCAGCATGCCTGCTGTGTTTCTTTATTCTGCCCAAGCCACCTCTCTGTGCAGCCACTTCACCCAGTGTTGTGGCTAAGTATGCTTCACATGCATTTGGGACTCCACCTCATCTGGCTGTTTCATCAGTTTCAAAAGTTACCATACCTTGATTACTTCTTGCATGCTGGATACTGTATCCCTTCGGCGCTTGTTTAATGTGCTTGCAGAAGTCTTCGTTCCACACTGTTACTTGCCGATGCGCCGGTGATGATGCTTTTTTTCCAGTATGTATGGACTCCAATAGCCCTGTTGGGTCCATGACCCGCCGATACAATGTTGCCCACTGTTCTACCTTCGGTTCTTTCAGGAGCTCTGGGGCTACTAGCCAGAGCTCCGTGGGCCGCCGCAGCTGCTCTCCGCTTTCTTTATTTTTTCCATTTTTTTTCCTTTTATCGTTCCAGAATGTCCGTATCGGCCGCACCTACGATTCCAACACTGCTTAAGTTATGCGGGCCAGCTGGATTGCTATTTGCTCATGGTCAGTCTGCCAGTGGGTTGCCAGTGTACAACACGGTTCTCGCTCACTTTGTGGAAAAGCTCTCCGGACAGCTCATTTGTTCTCGTTTGGCTGCCATGTTTTTCTCTCACACGACGGAATGCCCCAACTCTTCTTTCGCTCGCCGTATCCTGCAGAAGCAACAATTTCCCCTAGCTGTCAGTTCATGTTATGCCTCATATATTCATGCTCCAGTGGGTCCAAAATGTTGTGCAGCTGCCAGCCCTGAGCGCATACTTTAGTAAGGATCTTGTAGGATGAGCAGGAGCCTCCCGGAGTCACTTCCTATCTCATGGCCCTGTAGCCACGCCCCCCCCCCCAAGTTGCCTAAAATAATGTACAAGTATCAAGTTGCAGCAGAATCAGAAGAACTGTGGTTGTCTATAAATTGGTCAGAACATTATTATTTGAATGTAGTAGAAACAGTAGTAGACTGTGAGGCAAAGTAGCCTGCTCTCACATTATCATTGGCAGAAGGGAGTTGCTAAGAAGAGAGAAATCCCTAATATGTATCCTGACAAATTGTATTCAAGACGCTGCAGAGATTACAAGAAGAAGAGTTATTATTAAGCAGAAGTGGTACTTTTGTTCTGAACTCTAACTATCCTTTCCTAGAAGGAGGTTATCCAGGAATACCATTGGAGCGGTTTTCTTTGTGGAACTTGGAAAGGGAATATTTTCATCAAACCAAGAAGGAACTATTCTCAGTAGATTTTTGTTTGAGAGAACTAATTTACGACTTTCTTTTTCCTTTGGAGAAATTGACTTTTGTGAATAACCAGAGGGTGTTTCACTAACTAGAGCCCGGTGGTCCCTTACTCAGGTGGCCAGGGCACAGCCATCGCCTTTGAACAAGTGTGAGAGGGTCACCTGGATGAGGGGTCCTCAGGGAGTGGGGAGGAATGCCCGATGGCGATTCCCTTTCCAAATACCCCTGCCCCATCCTATTTGAAGGCTGAAACATGTGTATGGGGTTGCTGTTGGTACTCTTGTTCACAAGGGAACTGCCATAGCATTTCGGTGCTGGACTGCCATTGTGGACGGGACAAAGACTGATCTGCAAATGGATATTTCCCATCTGTGAAAGGTACAGTGAGCTAAAGTGTGGCTGCAGACTCGAGTGGGTACCTTCCCAAAGAACAGGTCAATGGGCTGTGTTCGTTCTCATAGAGGGGAGCCTATGGACTATTTTTTTTATTTTGTTTTTACGTTTACCAAGAGGCCTTGGTGTAGGAGAGAAACAGTGACATTTGGAGAAAGAAGGTCGAAGTGGTCATGCCGAGATGAGAGCAAAATCTTTGCAGTTTCGAAAGACTTAGCGGAAGGAAAGTGAAACGAAGCTTGAGCTCGATGGAGGGAAGCCGATGAAGGTGTGATTGAAGCTTGGGCAAAGGAACCCCGGAAATTGTGATTGAAAGGGTTGAGCCCAGCGGAGGAAAACCTGTACTGAATTGTGGTAACCAGAAGGAAATTTACTTTTGTTGAACTATATTACAAGCTGAAAGGTAACCTGGGCTGGAGTGAGAGAAAGCCGAGAGGTCCAGCGGATAAACTAGTGACTTTTCGTGGAAGGCCAAGTGGGCCCTGGTCCACAAAACAAACTGCATCCTTGTGTCCAAACCCAGGGTGTGTCGAAAGGGCCATGTGTGCCACCTTACCCCGTTTTTCATAAGGAACCGTTTCCACTGGTCCTTATGGCAACGATGGAAGTGGATTGGTGCTACTTTACTGGCTACTCCTAACATTGCGTCTGTTAGCCGCTCCTGTGTTCCACTCCTTCAGAAGGCAGACATGTCACAGACTCTGCCCCCTTCTATGGACAGTGCTTTTCTGGCCTCTCGAATGGAAGCACTATGCGTCGCTTCGTTTTAAAGCAAACTCTCTGTAAGATCGATTAATTTCTATCCTATGTTTACTAACTAACTCAGTCTACTCGATCTAATGCTTCACTCTTCCTTTCTTTTCACATAGAACTCACTGGTCGGCGCAAAGAGCTTGCGTTCGCAATCATTGCCTTTTTCCCACAGCGTTCTTCCGGGTAGATACGCTATCTTTGGTTACCTTCACAACGGCTCTAGACCTGCGCTTTGATTTTACAACAAGCGTTGCATTTCTTTGCAGCCGCAAGGCTACGATTCCGGGAACTGCTGCACGCACACTCCGAACCCTTGACAGACCCAGCCCATTCAGTACAGCAACCGATATTCACAAGGAAATTTTGTCGGTCTGCAATCACCACGCAGGTGTCACGACATCCCTGGACTACGGGCTTTCTTTCATCCATTTAGACGGCACCACAGTCTCTGACATTGAGTAGGTGATTTCTTTCCCCCATATTTACATATTTTATTTATTTATTTATTGGTTTTCACCTTTGACTTCCTTCAGGCTTTATACCACCTCCGTCCAGCCTGCTCTTCATTTTCCAGTCTGCCATTAACTCCTCGTTACTCCTTTTCCGGAGTACTTGCTTTATATATGGGAATAATCTCTATCTACAATTCAGTACCTATCAATGTCTTTACACTCAAGTAATTACAACCTCCTTTGTTTTTGTTCAGTGTTTGATGAACTTCCTGAAAGACACCGTCCCCTGTGATAATTCCACAGTCCCCAGCAGAAACATAGAGGTCGGAGGCTAGGATAGAAGAGTTGCTGCAGGGTTTTCTTCTGCAGCAGTTTCCCTGGGGATCCTGTTCTCGCTGACCCTCTGGCTGGTACGGGGGAACAGGGTTACCAGGAGGATTCTCCTATCCACGCACTGCTGCTTCAGACTCAGGTCAGTGCAACCTCTGATTATATATAGTGCTTTTAGAGTGCTTTTGTGCTTAGTTTATCACACTGTGCTACAAAACATGGGGAAGGGAGTTTACTCAGCCATACTGACGCCATACTGACCAGACCTTCCAGGATTTTGCGGCATGAAATGGCAAATTTTGCGGCATGAAATGGCAAATTTTGCGGCACAAACCTTTATTTATTGCGGCATTTTTGCGGGACATTTTGTATTAACTGGAGGGTGTAAGATTGCCACATTGCAGGAAATAGGCAGAGTGCAAGGCTACAAGAGAGCCAGGGTATCATTATTATGTATTTTTTGTATTAATTTAATAGGAAGAGTCACAGATGTCTCTGGCTTGGCAGAACAGTGTTTGATTTGGCTACATTTCTGGTTTAATGTTCAAGCCTATTTAATAGTATTTCAAAAAAGGTAGCAGGCACTCCTCTCCAGAAAGAACATGGCATGATTACCTGTTCTGAGATGAGAGTTTGCAGCACATGCTTTTTGCTCACTGTACCTTTCACAGATGGGAAATGTCCATTTGCATATCAGTCTTTGTCCCGCCCACATGGGCAGTCCAGCACCGAAACGCTATGGCAATTCCTCTCTGAACAAGAGTACCAAAAGCAACCCCATACACGTGTTATCATGCCATGTTCTTTCTGGAGAGGAGCGCCTGCTACCTTCTTTGAACTATTTAATAATATTAACTAAATTGATCATTATAAATTGTAATGCTGAAAATATTCCCCTTCTATGTTCTCCAAACACCCACACACCTCTCTCACCAACACACATCTCACCAACTCTCCATCCCAACTTACATTCCTTAACCTCTCACTCTGTCATACAAATACTCACGTGCTATGTCACACTGTCAAGTCACAATTTGCACTGCCCAGCCCCTGCCACACTCCAAATCATACTCCCAACTCACACCTTACACTCTACAATTCCTCCCGCAATATACAGTTTCATTCTTTTGTGCTGCTTCTGCATCTTGCATCCTTTCTCCCATTCTATCACACTCTTCCCTCATACTTTTTCCCAATCTGCAGCTCACTGCCTCTTTCTGGCCAACCGCTTCCTCTCTGCTTTCTGGCTCACTGACCACACGCTCCCTCTACTTTCTGTACCTCTGCTTGCTCTTAGATTTCTGGCCCACCGCATCACTGCTTCCTCTGCTCTCTTGTGCTGCGCTTCCTCCTCTGACCCACTGCTCTCCCTTTGCTTTCTTGCCTATCACTTCACATCTCACCCATCACTCTCCCTCTTTCATAGTGTAACCATTTTTTTATTTTTTTTAAAATGTAGATTTTGACCCAGTTCATCAAATAGTGGGGCATTTAAAAAAAGAACGGAGGATATGCTATTCTTAGACAACCCATTTTTGGAAATGAGCAGGTCACCTTATTCTCAAAGGTGACCGGCGCATTTCCACAGGCTTGAGCTGTAGCGCAAATTGTGCGCTGGCCAGCTGCCTTGAATGGTGTTCTGGGTTGTTTGACCGAAGTGTAATTATTTGCGGCAGAATTGACCGTAGTCAATTTCGCTGCGAATTGATTTGCACTTTAGCCAAACAACCCAAAATGTACCTTTCACCACCACCCCATCCCCTCCCCTACTTAACTGCTTGGTCGCTGCCACTTCCCCTGCAACCCTGCGGTGCCAGATCCGTCCCTCTAACGTGGGTCGGATCCGACTCCGCAGGGCCCCTTTTTTGTTATTTTTTATTTTCTTTTTTTTTTGTCCCCGGCTCCAATTTTGAGGAAAAAGGGGAAAACACTTATGCAACCACCCTAGACCAAAAATGCGGAACATGGGGAGCGGGTGACACCCACGCAACACATGTTCAGTATTTATAAAAATTGATCGAATAGTACTGGACGAAATAGGTCAAATTGTAACATTCGATAGATTTTTGTCATCAAAATGGGCAGTACTTTGAATAGAATCGCTCTCCCGACAGTGTTCTGCAAGCTCCTAGCGCCTTTCACAGGGACAGGCCCTCCAGGTGCATGCCGCTGTAAAATGCGACCCAAAAAATGCATTTTTATCCTGTTTGAGGAACAGAAATGCAAGCGGCACAGCAGCGGTTCATACCTTAAAAGAAATGCATGACAGGGTCAGGAAAGACCCTGCCATGCAGTGGCAGCCCCACATCCCGTGCGCGTAGGGTTGCCTACAATTTCTGCACATTTAAAAGTGCATCTTGCTTGGAAATGAGGGATGCGCTTTTAAATTGACAAAAACACCACTTTATTTGATCAAGGAGGTGAAAAAGGCCACCTGAATGGGCACGCATATAGAATGTGCCCATTCATGTGTCCCTTGTGAATTGGGCTGCACTTTTTTGGTGCGCAAGTGATGAGATGTGTTAGCGCATTTCATTACTTGTGTAAAAAAAAGTTGAGAACCTGTCACCCTGAGTATTATTTTTTTTAAAACAGTAATTTTTGCAGATTACTTAAAAAAAAAAAGTAACACATTTTTTTTTTTAAGATGCAATTTTTGCACAAAACGGCCGTTTTTGCGGCATTTTGCACAAAACGGCCGTTTTCGCGGCATTTTGCGGGATCGCAAAATCGCTATAAGCTGGAGGGTCTGACTGACATTTCTTTTGAACACTGATTTTCCTTTTTGCATTACACATTCCCTTTACACATTTATTGGATTAGAAAGTGGGCAGGTATTAGGTTTATTAGTATAGGCCATTTTATTTTGACTTAGGACTGTATTTTCATTTTTGTTTGATGGTAGAGAATACTCACTTCGAAGGGATTGTGTCCACCGACGTATTCCTTATCTTTGATAATTCGTCTCCAGCTTGCTGGCCTCGGAAATGTTTTCTCTGTAGAGGGCGCTGTGCGTCGATGTCCGCCGAGTCAATGTCCCTCGACAGCCACCGTATCGGCGGCCACGTCACCATGCCCATAAATAGCCACGCGCGGCGTCCGTTGCTCAGTTCTGTTTTTCCGCGCTTCGTGGGGCCTCGGAATATCGTTGCTCAGTTCAGTCAGATAAACCTTCTACATTTACTCGAATATACCATCTCGTTCTCGATGGCATCTTCATCGGAACCGACAACGCCGCGATCTGGCTTCAAAAAATGTTGAAACTGCTGTAAAAAAATGTCGATGACGGATCCACACAGGATCTGCTTGTGGTGCTTGGGAGCCGAGCACCATTGTTCGGAGTGTGAGGACTGCATGTCCATGACGGCGAAAGCCTTGAAGGAGCGCAAGGGGAAGCTCGAGAGAGGTAAGTCAGTCAAAACCTCCTCGAAAGTTTCTTCGGCTGAGTCGAGGCATTCGTCTCCTCCCCATCGAAAACATTCCCATTCTAGATCTCGAAGTAGCTCCCACCATTCGTCGAGATCAAGACACTCAAAGAAGAGACGTCGAAGATCCCCTTCCTCGTCATCTTCTGTTTCCCCAGAAAGGGTCTCCTGCCCCACAAAACACAGCTCTCAGGCTGAGTGGGAGGAATTCAGGAAGAAAATGTTAAGCGTCTTCGAGAAAGCGGCCTACACCCCCTCGAAGACAGCTGAGGGTGATACCCCGGGTGAAAAACCCAAAAAATCGAAACACCGCGAGTCGCTGCACCCGGCGAAACATTCCACCCGAGAGTGCCACGAGCCATCGGGTAAGAAAGCACCGTCTTCGACGATGTCGTCGAAGATCCCTTCGACGCATGGATCGGTGCCATCGACGCCGTTGTCGAAGGGTTCTTCGGCGCATCGGTCGATCGACTCGACGCCATCGTCAACGCCGACATCAACGCCGATGAAAGAGAAAACCACGGCTACTTCACAGCCAACGGTGATACCAAGAGCCTCCGGCACGACGCCGAGACTGTCGTCGACATCCTCGTGTAGGATCCCGATCCTCTCGAGTTCTTCGAGGTCTCTTTCAGTTTTCTCAGCGCCTTCGAAGTCTGTCACATCGGCGTCAACGACATCGACGTTTTCTCACCCAATAATGACGAGTTTGGCTCCTTCTGCCTTAGAAATGGGTTTTACACCATTTCCGAGGTCAGAGTACCCCGGATTATCTTCAATTTATGAAGAAGGGGAGGATTCGGACCAGGAAACCTTCGGGTTGCAGAGGACCACACTACCTGTTTCAGAGGATTTCACCTCTGAGGAAAGAAGGTTGAAAGACCTACAGGAGTCATTACATGAGGCAAGTGGGCTGGACACTTCCCCAGAAGTGGAATTTGTTAAGCCAGACCCAGGGGAACATGCCGAAACACCCTATAGAACCCTGATGGCAAGGATTATTGAATTTATGGGTTGGTCTGCTCCTTCGCCTGTTTTTCAACAGGATGACCTGACAGACATATTAAGGTTCAAAGGAGGATCCTGTGGTCCCCTTCCATGCAGCCTTACAAAGAAAGATTTCATCTAATTGGGAAACTCCTGAAGTTTTCCCTGCAGTCAATAAAAGATTGTCAGCCAAGTATAGGGTAGCTGCGGCTGACCCTGAATACTTATCAAAACACCCGACTCCAGAGAGCCTGGTGGTCCAAGCGGCAACTTCATCAAGCAGCAGGTCCGCTTACCCTACTGTCCCACAGGATAGAGATGACAAGAGGTACAATTCTATGGCAAAAAAAGTATTTTCTGCTTGTAGTATGGCGTTGAAGTCCATCAACGCCACTTGTACGCTCGCCAGGTTCAGTCACACACTGTGGGAGTGTGCTTCATCAGCGGCTGACTGCATACCCGAAGGAGAGGAAAGGGAAGCCTTCCTTAACATTATTAAAGATGGCTAAGATGCCTTGTGCGAGTCACTTCAAACTGGCATCGATTCCGCTGACAGTATCAGCAAGGCCATGGCGGCAAGTACGACAATCCGCAGGCATGCGTAGTTGCGAAAGTCTGGCTTTGCTCCAGATGTACAGGCCAGACATTTGAATATGCCCTTTGACGGCTCTTCTTTATTCGGTAAAAAGGCTGACGACAGTCAGGAAAAGTTGCAGACATCTAAAGCAGCGGCAAAATCGTTAGGAGCTGCAATCCGCCAAACTCCTTTTCGCCCCTCAGGAACCTCTGGAAGAGGAAAGTCCTTTCGCTATTATTCCGCATTCGAGAAAGGCAGAGGACAGCCGGCTCAAAGAGGCCAAAGGAGATCCACCTGAGGTGGACGGGTCAAAAGTACTAAAGCCGCAGCAGCAGCAGGTGCCTCTTTACCCTCGGCATCTGCATCAGCTGCCCCAAAACCACTCTGAGGTCTTTCCACACAAAACACCTGTAGGGGGCAGGTTAACTCACCATCTGACAGAATGGCAGGCTATAACGTCAGATGCTTGGGCATTGGAGACAGTTGCCCAGGGTTACTGCCTACCCTTTCTACACATCCCTCAGAATCATCCACCGGGGCACAGCTCTCTAAAAGTTCCAGATCCGCTCCTCTTGCAGGAAATTATAGACCTGCTAGAGAAAGGTGCCATAGAACCGGTACCTGTAGCGGACAGGAACAAGGGCTGGTACTCCCCCTACTTTCTCATACCAAAGAAGGACGGAGGACTGAGACCCATCCTGGACTTACGAGAATTGAACAAGTTCCTCAGGAAGGACAAGTTCAAGATGGTAACTCTCTCGCAGATCCTTCAGGCCCTCCAGCTCCAGGGCTGGCTGGTATCTCTGGACCTTCAGGATGCTTATTTCCATGTGCCAATCCATCTCAAACACAGGAAATACCTGAGGTTCGCAATTGGCGACTCTCATTATCAATTTCGAGTTCTGCCATTTGGGCTGACCTCCGCCCTGAGGGTCTTCACCAAGCTAATGTCGGTAGTGGCCGCGAGTCTAAGGAGGGAAGGGATCCACGTCTACCCCTACCTGGACGATTGGCTGATCAAGGCTGTATCTTCGGAACAAGCTCAGATCCAGCTAGATTATGTCTGCCACTTCCTTCACAAACTGGGCTTCTCCCTCAATTTAAAGAAGTCACAGATTATACCATCACAGAGACTCCAATTCATTGGAGCGGTCCTGGACACTTCCCTGGGAAAAGCTTCGCCACCAGAGGTGAGGGCTCAAGATATTCTACAGATGGTCAACAAGTTCCAAAATGCCCAACGTCTCCCAGCCTTCGACTTTTTGAGGTTGCTAGGCCTCATGGCATCCTGCATCTTCCTTGTGCCAGAGGCTTGCCTGAGAATGAGATCTCTTCAGTGGGCACTGAGAACTCAGTGGTCGCAATTCTCAGGGAGAATGACAGATCTCCTCCGGATTCCGGACAAGGTAGCCCACTACCTTCAATGGTGGGCCTATCCAGAGAACATCTTGAAAAGAGAACTGTTTTGGCAACCATGGCCAGAGATAACAGTAGTCACAGACGCCTCACTTATGGGGTGGGGAGCCCATGCCAACGACTTGACCATCAGCGGTCGTTGGTCTCAATCGGAGTCCAGACTACACATCAACCTATTGGAGCTGAGAGCGATCAGACTAGCGCTGAAAGCTTTCCTGCCATCAGTACAGGGGAGAAATGTCCTGATAATGAAGGAAACACGGTGGCCATGCACTACCTCAACAAAAGAGGAGGCGTAGGGTCACTGCCACTGTGCAGAGAGGCAATGCAGCTCTGGTTTTGAGCAATTCAGGAAGGAATCTCTCTATCGGCAGTCCACCTAGCCGGAGAGAAGAACTTGACAGCGGACGCTCTGAGCAGGGAGAGCACAGTCTCCCACGAGTGGGAGCTAGCTCAGGAAGTCCTTCAAGAGATCTTCGCTCTTTGGGGAACCCCTCAGGTGGATCTGTTTGCCACAAGCACCAACAGGAAGTGCGATCTGTTCTGTTCAAGGGAATTTCCCCCGAGAGGAGCTCTAGGAGACGCGTTCGTAGTGGACTGGGAGTTCCCACTCCTTTACGCGTTTCCACCAGTCCCTGGTATTCCTCAAATGATCAGGAGGTTTAGAAGATTCCGGAAAACCATGATCCTAATTGCCCCGGACTGGGCCAGGAGAACGTGGTACCCGGACCTTCTAGATATGTTTATCTGCCCTCCAATCCGTCTTCCACTCAAAGAGAATCTTCTCTAGCAGAAGGGAGGTCAGGTTCTCCATCCAGACATCAGAACCCTCAACCTTCACGCTTGGCTTCTGAAAGGGTGAGGTACAAGGATTGGGACCTCCCTGATGACGTCATGGAGGTGTTGCTTTCGGCCAGAAGGCCAGCAACAAAGTCTTTATACCGCTGCCGTTGGAACACATTTTGCAGCTGGTGTAGAGAAGGGAATATCGACCCTTTTTCATGTAGTACACCAACTGTGTTATCGTTTCTACTCTACTTGGCAAACTCATGCCTTCAAGTTGGCACTGTAAAAGGCTATCTCGCAGTGCTTTCAATCTTCAAGCGCACTGCCGAGGAACCATCGTATTTCAAACTACCTCTAGTAATACAATTTCTCAAGGGATTAACTAATGTTTATCCTCCAAGACCATTCCAAGTTCCCTTATGGGACTTAAATTTAGTCTTAAACTTCCTAATGGGTACTCCATTCGAACCACTCCACTCTTGTTCGCTGAGATTTATCACGCTTAAAACTGTCCTATTGGTAGCACTAACATCTGCTAGGAGGGTGAGCGAGCTACAAGCTCTCTCTTGTAAACCCCCCATACAATTTTCCATAAGGACAAAGTTGTCCTACAGGTGAAGCCTAATTTCCTCCTGAAGGTGGTTTCTGAATTTCATATTACTCAGAAAATTACCTTACCTTCGTTCAACCCTCCTCCCCATCCGGGGAAAGAGGAAGAAAGGCTACATAGGCTGGACCCAAGGGGAGCTCTGAGCTTTTACATCAGCAGACTGGCTAGAATTAGGCAAGCAGACCAACTGTTTGTAGGATACTCAGGTCACAAGTTGGGACTACCCATAACAAAACAGACCATTTCCAGGTGGATTATTTTGGCTATTCTGGAATGTTACAAACTGGCAGGGAAAGAGCCACCCCAAAATCTTAGGGCTCATTCAACCAGGGGTATCGCAGCCTCTTCGGCCCTCCAAAGAGGGGTACCGGTCCGAGACATATGTGCGGCTGCCACATGGTCGTCCGCACATACGTTCACAAAATTTTACAACCTGGATTCCTCTGCTAGTCAAGAGACCATATTTGGAAAAGCCGTATTACATGCGGTTCATTCCTAAAGGGGATACATGACATTATTACTCCCACCTCCAATTACATGCCACTGCTATGGGAGTCTATCAAAGATAAGGAATACGTCGGAGGACACAATCCTTTCGAAGAACAAGTTACTTCTTACCTTGTAACGTTCTTTCGATGGGATGTTCCTCCGACGTATTCCTTATCACCCCTCCCATCCATCCCCGCAGTAATATTTCCCTTGTGGTTGCAGTTTACGCTCCTTCAAGGTCAATAACCAATTCAGGCATGACTTATCTTATCCTACAAAACGGAACTCAGCAACGGACGCCGCGCGTGGCTATTTATGGGCATGGGGACGTCGGCGTCGATACAGTGGCTGTCGAGGGACATCGACTCGGCGGACGTCGACGCGCAGCGCCCTCTACAGAGAGAACATTTCCGAGGCCAGCAAGCTGGAGACGAATTATCAAAGATAAGGAATACGTTGGAGGAACATCCCATCAAAAGAACGTTACAAGGTAAGAAGTAACTTGTTCATCTTAGTTATAGGGCAAGATAGGATTTTTCCAACTCCTTTTAAACTATCAATAAAAGTTTTGAAACTTGCAGCTCTTGGGTCAGTGATAACTTGTGATAGCATGCCTCCCTCACACTTTGGACAAAGAGATCTACCCGGGACAAATAGAAGTCATCCAAGACACTGGTTATTTGGTAATCTTTTATTAATGTTTATGCTTTGTTTTGATTGTTCTGTTTAGTGTGAGGGATAGTTTATGCATGCTTGGAGATTTTCCCTTCGATCCTACACTAGGTAGGGAATTCCCTGGTAGAGTAGGCTTAGTTAGGTTTTTTTTTGCATTTATTTATTTGTTCATTTATATAGTGCACCTAACCCAAAGGTATCTGTGTGAATTTCTTTCTTAAAATAAAATGTCAAATACTGATAATATAAGTAGTTGTCCGCCTCGCATTACTGACCCCTCACACATTCCAACATAAAAACACTTGATTGATCCTTTGGGACCCTATGTATTGGTCTATGGATCAGTGGCTGGCAGGGAGATACTACTCCTGAATGAATATAGTACTAATATAGATGACCCTCAATTCTACACGAAAATCACTGATATGCTAGCTCTCTATCCTCTGATACCTGTGTTATGGGGTGGTGACTCTAATACCATTCTAGATGTTCACTTAGACAGAGCCACGCACAAAAATATGTCCCTCACGAGGGCAGCACATGCTATACGGGAGGGGGTGGTTAACTTGAACTTAGTGGATGCCTGGAGGGCACTGGATTGGATTGACCGAGCGTACTCCTTTTATTCATCGGTGCACGATTCCTTTTCCCGTATTGAAATGTAGCTGATATCTGATGTGTTGCTTAGCGGGGTCTCTGAAGTCTGTATTCTTCCTAGGATGTACTCAGACCACTCTCCTATACGCATTACTCTGATACTGGGTAGGCTCTCTAAGCCCTGCAGCAGCTTGCGGTTTGAATCACAGGCGTTACTTGATGTGCCATTTGCGTCTACAACAGAGGAGTATGTGCAATGTTGCTTTGACAAAAATGTAGGCTCAGTGACATCATCTCGCAGACTCTGGGAAGCCTTCAAGGCTTATATTCAAAGGGATTGCCAAGGTTGGTGTCTTCAAGATGATTAGTCGAGATATAATAAGATGTGAGGAGGATCTTCAGGGCTTGGAGCAAGGATATGCGGCCACCCCTACGGCTATGCTTGCACAGATAAGAGGCAGTTGATGCATTTAGGAAACATGCCGAGGGGGAATTCGTAGAGACCCTGAGAGCGGCACAGTGCTATGGAGAGAGTGAGAGGCCAGGCAGTTTGCTATTCTGGTAGGGTAGTGGCTGCATTCTGCTGATCCAAGATGTGACTGGAGAGCTAGTACACACACTCTGCAAGGTTAATGGAGTATTTGCAGCATTTTATTCAGATCTATAAACTAGCAAAGATACCCGTAACACTGAAGAAATTGATAGCGGTTACACAGTTGTCACACAAAGCTAGGGCCCATTGGGACTTACCGATCTCCTTAGAAGAAATTGCCCATGCAATTGATGTTCTCCCGACAGCAAAGGCACCGGACACAGGCGGCCTAACTGACAAATATTACAAACGCTAAAAACCAGTCCTCGCGCTGTATCTACATAGGTTGTGGCTGGGGTATCTTGAGTCACGGGTACTCCTTGATACCATTAGAGAAGCAGTGATTATTGTATTGTTAAAATCTAACAAGTCTGCTGAACAGTGTGGGTCTTATAGACCCCTTTTTTAATTAATACAGACTTTCAAATATTTGCAAAGGTCATGGCCACCCGGCTAACGTCATTCAAGTCACACACAATTCACCCGGATCAGTTGGGCTTTTTCTCTGAGCGATCCACTGCACTGAACCTGCGGCATCGCTTTAACATACTGGTGCAGATTGACCACAGAGCTCAGGCAGTGGCCGCCACGCTGGGTACACAGAAAATCTTTTACACCCTCTTGTGGTAATTTATGTTTGCAGTACTTCTAAAGTGTGGGTTCGGTCCGAGCTTACTTTCATATAAACTGCTCCTTAACACATCGCCGGCTGCTAGAGTTAGCACTAACCGTACACTGTCATCAGTGTTTACGATAGCAAGGGGCACAAGGCATGGCTGCCCCCTACCGTCCTATTATTCGCCATAGGCATTGAGCCTCAGGCAGACCTTATAAGGCATCAACATAGACACAGGGGAATTGGGTGGCTGGGAGACCTGAAATGATAGCCCTTTATGCTGAAGATGCGATCTTATACATCAGGGACCCCCATGTCCACCTGGCACCAATTATGGGTGATATTATTAATTTTCAGGAACTGTTGGGGTTGCAGGTGAACTGCAATAAGTCAGAGGTTTTCCCCTTAACGGAAGCTACTGTTAAGCCGCACAGCCTGCACAGTTTTACATGGGGCCCTAACTACTATTCGATATTTGGGGATTGTGGTCACTACATGGGGCACTGCGCTATAGGAATGAAACTACAGGGAATACATGGCACACCTTGTGCCTCGGCTGAGAGTCTGGGCACAGTTACTTATGACCGCGGCGGGCAAGATGATATTAATCAAAATGGTGTTACTCCCGAAAAGTCTCTTTATTCCAGAATGTCCCGTTATGGCCTCAAAGGACTTTCTTCAAGGACTAGGAAGTCGGTACGTTTGTATGGCACTTGGGTACACTCCGACAAAATTAGGCCATGAGCATGAGGATTTGCGGCTCCCGATTGTCATTTGTACTGGATTGTGGCTCAGTTTGCGTCATATTGGTTTGTGTAGGGTGGACCTCCCCCACATGTCGCAGTAGAGAATTATTTTGCTGGTACCAGGGACCTCCAATCGCTGGTCTATCCCACCCGGGTCGCAGATGATTGTGTGTATCATCATGCCAGCGTGGCCACACTGGCCTGGCATAAACTATGGAGAGCGATGGCCGTATGCGTCCCGTTTCATAGGGATTTCCCACTTTGGAATTGCATACCGTTCTTACCCCAGGTGGACATGGCTTCTAGTCGCAGCTGGGTACAATGCAGATTCAGTTTTCTGGGAAATATGTATACAGATAGGAATTTTATACCTGCCATTGATATACCTACAGTTTTGCAACACAATTCTTCAAAATGGCTGCAATATCTAGGTCTATGCAGAGCATACAAGCAGCTGTGGGAGGGATTCCCAGTGGAGCCTGAGAAGGACATGGTCCTAGGTTATATTTTGATTGTGAGTGGCGGCTCAGGCCTAGTCTCATCTTTATACCGTCTATACGAAGACCGTATGCCAGTACCGTCAACTAACGCTTGCTGCAATTGGGCGAGTGACATGTAAATAGACATTACGGATGATCACTGGGTAGACATGCACACAAACACGCAAAACATCATACAACTCACGATTCAGGCTCACACAATTGAAGGTGCTGCATCGATACCATTATACACCGGCTAGACTAAAACAGGTGTGATAAACGGGGACGGTCAGCTACTCTAAATGTGGCATTGCTGACGCTAAGTATTTTCATATGATATGCAATTGGCCAATACTCCTATCAATCTGGAAGTAAGTATGCATGGCGTTATTCAAAATGACTGGCAGGGATAGGTTTGCAACTCCTATGCAATACTTATTTAATGTTTTTGAACCAAGTATAGACCGTATGCAGAATTTTGTCAGCCTAAGTGTCTCTTCAAGAGTTGGGTGGTAAGCCGTAAAAGGGTTGGTAATAGAATTAGCGCTGCCAATACTGCTATGCCAGATCACGAACCGGCACAAATACCTGAGTGTAAAATCAGCCAGGTCTATTACAGCTGGCGCCATTACTGCTGGCGGTATCTGTGCTGGCAACACGAAGCGCAGCCACAGCCGCATCACAAGTCAATTTACCAGCTGCAGGTCAATGAACACAGGTGTCGGAAATGAAGCCACAGGTGCCCCCAGTGCACTCCAGAGTGCTACATAAGGCACACCTCTACCCCAAACAGTTTCGAACACCCTGCTGCCACTGTGAGCTGGGACAGACAGCTGCTCATGCTGCACCTGGGTGTAAAGATGCAGGACAACCAGGCCAGGGCACAGGGAGTACAGGGGAGCAGGGGGTGGAGGAGGAGGAGGAGGAGGAGAAGGAGAGCCCAAGCAAAGCATGCACCCAACTCCAGGCCCTCACCCTGGATCCTCACTGACAGCAAGTTGGTCACCCTGTACCGCCTCAACAGGGAGACCATAACTGAGCTGCTCACCGCAATACAGGGCGACATATGGAGCAGGATCAACATCTGGACGGCTCTGCCCCCAGTGCTGAAGGCCTATAATTCCTCAGAACTGGCACCTTCCAGCACTCCGTGGCCATGATATACGACATGGCACAGCCCACATTCTGTGCAGTGTTGGCCCAGGTGCTTCAAGCTGTAGAGAAGCAGGTGGAGGCCTCTTCTCTAGTGTCCGCCTCTTCAACACCGTCCTATCGGAATAGCAGACGAAGGGCTACCATTGGGAATTCATGCACACCTTTGTGACATGTCTATACTGCGTCAATTTGTACGAAAGACGATATGCACTCAGACAGGCATTCAGAAGATATCCTCAAGTTGAGGCAATGGAGGGAAATTACCAAGAAGTATGTCAATAGCCTAAATGCCAGGAAGCGGCTCTGAGAATCGTGGATGAATGTTAAAACACAAGTCTGCCGACAGCGATATGATGTCCTAAACAAGACATTTAAGCCCAAGTCGAAACGATATGAAAATACTTAAGACTGACGCTGTAACAGAAGCACTAAAAGAAACATGTACCAAAAGATTAAATTATCATGAAAATAAGAAAGTGAAGTAACTTGCTGACCAATAACTGTAAATACGCTGTAATGCAAGATACAAGAAGTATATAGAAGCTTGCTAAGAAGGTGTGTGTGTGTGTGTGTGTGTGTGTGTGTGTGTGTGTGTGTGAGTGTGTGTGTGTATGTATGTATGTATGTATATATTTCTGAGGCTTGTGGAATCTGCTTAGATCACATGCTGTGCATAGGCCGACATCTAGTGGAAGCTGAGGAGTATTACAGCTGTTGTTTTCGAAACTCAAAAAGGGACGTCGACAGGGCGTGCCAGTAATACTATCCCTAGTGTGACGTCCACTGTACCCATGATCCCTCACGCATGTAGGTCCCTCAGATTGTTTTTTTCCGCCATACTAGTCGGACGCATGTGTGCGGAGTTCCTTTTGGCGTAAAGCCTTTATCTACTTTCAGTTACGATTGATTTCTTCATATCCTTTGTCCACCAAATGCCAAAGAACGATGCCGGTGAGGATCGGAGAAACTTCTGTCGGAGACTGCCGCAACGGGCCCTTGGCCTTGGAAGGCCATGCCGGGCCTTGGCCCAGTCAGTAGGGAGAGGTCATATAGATTATATTCCCCTTTTCCTACATATTATTCGTCCCGCTGTCATAATTTGACCTTATGGAGAGCACTCCATTTAAATTCTGCCCCAAATGTAACAGAAAGTTCCCTTGGGCAGATAAAATTTAACTTTTAATCTGTGTCTCCCTCGAGACCATATTGAGGCATCTTGTCAGGCCTGTAGGCTCTTCAAGCCTAAAACCCTAAAGGACCGCTCCACGAAGCGCTTGGCCCACTACGCCAGGCAGCTCGAAGCCATGGACATAGAGGGCGCTTTGAGCGATGGCAGCAATGCCGCCGAATCGGACGGCGAGGGCGACAGGGCAGCTTCGGCTACCCAGGGGCAGGCCCCCCACCCCGTAGCACAGGCCAGCAGCCATGTTGTGGGGACCACTCCCGGCGGAAAGAGCGCAACATGTACATCCACCACCAAACACATTAGCCCCGGCCGGGACTCGACACGCTTGTCGAGTGATCGGCAACAGTCGACACCTAGGGAGCGGTCCACCGAATCCCTGTCCTCTGGGCCTTCCCGCTCGCGGTCACCTCACGACAGGGCCCAGCCGTCCTTGGATGGAAAAGGTGTCGCCCATCAAACTACCGTCGAGACCCGGTCATCTGACTACGATGCTGTGTCCGAACCCACTTCCGAGACTAGACGCTCTGCGTCTAATTCCACATCCGAAATGTGATGCTCTGCGTTAGATCTCGCCTACGAAAGTCGACGCACTGCGTCGGACCCGGCGGAACGCCCCAAAAACTCTGGAAAGACCACTTCTGGCCATGGGGGTGGGGGTAAACACCATAAAAAGTCCTCTAAAGATCCCTACACTCTAAAGAAAAGCATGTGGGTGACAAGGCTGCAAAAAGATCTAAATAACCTCAACCTGCCCCTAAAACCAAGATTACACTTCCCACAGATGTGTACATGGGCCTCATCCCTTAAACTGTTAAAAATGGAGCTTTGCAGATATAGACAGAGTAATGAAGAGGATGACCTTTATGGCCAACCTTTATGAAAAGGATCCAAATTATTTTCAAAGTTATATGAACACCCCTCCCACCTCAGCTCCATTTGTATTTGTATTTATTTGTATAGCGCATCAAGACCCTGAGGCAACAGAGCGCTTCTCTTACAAATTATAGGTTCACAATTTACAGACAGATATGTGCAAATAACAAAAGATAACAGAAGGATTTACAGTAATATACAATGACGAAGCAAGAACAATAGCAATGAATATACATATGTACAGAATCAGAGGCATATACAATAATGCCCTTATAAGGGTGGATATAATAAAACTCAGTTATGGTCCTGGTCCCTGAGCCATGCTTTAGCCTTGTTCCGGAATATCGTGAACGAATGCTCAGCTCTAATGGTTATAGGAAGACCATTCCATTTTTTAGCAGCAAGGACTTGGAAGCTAACTCCATCCGCCCGTTGTAGGTTAAAACGCTTTATGGTGAAACAATGTGTTTGTGCTGTTCTACTAGGTCTTAATGATGTATGCCGTGAGATTGTGTTGCAAAGGTATATGGGTGCCTGATTGTGTAAACACTTGTGTTAATGAGGGTGTTTGAAATTCAATTCTTTGCTTGATGTTCAGCCATTTTAAGTTCTGTCTGGCTGTAGAAATATGGTATTTCCTTGGGATGTTACATGCTGATCTAACTGCGTTATTCTGCATAATTTGCATTTTGTTGGTATTCTGTTGGGAAGTTCCTTGGTAAAGCATATTAGAATAGTCTAGCTTAGATAACACTAAGGCTCTTGCTACTGATATACAGTTGGTTGTGGATAAGTAGAGACGACAAGCTGTAATAAGCTTACAAGTGTATGCTGTGGCCGAGGCTAGGGCATTAGTTTGTCTCGTGAGCGATTGTGATGAGTGAATGTATATGCCTAATATTTTCACATCGTTTGCTACCTTGATTGTATTCCCATCGATAATGAAAGTTTTAAAGGATACATCTAGTTTATTCAATTTGGATGGGGAGCCGAGTAAGAGTAGTTAGGTTTTATCGTCATTTAGACATAAACCATGATTAGCCATCCATATTTGTATAACACTATAGATATAATTTAATGTTTTGCTGTCTGCAGTGTAGTCACCAGTGATAGGGAAAAGTATCTGGGTGTCGTCCGCATAATGTGTATACGTGACACCCAGATGGTCAAGTGTATCAAATAAAGGCTTGGTGAAAACATTGTGGAGAGTCAGTGACACGCATGATCCCTGTGGGACACCACGAGAGACTGGCAAGGCTTGGGTTGAGGCGGATAGAGCAAAGACCCTCATAGATCTATTACTGCAGAATTATTTGATCCAAGCGTTAGCTTGGTCGGAGAAATGTGCTGCAGATGACAGGTGTTTGCATAGTATATCATGGTTCACCAGGTCAAATGCTGCAGATAGGTCAAGTAGTAAAAGCAAGGCGGATTTGCCTTTGTCTTTTAAAGCCTGAATCTGGTTCTTTAGGTCAATAAGTGCTGTCTATGTCCCATGTCTGGGTCTGAAACCTGACTGTCTTAGACCTAGTAAGTTATTTGTTTCCAGGTATTGCTGAATTTGGAGATATGATGCTCTATCCAGTATTTTCAAAAGAAAAGGGCCAGTGGTGATCGGGTGGTAGATAAATGGGTTGTTGGGGTCCAGCGTAGGTTTTTTTAGGAGTGGAAGTACCCATGCATCTTTTGGACTGGTGCGTACGGTACTTGAGGCAAAAGAGGCATTGATGAATGCGGTAATAAACGGAGCGAGTTCAGTTCCAGCGTCTTGGATTACCGTAGCTGGGCAGACATCACCTTTGCAGTTGGATGGTTTAAGTTTGAGGATGATCAGCTCAACTTCTTGGGTAGATAATGGTTTAAAGTTGAATTGTGGCGATGCAATGATAGGGGTGGGTGGAAGATTCTGAGGGATATTATTAATGAAGGTTTTTTGTGTTTATTTTATTAAGTAGCAGAGTAATTTTGTCTTGAAGTGCATTTTGTATGTTGGTACACCATTGGATGTTCTTAATACAAGGGTCATGTATGGGGGCAGGCGACTCAAGTTCTTTTAGTATGTTGAACAATTCCTTAGTGCTTGTGTTAGCTAGAAATTATCTTTTTTTAGCTTGTATAATGGCTGTCTTATAATTAAATGAGGCTGAAATTAAAGTATCTTTATATTGTGGAGAAGGGGCATTTTTCCAGTTAGTTTCTGCTGTACGTTTCTCCTCCCTAATAGTCTTTAAAAGTGGTGTGTACCATTTGTTAATATGGGCTCGTGGTTTGGATTTCTGTAGTTTGAGAGGGGCTACTGTATCGATAACTTTAAGGATCGTTTCATTATATAGATTCACTAAATCAGAAGGATACGAGTAGGTGGCATTAGGATGAGTTATTGGGCATAGTAAAGGTAACAGGTTTTCTAAGGTAACGTTAAGTTTACTTCTTGTCATTGAAGCTGGAGCTTTAGTGGGAATGGTGAGGGATACGGTCTTTTTAATGGGGAAGGTAATAAGATGATGGTCAGTCCAGGCACATGGTGTGTTGGTCAGTACTTTAATGGTACAGTTAAGGTCCGCTAACCAATCTAGAGTGCGGCCTTTATTGTGCGTTGGGCTAGTGATGCAATGTGTAAACCGAAGCTCAGGCAGGGTATCCTTAAGAGTGGTTGCTTTCACATCTTTTGGATCATCAAGTCCTAAGTTAAAATTGCCTAGGATTATAATTTGTGACTTGCATTTCGTGTTGTTGGACAATAATTGAGATATGTCATTTTCGAAGGTGGTGGTGCATCCAGGAGGGTGGTAGATCAAGTGCATGGTAATGGTGGCAGTGGCAGTGGCTGTAGCTGATGTGGATAATTTCATCGTATTTCAGCAGATGGAAGGTGATGTTTGTTGATCATTCTTAATTCAAGCACTGTTTTATAGATGAGTGCAACACCACCTCCTTTGACCAGGTTAGGATCTCTATCTGCACGTAAAATGGAATAGTTGTCAGGAAAGGTTAGAGCTAGAGCAGGGCCTGATGATGGATTCAACAACGTTTCTGTTATAGCAATGATGATCTAGTTCCAAAGCCACACCTGTGTCTCCTCAACCCCCTCCTAAGAGGTCTCGCACTGAGACCTCCATTCAGGGCCTAGTCATAGACCCCTTTGTTGTGGAGCCTTATGATCCCGCTTCCTACCATAAAGACCCGGATCCTCAATTCGATGACGACCAGCATGCAGCCCCTTATTATGGGGATGATATGGAACAGGAGGCTGAAGATGAGGCTGACGCTTACACCTTAGACTCCCTGATTCCTAAGGACCCGCCTGTAAATTATTCTCCAGTCGATAACCACTCCTCCTTAACGAGGTGTTGGCCAAGGCTGCTGAACACTTCCAAGTTGATACTCAACAAGTTGAAGAGGACAAGGATTTCGCAGAGCAAATCTGGGGGACAAAAAGGCAGTAACTCAGTCCATCCCGCTACTGAAATCTATTCAGCGCAGGATTCAGCCATCTCTACAAACCCCTAACCTCACACGTGCAGAAAATCTGCGTGTTGATAAGTTATTTCATGCCGCTCCTTCTGACCCTTTATATATTAGGGGACAACTAAAACCAGATTCCCTAGTTGTCACCACCACGAGGAAGAGAGCAGGCACCCGACTTGCTTCCTCAGCGGCTCCCCCGGATAAAGAGAGCAAGAGGATTTATGGCCTAGGTAGGAAAGTCGCCTCATCTGCGACTTATCAGGCTAGGATTGCCAACAGTGCCACTCTCTTGGCGAGCTATAATTGCCACAAGTGGGAGGAAGTTTCTGCTTTACTCTCCTCTGCACCAGAACCTTTAAAAACCCAATTAGCACAAGTGGCAGCCGAGGGGCAGTCAGTGTCTGGCTGCCTCCTTAAGACTAACGGCTGATGATGCCAGTAGAATAATCGCTGCGGGTACGATCATTAAAAGGCATGCATGGCTGAGACAATCAGGATTTAAGCCTGAAACTCGGGCAACACTGATAGACATGCCAGTCGAACCTAACATATTATTCGGCAAAGCTGTTGAAGATGCCCTCAAAACAGCAAAAGATGAGTATGACACTTTAAAATCCCTTGGTCAACTCACTAACGAACCCTCCTGACAGAGGGGAATCGGTAATTTTCAAAGAGGGTCTAGCTATAGCCAGAATCAGAGCTTTTTGTGGGGAAATAACCAATCAGTCTTCCTAGGGCTACACGAGAGAGCAGTGCAGGGGTCGTGGGCGGGGAAGGAGCAGCCCCGCTAGAGGTGGTACGCCACCTTCCAAACAGTGATGTTACGCTTCAGGTCCCCTCCCATGCTTCCCCAGTAGGGGGGCGCATTACCAACTTCACCCATGCATGGGAGGGAATCACCTCAGACAGATGGGTGCTGTCCACAGTATCCAGCGGCTACTGCATTGAATTACTCAAGCGCCCCCATGACCACCCTCCACGGCAAAAATGACACTCTCAGGAACACCAGTGGATCCTCCTCGAGGAGATTGCCACTCTGCTGTTAACGGACGCCATAGAGGTCGTCCCAGCCAACCAGGTAAACGGGGGTATTTATTCAACCTACTTCCTTGTGCCAAAGAAAGATCTCACTATGCGCCCAGTATTAGATTTGCGCCCTGCAAATAAGTATGTCAAGCCACAAAAATTCAGCATGACTACGCTACAAGAGGTAATCCTCCTACTAAAAAGGGGGGATTACATGGCAACACAGGATATGAAAGATGCCTATTTTCATATTTCAATGTTCCCAGCGTACAGAAGATTCTTGCGTTTCAAGAGAGCGAACTAGCACTACCAATTCAAGAAACGAGAAAGGAAACCCTTCTACGACCCAGAGGTTCAGGCCGTCGTCACAACAGACGCCTCCTTAACAGGGTGGGCAGCTCACTACCTTCACCACACAGCTCAGGGTCTCTGGTCTCGCAAGGTTGCTCAGAACTGCATCAATCTGCTGGAACTTCTAGCAGTATTCAGAGCGCTTTGGGTGTTCAAACTCCTTTTATCGAACCAGTCAGTGCAGGTCCTTACAGACAGCACAACTGCAATGTTTTAAATAAACAAACGGGGCACGCGTTCTCAAAATCTGTCCAGGCTTGCCCAACACATTTGGAAATGGGCACTCGAACAGAAGATTTACCTGTCAGCCCAACATGTTCCGGGGGAACTCCACTCGCTAGCAGACTCTCTGAACAGAGATCCCCTTCCAGAAGAACACGAATGGCGACTACACAAAGACGTCGTAGAACACCTCTTCTCTCAGTGGGGTTCCCCACAATAGACCTATTTGCCACAAGCGAAAACAGTGAATGCCCAGACTTTGCGCCCAGGTTCCCCCAGCCAGGCTCCAAGGGGAACACCCTATGGATGAACTGGTCAGGTATTTTTGCCTACGCTTTTCCACCAACCCCTCTCTTGAGGAAAGTGGTGAACAAGATACACAAGGAACCGATGACGCTTAACCTAGTTGCTCCTATGTGGGCAAGACAACCATGGTATCCAGATCTGCGCAAACTGGCGATGTGTGATCCCATAAAACGCCTTTGCCAGTACAACCTACTCACCCAGCACGAGGGACTAACGGTGCACCCGCAGCCGCACTCAATGAACTTGGCAGCATGGCTCCTGAGGTCATAGAGTTCGGGCATCTCAGTCTGCCACAGAGATGTATGAATATCTTAAAAGAATCACGAAAATCAAACACTACGCACTGTTACTTTGACAAATGGAGAAGATTCCTAATTTGGTGCCAGACTAAACAAATCAACCCCATAGAATGTTCTCCATCCCACATTCTAACTTATATGCTCCATTTGCTAGAGGCAGGGTTAGTATTTAACTCCCTAAAGGTCCACCTGGCAGCTTTGTCAGCCTAGACGGCCTCTCATAGTGTAAAATACTGGTCATCAAAGCATTTATTGAACGAGTAAAGAGACTCCACCCTCCAGTTTCAAACCCGCCACCAGGGTGGAACCTCAATGTGGTACTCGCTAAGCTCATGGGACCCCCTTTCGAGCCTATGCACAAGTCTAGTCTCAAACACCTGACTTCTAAAACTGCCTTCTTAGTGGCTATCACTTAAGAAGTGTCAGTGAAATCCAAGAATTGTCAGTGCAGGATCCCTTCTTTGTTGTACACAAAGACAAGCTGGTTTTACGTACTCACCCTGGGTTCTCACATAAATTCATCTCCAAATTTCATGTAAACCAGTCAATTGAGATACCGGCTTTCTTCCAGGAACCCAACAGCTCAGCTGAGGTAAAACTCCACACAGTAGATGTGAGGAGAGCGGTCCTCTACTACGTAGACAAGACCAGACCGCTAAGGAAAACAGATCAATTGTTTGTCTCCATAGCGCCAGGCAGAGAAGGTGACCGCATTTCTAAGAATGCCATCTCTAGGTGGATAGTCAGATGTATCCATCTGTGCTATTCCCTATCAGATAAAACACTTGCCTTTTACGCCCAGGGCTCAATCCACAAGAGGTACTGCAGCCACTCTGGCTTTCATTGCAAATGTCCCCTTGGACAGCATTTGTAAGGCAGCTACATGGAGAGCTGTACATACTTTCACTCAGCACTACTGCATTGACACCCATTCTAAGACAAATACACAAGTGGGACAAGAGGTTCTAAGATATTTATTTGCTCATGTACCTTCTCACATCCCACCTCCTTCTTCCACTGCTCGCTAATCTATGCACAGCATGTGATTAAGCAGATTCCACAAGCCTCAGAAGGGATATATTACTCACCTTAATCTTATTTCTGATGCTTGGATCTGCTTAGATTCACATGCGACCCACCCTTCCTCCCCTCGGAGAGAAGGCGCATGGATGCTTATACGCTTGTCTAATATGTATCTGCTTGGATACAACTGTATTCGCGCTACCTCATGTCAGAAAAATACTATTTGAGGGACATACACGCATGAGGGATCATGGGTACAGTGGACGTCACACTAGGGATAGTATTACTGGCACGCCCTGTCGACCTCCCTTTTCGAGTTTTGAAAACAACAACTATAATACTCTGCAGCTTCCATTAGATGTCGGCCTATGCACAGCATGTGAATCTAAGCAGATACAAGCATCAGAAATATGATTACGGTGAGTAATGTATCCCATATAACATTTGAGGCTTGTGGAATCTGCTTAGATCACATGCTATGCATAGGCCAACATCTAGTGGAAGCTGAAGAGTATTAGTTGTTGTTTTCAAAACTCGAAAATGGACGTCGACAAGGCGTGCCAGTAATACTATCCCTAGTGTGACGTCTACTGTACCCATGGTCCTTCAGGCGTCGAGGTCCCTCAGATTGTGTTTTTTTCTCGCAATCGTTGCCAGACGCTGAAAGTGGAGTTCCTTTCTGGCTAACACCATTTGTTATAAAAAATTAGAGCTAGTTACTCTTCCTGTCCTGTTGTTAGCCATTCCTTAAAACAACTTCGGCAACGGCTTCCAGGACTACCTTCGTGGACTGCAGAACGTGCCTCGACGAACTTCCACACGTCCTCGGAAGGCCGCTCTGGTTCGCGACCCGCACGGTAGGGAGACTGGGGGATGGTACATATCTTAGGCAAACAAAACTATCTTGGTCATTGCGAGCGCTGATATAATTGTGAGCACTCCTGTTTTCCTAAGGAGGTTGGATGCTATAAAGCAGCTGACTACTGTGTCACGTGTGAGCCAGAGAGGAGGATCAAATTAAAGGCCAGTGGCCCTTGCAGCGTGAAGCCCTGAGGTGAAAAGGGTGAGGCTAATCTGTTTGGGCTGTTTGGCTGGATGCAGGACGCTGACCAGGGCTAACTGTGCGTTACCATCCATAAGGTACGAGTGGCTCACTCACTGGTACGATCACTGGTGGATAGTACAAGCCAAAGGTTGCTTTAATTCCGTGCTCTACACTTGATCGTCTGTGCCAAAGGGTCTATACGGTTATCCTGGGCTAATAATCCTTGTATTAACTTAACAGTGCTTGCCTCCTCATTGACAACCGGGAGTTTCCATAGACTGGTGGAAACCAACGGGGTTAGGGTAGGAGAGACGGACTAGGGCAGCCCCTTCAGCTGTCGGGCCTGCCCTGCTCGTTGGTTGTCCCACTCATTGTGGCATAAAGGAAATTGAGTTCTGATCGGACTGTCTGATATTGTTCTAGTACGTAAACTTTCTTATTGGTCCGGTCATATGGCTGAGATGAACAAGTGACTCTAATATCAGCTGGTGATTGGCTGGACTTGACTTTGCCATCTTATTTACTATATAGCCCTTGGTTTTGGGTAATCCTGATAATTGTTTTTAATCTTGCCCTTTCCTTGAAGGTTTTTCTAGGTTTTCAATTCTATTGGATGTCGATTTAATATTTATATTGCAGAACGTATGTTATTAGCTATAATAATATTTTAGTTGCGCTCTTCCTGGATGGGGGCTGAGAAGGAATCTTCTCCCCCGACATCATAGCGCATTAACTTTCATATACTGTATACCCCCATTGTATGGTTGTAAAGAGTTTTACTAGTTTTACCCCGCACATTGCACTTTACCTCAGTGATTACATAGGTCCTTGTGGGACATTACTAGTGCCGGACTCAGGCGGCTGCAAGATCATCCTCTCCGCCATAGACACCATCTTAGATACTTCATTTATCTTCTTGTTTGCATTTATAGGGATATCATGAAATAAGCGATTTGGTTTCATTTCATATAATTGTATTCCTGTAACCCTTGGGATTTTATAAACCTCCCCTTTACTGGCTGATTTATATCCTCCCCCTTGGGAAATTGATGAATGTGCACAGTGATCTAATTATAGTACTATCAGTGTTTGAATTGTGTGGGGTTTTTTGGGGTTTGAAAAAGTATACATTTGGGCAGACACCTTTTTTTCTTCTCTGTTTCCCCTTGAAGAATGGTTTGGTTTAACATATAAGGAAAGGCAATATGAGCTCTAATCTACGATCTCATAACCTTAGGTCCAAGAAGCGGAAAAGAAATACACCTTCAACTCTAGCCAAATCATGGGTCTATTGACACTGGTAAAGGGCAAGGCTCTAGGGGTCGAGGAAATAAAGATAAAAGCATGATAAACCAGGATATACGGTCTTTAGAACAACAACCAAAAATATCAAGCTTCCTCACCATAAAAGATAAACAAAAAGAACTGGTGCTGGAGGATATACACCCACCCCCTACCCATAGCTCTATGATTGATAATAATTCCCTGCTGAATTTGGTATAGGACTTTAGACATCAATCCATGGGTGTACGGACAGAACTGGATATGTCTCATGTTGAAACCAGTATAGAAACAGGTGCTAACATGAATAACCTAATAGGATCAAATCTGTCTGCCACACCTGATTTGGGAAAATTTGCACAAGAAGATGAGGAGAAAGAAGAGGGGAAAGAGTCCTGGAATGATCCAGGAAATGGTAGCGAAAACTCAATTAATTTGCCTATTGGCCGTAGTGGCGATAACGTAATACATTTTGGTGAAAAACTGGACGCCCTCAATACAACAATTGATGGTATCCTTGGTATATGCTCAAAGTTATCAAAAGACCAAAATTATATTAAATCTATGGTGTATCCAACCATAAAGAATACCAAAGCACTGGGAATAATGATAGAGGAAAGTGGTGGAAAATGTAAGACTTGTAAGGGAAAGGAACCTGCGATCAGTCATGATGGTATGGGAAATCTGAGTAAATTATGTTTGCTGATGGAGAACGAGAATGAGAAATGTATGGTGCAGGAGGATGAGATATTGGTAACAGAGAACTCAGTGGTGGAAATGACTGCGAACGACGGGAAGGTTGGCAATTGTACGGGGGCTATTACTGCCCCATTCAGATCTAAGAAAAGAACACCGCGTAAACGCACTAATAAAAAAAACTACCCGAAATAGGGTTGCTATGGCTAAAGTTAGAAGGATTAAATGTGCAAAAAGAATAGTGTGGAATTGGCGGCAACTGCTCCTTCAGATGTAGAATGTGTGGAAGTTGGCAATAGGTTTGAAATTGTGGAATGCCAAAAGAAACAGGTTAAAGAAAAAATTCCCCTGAAAAAAGATGGTGGCCTGGAAAAATGGTTGAAGGGAAAAGACCACGATATTGAAGTGGTCAAATTGGAAGATAAAGAGATCTTGGAAAATGAAGTAAGGTGCTTAAATAACCCCATTAATAAAATGGCCCTGACCCTATTTAATAGGGAACAAGAGATATATATAGCCGAAATGGAACGGTTTGCAACGAGTGGAAATTGTAGAAGTAGTATATCTAGAAATATAGCTAATGAGGAGGTGATACATGGAAATTTGGGGGAAAGTATTAAGATCATTGAAAAAATTACTACCGAGGTGAGCCCCTTTATGAACCACACTTGGCTGTTAAAACAATTGACACAAATCCCCCAATTGCATAATCTTAAATCAATGGATATTGACACAATTATACTATCATCATCTGGCAGTTGGGAAAATTGGGTTATTGCACAATTTAGATCTGCGGTTCTAGTTCATCTCATTCGAGAACACACTAAAAGTATCTGGGGCAAGGACTTCGAGTAATATGTAATACCATTGCTAATATAGAACAATGGGAGGGTAAATTTGAGTCTAGGAAGAACCCTAAAATAGTAAAAGATACAGAGAGAAACCATAGGGAAATATGGATCGCTGAGAGTACCTACTTACCCGACTGTTGCGATAAGGAATGTGGAAGTGAAACCACTTTATTATCCTGAAATAGTAGAGGATTCAACTCATACTACTTTTGATGGATAGTGATATATTTGCCCTCCAAGAAACCTGGGTATGTGGTGAAATGTTACTAGAGGGCTATAACATTTGGAATAATGTTGCCATTAGAGGGGAGAAAGGTCGGCCCGTCGGAGGTCTATGTATAGGGGTGAAGCACCATATCCCCTGTAGTGTATATGATCGGTTTGGCAAATCTCCCTCTGTTATGTCTGTAATCATTGATAATGTGAGCCCATTTGGGGAGATGCTTCTCATTAACATCTACTCATGCCCAGGGGGAAGAAATATGACTGATATGGGTGACATCATAAATAACACCATTGACGGATGGTTACTGGAATCCCCGAATTCAGAAATGTGTATAGTAGGTGACTTTAATGCATATTGTGATGTCGCCAAGATGTTAATTAATCGATGGAAGTATTTATGGGATGAGTCTCTTGACACCATGCTGAATGAGATGGGTCTAAGTGGGCTAGATAGGAAGCACTGGGTTAAACAAGGATTCGTGGGGCTTATTAGCAAGTTGCTCTAGCAGACTCCTTACAATCCCTGTTAATTAACCAAAGACAACATTGTGTACTTCACTATATTCCTCATAAAGTCGCAGGTCACTGGATTTGGACGAAAATCAAGCCCCAACCGTCAAAAATAAAACTCCGGAAAAAAGGATGACTCCAGGACTCTGCGCCAGTAGGAAAATCAACTGTTTTTTAATGTACAAAAATTAGACAGCCGTCTTCTTAATGACACGTGTTTCGGCTCGCCTGAGCCTTTATCAAATCCGGGCCAATGTTGAAACGATAATGTCCATAAGACTGTTGTCTAGTTGTAAAGTCACTGGGATAGATCCCCACAAATCAATGTTCTTGCTGCTCAATTACATCGCATACAGGATGCAGCCGATGCAATGTAACGATAAGACAGAGTTACTCCTTATTGGATCTCAGATGAGACTGAACAAATTAGACAACCAGTTCAAATACTTCAATATTGATGGCATTGATAATAAAGTTTCTAAGGAAGTGAAAACTCTCGACATATATCTCGACTCCACCCTCACCCTTACTAGGCAAGTTAACTCGGCACCAAAATATCTCACAAACAAATTCACTAGAAATCAATCTGTCCGACCTACCCGGTCCACACATACACATTGTCTAAAGGTTCCCATATTTAAGTTACAAAAGGCAGGGGGCAATAGTTTTCCAGTATTAGCGACCAAACTAAGGAATTCCATGCCTTTAGCTCGTAGAGCAGAACCGTCTTTCTGGAGCTTTAAGGAAAATGTGAAAACTTGGCTCTTTGCACAGGAGCGATAATGATGCTTCTAACTCACAATTGTATCTATATGTCATGATTGATTTTACCTGTAACACCTTTCATGTACTGAATAGTTTTTTCTGCTATGTAATAATTTTGTAATCCTCAAGCAATGCGCCCAGATACCTTTGGGGGTAGGTGCGCTATATAAATGAACACATAATTATACATAGCATGTGAATCTAAGCATATTCAAGCATCAGAAAATACGATTACGGTGAGTAATGTATCCCATATATAACGTTTGGGGCGGCCATTGGAAGAAAATGGACAACAGCTTGTGTTAAAGAATATACCCAGCTACCTCAAAAACAAGCCTAGGATCGCAAATTGAATAATTGATGAAGAAGCTGTTTTCATGTGCAGAATAAGGGAATATGCTGGCCTGAAGCCAAGGACGCTATTTTGAGAGATTGGCGCAAAGCACAGAAGGGGGCGAATGAATAAGACATATTTCTGCTAAGATTAGGTATTGAGCAACCACAAATGCAAAAGCTTTTTTGAGATGGAGTGAGCAAGTATCTAAAGGCCAGAGAGGGAAATGACACCATGGTTAATGAAATCAAATTGCAGAAATTGAGACACAGAAATTGACTAAATCGTGGTCTCCTGACAAGTGATGAAGAACTCACAACAAAGGCTATTCATTAGAGCTTAGAGTTAAGATAGTGGTGCGCTCACACTCCCTTAAATGTTCCAGAACAGTCAGCAGACTACGAGGTCAACTACAAACAATAGATCTTGACTAAGGATCAGGTCAATGACATACAATGGACTAATTGGGAAAACAAAGGACTAATTGGGAAAACAAAGAACAAGTTGACGCAGCTTGATCACCTAGGTTTCACTTTGTTCATGTGCTGCTAAAACAAGCTGAAAGTCCAGGGTTGAATAGGGTTTCCAACTAACCAAAAGGCCGGCCATGCACTTTCATATACAATGTTGCAGTTATTAGCAATCTTCCATATTCTCTGCTAAAATCAGTATGTGACGTACATGGAAGTAGCTCAGGGCATGTACTACAGACAAGGGGAAGCCAATAAGATATGAACACTTATATTATCCTTTAAGTAGATATGTTACCCTAATCCAAGCCCTCCCGGCGTTAGGTTTTTGTGAAATGCCACCTAAGATAACATCTCGAATGACATCCATAAAAGTATGTAAACTCTATGCAAGCAAACTTTGTTGTGAACATTTCAGTATCTACTTTGACAGCTGTATTTCCCCCTGCTTTCTTTCATTGAGATTAAAGCAGTATTTTAGCATCTTTCTTTGGTCTGTCCGATTATTTGGTCTGTGATAGTTATTGGTAATCCCATCTAGCACAAAGAAGACTCGTCAAGGTGCTAGAGCAAATTTGGTAGCAGTGCGGATGGTTCAGGTCTAACGACCTAGATAGAGGCCCAGATCCAGACCCTGGACAATCGCCGTCTCCTACCATTGGACAGACAATCGTAGAGTTTATTGTGTAGAGCTGAGCGTAAAAAAGAAAATCACCTGATCAAGATTCGGTTTTGCAGGTCTCCCTTTGATGAAATTCCTGTCAGGTCCCCGCAGACGGCCCACGGACGGAAGTCAAACTGCTCGATTGTGGGAGAGTGATGCCGAGGGACTCGAGCTGAATAACTGAAGGGGGAGGGATTGTGTTGTGATGTGTTGACTATAAAAATATATATATATTTTATTTTTTCTGAGGCTTGTTGAATCTGCTTAGATCACATGCTGTGCATAGGCCGACATCTAGTGGAAGCTGCAGAGTATTACAGTTTGAGTAACTGGATTTTTTAGGGGTTATAAAAAAAGAGATGGATACCTCGATTTCACAGGCTCATGAGGGACAGAAAGATTGCATGCCATAACTCCATATAGGAGTGTTAAGCGATTCCTTAGGCGTAAAGCCAATAAGATGTATTAAACTCTGAGACGGAGCCAATAATAGATGAGATACATTTACTAAGAAGAGTAAAGGAAGACGTATGTAGGGGAAGAAACCTAAGTGCACATTTGCATGGGGATTAATATGTTTTTAGAAGGATTTCTAAATTTTTAAACAAAATTAACTTACTTTATTGAACATTTTGTTAATGAACAATACACATATAGTGTAACTTCACAATGACAATTGTTGTGATGATGATGTGCTTTCTTTCAAACATTACTAACCTTTACCCCGCTCCCCCCACCCCCTGGAGACGAGACACGTCAAGGGTAACATTTGTAGAGCGAGGGATTTGTGCACGCCAGTGAGGAGCTGGGCATGGGGTGCCAACACAAGTTAATTATAGATGTTAAGGAAGGGAGCCCATTCCATTTCTCTGCTTGGGGAGAGTTTGTGGAGGGCCCCTGTAATGTTCCCCATCTCATACATTTCTCTGGCTTTCTGGGCCCAGATTCTTTCTGTTGGAAGGGCCTGTGATTTCCAGTTTATTGTGAGGCATAGCCTGGCTGCTAAAAACAGAAAGTGTGGGAGCCGCGTCCATCGGCCCTCCCGTTCTTCGAGACCAAATGGTACTAATTTTGGGTTGCAGTCGCATGCCACCCTGTCAATCTTTTTGATCCAGGCTAGTAACTCCTTCCAAAATGCCTGAGCTTTCGGGCAGGACCACCACATGTGCCAATAGTCTGCTTGGTCGCCACATCCCCTCCAGCATCGAGGGCTCGCTTGCCTAAATATTTTGGAGAGGCGCTTTGAGTTGTAGTGCCATCTGTGTAGACGTTTTCCCACCGGCAGGTAGACCTTAATCAGGTCTTTCTTTTAGGACACATTTATGAAAATTTCTCTCCATGTTGCACTACTTTGTTCATGTTTGTTTTGTTCTTGTTCTTAACCATCACAAAAGATGTTTTGCACTGCTTTCTTTTTCTATTCCTATGTATAGAAATGCAGTGTTTTGACTCTGTTGCATAAGATGTTTAGAAGAAACTTCTACTAAACAGTAGGTATTGGCTTCACACAATACCATAATGTTTTATAATCACCATCCAAAAAAGGAATAAAGCCAATGGCACATCCAACTGAATAAGGCTACTCCTATCAACATGTGTTGTAGCTCACTTTATTTCTGTCTATAATCATTGTAAAATGCACAGCCCATTCAAAGAGAACAGATTTAATCATTTACGGAAACGAAGCCGCAGATTTAGATGCCAAAAAAGCAGCCTATAACTGAACTGTATCTGACAGTGAGATATACAAAATATGAGACAGCCAACACGGTGATGCATACTGATTAAGGAAGGATCCAATATGACGTCCATTGTACAGTTAATCCAAATGCAAGGATGAGCATCGCCAGAAGAGAAAGAGTTAAAAAAAAACAGAGATGTTTTCTGTCCCCTACTGAGGCAATTTGGAGACAGGGTAGCATTAGAAAGCCAGTAATGCCTCTAGCATTATTGAGGGTAGCATTGGAGCAGCTTCACTACCCAGCACATGTGAATCGAGAGTCTAGCTGCTACTATTGCATAAGAATGGTTTATACTGAACATATATGAACTCCTGATGCTCCTCTGACTTCCTCCTTCATCCTGATTGGTCGCATGTGAGGTTCTTTACACCAATGAGGGACTGGCAGGCTTTTGCCGGCCCTCCACCTAAGGCCCACAACGAAAGCCCTGTCTACCCCTGTCCACCATGGTATGCCATCCCCATGCCCCTTGTGAGTGTGCCTGAATCCCCCAGCCCCATGCCCCTGTGAGTGTTCCTGAGTCCCCCACCCACCCCCATGCCCCCATGAGTGTGCCTGAGCACCCTTCCCCCTGTGAATATGCCCCAACCTATGCCCCCCTTGAGTGTCTCTGTTCACACTCCCCCCACCCTGCCCCTTGTGATTTTCTTGGTTCCTACTACTTCCCCTATGACTATGACCTTCCTCCTCTTAAAGTCTGGCATTACCCCAATTGCCGTCAGGCATAGTAATCGTAGCTGCCTGTCTTTCGCAGCCACCTGCCCTCTTCCCCCTTTTCCCCTTGCTACTTTTACCCTCCCCCTTTCTTTGTTTGTTCACTAGCACTTAGTCCTATCATTTGTCCCTAGACCTCTGATAGCAGCTTGTCTGTCCCCCACCCCTTCCCTCCTTGTCTTCTCCTCCCACTCCCCTCCTGGACTATTCTATATTGTCATCTGACCTATTATAATAGTCGCTTGTTTGTTCCTCTCCTCCTCCCTCTCTCCTCCCCCCTCCTCTTGTTACTCGTGCACTACATCAATTGTTGTCAGGCATAGTAATGTTACTGCTGTTTCGTCTCACTCCTTCTGCCACCTTTTCTCCCTAATTGTTCCTTGCACTTGCATGTCGCCAGGCTGATTATGATAGTTTTTTTCACATTCTAATTTCTTTCAAGGACTTGTAAGAATGTAGTTGTTTTCTCCCATGTTTCCACCCTCCTTGAAGTGCTTTGAAACACATTGTGTATAGGCTCTATACAAATAAACAATCAATTCAATTAAAATGTGGCACAGTTCATTATAAACTGTATTGTGTGCTAGAAATGTACCGCATATCACACTCTGCGAACAGTGAGAGGAGTAATTCCCAGACCAAGTGGACCATTTCAGCATCTGCACATAGATCATGTAGATATGTTGCTGCACTTCGTGAATGAGCTATTTGAAAATATAGTGCTGCTGTTAGGCATTATGCATATGTTTGCTTCTGCTTATCATCTGCAAGCAAACAGGATTTGTGAGAAACTCAATGGCCTTTTATAAGAGAGGATAGCAAAAATAAAAACCACTTTAAAAAAGGGATGGCTTAATTGCCTACCCCTTGCACTATATGCGCTGCGGAACCAGCCTGTCTCAGATCATCTTCAGGTGCCCCAGGAGTTGGTGACTAGACGCTGCATGAGAACTCCTCTCACTTCCCCAACAAGGACAAATACAGATGGCCACAGTGTAGCAAGGGCTTTAGGTGATGAAATGCATGTTTATCTAAAAACAATGACTGAAAGTGGTTCTTTTATGCCCCAACAGCTCCAGAATCAACAGGAGGGGTTAAGAAAAAAACAGAAAGACAATTGGCCCATTGATTTGGAAGAGACGCTCAAACCGCTCAGCCTGTACCCAGGGGGACCAGGTGCTGGTGTGTACATTTGTGCCTACCTGGAGCACCCCTCGTTTTGACGGCCTCCATGAAGTGGAGGAAGTGAACCCTACTGATGTAAAATTACAAAACAGGCGAGTGTAGATACATCTCCATGATGTCAAACCTTACAAAGGACAAACCTTAATCTCTCCTGCAGCTACCCATACCGAAGCAAGTGAAGAACCTCATCGAATACAAAAAAGATCCCAGACCAAAAGACAAGACAAAGGAAGAGGAAACAACATTTTTAGATTAGGGTTTCTTAAGATCTAATGGACTTAGTGATCCTGGAACACTTTCCTTAGACTAGGTACAATAGACAATGGTACAGAAGCAGAAGAAGTCAGAAGAAAGAAAAATACTTCATTTTTGCTACCCGTCGTACACACATCCTTGCTTACAGTATCTTCGTACATATTACAGTTTTACTCACCATTAATACAAAGACATACCGATGTAGTCACGTTTCTTGGAAACCCTAAACATAATACGATAGGTCTGAGAATTATATTAGCAATTATTTTACAGTTCATGCTATAAAGTTATAAATAAGCAATACATTGAAGGAATGGAATGGAGGTAAGACCTATAGCTCCATGTAAAAGATGTACCAAACATAGAATAATTATTGGAGCTTTCTGTGGTATTCTGATTTTGACTGTTCTCCTTATAACGTTGGCATTTACACACATTATAATCAGTGAGGAGCCAGAAAATAAAACATCCCCCATTATTCCCATTACTCCTATTGTCCCTAATTCAGAACCCGAAAACCCCATTGTTTTCTGGTGTTAAAATACCTCTTTCCTGAATAAAGAAAGATGCTGAGGAACATAAATAAAGTATAAACACATACTTAGATAAATTGTCTCATTTAACAAATAACATGGTACCAGCGCATGAAAGAAGTGGGAGAGAGAACATTGGAAGAGAATTCTGTGTGTTCATTAATACTGTATGCCATGGATGCAGCAAGAACGTTTATTGCAATAGAAATGTCCCCACACGATGCAAAATAGCTCAGTCATCTATCAGCATGCACCACGAGAGGATAATTTGAAGGGAAGTGGGCAACTTTAAGATGGCGATGAAGACAGACTTTTCCATACGAAGATACATATGTGAAAATAAAAAGAATGGAGAGTGGATTGGGGTAGACAAACAAACATATGTATCTATACCAATTTGGAGAGAAGATACAAACTGTTGATATGAAGAGAAAGAATTGCTCGGATATGACTGAAAAATCAGGAGAGCCAGGATGCTTTGAGAGAACACAGCTGTTGGTGTATGGGCATGTAGCAACCGGAAATGGATGGGAAGGTGAAGTAATAACATGCCCTGCACATCTATTGAAGAAAGACACAGTCCACAGAGTGCAAAAGGTTAATGATGAATGCCTGAAACCATGGGCCAAGTATGCAAAACTCCTACTCTGGGTTGCCAACGAAGGAAGACCCGTGCATATATTACAATTCATCATCATCAGGTTTATTTCGGATTTGCATAAAGAACAATCCACAAAAACAGTACAGGATACAAAGATATATGCCAATTGTAACACAGTAAAACATACAATCATAAAAACCTCACCAAAGATGACAGCTAATAAAGTTACAAATACAGTTAATTGAATAGTATATATTAACTCATTTCAGGGCAGTATACTTAAGTCGTTTCCTGAGATAAAGTGCTGTGTTCAGATATGAAAGTAAAGACCAACCCATACACCCACAGCAAATATGCTAGAGCAGGCCGACATTGTGCAAATCCCAATTCCTTCAGTAAAGGTGGTATGAGTCGTTTTCTGGCTTGTGCGTACGCAGGGCAAAAGAAAATTGTGTTTGCTAGGTCCTCATATGGAGCTTCACATACCGGGCAAGATTGATCTGTACCCGGCCCCCCTGCAACATGCTGTCACCACAGCTCTTAGGTGGATGCAGTTAAACCTTGCCTTGGATACGAGGACATTACCCGCACAGAGTTCCGCCCAGAGCAGATAATGCTGGACACCCAGGGACACAATTGTCATCAACCCACAATTGGCTTCATAATTTCTATGCTTTCTCTGTCCATACTCACAGACTCATAGAGGCATGCAGTCCATCGATTTATTTCTCCCAGAGAGAGCATACTGCTGGATAGGTACAAATGCGTGGCATTGATCAGCCTCAGCTGTTTCTTAATATGAGAGAGCCATGGGATCTTGTCTCCCGGGTCCTTATCTATCAGAAAGATGATCAGTTCATGGGTAAGTAACGCTTTGCCATTGGCCCATAACCTGAACCAGAGCAATACTGGCTCCAGCAAGATCAGGTCACCAATTGGTGTACAGCCCAATTCCATATGTACTCTGATATTCTGAGCCGATGCTGGCAGCCCCAACAAGTTCTTCAGGAATTGTTTCTCCAGAATCTGGACTGCACTAACATTTGAATGACCCCACAGTTCCATCCCAAATGTGGCAACCAAGGCCACTTTTCCCTTATACAACTGCAGCAAAGGGGCAAGTGGCTCTGCTTTAAACATGGACATGGCCCTAGAGACCCCACCCAAAGCCTGCTTGAAGTGCCAGGCCTGTTTAATTATATGGGCCATAGCGCTAACGTTGGCGGAGAATCTAACCCCAAGTCGTCAAAAAAGTCGACCCTGGCGATAACACTGTTTCTGCAGTGCCTGACCCTAAAGTTAATCCTCTGTCTCCCCTTCCAACAAGCCATTACCGCTGGATTTAGCACCAAGTCCAAACCCTCCATAAAGACGGCATATTCTGAAATTAGGGCCTGCAGAGCTCTTGGTGTGCGGGCCATCAGGACAGAATCATCGGCATACACTAGGACTGGTAGGGGCCGGCCACCCAATTTTAGGACGTCAGTAGAAGATTTTAAGAGGTGCTTGTGAAGACCATTTATATATAGGCAAAAAGTAGGGGCGCCAACACACATCCCTGGTGCAGCCCCAATTCAACTGGAAAATAACCTATACAATGCCCATTGGCACTGCTCCTCGCACATGCTTGCGTGGTGCCATGCAATCTGGCCGAAAGGTTCACCAGGGCTCCCAGGCAATTCATGGGCCTGAGCATGTCCCACAGCTTGGCATGGTTGACTTTGCCATACTCCGATCCATGAATGCCAAACAGATGGGCTCCTCCTTCAGGTAAAGTGAATCTGCCATTACCAAATAAAGGTTAAGTACCTGCTCGGCTGTGCCCAGCCTGGCCTAAATCCTAGCTGGACTGGACAGAGAACTCTGCTACTCACTACCCAGTCGGACCAAAATGGCTCAACCCAATATTTTAAACAGAGAATCCAAGAGTGATAAGGCTCTGTACAAAGCAGTTGAAGCCTGAGATCCCTTCTTATATATTGGCTGGATAACCCCTATGGACCATGAGGGTGGGATAGCCCCAACCGCACATATTGTGTTTAACCCTTATGTAAGTGCTGGTGCCCAGACAACCGGAGCCATGACTACTAAATCTGCTGGGACATTATCCGGGCCCAGAGCTTGATTACAATGCTGGCAACCAATAGCCTTTATATATTACAATTGAAGAACGCAACAACTTCCTTCAAGAATGATGGCAAGGTCTATATTTCAAGGAACAAAGTTTGCAGAGAAATAATTTAAGTACCAGGAATGAATGGAGGAACTACAGTTCTGATGGATTGATATTGGGCCTGCGGATCCAGAGCCTACATGCAGTTGCCTAAAAATTGGGAAGGAGTGTGTTCCATTGTAAATGTTCATGTCCCAGCATTGGTGATTCCCCAAAGTGACCTCCACATCGAGGAGTCCCCAAAAATGAATGAATATAACCGAAAGAAGAGATCATTTTATCTTTGCCGACTGAAAAGTGAATTATTTCTCTTCTAAATCAGTAAAGACATATGAAGACATTCCTGCTGAACACAAGCTATTCATCAAGACGGCCATGATAATGACATCTATATTCATGACAGGACTTCAAGCTGCAGTAAACACCAAGTGGTTGCAGATTACTAAGTGGGAATTGCTGCAGCCAATCAATGCAACAATAAAAGGATTCAGTGTAACAAAAGAAGAATTGAGAGCCATCAGGCTGATGATTCTCCAGAACAAGTATGGTTTGGATCTGATAACAGCAATGCAAGGAGGAGTTTGCGGCAAGATTGGGCCTTCTGGCTGTAGCTTTATACCATCTAAGGAGACGATTGGTTCTCATCCCTGTTTTCATGGATTCCATATTGAAAGAGATATATGGGACGATGGATATTTTGTTCACCAGCATGGGATTGTCACCACATGCCCTGGAGTGTGAATGAACACATAAAGAATGCAGGTCACCTGAGGTGGGTGATGAAAAGATGGGTCCCAAAGAAGAGAAAATATAATGAGATGGTGGAAGAAGATGAAGCAGGAATTGCGTAAGAAGAGGAAAAGAAGGGCACAGTTATTTTTGACCAGAGGGGGGGAATGTAGAGGAGCAGGTGGAGGCCGCTTCTCTAGTCCCCGCCCCTTCACACCGTCCTATTGGAGTAGCAGACGAAGGGCTACCATGGGGAATTCATGCACGATTTTGTGACATGTCCATACTGAGTCGAACGTACGAAAGACGATAGGCACTCAGACATTCAGAAGATGTCCTCATATTGAATCAATGGAGGGAAAGGCATGCCGTGCCCTTTCATGTACAATGTTGCTGTTATTATCCCGCTGCCATATTCTCTGCTATAATCAGTATGTGACGTGCTTAGAAGTAGCTCAGGGTGTGTCCTGCAGATAAGGGGCAGCCAATGAGATATTAACAATTCTATAATTATATTATCCCATTCAAAGGGGGTAGCATGAATGAGAAACCGAATAAGATGATGAATGCCGTGAAGCCCTAACACAGGGAGGGAGTAAACCCGGGCTTACCAATGCCGCCTTCCTGCTAGATTGGGAATGCTTTCTGGGCTAGACTGCAAGGGACGCAGAAGCGCCTGCCCGCCCCGCATACAAACAGGGGCCACGTAGGCGGCCGGTGCCCACCTTGGGAAAGGTTATGCATATGAACGGATGCCATATAGGAAAGGGACCGTGAGTGTCGTACAACCCTGATCTGGACGTAGACACAGAGACTCCCACACACCCCACCTGATTAGAAATACGGAAATTTAGCGACTCACTTCAAGACAGCAATGCCAATTAACCAACCCACTAACAACTTCACCTTCTGCATACACCTCTCAAATTCTAACCAAACACAACCACAAACCTACAATATAACAATCCACACAAACTTCACTACACTGCAACAACAAAGCACCCATAGACCAGCACAACAGCACACAATGTCTTCCGACGGTCTAACACCCCAAGCCCAGCCAACGGAATTCTGGGCTGAGGCCGCCAACAGCACATCACTGCTCTCTTGCACTTCTCCAGCTCATTCCCACTAACTCCTCCCACCCCTCCCTTTTTTCAGAGCCGCCAGAGCACCAGGGGACCACTCCGGTGGTGGTAGTGCGCGGTACAAATATCCTTTAACATTAACATATAAGTAGATATGCTCTTATCCAATCCCTCCTGGCGTTAGGTTTTTGTGAAATACCTCGTAACATGACTTCGAGGGGATTGGGTCCTCCGACGTATTCCATATCTATGACATGTAATCACCACAGCTGTGCTGCTTCGGAAACTTTTTTCGGCGTCTGCGTCCTGCGTCGATGACGTCGATGCGCCGTCATCGAGGACCTCCTCCGACGTCATCCGATGTGATAAGTAGGACGCACAACGCCCATAGCCTCAGTTCCGTTTTTTCCGCGAACGTGTTGCTTCGTGATTCTCGGTTCACGCCTCGACTCTTTAGAGTTCTGTTCTTCTCGGTTCTTCGAACTTGTTCGTTTTGTGACATTCCTTCGTGTGAAGATGTCTTCTACTTCGTCTTCGACCCCGCGTCCGGGTTTCAAGAAGTGCAGGGAGTGTGGGTCCAAGATGTCAGTGACGGACTCGCACGACGCCTGCCTCTGGTGCCTCGGGGAGGCCCACGACACGGATGACTGTATCGACTGCCAGTCGCTCACGTCCAAAGCCTTACGCGAACGTAAGAAGAAGTTGTCGGTAGGTCGGGTGTCCAAGCCCAGGAAGTCGAAGTCTGCGGGGCTTTCGACGGATGATTCGAGGGGTGACTCTCCGCGTCATCGTCGGAAGTCTCGTGGGTCTCCTTCTAGGAGTCGGTCTCGCCACTCCTCAGCCTCTTCGAGGCATTCTCGGAAGCGCCGACACCGGTCGTCTTCCAGGTCCTCTTCGGAGGACTCTGCCCGGCACGTCGCTTACCCCACCAGCCGTGCGACACCGGAGGAATGGGCTTCCTTCGGGAAGAAAATGCTGGCGATTCTTGAGTCGCAGGGTACTAAGCCGTCCACGCCCCCGAGTGGGGTCGGTCGTGAGAGGTCGAGAGACACCGCTCGCAAGAGTGGTCGGAACGAGTTACGGGAGAGGTCCCGTTCGGACAAGGAGACTCGTTCTCGACGTACCCGTTCCAGGTCCCGGTCCTCGACGCGTTCGAGACCGTGTGCACCTGTGAGGTCTTCGAGGGAGACATCGACGTCTGAGGCGCTGCATCTGACGTCGACGCCGATTTCCTCGACGTCGACGCCGATTTCCTCGACGTCGACGCCGGTCCTCTCGGCTCTGATGCCGGTTCTCTCGACGCCGGCGCCGATTCGCTCAACGCCTTTCGTGTCGGAGGTACCCCGTGGCACGGGAGAACCCCCTAAGAAGGCTCTGGTTCAGAGCAAGCACTCTTGGGTGCCTTCTTTTCGCCACCTGGACTATATTTCAGAGGCGGATGAGGATTCTGATGGCCTGGTTCCTAGTCGGGTTCCAGATGAAATTGTCTCGGGCCATAGTCAGTTTGACGATTTGAGACAGTCACTGCATGATGCCAGTGGACTGGACACCTCTCCGGAGGTGGAGTTTTGTAGGCCTGAGCCTGGCTCTCATGCCGATTCCTCGTACCGGCGTCTTATGGCTAGGGTTTCTGAGTACTTGGGATGGTCTGCTCCTCCAGGATGATCTGACGGACATCCTTGATGTTGGTCCCCCAACTGATCCGGTACTGCCGTTCCATATGGCTTTACAGAGAAGGGTGGCGGCGGCTTGGACTGCTCCGGAGAGTCTCCCGGCGGTGGGCAGATCCTTGTCGCGAAAATACCATCCAGCCAGTAGTGACCCCTGCTACTTGACCAGGCACCCCACTCCGGAGAGTTTGGTGGTGCAGGCGGCCACGGCCCCGGCAAAGCAGGCGTCGTACCCTACCATCCCTCCTGATAGGGACGACAAACGTTTTGATGGCTGGGCGAAGAAAGTGTTTTCTTCTGGTGGTATGGCGCTTCAGGCGGCCAACTCCATTTGTGCCTTGTCTCGTTTCACACACACTCTGTGTAACTGTGTTGCATTAGCGGCTGAACATATTCCCGAAGGGGACGAACGGGATGGTTTCCTTACTATGGTCCAGGATGGTAAGGATGCCATGTGTGAGTCCGTTCAGTCGGGTTTGGACTTAGCTGAATGCGTCAGTAGGTCCATGGCGGCGAGCACCGTAATACGCAGGTTTGCCTGGTTGCGGAAGTCGGGGTTTGCTCCTGATGTGCAGTCCCGGCTCCTCAACATGCCCTTTGACAGTGAACACCTTTTTGGCAGCAAAGCTGACGAGAGCCTTGAGAGGTTGCAGACCTCAAAAGCTGCAGCGAAGTCTTTGGGCGCTGCAGTTCGCCAACCTCCGCCTTTTTGTCCTAGGGGACAGCAGTGGAGGGGTGGTTCCTTTCGCTATTACTCCTTCAGTAAAGCGAGAGGAGCTGGCAGTCAAAGAGGCCAACGCAGGGGTACCAGAGGTGGACGACAGGGTACCCGTGGTGCCAAGGCCGCTCGGGCAGTTGCCTCTTTGCCCTCAGGTAACGCCGCAGCCGCTCCCATTCAGTCATGAGGCCATGTCCCATGGTTCGCCGGTTGGGGGAAGGCTGGCGCAGCATCTTGTAGAGTGGCAAGACATTACTTCAGATGTGTGGGTTCTGGAGATCATAACCCACGGCTACTGTCTTCCCTTTCGGCACAGGCCTCGCGACAATCCACCGGGGAAGCTCTCTTTGCAGAGTCCGGATCCGCTCCTTGCACAGGAAATTCAAGCCCTGCTGGAGAAAGGCGCCATAGAACTGGTGCCTGTAGCGGAGAGGAACAAGGGATGGTATTCCCTTTATTTTTTGATTTCGAAGAAAGACGGGGGATTGAGACCCATCATGGACTTGCGCGGTTTGAACAAACTCCTCAGGAAGGACAAGTTCAAGATGGTTACTCTCTCTCAAGTCCTCCAGGCCCTTCAGCTTCAGGACTGGTTGGTGTCACTCGACCTCAAGGATGCTTACTTCCATGTGCCGATCCATCCCAAGCACAAGAAGTACCTGAGGTTCGCGGTTGGCGACTCGCACTTTCAGTTTCGGGTCCTGCCGTTCGGATTGACCTCCGCCCCGAGGGTTTTCACCAAGCTCATGGTGGTGGTGGCAGCGCATCTCAGGCAAGGGGGGGGTTCACGTCTACCCCTACCTGAACGATTGGTTGATCAGGGGGAGATCCTGGATCATCTGTCCGTCGCCTGTCACTCCCTTCCCAGGCTGGGCTTCTCCCTCAATTTAAAGAAGTCCCATTTGACGCCAACACTGCAGCTCCAGTACATCGGAGCAGTGCTCGACACTTCCCTGGGGCAGTGTTTTCCTCCCCAGGTGAGGGCTCTTCACATTCAGCAGATGGTGCACAAGTTTCAGCATGCCCAGACGCTCCCAGCGTTCGAGTTCTTGAGGTTGCTCAGCCTCATGGCATCCTGCATTCTTCTGGTGCCAGAGGCTCGCCTGCGGATGAGATCTTTGCAGTGGGCGCTCAAGACCCAATGGTCGCAGTCCTCCGGCAGGATGTCGGACCTGGTTCAGGTGCCGCCCTCGGTCGCCCGGGACCTTCTGTGGTGGGCCGTCGAAGGCAACTTGATGAAGGGGGCTCCATTTTGGCTTCCCTGGCCGGAGGTGACAATCGTGACGGATGCATCCCTCACGGGTTGGGGAGCTCATGCCAACGGGCTGACAGTCAGCGGTCGTTGGTCTCCGTCGGAGTCCAGACTCCATATCAATCTGTTGGAGCTGAGGGCCGTCAGGCTTGCCCTGAAGGCTTTTCTGCCGACTGTGCGAGGAAAGAGTGTCCTGATCCTGACGGACAACACAGTGGCCATGCACTACCTCAACAAAAAGGGGGGGGCAGGGTCACTTCCTCTGTGCAGGGAGACGATGCAGCTCGAGTTCTGGGCCATCCAGCAGGAAGTTTCGATCTCGGCAGTTCATCTGGCTGGAGACGAAAACGTGACGGCGGACGCTCTGAGCAGGCAGAGCATGATCTCTCACGAGTGGGAGTTGGCTCAGGAGATTCTCCTGGAGATCTTCGCCCTTTGGGGGACCCCTCAAGTGGATCTCTTCGCCTCCAGTGTCAACCGGAAGTGCGAAAGGTTTTGCTCGCGGGAATTTCCTCCAAAAGGAGCCTTAGGAGACGCGTTCGTGGTGGAGTGGTCATTCCCGCTGCTGTACGCGTTTCCTCCAGTCCCCGTCATCCCGCAAGTGCTGCGGAGGTTACGGAAGTTCGGTTCCCGGATGATCCTCATTGCTCCGGCGTGGGCTCGGAGGACGTGGTACCCGGACCTTCTCGACTTGTCCATCTGCCCTCCGCGTCGTCTTCCCTACCGAGACGATCTGCTCTCACGGGAGGGTGGTCAGGTTCTCCATCCAGAGGTCAGATCCCTCAACCTTCACGCTTGGCTTCTGAAAGGTTGAGGTATAAGGATTGGGACCTCCCTGAAGACGTGATGGAGGTGTTGCTTTCGGCCCGAAGGCCAGCGACAAAGTCTCTGTACCGTTGCCGTTGGCGTAAGTTCTGCGAATGGTGCCGAGTTCAGAATGTGGATCCTTTTGCATGTGACATCCCCATGGTTCTGTCCTTTTTACTTTCTTTGGCCCACAGGGGCTTGCAAGTGGGTACCATTAAAGGTTACCTGGCGGCGCTGTCCATCTTTAAGAGCTCGTCTGAAGAGTGTTCTTACTTTAAAATCCCTTTAATTTCACAGTTTCTGAAAGGGCTCACTAATGTGTTCCCTCCGTCACCTTTCCTGGTGCCCGGTTGGGATTTAAACCTTGTTCTTAAGTTTCTTGTGGGTGCTCCGTTTGAGCCTTTACATTCTTGCCCTTTGAGGCTGTTAACTCTGAAAACTGTGTTTTTAGTTGCGGTTACTCCGCTCGCAGAGTGAGTGAGTTACAGGCACTTTCAGTTAAGCCACCCTTCACTGTATTTCACAAGGACAGGGTTGTCCTTAGAGTTCGTCCTTTTCTTCCGAAGGTAGTGACGGAATTTCATTTGGCCCAGAAGGTTGTTCTTCCGGCATTCTATCCTCCTCCGCATCCTGGTAAGGAAGAGGAGAGGCTCCATAGGCTTGATCCTAGGAGAGCTTTAAGCTTTTATGTTTCACGCATGTCCCGGGTCAGAGTGGACGATCAACTCTTTAATGGTTACGCTGGTAAGCGTTTAGGGCAAGCTGTGACGAAACAGACTTTGTCTCGCTGGATTATTTTGGCCATCTTGGAGTGCTACCGCTTGGCGGGTAAGGACCCACCGGCCGGCTTGCGGGCCAATTCTAGCAGGGGTATGGCTGCATCTACTGCCCTGCAGAGGGGTGTTCCTATTCGCAACATCTGTGATGCAGCCACCTGGGCTTCAGTACATACATTTGTACGTCACTATTCCCTCGATTCCATCCGAGCACAGGATCTGGCCTTTGGCAAGGCGGTCCTTTGCTCTGCTATTTGATTGGCTATTCTAAATTTTGATTCTAAATTCTTTCCCTCCTCCTTGCTCTGGTACTGCTTTGGGAGTCTGTCATAGATATGGAATACGTCGGAGGACCCAATCCCCTCGAAGAACAAGTTACTTTCTTACCTGGTAAAGTTCTTTCGATGGGATGGTCCGACGACGTATTCCATATCGCTCCCGCCCTGCCTTCCCCGCTGCAGAATTTCTTTGCGATTGCGACTTACGTTCCGCAAGGCTTTGTGTCTGACTGGCAGTTGGCTAGTGTCACACGTTCTGGGGGAAAAAACTACAACTGAGGCTACGGGCGTCGTGCGTCCTACTTATCACATCGGATGACATCGGACGTCGGAGGAGGTCCTCGACGACGGCTCATCGACGCAGGACGCAGACGCCGAAAAAAGTTTCCGAAGCAGCACAGCTGTGGTGATTACATGTCATAGATATGGAATACGTCGTCGGACCATCCCATCGAAAGAACGTTACCAGGTAAGAAAGTAACTTGTTCATCTCGAATGACGTACATGACAGTATATAAACTCTGTACAGTATTTCTCCCTGCTTTCTTTCATTGAGATTAAAGCAGTATTTTACCGTCTTCCTTTGGTCTGTCCGATTATTTGGTCTGTGATAATTATTGTTAATCCCATCTAGCACTGAGAAGACGCTTCAAGGTGCTAGAGCATAAAGCCCTCCTGCAGCAAGTGCAATGCCACATCTCACTGCCTACCACCCCAGCCAAGGTCAATGTTATGAAGGCACAGTTCTATGCCGTTGCCCAAATGCCTAATGCTGAGTAGAGCCCTAGACTGTACCCATGTTGCGTTGGTGGCCCCCCAGGCCCACGAAGCAGTGTACCGTAACCGGAAGCACTACCACTACCTGAATCTGCAGGTGACCTGTGACTCCCAACCTGTACATCACCCATTGCTGTCCCCGCTTCCCTGGTTGCACCCACGATTCCATGGTCCTATGGAACAGCACAATGCCAGGATACATGGAGAGGCACAGAGGACAAAGGACATGGATAGTGAGTGAGTAAAATTGCCTTTACGCATACACAGCGAAGCACCTGACCAAATGGGGGGAGGGAGAGATGCCAATGACTACACAAAGCATGGCATGACAAGCAAATGCATAAGTTGTACCTGACCACCTGCCGCACCAACGTCAGAGTACAGCCCAGGGAGCATGCACATGTCAGACATAACTGGATGGAGAAGCTGATGAACACATACAGTAGCAACTCCTAACACAAACATGACTAACACATGTGCATGTGAAGTGAAAATAATACATGATATGAGTGACACAGCATGCCCAGAAATTGAACAGACACATGCCACACAATGAAGCCCCATATGCACGCCCATGATGTCTATTGCCCTAATACTGTGTAAGGCCATCCGCACACATTGCTCCGTGAATGATGTCTGTGCCTCCCCGAAGCAGGTGATTCCAGATACCCACAGCTGCCCTGGCTAATGACCCCTGTGCGTGATCCACAAACACAACAGGATAATGCCTGCAACCTTGCTCACAGCAGGACCCTTGTGTGCATTGAGCCTACCTTCGGCCTCCTGAAGGCACGATTCAGCTGCCTCGACGGTACCGGTGGAACTCTGATCTACGCTACAGAGAAAGTGGGTAAAATTGTGCATGTGTATGCCATGCTGCACTACATCTGCCTGAAGAAAAATGTTCTGCTACGCCCTGACGTGGACATGCCTCCCCTTGAGGATGACAATGCAGTGCCTGTGGCAGAGGCAAATGCACACATTGCCAGAAATGACGTGAGGGGTGGGAGACTGGCTCACCAGGGATTGATAGTACATTTCTTCTGACACATTCAAATGGCACAAGCCATGCACCACCGTATGACACTCACTTCCATTAATAAACACGACAATGACACAATCAGTGATGTTCTCGCATTGATGAAGTTCAACAGTTTTAATGAAATTATGTGCACTAACTATCCCCCCTCCCACCACCAACTCTCCAGCTCACTATCCCCCATCACCAACTCCCCAGCACACTATCCCCCCTGCCACTCCCCAGCGCACTATCCCCATTCCCCCCTCACACCACCAACTCCCCAGCATGGCCACTTAGGGCAAAAAGTGTCTCAATATTGTTTCCGGGGCCTCTTTCTCCCCATTCCAGCCCCTGGTAATCTGGGACCCAATTGGCGCTGGTACTGGCACCTGGGTGTACTCTGCTGCGACTCCTAAGTGGGTGTCGTAGAAGTGGAGGCTATCGAGCCTGGCCCCTGGATGTGCTGGAGTGCGACCTCAGTGATCTGGTGGATGACCTCTGCAAGGGCTGAGACCCCTATGGTCATCTCCCTGACCATCTGCCCATACACAGTCAGGGCGGCAATACTGGCAGCTGCCTCTGCCCCATTCCTTGACAAGGCCTGCACAATCCTGCTAGTGGCTCCTTGCAGGCAGTCGTGGATAGCCTGGATCTGTTGCAAATGGGTATGCCCAATTGCCTCCATCTCCCTCTGTTGCCTCTCCATCTCCTCCAACCTCTGAAGTACGGTGTTGCTTGGGGGTGTGTGCTGTTTGGGAGGGAGGCTGTGCAGTGCCCCTCTGGGCTGTGGTCTGGGGAGCCATAGCATGGCGTGTCGATGTCCGGCTCAGGTTTTCTGGGCACACTGGCGGTGGTAAGGACTGTCAGGTGTTTGTGGCCCTTCTGCACACAATGACACTGAGATGATATTCCCCTGTGTCTCAATAGTTTCCCTGCCATCAGGTGTGCCCTCTGTGTCAGTCATTGCAGCTGCGGGAGTGCATGCAGTGGGCTTTGGGGTACTCATGGTGGCCTGGGGTGTTGGCGTAGGCTTGGCCTTGATGGGTCATGGCGTCTCATGGTGGTCCATCCTTCTAGATGTGGCCTGTGTGCACCTTTGTGGGCTGGTGGTAGTGGTGACTGAGCTTGAGGGCCTGGATGTGCCACTTCCAGATGGACCGGCCCCCTCGTCATTCTCCGATGCCTCTGGTAATGCTTAAGTACCTGTAGGGGACATATGATTTGTTGTACGGTATGGTTCTTTCATGTGTGTTGGCATGCAAGACACATTTGATATGTTAGAGTTGGACCCTACACATATGGGAAGATGGTCATGGTTGGTCAGGGGACATTGCATGTGGGCACAGCATTGGAGGAATGGGTGCACCAATATGTGTGTGACACATGGCCAGTTTGCCTTTGCCCTGTGTGCTGGGAGGGCAGGGTGTCCATGCAGGGGCAACTGATGTATAGCTTGCATGCTTGTGGTCCTTCAAGCCCCCACATCCCCTCCCTGGGTGGCACACACCTTGTCGGAGTGGGTGTGGTGGCTTCCTCTATGGCACTGCCATGGCTCTATGGGGAGTTGCTGTGCAGCCAGCAGTGTTGCACTGTGGTGTACAGTGATTGGCTAGCTGCGCCCATGTCAGTATAAGGGGACATTTACTTCCATGTGGCTCGTCTGCCATGCCAACATGGGGCAGGCCAACTGGGCCTGCAGCATGTTGGTGTGACTGCTGCATGCTGTTGTGGTTGCTCATGCACCACAATCCCACTGACACAGGGTGTACCAGCAGGGTTGTTTGTTTGTTTGTTTGTTTGTTTTTATTATTTTTAAAGCGCACCTAACCCTTGGGTAGCAGGGCGCAAAGCAGCAAGAGGAGTGTACAACTTAAGTTACAGAGCACGCAGTAAATGAATCCAACTAGGTTACAGTGTTGCAAGCATCAAACATTAGGACTGATGCATCTGAGTATAAATTATAGGTGAATATACATAGTTTACAAGTTGTAGATACATCTAAGTATAGAGGTGAGAGGATATACAATTTATACACAATTTACAGTAGGTGCAACAGTGGAAGAGATTGGGCATCATAGCATTAGATGTCATGTTCCTTGATCCAGCGGGTGGTATTAGATCTGAATTGTAGGTAGGGGAGGTCTTCCCTTAGAGATGGTGGTAAGGAGTTCCGAAATTGTGCTGCTTTGACAGGAAAGCTATTCCCTCCAGATATAGTACATTTGAATCTTGGGACAAGGAGGAGGTTTGAATTGTCTTTTCTAGAGGGGCGGCAAGAAGTCGGTCTGGTGAATCTCGTTATCAAATATTGAGGGGCCGCTTGGTGTAGGCATTTATGGGTCAGAGAGACTGATTTAAGGAAAATCTTATCTTTAGTAGAAAGCCAGTTGTACGATCTTCTAGTCTATGAGATATGTGCTTTTCTCGGGAGGCTTAGGGCTGCTCTTAAGGCATTGTTTTGTAGGGTTTGAATTTTATTTGTAATGTATTTGTTACTGCCTACGTAGAGCGCGTTGCAATAATCCAACTTGGATAGGATCAATGCTCTAGCTAGAGTGATGCAGTTGTTTGGTGAGAGGAACTGTTGGGCTGCCCTAATGAGTTTACATGTATAAGAAGTGGCGGAAGCCATGGCATTGACTTGTTTTTTGAAGGTGAGTGTGGAGTCTAAATAGAAACCTAAGGTTTTAACCTCCTTAGCTACAGTGATATTATTGTCAATGACAAAAATGAGCAGTTTTGACCTAATTTATTGAGGTTGGGTGCGGTGCCTAGGATGAGGAGTTCTGTTTTGTCATCATTCAGGCATAGACCATGAGAAGCCATCCATGCCTGGATGATGAGGTACACTCGATGTACAAAGGCCAAATCCTTCTCATAATCCCCCGTCAGCGGGATGAGGATCTGGGTATTATCAGCATAGTTTGTGTAATGATACCCAGGCCATCTAGATCATAGAAAAGGGGCTTTGTAAAAATGTTGTACAGGGTGGGGGAGACGCATGAACCTTGTGGCACACCACAGGTAATGGGCATAGGGTCAGCGGCTGCTGAAGGGGAAAAAAACTTGCATATTGCAGTTGTTGAGGAAGGACTGAATCCATTCAGTTGCATCCTGAGAGAAATGAGCTGCTGACTGTAAGTGTGTGCAGCGGATCTTGTGGTTGACCAGATCAAATGCCACTGAGAGATCGAGAAGTAACAGAAGTGCTGTCTTGCCCTCATCTCTCAGCTCATCTATCAGTGACTTAAGTTCTATAAGTGCAGTCTCAGTCCCGTGCTGAGGTCTGAAGCCTGACTGTCAGACTCTTAGGAGGTGGTTAAGTTCAAGGTATTGTTGAATTTGTTGGTATGCTATTTTATCAAGGATTTTGAGAAGAAACGGCACTGTAGTGATGGGTCGGTAATTAGTAGGGATGGCAGGATCTAGATTCGGTGTTTTAAGGAGTGGGAGGACACAGGATTGTTTCAGATTGTTAGGTATGGTGCCGGCTGTAAAGGATGCATTTATTAGTTTAGTGATAAATGGTGAGAGTTCTCGAGCTGCATCTTTTATCAGTTGTGCTGGGCAGAGGTCCCCATGGTAGTTCGAAGGTTTGAGTGCAAGAATAACTTTTTCAACCTCATTGGTAGAGACTTTACTGAAGTTGAAGAGGGGGGTAGGCACAGTAGGTGTTGTCCGGGTGGGTTGAGGAGGAGTAGAACTGGTGTTACTCAGTTTGGAGATGGAGAGAAGGGAATCTTTTTTGTTACTGATTTTAGTTTACAGAGAAGTAATTTTATTGGCAAGATCATTTTGAATATCTGTGCACCAGTTTTTGTCCTTGATGCATGAGTCAGGCGGCTGGACGGGAGTTTCTATTTCTTTCAGAATTGAGAAGAGCTCTTTAGTATTAGATATCGCTTGAGAGATTCGGAGGTCATAAGAGGTTTGTTTTGCAAGGATGATTCTTTTTTATACTGGGAAGCTAAATTACTTAGGTTTATCTTATTAATTTCCGACGGATCTGGTCTCCAGATTTTTTCATAGCGTTGTTTCTCCTGTCTGATAGCCTTAAGGTGAGGAGAGAACCAATTGTTCACATGTTTGCGAGGTTTGCTCTTTCTCACTTTGAGAGGTGCTATGACATCAAGGGAAGATAGCATTACTTTATTGTACAGATCTACCATAGTTGAGGGATCTGTATGGTCGGGAATAGCGTTAAGAGTAGGTAAAATCAGAGGAATAAGGTTTTCAGGAGTGATGTTTCTCTTATTTCTGGTTGGGACAGCTGGAGCTATGCTGTTGGGTAGCAGCGGTGGTGTGGGCTCTAGGGAGAATGTGATCAGGTGATGATCAGACCACGGCTATGGAATTATAGATGAAACTGTAAGTGGGCAATTGTGCACAGCTAACCAGTCCAGGGTTCTACCTTTAGTATGGGTAGGGGCTGTGATTTTCTGAGTGAAACCTAGTTCCTCTAGGGTGTTATTGATTATAGTGGCATTAGTGTCTAACGGGTCGGTAAGACCAAGGTTAAAATCTCCTAGTATGATGCTTTGGGAGGAGTTCTTGAGATTATGCAATATAATATTTGTTAGGTCATCTTCAAAAGATCCTAATGGACCAGGAGGTCTATATATTAGGTGAATGGATACAGACTGCGTATTAGATAGTTAACTTAGCCGTTAGGGATTCACAAGAACTTATGTTGTGTGGTGGTGAGAGATTCACTGATAAGTTGGTTTTAGCTATAATATCAAGACCACCACCTTGAGAGGTAGTACGGTCAAGTCTTAGGAGGGTGTAGTCGTCTGGCACGGCTAGCATAATTGCTGGACCGGCTGTTGGGTGAAGCCAAGATTCGGTAACCGCTAAGAGTTCTAAGTTTTCATTGTGTAGTAAATCAGCTATGTCAGTAGCATGGGCTACCATAGAGCGTGCATTTATAAGGGCTGCCTTCATCCCAGAATGAACTGGTTTCAGGATTGCTAGTTGTGTTTTAGGTTTACATTTCGGGAGAAGGATAGGTTCGCTGAAGAGTCTGCTGTTGAGTTGGAGTGGGTACCGATGATGGCTTGAATTACGCAGGCTGCTAGTGGCATTACTGTGCGCTAGTTTGGTTAGAGGGTCATAGAGCCTAGGTAATCTAGCACGTAATTTAAGGTTCCTCTGTGAACCAGTGCAGGGTATGGTAGTCATGGCAGCCTGTTTAAGGGCATTCTGCGCTGGCGCAGGTAGGGGTGGATTAAGGAACATTGTGTGGTCATGTAGGCTAGTAATGTATAGGAGAGTTCTTAGTAGGACAGTGTAAAGCATTGGGAAATACATTGTATCCAGAGAACTGGTAATAACATAGGTGTAACACAAAGGCAAGCGTAGAGACCAAGTGCTGTTCAATGGAGGCTAGGCAAGTATCACACAAGGTGTGAAGGCAGTCTAGGGCTAGTAGCGTCTATGGCAGTTCAAATTTAAGATATCTGACACATTTAGGGCACATTGACGCTTGGTGCACTGCAGCAATAGCTGATCAAATACCACATCAGGTAGGATATATGCAGAGTACACTGGCATGCAAGTGAGGCAAGATAATAGGGAATGCGTCAAAGGTGTATAGAGGAGACTACATACAATACTGGTAATCAAAATGGGCATATGGAATGCTGCTATGTCTAAACTTGAGTGCTAGATGGTGCAATGAAGGTGGACGTACATAGATAACATTTGCAGGATCATGGCTGGGAACTGTGGCATGGCCGCAGCTCGTGGAGTATATTTAGCATATTGGCGTCAGGGGCATGCAAATTGTCAGCAATAATATAGCGTGGCGAGCAGGCGAGGCATAGCGTTGTGTTTAATGAGTAAATTTAAGAAGTTATGACAGCGCACATATATATTGCAAATCCTTGAAGGGGCTATGGATAGAGTTACCTTGTTCAAGGTTGGTGGGACAGGATGCTGGCGTGGGCAGCTTTCAGCGGTCCACGCTGATGCGCCTAGCTGCGCTTGGTCAGCTCAGTCAGGGGGATGGCTTTCTCTCTAGGCCTTATCTCGTTGGCCGGCTCTCGCTTGCCGGTGATTGGAGGCACGATATGTTGCCAGTCAGCACCAATCCGGAAGCAGGATGCAGGGTGCAGGTCAGGCAGGCATTCAGGACAAGGTCAGGTGCGGGAGGACCAAAGCGTGGTGGCCATCTTTAAATTGCCTGAACAAACGATTTTCGGTCAGTGTACAAACACACCAATATGTGCTTGGAAGCTGCTGGTAAGTAAGGTGAGCCGCCTTTGCAGATTATAGCAATCAGGTGCTCTTCAATAAAGGCTATTTTAGAGCGAATGAAGGCGAAGATGTGCCGTAAGGATAACGAGGGCTCTGAGGCAGCTGAAATTATGCCTGGAGCTTACCTCTTCCTATCTGCATCTCGGGGGCAGCGCAGGCTGCTCCTGCAGCGGGCTCAGCGAAGGTGTGGCTACTGGTCATGAAGAGGAACAGACTGGGGCTCAGCTCAGTCAGGGGGATGGCCTTCTCTCTAGGCATTACCTGGTTGGCCGGCTCTCGCCTGCCGGTGATTGGAGGCACGATATGTTGCCGTGTACATGGCACTTGGATAGGCCATTTGCTATCTCCTCCCACTGCTGTAACGCTCAGGCGTGCCCCTGGTGCTCTGCCCCATGGCTGCTGTGGAGCGTGGCTGATGTGACACCCCATCACTCCAGCCTGTTTGGCCTTCCCAGCTTCTGGGTCTGCTGACATGTGTCCCTGTCCACTGGGGGGTCTTATGCTAGGCTGACCCTTGTGCATGGACTTGTGCTGGGGGGCAGAGGAAGGTTCACTCACGTCCTGGCTTCTGGCTCCCACCTCCGACTCCCTCAATATCCAGGACTGCGCTGCACTTCGCCTCCCAGGCTGTGAGGACCTGTGGTTCTACGATACTACCTCCAGTCTCCAGGGACTCCTGGCGGTGTTGGAACAGAGTCCACATACCATGACCCAGAGGTCATTCCACCGCTTCCTGCAGTCCTCCCCCTCACGGGTTATGCCAGTCACCTTCTGGCTGATGGCATGCCAGATGGCTGTCCTGCGCTGGCCTGAGTTTTTTCCCTGCCTACTGCCATACAGCTCCTCACAGTAGGCTGCACCCTCATCAGTGAAGACCACCAGTTCTCCCTCACTGAACTTTGGTTTCTTCAAGTGATTTTCAGGCACCTTTCTTCTGGTCCGCTCCTGTGACATTTTGGCTTGTTTACAGGTCCTGATGGCTGTAGGAAGTGGGAGGTTCTGGATGGATTGAGTTTTTAAAGATGGCCACTGCTCTGCTTCCCCTTCGGCGGTGATTTCTACCAGCGCTAGTGCCATTAATGCCAATTTTTCGGCGGTAATCCTTATTTCGGCACAGTTTCCGCTGGACGGTAATAGCGTTAATGCCAGAGTGGGGCGCACGTTCACACCAGGTTGTGATGTGGTACTGATACTGCCGCATGACCCGGCGGTAATGCTATTTCCACTCGACAGTAATTGTGCCTATGTCTCTTACTCACCAAATGATGCATCTAGCTGCATTGGATGAATGCAAGGGCTCAGACGAAAGATTAATTGCTTTGCTTTTATAACCTGGGCTAATGCAAGGCATAAATGAATTTTCAAAAATTGATTAGCAGAGTTTGTTAGTTAATATTTTCTTGATTAGCAAGCACACCCATTTGATTAGCAATGGTGTACTAAAATGTTTTGTGTCAACAGCAGTTATTTGTACCCAGGACATAAAATGAGCAACAATAAAGCAGTCTGGTGTACCGCTGAAGTAAGATATTAGTGAGAGGAGTCAAGCCCTGCAAATTCTTTAAACATTTGCTAGACCTGAAGGTTGAGTAACTCTGTTTACCTACTTGACCTAAAAGACATGCACTCGACCTATGGCAATAGATGACAACAAATTTAAATGCACATTTTCGAATGTATTGTGTCCTCCCACGTATTCCTTATCTTTGATATTTCCAATGTCCAACTTTGCTGCTTCATATATTTTGTTTTCAGCAGGGGGCGCTGTGCGTCAATGCCTGTCGACTCAATGTCCCTCGGAGGTCTCCGTCTCGATGTCCACGTCAACGCAGGTATATGTAGCACGCATACTGCCCATTGGCATTAGTTCTGTTTTTCCGTGCTTATGCTGCAGATGCGGTACGCCTCGTTCCTTGACAGGCATATCTTCGATACTTCCTCGATAATTTCTTCATTCTTTGAGTTCCGAACATGAAATGGCTTTGTCTTCGGCATCGTCCACTCTTAAGTCCGGCTTCAAAAAATTCTGTGACTGCGCTGCGAAGATGTCCGTGATGGATCCTCACGGGATCTGCAGGTGGTGCCCAGGTTCGACACATCCGTCTTCGCAGTGAGAGGACTGCCTGTACATGACGGCCAAAGCCCTGAGAGAGCGTGGAGCGAAGCTTACGGCAGGTAAGACCCAAAAATCCCCTTCGACCCCGTCAAAACAAAAGCTTTGGACGAGTCGAGAACAGTTTCTCCTTGTCGCAAAAGAACAAACGTTCCTGGTCACAAAGTGGTTCATACCACTCGTCGACCTTGAGACATGGAAAGAAAGGGCGCCATAGATTGCCACCTTCCTGGTCTACAAGTTCTTCACCGAAACGGGTTGTTGCCCCACTAAATCAATTTCACCGGCCCAGTGGAAAGAGTTTAGACTACGCATGCTAAAGGTTTTCGAGAATGCGGCCTTGCCCCCCTCGACCACACCTAAAGGTCATGCTCTGGTCGAAAGATCACGCAAGCACAAAAGCTGTGCGTCTTCGGTCCAGGTGGCCAAGTTTCCTCGAGAGCGATCCAATCCCTCAAGTTGAGAAAGTCCCCTCAAGGACTGAGCCACCGACGTCATTGACGCCGAGGTACTAGATTCCAACAGGGTCAAAAGCCATCAACGCTTCGAGGGCTAACCTCCTCGGTGCCACATGTGTCTAAGCCATCGACACAACGGTCAAAACCATTGACGCTACCGTCAAAGCCAGGGATGTCGACAATTTCGACGTTTTCTGCTCCTGTAACCTCTCCTGGACATGTTCAAGATGGCAACCCTTTCTCAGAGCCTTCAGGCCCTCCAGCTTCATGATTGGATGGTATCATTGGACCTTCAGGATGCTTACTTTCATGTGCCGATCCATCACAACCACAGACAGTACCTGATGTTCGCCATTGGAGGTTCTCATTATCAGTTTTGAGTTCTGACATTTGGGCTGACCTCCGCCCCAAGGGTATTCACCAAACTGATGGCGGTTGTGGCAGCAGGTTTCAGGAGAGGTGGAATTCATGTTTACCCCTACCTAGACGATTGGGCAATCAGAGCCATTTCCCCAGAACAGGCCCTGGTACATCTCAGCTATACCTGCCACTCCCTTCTCAGACTGGGCTTCTCCCTCAACTTCAAGAAGTCCCGCATGATACCATCACAAAGACTCCAATTCATCAGAGCAGTCCTGGATGCATCCCTGCAAAAAGCCTTGCGCCAGAGGTGAGGGCTCAAGACATTCTGCAGATGGTGATCAAATTCCAGAATGCCATCTATCGACCTTCGATTCTAAGGTTGCTCGGCCTTATGAAATCCTTCATTTCTCTGGTGCCAGAGGCTCTCCTGAGAATTAGATCTCTCCAATGGGCTCTCAGGACCCAGTGGTGACAATTCTCAGGAAAGATGTCCGACCTCCTACAAATCCTGAGCAGAGTTTCACTGGATCTTCAGTGGTGGGCCTGTCAGGAGAACATCTTAAAAGGAGAACAATTTTGGCAACCATGGCCGGAGATAACAGTAGTGACGGGCGCCTCACTCACAGGGTGGGGTGCCCATACCAACAATCTGACAATCGGCGGTTGTTGGTCTAGTGCTGAAGGCCTTCCAGCCATCTGTACGAGGAAAGAATGTCCTGATAATGATGGATGACACAGTGGCCATGTACTAACTCAACAAGGGAGGAGGTGTAGGGTGACTACCACTGTGCAGAGAGGCAATGCATCTCTGGTTCTGGGCAATACAAGAAGAAATCTCTCAGCAGTTCATCCAGCCAGAGAGAAGAACACGATGGCCGAGGCTCTGAGCAGGCAGGGCAGTCTCCCACGAGTGGGAACTAGCTCAGGAGGTCCTTCAAGAGATCTTCACCCTTTGGGGAACCCCTCAAGTGGATCTGTTCGCGACCAGTGCCAACCGGAAGTGCAAACTGTACTGCTCAAGGGAATTTCCCCAAAGAGGAGCTCTAGGGGACGCGTTCGTAGTGGACTGGGAATTTCCACTCCTGTATGTATATCCTCCATTCCCCGGGATTCCTCACGTAATCAGGCAGTTGAAAAAGTTCAGGAAATCCATGATCCTAGTTGCCCTGGATTGGGCCAGGAGGACGTGGTACCCGCACGTTCTGGACATGTCCATCTGCCCTCCAATACGTCTTCCACAAAGAGAGGACCTTCTCTCGCGAGAGGAGGCTTGGGTTCTCCATCCGGATATCAGGACGCTCTGCCTTCACACATGGTTTCTGAGAGGCTGAAATACAAAGATTGGGACCTCCCGGGTGACATAATGGAGGTTTTGCTTTCAGCCAGAAGGTCAGCAACTAAATCTTGGTACCGCTGCTGCTGGAATAAGTTCTGCAGCTGGTGTAGAGATAGGAATGTTAACCCTTTTACATGTAATACACTGACGGTCCATCTGGCAAATCTGGCGCTTTCTATTTTTGTCCCCCTTTCCAGTCCACAGCCGTGACCGTAACAACCCGGATCATGCCCGCGGACTGTCCACACGCGTCAACGTGTTTCACGCCCCGCTCCACTGTGCCCGTTAGGAAGGAACAACGCGGAACAGGTAAATGAGGGTAGATTTTACTTACCTGGTTTTTCTCCTCAGTGTGTACTCTTTAAGACACTTGGACTGTTACATTTAGAGGTGCTAGTTTTCAGTTTTTACCTTGTCTTGTCTCCTAACGGGACCCGGGGACCCTTATTTCTCCTCCACATCTAGGAACTACGTTCCATTTCCTTCTCTCACCTATATGAGAGTCACGGCCCACGCATTTGCGATTAAGACCTGCTGTGTTTCCCTCTTGGGCCCGGCAGGATAAGGTGCCACGAGTTAACCGCCATTTTATTTTTATTTTTATTTAAGTGGTCTCACAACCTGCATGAGTCACCACTCTGTAAACTTGTCCAAGCTCACTTTGGATTTTGGATCACCTAACCTTTGATGATGTAGCCATACTCTGCAGTTGCATGCAGCCCTCCTTTTATCTCTTCTATTCATTCTTATTATTTATTTCCTTGACTGCCTTTGTCCTAGTGTTTATTGGTTTCTAGTGCTTTTTATCTATATACACGCTACAGCACCCTCTCACATTGAGGTCGATTAGATTTTATACTACTATTACCACCCGGGGGCACTGGCTTTAGTATAGACTGTGTAATCCGCTTTAGGTTCTATACAGTGGCTAGTTGTCCCAGTTTTAACTTATCTTCATTAGTGTTTTGAATTTTTCATTTATTCCTCATGGGTCACCTTTAGTTACATCTGACTCTGGTCCTGAGGAAGGCGTTACCTACACCAATCAACGCCGAAACGTAGGATACACCTGCTTTTGCAATATTCAATCAAGCAGGTGGCAGATGGCTGTGTTCTAGCTCGTGCAGCCACTCTACGTAGACCTGAAGTAGATTTATTGATTATCAAGCATAATCTTGAACTTTTTCTTTCTGGAGTCTGAATAATTTGTACCACCTGGCAACAAATGTAACCATTGGGTTGTATTGTTTGCATTTTCAGATACAGACATGTTATGAATGACTAAATAGCAGCTCAACTGTATTAAATGAATTTATGCATGTTAAATTATTTCATGCTAATATCTTAAAATGCTTTTGTTTTGTTTTTGTTTTTGTTTTAGCACGTTGAGTCCATGTTGAATTAACAATTTGGGAATATTTTTCCTTCACAAAAAACTTCATTTGTGTATTTGTCGAATTGTTTATAATAAATTGTGATAGAGACTTTTCTAGATTACCAAGCTGTACATGTTTCTTAATAGCGTATTTCATACTAAGTAACGTACTGTTCTTTTTGAAAAATAGGGTGTGAGATTGATCAACACATGAGACGGGCCCTCGTCGGCATATGTGGCTGACAAGGGCTCACATTCTAGCAATTAAGACTAGAATTCATATTACACACCTATTTAGGAGAGTGTTTGGAGGTGTTTGCTTACATAGTGAGACAGGTTGCAGCTAATTGGTTTGACTGTTATACCTTAAATCTTTTTCCTGTTGGGACACACACCTTTATTAGCTTTCTATTTTTAAGCGCACTTCAGAGGAAGTCTCTTACTTTAAGATTCCTCTAATAGTACAATTCTTAAAGGGACTGACAAATGTTTTCCCTCGAATCCCGTTTCAAGTCCCACTTTGGGATCTTAACTTAGTGTTAAACCTTTTGATGGGAGCTCCTTTCGAGCCTCTACATTCTTGTCCCTTGAGGGTACTAACTCTTAAAAAACATCTTTTTAGTAGCAATTACATCAGAGTGAAGGGTGAGTGAGGTACAGCTTTATCCTGCAAGCCTCCACACACTGGCCCTCATTACGACCCTGGCGGAAAGCGACTGACCGGAGCGCCACAGCGTAAATAGCGTTTCCGCCATTGCACGAAGGAGCAAAGTGCGGCCCATTCCGACCCATCGGGCACGAGCACCACGGCATGGCGGAAGTGCAAAGTCCGCGATGGCGGAAATGACCCCAAAACGGCCCACACCGCCGCCGTACGGCGCCCTAGGTGCAATACCGCCACCCCACTTAGCGGTCACCGCAGTGTGCGCCTACCGGAAAGTACGGTGCCCGGAAATATACGGAAACGGAAGTTAAAACATGGGGCCGGAACGGGAAACATCCCGGCGTACACCTATAAATACACTAAAACCACACAACCACTAAAATCACTACCCTGAAACACACCCCAACCCGTCAACCACCCTAGCGAAACCAAGAAAAATGGGAAAAGTAGCGAAGAAAGCGTGCGACCGCAAGCGGCAGGTCCACTTCTCCCGTGAGGAACTCACCGTGCTAACAGAGACCCTCCAGGAGAATGCTGCCGTCGTCTTCTGCACGCAAATGACCAGGACGGCACTTGCAAACAAGAAGGCCATATGGGCTCTGGTGGCACAGCGGGTAAGTGCGGTGGGGACCGCACCCCGCACCAATGCCGCAAGCGATGGGACGACCTGCGGATACGCGTCCGCAGCATACTCTCTGCCAACCGCAACATTGCCACAGCCACCGGGGGAGGTCCTGAATCACCCATCAAGTTGACCCCCTGGGAAGAAATCTGTGCCTCCACCATCGGAATGGAGAGCATAGAGGGAGTCGGAGGGATGGAGAAAGGAGTGCAGACATCCGAAGATTCAGGTAGGTGGGCCAGATAAAACAATGCCAAATCCACACAGTCCATCCATGTGAAGTACCATGCGTCCACATAGTGCAACAGAAACACATGTCCAGGAGAACGCCCACACACATCGGCCTGATAGCGCACGTTAAAACCCACAATAAATACATAAATAATTAAAAACCCCAAATACATGCACTACACGTGCAGCAGGCACACCCTAACTGCAGGCTGCCAAACAACTGCACCCTCACTCCACACACAAATCAAAGCACCTCCAAGGCCCCGACCCAAATCACCCTCAGGTACCACCCCAATGCATGTGATACAATGCCATTCCAATTCCCACAGACCCATCAATAACCCTCGCCCTCCTTTACTCCACCACAGGGTCCGATCCAAACGACGAGCTACAGGACACCCCTACCAGCACACCTGCAAAGAGGGCCAAGACCAACGGCCAGAGACCCTCCACCTCAGCTGCACGCATCAAGACACGGCAGCAGCACAAATCAGGTGGCAGCACAGAGGAGGGAACATCAACAGGCACCCCAACAGCCAGCATGCCCACAACACCACCACCACAGGTCCCCCCAATGGATGCCACAGAAGGCACTGCCTCTGGTGGCAGCAGCACCATAGGTGACACCCCATTGATGGCAGCATGCTCGGACACAGAAAACGGGGATGCCGAAGTCAGATCCATCCATGACCTGTCCCAATCCCCCTGTCTGTCCCATCCCGTACAACATGAGGATACCACGCAGGGGCACCCACAAGACGACTGGCCATCCCCCACAAGCCCTGTGGCAAGCCAACATGAGGACAACAGCCCCTCTGTGACACCCCCGCAAATGGCCATGGCCCAGCAGAGGCAACAGTCCCTCGACCAGTTGATCGAACAACAGCAGCAACTGGCCACGCTCCTCAAGGACCATGCTGATGAATGTGGGGGCACTAAGGCAAACATAGAAACATCAACTGAGACACTTAGGGCACAAATCGAGAGTAGCACCGAGAGCCTGAGAGTCCAAATGGAGAGTAGCACCGAGAGCCTGAGAGTCCAAATGGAGAGTAGCACCGAGAGCCTGAGAGTCCAAATGGAGAGTAGCACCGAGAGCCTCAGGGGGGAACTGCATGCGACGGCCAAGGACGTATGTGCCGAACTTGCCGCAGTGCGCCGTGTGCTCACTGAGCTCTCGCAAACCCTTAGGGACATGCATGGACGTGAGCAGGCAGACACATCATCCGTTGCAAGTTCCGTCCAGGGCAGCCCCCAACGTAGATCTGGAAGGAACCTGCGCTCCACAGGCAGGGGTGCCCCTGATACCCGCAGAGGGGGCATGCAATAGCGACAGCCCACTGACAATGAGCATCTTTGGACACTGGTGTTCGGGGGGGAGGTAGGAGGGTGGAGGGGGTGTGTTGGGCTCACTTGGGTGGCGGGTCGATAGGGTGTTCAACATGACATCACATATGCCATTAAAAGTGCACGATCAACCAATGAGATGTGTGGACATTGATCTTTGTGTACTAGGCCATCATAGGCGTACAGTCCATGTTGTGCATGTCCCAGACACACGCAGTGCCACGAGTCCCGTGTCCATGTATCAGCCACCAGGCGTGAGTGCTAGAAGCATACATCAATGAGATGCTGACGAATGTCACGGGCCTCCGGTGCCTCGCAGACTCCATGAGGTGCTGCCACATCCCCACCCTCATCATGACCATCTTCAGGTGCTTGCAGTTCTGCGTCAGGGGGCATGGGCACATTTCTACGTACGCACATGTTGTGGAGCATGACACATGCCATCACCATCTTTGCAACCTTCTCATGGCGGTACAGGAGTGCCCCGCCAGACCTGCTGAGGCAGCGGAAACGGCCCTTCAGTAGGCCGAATGCCTGTTCTATGACTACACGGGTACGTGAGTGGGCATGGTTGTAGTCCTCCTCATGCTGGTCCCGTGGGTTCCGGACTGGTGTGAGGAGCCATCTCTTCAGTGGATATCCAGCATCACCTGTATGTGGACGAGAAACGTATGATGTGGAATGCCATTGATACGTACGCACACCCCCCCCCCCCTTCCTGCCAGGTCATTGCCAATTCACATACCCCACATCATCATGCATGTAATGAGACTCACCGAGTAGCCAGGATCTGTTCCCTGCGTGTCGCTCCATGTAGCGTGGTATTGTAGAGTTCCTCAAGACCATAGAATCATGGGTTGATCCAGGGAATCGGGCACAACAATGTGTAATGATCCTGTTGGAGTCACACACCATTTGTACATTCAGGGAATTAAATTGTTTTCGGTTGCGGTACTGGGCCTCCATGGCATGTGGGACGACCAATTCAACATGGGTGCAGTCGATGGCACCAATGCAACCCGGTATGCCGGCAAGTGCATGGAATCCCACTTTCGTGTTTGTAATTTCCTGCTCCGAGCGTGGTAGGGAGATGTAGTCGTCTGCGTGCTGCAGGAGGGCATCGAGCACTTGCAATAGTGTCCGTGAGAACAGTGGCTGAGAAATGCCATGCAACTGTCCGACTGTGTGCTGGTAGGTGCCTGTGGCCAGGAAGTGGAGTACAGACACCACCTTCAGTAGGGGTGGGATGGCGGTTGGGCTATCTATCATGCTGACAAGGTCAGCCTGTGTCATGTCCACAATGGCGGCTATGGTGTCCCGGTCCAGACGGTAGAGGGTGTGGATCTGCTCATCAGTGAGGTTGAACGGATGGGCTCGGAGGCGTGGTATTGCGGGCTGCCTGCGTGGTGGTAGTGGCTGTGCTGGTGGGCCTTGCTGGCCCTGCCTTGGCCTCCTCCTCCTCCTGCGTCTCCTCCGTGCGGCTGGTTGTAGTTTGTGTTCGTCTTCTTCTTGGAGTTGGAGCACTTGCAGTGCTATCAGGTCCCCCAGGGCCAACATCGCGAGTCCTGCCGGTAGCATTTCGGTGTGGTTGTGGGAGGAGACTGGCTGTGCAATTTATGTGTTTTCAGGCTGTATGGCCTCCACCTGTGGTGATTCATTCCACCTGTGCAAACTGCTCTCCCCTTTGGCCGAGCACGTCACGCGCACAACGCTGCAATTCGGGGAATGGTATCTTGCTATTGCTATCATGTATTTGTACCCGATGGCCGTGTAAGATTGGATTGATATGTTCATTCTGCTGTGGTCCCATTGTTTCCCATACTATCTGTGCAGTCGCGAACAGACTTGTGAAGGGTCAGTGGAACGTAGTACTCGAGTAACGGTGGGCCCTCATGCATCACTGTACCGAGTTGCAACGACGGGCGGGGCGTCCCATTCGTGGGTGAAGGCAGTTGCCATTTTCACACACAGCCGCACTCGATGGAATAATTAGTGATTTCAAACGGCCACAGATGCCTTTCCGACGTGGTGTTGCAAATGAGGAATTCGAAGGGCGGCGCTTTCGGTTTCCAGCTAGCGGCGAGGAGATGCCCACAGGTCTGACTGCAAATATAACGTTCTATTGTTCAATGTCCTTGAGACAGGGCCCATGGCGAGGGAGCAATGATTGATATGAATAGTTTGGGATGCGCAATAGCTACGTGGGCGATGAGGCCGGCCGTTCCCAAATACATGTTACTTCACAACACTGGAATTACGGGCTGGGGCACTGTGGATTTTGCAGGCTGCATAACGCACAGACTCAATGGATGTTTCTAATGTTATGTGAGTAATTATTCAGGCGTTTTGATCCCGGGATGAGGGAATGATGAATGGATGCATGGGCAGGTGATTTGATACAGAGTTTGCCATGTACAGGGCTTCTTGGGATCTATCCGCCTCCCCTACGCTATGTGATGCAGGGCTGCCATAGTGGGACCATCGTCTATCTGGCCTTGTTGAGCCCTCCCTGTCTCGAGGCGCACTCAGACACTTGTGTCCATGCACGTTAACATTCCCATCTGATGGATTCTGTTTTGACAGACGCATGCACAGGTACACTCGTTTGTGATGGTGTTTGCACCTTGATATAGATGTTTATGAGTCGCAAGTGGTTTTGGGGTGGTGATGATCCTTTTGAGTGGGCTAGCATGCATATGGCTGTGGATTTCGTGTGATCATTGAAGTGAGTTGTTCGAATGTGGTTCTGATGGCCATTCTGTTCTTTTTCTTTTCTTTTGGTTGACAGGTATCACCTCCCCTTTTGCCACTGCCATCTGTATGCCACTCCTGCAGATGGATTTTACTCCCGACACCTGCTGCTTCGTGTTAATCAGTGGAGCAGCATTACGATCTTATGGGACGATCGCCAATGGCCCACATGCCCTTACGCAGTACTGGTGGCTCGGAGCAACATTTCGGCCTTTCAGCTGGACTAGTGCCTCCCCATTGGGACGGCCCTGCGGTTCTGTGCGCTTCCATGTTGCCTTTTCGTACGTGAATGTGGCTCTGTGTACCATGGGGGAACAGGGCGACACACAAGTAGTGGCTGGTCATTTCTTGCGGATGCAGCCCACAATGGTGATTAGTGTTTTGGAGTTCATGGCCTGATGGCTGTATGGGCTTGGTGACTTTGATGTGCATAAATTTCTATTCTGATTTGGCCCGTGTAGCGTTTTTCTTTGCAGGTGATGTGGCATATGCCTATTTGGGGGGCGATGTATTGTGAGGAGATCTGCATTGGGTTCCAGCTTCGGGGTTTAGTTGCGTGGTACTGTACTGGGCGCGTTTGCCTACTAAGCCCGTGAGGTCAGGGATGGGGGCTGCCTATATGACAGTTTGAATGTTGTCATGCTCAGGGGCGGGGGATTGGGTTTTGTGTAACAGATGCCGGTCAGCCAGGTGGACTGGTGGAATGATGTGATTATCGGAATATTGCTGGTCACAGGTGCCTGTGTTTGCGTGCGTTTCTTGGTGGGGGACTGTGGTCATGTCCATTGGGATTGCTTCTGTATTCGTGCCATCTGTGCCCTGCAGCTCCCATTGGCCCCTCTTGTGTTTCTTTTGTTCGTTGGCATGCATGGGTGACTTGTACATTTCAATGGTTGCATTGTGACTTCATTGCACCTACGGGGGGTTGTACTTTGTGGGCAGGGAGCGGTGTACAGGCACTCAGTGGGGCCGTTTACGGTTGATTCGCGATGCCGTACTTCTCGCCATGGCGGAATGGTACATTACGCCATGCCTGATGGCGTTAGGTACATGTCCGCTAGGGTCGGAATTGGCGTACCGTTGCACCATGGTGGTGTTTGCGGTTTGGCATGACGCGCGCGCGCGTGCTTGGTGCAGTTAGCGTTGGCGTTCACTACGGTGTCGCTAATGGCTTCGTACTTTGCGGTGACGGGTCATAGTCGCACCGAGCGCTATTCGATGGCGGTATTGCATTTCCGCCATCGTTTTTCGATTTCCGCCAGGGTCGTAATGAGGGCCACTGTCTTTTAGTACAAAGTGGTACTAAAAGTGAAGCCCACTTTTCTCACCAAAATTGTGTCTGAGTCTCATCTCTCGTTCAGAAGGTAACGTTACCTTCTTTTTATCCTCCTCCACATACTGGGAAGGAAGAGGAAAGGCTTCACAGGCTTGATCCTAGACGTGCACTGAGCTTTTACATCTCCAGATTAACAAGGTTAAGTCAAGATGACAGTTATTTGTAGGCTATTCAGGTCACAAATTAGGATTGGCTAATACCAAACAAACTATATCCAGATGGATTATACTGCCAATATCGGAATGTTACAAGCTGGCAGGTAAAGATCCTCTAGAACACCCAAGAGCTAATTCGACCAGGGTCAGGGCAACTTCTTCTGCTTTACACAGGGGAGTTGCGATAAGGAATATATGTGCAGTTGCTATGTAGTAGTCTGTACACACCTTCCCTAAACATTATAGTTTAGACTTTTCTTTAGGTCAAGAATCTGCATTTGGCAAAGCAGTCTTGAATTCAGTGCATACACAACCATAACAAATTCATATCATACTACATTCTACTCCCTCCTCCAAATTAGTTAATCTGATTTGGGAGTGTATCAAAGATAAGGAATATGTGGGAGGACACAATCCATTCGAAGAACAAGTTACTTACCCCTGGTAATGTTCTTTCGACTGGATGTTCCTCTCACGTTTTCCTTATCGCCCCTCCCAACCTACCCTGCAGTAGAGTTTCCCTTGCGATTGCACTCTACGCTCTCTCAGAGGGAGTAACTGTCAGACACAAGTTAAATGCTTCACTGATAAAAATGGAACTGAGGCCAACGTGCGCTGCACGTGCTACATTTACCTGTGGTGACGTCGACATCGAGACAGAGGCCTCCGAGGGACATCGCCGTCAGGCATCGCCGCACAGCGACCCCTGCTGAAATTTCTTTGCCGAAGCAGCAAAGCTGGATATTGGAAATAACAAAGATAAGAAATACATGGGAGGAACATCCAGTCGAAAGAACGTTACCAGGGGTACGTAACTTGTTCTTCTGTTAAATGGTGCATGTTACCACAAACCCACTTTACGTTTGGCACACTGCTGCCACCCAGAGGCCAGCCATACAGAGTGAAACTGGTATTTGTCATTTACTGCAAATTAAATGCTAAATACAATTTTCAAATATCCCCTCCAAATGGTATTCACTCATCATAAAATCGACTCCACTATTCGAGCCCTGAGTGAGTGTGTGTAAAATCTAAAAGGTTAGCTGCATGAATGGGCACACATAAATAGATATGATAAAAAGGCTCTGAAAACAGTTTGGCAAGCTCTCTTGAAGGTGCTACAATATAATGTAATCATAATTATAGAGCAAAGCGAGCTTGGGAGGCTAACTACAGTGTATGGTAGTACAGTAGGTCTGTCAGTCTGCAGAATGGATGAACTATTGATCACTACTTTGCAATTTAGCAAAGTGTGTGCCGTAGTAGGCAGAGAACTGGTCAAACTTGCAGGAATATTGTAGTTTGCGGCCATCTTGCTTTCAGGGTAGCTAGTATAATGCAACAATGTAATAAGATAGTCAAGGAGTATGGGATCAGTTCATTGGTTGAGCACCAGTTGCACAGATGTATGCAACCAGCAAGTTACAGAACTAGGTTTGCCATCAAAAGCACTTAATATGATGCATCGTCCCCAAATAAAAGGAAATCTAGTTTGACAGTGAGATTTTGATAAATTAACCTAACTTTACTGTAAAGCATGGAGATGATGCACTGTTTTACAGTAGCAATACTGTCATTATACATTATATAACTCTTTAGGAATGGAATTGCATGACTGTCTTTTTAAAAAATAAAGAAAGCACATACTGGTCTTTGCTGGATAGGATATAGTTAGCTTAATAAAAGTATCATCCCAATTACTTCTGGTTTGCAGTTATTTCAAAATAAATTCTTGGCTAGCTCTCCCATGCAGGCCTTTGGTACTTAAGAGGGGAGGAGATGATTACTGCTGCACTCTCTCTCAATTAGTCCCTTTGCACTTGCAGTGAACAGAGAAAATATGATGAAGCAAGCCCCGGTTGCAAGAGAGGATTGCAGGATGAGCTGTGCTTTCATTGAACTGGGTAACTTAAATAGCTAGCTTTGCTACACAAGTGTCAATTTGATTAGCAAAACTACAGGATTGCTTAGCAAATTGCTTTACGACACAGCTTGTTTTATGCCTTTTAACGATATGGAAGAACAATTGACCCTTATGCAACCCCCCAAATCTCACCCAAAGGAAATATAAGGCCCATTCAAAGCATACCTTTCGCGTGCACCACCATCACAAGATGCCACCGCTTAATAGCAAGCGGGACACACTCAGGATGTATATTGATCCTTGGTTTTGCCACAATTAGAACACTGAACATTGCGTCTGTCCCTTGTCTGTACTGAATCCCACCCCATTGATGTTCACCCCTATTTGCATCCATATTTCTGGGAATGTGTACCTTATGTATGTCATGTGATAATTTATTTGTAATGTGCGACGCTAAGTGCGTTAATAAAGATTTTTTTTTAAAAAAAGATGAGGAATCTGTGGGTGGACACAATCTATTCGAAGAACAACTTACTTGCCCCTGGCAATGTTCTTTCTACTGGATGGTCCTCCCACAGATTCCTCATTGCCCTCCCAGCATACCCCTCTGTCTGGGGGTGAATTTTGAATATGCACTTCTCTTTCAACGCCCATAAGGGTTTTCGTAATCCTCAAGTCTGCTGTGCAGAAAGGGACAAAACTAGAATTGAGGCAACGGGCGCAGTGCATGCATGCTATTTATACCATCAACCCTGTGTCCGGACACAGGAATGGAAACCGCCAAGGGACATCGACTCCACGCCGCACAGCACCCTCTGCTGTCAAAAACTATTCTGAGATTGCAAGGAGGATATCTGTATATCTAAGATCAGGAATCCGTGGGAGGAACATCCAGTAGAAACAACTTTACCATGGATCAGTAATTTTTTGTTCTTCACCTAACCTAACAACAAGGTTCCTGAAGTTACTAATTTTCGGCAGAACTCACTCGCGATTGCTGATGTTATCTAGGGAGTTCGTTTGGATAATTCAGTTTTCGAACTCTTGGCCACGTGCAAGTTCCTTTTCAACTGATGCCATACTATTCAAGGCTCCCTGTTTTCCTGTGTTGTCAGTAATACCTTTGACATGGGCCTTCCATTCCACTGCTTCTAAAGGGCTGCCAACTCACTCAATTTGCATAAGTGATGGGTCACCAATTGAATTAGGACACAATTCAATTAAATACACTGCATTTGCCTAGATCTCAAACCGATCAGCAGTTGGAAAATTGCAAGATATTATTGCTTCAATGGGAGCAACATTCTTCTTAGCAGGCCTTGCGGGGGCTGGGGGGGGCTGTCTTTTTCTCAGTAATTATCGCTCCCCCTTTGTGACCACAACATCTCTTCTTACTCATGGCAACCCCTCTCTGTGTTTGAAATGGATTAGAATAATTCCCCCCTTAGCCTTTGTTGCCCCCCCACTTCTTGGTACTTCACACGTGGTCAGGATGTCCTCTGTACATAGACCTTCACACAACTTACTGCACAGCTTTAATGAAATGGGCAAGACCTGGGCGGATTTCCCTTTGTCATTCTTTCCTACAATAGTGTCTTTTATTTTTGCCCCATCACTTTCCGGGGGTTACAGTTCAACTACTTGTGAAATATCTAATTTATCAGACAAAGTACAGTTTTTGCAGCTGTAATTGCTCTGATCCTTTATGGAGTATAACAGGTTTTCAGTTTCACCGATAAGTGCATTAGCCTCCTCAACTGGCCTTTTTACAATGTTTGATCTTTTGGGTGTTGGTGCATGTGGAGACTAGTTGTAGCTTTTCTTTTCAGAAACTTCAGAAATCAACAGGTTGGACTCATTGATCTCGAAAATGTATACACGCTTTTTGCAAAGTTAACTTCACTATCCCATTAAGTTAAATGGTGCGAATTAAGCTTATTGGCATAGAAAGCCACCTATCTTTTTATAAATTCTGCGTTCACGAGGTGGAATGACATAAGGTCTAGTGAAAAAGTCAAGTGTGTGCCTTTATCATGAACTGTTGGTTTTTCGTGCAGGTTTTTGTCATTTTACTTTTCTAATAGTGGATGGAAACAAAATAAAAGTTCTCCTATCATAATTATTACCCAGGAAAATCCTTAATAATGTACTAGTACTCCTGGTAAAAAAGCTCCAGACTTTATTTTATAGGATATGGTATTGTGTTCTTGCGTGGCATACACTGCATCAGCATCTTATTGGTGCTATGGCAAGAACACGAGACAACATAGCTCTATAACACGTAAATGTGGGAGAGGTTATCTGCTGGATCACCTATAGTACTTAGATGATTGGGCAAGGAGAGCCAGAGTTTGGAGGCGAGTACGTTAAGGGAACTTCCGCCACTATGGAAGAAAGTGTTTGTCTAATATTTATATATCTGTTAAAAAATTGGGATTGTTCAGTATTCCATAGCAAATTAAATGAACTCTCCTTAGAATTTTCCACTTACTTTTAGGGGAAACATCCAACCAATTAATTTTGTACAGGGGATTGTATGGAATTCATTTCATAGACCTAATCTAACAAAAGAAACCCTACCTATGCAATTTTAATTTATTTGATATCTTTAGTGTGCATAGATCGCAGCACTATGAATTTAGCCTACTTTTAATTCAAGTGCATCTTTGTTTGACAAGTTTCTCACTTTCAATGTGCTATCCCAGGGAATGGAATCAAAAGTGATTTGGCTATTCACAAAGGGGTCCGGGTTGACAACTTGCCTATTTCCTATCGCTCGAGAATGGACAACTTCACAGCATGGTAATGGCATTCAATGTTAACTAAGGAAATATGATTACGTTGTAGGAGACATAATTGGACATACAGGTTCTGTAATATTTGCTGTTTCTTCATTAATCAATCTGGAATGGAGTTTTAAGGATTACAGTATTTCAGATACCCCAAAATATCCAAGAAAGCTGCAGAACCCATAAAGAACGAGTCCTCCCGCCCCTGCGCACCTATTAGTACTGGCGAATATATGCAGTTAATATTGATATGATTCTTTCATTTCGTGGTTACGTTGTTAGATAATCTCATTAGTAATCACTTTTCATAACATAATTCGTCTAACCATTTATGAAGCAAGATTTTGGAAAAAAACATTGAAGAGAAAAACTCATGAATCTGTTTCATAGCCAATGTATTGATCTCATACATGTGTTTTGTACCATTAAGGTAATCCATTTCACGGAATTATACAATCAATCTTCTGAGTTCAAAATTCGACCAAATAACTCAAACAAAAAGAGCTTGACGCGTTTCGAGAGAATATATCTCTCTTCTTCAGGAGCAATATAGTTTTTCAATGAATAGAGTCCAAGTTTTCAAACATCCCAGTGATCTGTATACATCTGTGTTCTAGTCTTCAACAGTTGTGTTTTTCATAGCCTTAGTGTTAGCATATACCATCTCTATTTCGTGTGTTCATCATATGAAGTGATGGTTACTCAATTGGAGTGACAGTAATCCCCTTTAGTTGATGTAAATGACATTGTTATTTAAATGGTTCTAGCAAATGAATTCGCTGCATTCTGTTGGTCAACCTAGTCTGTCCTGGCCGTTTACCTGTGGCGTATTGGCGTTTTGTCCTGGCACTGATGATGTAGTCTTTGAAAACTTCACCATTTGGAGAAGAAAAAAGGCTGTGACCTGAAATGTAGGTAGGTGAGTTTTAGTGTGGATGTATATCCATCACCAGTAATAAAAATAGTGATACGGTTCATGACGGGTACCCTCTGCATGGCACTGAGACTGTATTTCTACTTTTTGCTCACCTTCTACACTTGTGCTGCTTGTGCTGTTAATTTTCAAAAATGGTCTCACGTTATCCTCAGGCTGCATTATGGTCATGTAGTCTCGCCTCGTATTCTGTTGGAAATGGTCATTATAAAGTATTATGTTGGAATCTGGGCATAGGATAACGTGTGTTCTGCTATTGTGCGGTGAAAAAGAAGTACAATATGGCTCGCCTGCTCCCGCATTCTGCATAGCTTGATTCTGGCGTTGCAGCCGTGGCCATGTGTCAAACTCACCGTTGCCAGGAGACAGCCGTATGGTGAACGGCGTGTCTGCTTAGCGAATGTGCTCACGTTTGGTACAGAGCTTTCTGGGAGTTGGAGTGTATTGTGAGCGGCGTGTCTATTTAGTGAACGTGCTCACGTTCATTGCAAAGCTTAATGGGAATTGGAGTGCTTTGGACTGCTGCATTTCTTAAATTGGTTCAATATACTTGCTGTGTTAACACGAAGATGACGTTCACACTCATGAGAGTGTTAAGTTGTGAGAAGTGCAGAGTCTAGCTGTTACATATATCAATGTGATCTTCTTATGCATTTGGAAAAAGGTTAAGTCCACACTAATTATCAATGTGCAGTGTCACAAAAATGTTATGCAGGAATGTCTTGAATTGCAATATGTATGGAGTGGTGACAATACCCACTCGGTAATCTATAATGAGCAACTGTAAACATAGTATTTTTAATCAGTAACCATCATTCCATATTGGTGAACAGAGTCGGTATAATATAAAAAAAAATATGTATTTCACTTTCCAGAGGTTTGGCAGCCCCGAGTTTGTATCAATTAATTCAATACACTGTGTTTGCAGAATCACAACATGCTTCAAGAGGAAAGTGAAGTGTATCAAATTGTTTAAAACAAAATATCATCATACCCAGAGTATTTACTTCAAATTGCAATCAAATTATAAGCATCATGTTAGAGTCTTTCCAAACAAGGATCTCATTCAATGAAAGTGATTTTCAATAAGGCAATCCACATTATAAAGTATGAATATCTCGGTAATTATGTGCAGTAGTCTGACCATCCAATAGTCCTGTTTCATCATTGATGATCTATTATGCAGTGACCCTCTGGTGCAGTAATGTCCTTATCAGCAACAGTAATGAGCCGGTCTGTCCTCTAACTCCACTTAAAGAAATACATTAAGGGAAAACTCCTCATTCATTCCTCGAGGTTCGATTGATTCCAATCTGTAAATCTAAAACATTTCTCTACGTGATAGAATCTGTTGCATGTTTCCCCCTTGTGGGGGTCTGGTCACCAATTCAAGAATCACAAACCTTAACTGTGAGATTGTGTGGTGTTTGTTCATAAAGTGTCTGGATACTGGCGATTTTTCATTTTTAGTTTGGATGTTAGATTTGTGTTCCGAGATCCTGTCTTTGACCCTCCTTGTAGTTTGCCCTACATATTATTGTCCACATGGGCAAATTAGTGCATGAATAGCCCACTTTTTTGTCCTGTGTATGGATGTCTGATAAGTTTGCCTTTCTGAACGTTGTTGCAATGGCAACAGTTCAGACATGGGAATGGTCCCTTCATGGGTTTGGAAAGAAACCGTTATTTGGATTAGTCCATTTTTTCAGCTTTCACTAATGCATCCCTCAAATTGCGGCCTCTTCTATGCCATCAGCGGTTGATTTGGAAACAGTGCACATAATTGTGAATCCAATGTGGTGATTTTCCAGTTTTTTGTGACAATTCTTCGAATTTGTGAGCTCTGTTGTGAGAATTGTGATGAATACATTAAGGGAAATTCATCTTTCTGGGCCTCATTACTTGGTTGTAATAATTCTGTTCTTGTTTTTTCTCTGACTTTAGTTGCTGCTCGCAATAAGGTTTCTTCTGGGAAGCCTCTTTCTTGAAAGCGTTTGTTTTGTTCTGCCTCTGCACTTGGGAATGATTCTTCTTCAGACACAATCCGTCTGATTCTCAATAGTTGACTCAATGGGAGGTTGTTTTTGAGATGTTGTGGATGGTGGCTGGTGTAGAATAGGCTGTTATTGACATCTGTTGCTTTCCTGAAGATGGTGGTTGAGTAATTTGGTTGTTCTTTGGAATGACCTTGACATAAAGAAAGTTTACCTCTGGCGTGCCTATTTCTAAGGGGAATTTAATCTTGGGGTTACAGTTGTGCAGGTATTTTAGGAATGCTTCTATTTCAGCTGGTGGTCCCTTCCAGATTCCATAGATGTCATCTATGTTTCTTTTCCACATGGCTAGTTTGTCTAACCATGTGGAATTGTTCAAGATATAGGTTGTTTCAAAATAGAACATAAATGTGTTGGCGTAAGCTGGAGCCATCGCGGATCCCATAGATGTACCAGAGGTTTGTAGATAATATTGTCCTTGGAACCTGAAAAAGTTATTGTATAGTATAATTTTAGCCAGTTCAATAGCAAATACTTTGTTGGACGGAAAATAGTCTTGCTGTAGTAATAGCCATTCCACAGCTTCAAGGCCTTCGTCATGGGGTATTGAGGTGTACAGTGACTGAACATCCAAGGTGAATAGAGCCCAATGTTGTTCAATTCTTTGCAAGCTCTTCAGAGTGTTCAAAAAATGCATTGTATCTCTGTAGATATATTTTGAATGATGGGTTATGATATGATATGGCATTTATAACGTGCCTATAGACAAGTGTTTCAAGGCGCGACAAGGCAAGGGGGGGGGACAAAGGGAGGACAGACAATGATCCTGCTAGGCCAGGTGTCATTCAGATCGTGCAAATGCATGGGAAGGGGGAAAGGAAAAGTGCACGGGGGAAACGAGAGGGGAAAGTGCAGTACATGGGAAAGTGGAATAAATAAGATAAATAAGACAAATAAAACAGCCAGCTAGTGGCAAGTACAAGGAAGTGCAGACATAAGTGCTGGTAGGGGGGCTGAAGGGATACAGAAAAAAAACAGTCCCCAGGGGTTGCCAGGGAGGCAGTGCAGGTGGGCAATTAACGGGGCCTGGGCCAGAGATCAGAAAGGGTGGCAAGGTAACTAGGTCAAATTCAGTCAGGAATTCAGCAGGGGAAGGGAGGAGAGAAAGCAGAAGCAAAGAGGAAGGTTTTGAGGTGTTTCCGGAACCGGAGATGGATCTCCTCGAGTTTCAGGGAGGCAGGAAGGCTGTTCCAGAGAGAGGCCCCTGCCGAAGAGAGGGATCTGCCACCAACTCGTTGCTTGGGTTTTAGGAGTTTGTCTAGGTATCTTGAAAGTGATTCAAATAGACTTTCTGTAGCTGCAACAATGGGTCTGAATGGTGGGTTATTTAGATTTTTATGAATTTTAGGTAGACCGTAGACCATAGAAAACCGGTATTATCGGAAATTTGGCAATCAGGAATTCTTTAGTTTTTTCAGTTATCCACCCTTCTGTTTCTGCTTTGTTGATTACTCCTTCGATCATTAGTTGTATGTTCTTTGTGGGATTCTGCTCAAGGGTTATATAGGCATCTTGATCCTGTAGTAGTTTCAAACAACCTTCCTTATATTTGTTTGCATCCATGATTACTATGGCTCCCCCTTCATCAGCCGGTTTGATCTCAATTAACCTATCTTCGGATAGCTGTTTGAGTAGTTTCTGCTGGTGTTTCTGTAGGTTTTGATGTCTTGTATCTGTACATTTCATTGATTTCAAATCTTTGCGCATTTTGATTTCAAAAAGGTCTAGGGCTGAGTTCTTGACACTCATGTTGAAACTGTGAAGAAAGTCACAGTGATCACAGTTTAAGGATGTTTATTAAACTTCAATGGGTTGGTTGAACGCATATCTAACCTAAATCTAAGGATTGGAGCAAGCTATGCCCATCAAATAATAATGCAGTCCTTTTATCCATGTGGTGGGGATGTTTAATGGAAGTCAGGTGCGAGTGATTGTCCGTAATTGCTACTTCGCCTGCCTCAAAATATCCAGCAAAGCCACAAAATGTAGGTCTTGTGCTAAGTGGAAACCTTGGATATCTTAGAGAGCCTGCCAAAACAACTGCAGCTACCTGAAGTTTAACTAGAGCTAACGTTAGCAATGTTCATCTTTGTAGTCACTAGAATTCCAGTCATACCAACACATGTATCACAATTGTTTTGCTTGAGTTTCCTCAGGTATGGCTGACCAAATATGTGAGTGTTCTTCTGGATTTTCGGATCAGACATTTGATGAAAATTCAGTTGCATTTTCAAAATGAATCTTTGAAAGCAACTGCATACATCTCCTGTTGCAGTGGATTGTTTATCTGGATTTGGTTAGAGTAGGGCCCCACAGGAAGGGCCAGCCTAGGTAAAACCATGGAAAACAAGTGGTGATAGCTCGAAGGTTTAGAATTAATCTTAACCTCTGGTCGACCCTCCACACCATCGTTCTTCGACTGCCAAGGCATTCCAAAAGGGGAAAGACCATATGCAAATCAGGCTTGGTCCGAACCCAAAAAGGGGCTGTCAAGCTGAAACTGCTTGCTCACACCCCTTCTGCACGAGACCACAAGCATCCCCAGACATGTTTCGGCCGCATAGTAAAGCCATGTGACTATTAACTTGGACATGATGATGGTGTTGTGCACCTTAATTTATGCAAGAGGAAAATACTGTTAACAAGTAGCTCTATGGTAAAAACTCAATTCTGTACGTTTTTTGTATAGTTTCTGACGTGTAATTTAAATATATTATGACCATGAAAGATATCCTATCTTAATTTGACATATTAGCAACTTCATTCATTGGCTTGGTTTTGTGAGAGCTTCTTGCTTAAATATTTCTGATGCACTTTATTCTTGGGCATTGCTTCAAACTAAGACCCAGTTCTGAACAATCTCTAACATGCCCCTCTTCTGCAAAATGTAATCGCAAGAAAGCCGCACACACTGTCTGCTCCAAAATAGTAAGGGAACGTTGGCAGATTTTCCAGAAAAGTAGAGGAAGTCATACCCTTTAGATCCTGCACACTTCGACCTCAGCTTAAACCTATAATACTCTTGCATCCTGTCCCCTTTCCTCCATACTGACGGGATATCTGTCCCGCAGAGATAGGACCGGAACCTTTTTTTTGCACCACAATGAAAACACTTTCCCTTTAATTTAACGTTCGCAGGGCGTGCCAGCCATGCCCGCCCACGCTGACTCTGCCAACGTACCTCACTCGCCAGTCCTTTTTACCACTCGGCAGGACTGGATGCCTTGCACCTGCTGCGACAAAAAAATATCTTTTTGCAGTGACTACTTTCCAATTGTTTTTTCCTTGAATTTGCTGCATGTCATCCTACGTCACAGCCATACTCCCGCTTATGTCAGTGATTCATGGTGTTCGTTCATGCTCTTGCTGCAGCAAGACATTTCCTTCTTCTGACTCCCAAGTCCCCTGTCTGAAGTGTTTGAGGCCCACACGCACCAGTGGGATTCCTGGTCAGCCTTTGATCTTGATCCCTGTGCCGGTAATTTCTATGCTTTTTCAGGCATCCCGCCCAGCCGAGTCCTTCCCTCCGACTGCTTAGGGCAGGAGAGATCAATCGCATCCTACTAGACATCACACTGGCCCTGAGACTGTCAAGGCTGTTACTGACCCCCGGTTTGAGGGCTGCTCGGGCCTAGAGCCATGCACCTGCCTGCGGGGGCACAAGTTACTGCCGGCTTTGCTACTGAGGTTACAGCTGTACCTTCCGTGTCTGTCCGCACCTCCCCGAGCTCCTGTCACTGTACACCATTCCGTGGGTCACTTAAGACCTTTGCCTCTGGGCTCAACGCTGCCTGGAAGAGCCTACATGTCACAACCAAAACAGCCAATGATGGCAGAGAACCAGGGCCAACCTATGGCAGAACCCAAGAAAATGGTGTCCTCTGGGTGGGAAAAATCAGAGGCCAAGGAATGTTGTTTGATTCCCAGGTTTAAGGAAGGCGTGGTATCAAACAGTGAAGACAGTCACAGTTCAAGGATGTTTATTGAACTTCAATGGGTTGGTTGAACGCATATCTAACCTAAATCTAAGGATGGGAGCAAGCTACGCCCATCAAATAATAACGCAGTTCTTTTATCCATGTGGTGGGGATGTTTAATGGAAGTCAGTTGTGAGTGATTGTCCGTAATTGCCACTTCGCCTGACCATAGTAGCGTGACATGTCAGGTACACTGCTCGGGTGTGAGTCTATTTTCTCCCAGAGTGGGCTGTCCATGTAGAAGTGTTTGTGAAGGGGTGGGGGGGTAAAGTTTCCCTGTATCCTTCCTGGTAAGATGGTGTAAAGGTGTTAAAGGGGAGGGATACTGCATCTCACCATCCGTTGTCCCACTCCCCGAAGACCCCTCACCCAGGTGATCCTCCAGCACTGGTCCACCCCGAGGAACTGGATCCAAAAGCGATGGCCGTGTCCTGGCCACCTGGATGACAGATCCCTGTGGACTAGCAGGTGAGACAACTTCTGGTTTCTCACATACCCTTCCCATTAGCGAGCTGGATATACTTAGTCTTTTCCGAGGTCCTCTAATCTTAGTACCTTGGAGAGAGCAAGGAACAGATATATCCAGGGGTTCTCGCATATTCAACAATTTATTTTATTTTCATCCTTTCTGGTAGAGGTTTGGTGTTCATATCTGTCTCCATAGAGTATACAATAAACTGGGATCGAGGTGGTCAACCTGTTATTAGGTGTTCTTTATATTTTGTGGTACGCTATTGGTGAATGGTAGGCTCATGAGATTCTTTTTCTCTCCACTCCCATACCGGAGAGTTTTGGGAGTAACGGTCAAGTTGCCAACAATCCTGGGGTGTAAATTCCCTATGGGGATTTGGAAGATCTTGTAAGAGAGTATAAAATGCTCGGACGTCTCTTCCCCCGATTACTTCTTTGGGGAGCAGAGCAATAATGGCGGATGATGCCAGCCGTGATTGCCCCCTGATGTTAATGTACACGGTTATCTTGGGATCGATTTCGTCATCTCTGTGTACACATGTGTCTCTAACTAGAGTTGTATTTTCTAAGTCTGCTGTCTTCATCAAATTGGCCCTTATGGCGGTTTGTTTGCTGCCTGAATCAATTAACGCATTTACAGGCTTTTCATTGACTAGGGCTTTTTCATATGTAAAGTCAGTTGAAGATTGGCATAGACATATGCTGAAGCCTCTGTTTCTTCCCACTCATCCCCTCTTTGGCACCCTATCTCCATAGGTGGTTCTTTTAGATTTTTAGGGCAATGTCGAACTAGATGGCCAGTTTCTTTACATGAAAACCAAATAGGAGGTGGTGGCTTAATTCCTTTAAGTTCTTCTCTACTGCTTTCCTCTCTACCCTTCGGGTCTGCTTTTCTGACTTCTATTCTCTCTTTCGGGATCCACTCTTCTGGGTTTAGAGAACCCTCCCCCTTTATCTAGTACCTGGTATTGGGAGCGTTATGTGGGTTTGTGATCTTTCCGTTGTTCACTCTTGTGTACAGAGTGAAAATGTTTTACTGCGTCTGAGTGATTCTGGGCAGTTTCAATAGCTATGACTGGGGTGGGTCCGTTTAGCTGAAACACTGATTTCTGTAAAAAGGGAGGTAAAAAATTGGTGAATTGTTCCAGAATTATCATTTCAATCAACTCTTCCATGGTCTTGTTGTTATTCCAGATGGATACTGTGTTCTTAATTTGTTCCGCCAATTCGAGAGGGGTTTCACCAAGGTTTAATCTGATGGCCCTTAATTTCTGTCGATAGAAATTACAGGTTTGGCCTACCCTTTTAAGGAGAAAGCTAGCCCCCTGGGCAAGGTTAAGTAGCTGGTAGGCAGTCTTGATCTTGCCATTCAATAAGGGTCCCAAATAACATTCTTTTAGGTTTTCTTCCCATCCCAATTGCTCAGCTAATCACTCAAAATTAAAAAAGAAATTCCCTAGGTCTTCGCCCTATTGATGAGGTTGTAGTATCCATTGAGGTAATGGGGGTCTTGCTTGTAACTCAACTAATTTTCTTACATTTTTTTGGAGACTGTCTTCGGCCTGAATCTGATGGGTAGCCAGTTGGGCCATGATATCTTCAAGGTTGGCCATGTTTTACAGGGAAATAAGGGTTCCCTCTGTGACACTTTCTGAGTCGGAAATAAAATGGTCTCAACTTCTTCTTCAGAGAGGGGAAGACCTGGGTAGGTTGATCTCTACACCAGATGGGCCAGGAACCAAAACTAGTCTGGTACCAAAAAGGAAAGGTTTAGGGAAAGGTGGATTTAGGGGGCTAGGTCTAATGAAAATGTGTGCGGGTCTTATTTTTAAGACTATTCTAGCCCATTGTTGGCTATTGTAGTGGGAGATCGGAAGGGTATATAACAATACCTGGGTTTTGAAAAACAAATCTTATTGGCCAATTGGGAATTGAAATTGGGAGATCAAGGCCTCTTTTATAGTGTATATTATATCTGGCTCAAGGAGTTCAATATTCCTATTTTCTCCTTCTGGTGGTATGACAATTACCAACATAGGTTTTCAATTTTTGTCAATTGAATCGTATCCCACTCCTGACACCACGCCTAAGGAAAGCATGGTATCAAACAGTGAAGACAGACACAAGTGATCACAGTTCAAGGGTGTTCATTGAACTTCAGTGCGTTGGTTGAACGCCTATCCAACCTAAATCAAGGATGGGAGCAAGCTACGACCATCAAATAATAGCAGTCCTAGTCTAGTCTAGTAATTAAAGGGCCTATACTAATAAACCTATTGCCAATCCTTACTTCTAAATACAAAAGGGTGTGGTACAATGTGTATACAAAAAGAAAAGTGTTCAAGAAATAATATGTCAGAACAGTTGAGCAGTTTGCTTCCCTTTACCACCTTTTCGGCACGGGGCAAGGTGACACGTTCGAGCTTCGCACACACTGTGTCTTCTCTGCCACGAAGATACAGTTCGAAGCTTAGGTATGGGGGCCTTCTGCAAAAGACTCTTTTTCAATAACAGTCTTTTACTGCAAAGGGCATGTCATAACAAACAAATAGCAATGTTACACTCTTATCACGATTTTCACATGCACAAGTTCTCACTTCCAGTGTTCATCATGGGTCTCCCTCCTTCAGGCTTGGACCCCCTTTTTACCACAATGTTTACACTTGGTCTCACTTGTTCGGGCTCAGACCATGGATCTTACTCGTTCGAGCTCAGATCCCTTTTGCACAATATTCATATTTGGTCTCCCTCGTTCGGGCTCAGACCATGAAATCTCACTTTCTACAGACTTTCGAATGTGTGATGGGTTTTGCTTAAACCGTCGGAGGACCACTTTGATTCACTTTGCACAATGTTCTGATCAATCTTCTACTTTCGTTTCTACCACTTCTTGGCGGGATATCTTACAGAGACCTTCAATTGAGCACATTCACGGTGCCGGACCACTCTGTCAACGGTATCGTATCTTACCTTCTCAAGTTCAAACATTCATCAGTCATTCAGCTTTACTCACGCCTTTCATCACACGCTTTGAACAATGTTCCTTCCAGCGCTCAGTATACAATGTTTCCGCTTGCAACCTTGACTTAAACACAGACGGTTTCTTGCGGAAAGGGTCAAGGGTATTTCCCTCCTGGCAAACCCTTCCTGGATTGCCGTCTTTCTCCCCTCGTTCAGCTGCCAACTTGAAACTGCTGTTCCTTCGTGTGATTTGCCTCGCTCAGAGTGTGCTCTAGTGCTCCGCCTTTTATCCTTGTGGGGAGGTTAAATGGAAGGGAGGTGTGAGTGATTGTCCGTAATTGCCTGACTTTGCCTGACCATAGTAGCAGGACATGTCGGGTACATTCCACAGGTGTGAGTCTGTTTGCTCCCAGAGCGGGCTGTCGTGTGGAAGTGTTTGTGAAGGCAAAGGGGGAGGGGGGTTAAGTTCCCATGTATCCTACCTGGTAGGATGGGGTAAAGTTGTTAAAGGGGGAGGGATACCCCCTCTCACCATCCAGTGTCCCACTTCCCAAAGACGCCCCACCCAGGTTATCCTTCCGCACTGGTCCTCCCCCAGGAAATGGATCCAAAAGCGATTGCCCTGTCCTGGCCACCTGGATGACTAGTGGGTGAGACACCTTCTGATTTCAACACAGGCCATACTAGAAAATGGGGGAGGTGAAAGCTTGTCCACAGCGTTGTCTTCGCCTTGTGAGCTGGCAGCTAGGTCCACCTACAAGGGGCAAGAAAATGAAGTTTCCTTGCCGCCAACAATCTGACTTGAAGACTTAATGCCGCAGATCGCATGGAATTCGGCACAGCAGAGTACCACTTACACAGCATTCCCCTCTTTGCCATTATCCTTGTGGGACTAACAGCCACAAACACCATACTGGGTACCTCCAGCACCAGTTAATCGAATGTCTGCTCCCCTTATGAGGACCCATACGTGGCGCTCCCGACCTAGAATTATATCATGGGTCATTCACAATCACAAGAGGACAGGTTTTTTGATAAATTCCAGAACCTGATGAAGTTGGGGACAATGGCAGATGGATCTAATAAAGGAGCTAATGTCTCAACCTGTTGTACCTTCCGCACTTACTCCGCCAATAATGCCACTGCTGTCGCCTATGTATATGGAGGTGCCGGCTCTGCCACATATAAGCCCTTTCCCACCGCTACAGTCTGCAATGCCGCCTCAGCTGGCAGTGCTGCCACAACCTCAATTGGCCCTGCTGCAGGAGGTTCCACCTGCGGTTCCCCCAGCTCCTCCACTCAAGGAGGGGGCCCCTTCACCTAAGAACTTCCTAGGCATACCTGAACCGGAATAGCCACAATTCAAGAAGATGTCTTGACTCAGGGATTAAAACTATGGGAAAGGCCACATTCCCTGCAGCCTCCGAACAAAGAATTGGATGACAGATACTGCTGCTTGCATCAGAAAAGCTACGCCTCGCCGCTCAGCTACAGCCCTACTCGTCAGTGGTGGTGTCTGTGTCCTTTTTCACAAAGCCTTTGGGCTCAGGCACCACAGCGTCATTTGCCGCCCTCTTGAGAAGAGAGGACAAACTTCTTGAGGGGTACGGGAATATTTACTCAAACGTCTCTCTAGATTTAAGACCGAGCAATGCTGACACCCTGCTAGCAGTGGCAAATCAGAAGCTCTGAAGGGAACTGTCAGATTTTCTTTCATACTTGCCTGCGGACAGGCAACAGGCTTTCAAGTTGGGGCAGGAGGAGACTAAGCTAGTGGCTCAGGGTGTACTGCAGTCCTCCCTGCATCTTATTGGCATGGGCAGTGGAATGGCGATGGGTGCATACATGTGGAGGGTCGCCTGGATCCACTCTACCAAATGGATGCAGGAGGTTCAGGATCGCATCCTTGATCCTCCGTTCAACAGCCAGGACCTCTTCCACGTCGCTGCTGATCCTTAGCAAGGCAAGTCAGCTGCCCTTTCATCAGGCCTCCCATTCTCTAGGGATTCTAGACAAAAGTTGTTCAGAGGCTTTCGAGGCTACCATGACGAGAAGGAAATAAATCTGGATCACTCCCCCAAGCAGCCATAGGAGGAAACGAACAACGGTCCTCCCCCAGGGATTCTTTTCTGCTCACCCTGCTGCCACTGCTGATGCAAAAAAGCAATGACACTCGGGGTCTGGCTGACCACACTCCGGTTGGCTTCAGACTGTCATTACATCTGGGCAGCTGTCGTTACACCTGAGCAGTTGGTTGGCAATTTCTCAGGACCTCCCTGGGTACTCTGTGATCTCCAAGGGCTTCTGCCTCAGTCTTCCTCCTCTCCCCCCTGTGTCTCCACCTATGATAAAAACGGATTCTGCTCTCCTATTGCAGGAGATCAGCAAACTGCATGACATGCAGGCCATAAAACCTGTTCTTCATTAACCCCTAGCGACAGAGGTCTAGGGTTTTATTTGAGAATCTTCTTGATTGCCCAAGAAAAAATGGGCTGGCCTGCCGGCAGACCTGGATCTCTCCAGCTTCAAACTCTATCTCCCCAACCGGAGGTTCAAGATGATCACGCCAGCTCAGATTCTTGCCTGGGCGATTGGTCTTGTGTGGTGTGTCGAGACTTGCCACGAAGTGAAGAGTATTGAGCCTCTGTCCACAAATCACCCACAGGGAGAGCAAGATAAACACTCCCTGTGCGAGCTTTGAGGCCACAGGTGGTTGTTGGTTTGTAGAATCAGGTGGCGCCGAGGATCCCACAGGCTGTTGGAAGGAAGTCGGGGTTAATACAGGCAAAGACAGTGCTTTGGTTAAATGTGAATAAATAATACTCTCTTACCTATGTTCAGTGGAAGGGAGCCTGAGGTTTTGGTGCAAGGGAGCGCCGATGATTCAAACAGTCAAGTACCTGGAGGCAGGTACGGGCTGACCACCCGTAACCCGTAAGGTGAACGTAATGATTTCCAATAAAAAACGGAAGGAAGGTCGTAAACAATCCAAGGGTCAAAATCCAGGTTGTAGCAAGTGAGCAGATAGGGAAAATCCAAAGCAGTCCGTTATGCATAAGCCAAAGGTCCAAAGTACCAGTATCCGTGCAGAGTATCAGGCAACCGTATCCAAGGAGCAAGAGTTAATCAAATCTGTGATGAGTAAGCCTGAGGTCGAAATCCGATGTGGTAAAAAAACAAAAGTCAAGAGCGCCGAACAGTGTTAGGAAACAGCTGTGAAGCGGCGAGTGATTCGAAGCTCCCGGCTTTTATGCGAGCCGCCTCCCGATCACGTGAGCGGGGCTCCGTGCACGTGATCGGGAAGTTGATGTGAAACCAGGAAGCAATCGCGATCGGCTGTTCCAGCCCGATCGCAATCTCCATGGCAGTTGCCATTGGAGACGAGGAAACAAACAACACCGTCCTCTGCGTGTGACCCGAAACCATCGGTGATGGCGACTCCCCTGCACCCTAGGTGATGGGACAATTGGAGGGTTGGACTGTGACCCGGGGAGCCTGACAGTAATTTTTATCGGAGTGTTATGCAAGGTGTTGTATGGGTGTGTAACTGACCTATTGTGCATAACATGGTGGACCTAAAGGACGTCAACCTACAGATACCAATATGAGAACCACAGCTGAAACTCCTCTGGTTTTTGATTGGCAGTCACCAATATCAATTTCAGGCCCTGCCTTTTGGACTCAATGCAGACCTGAGAATATTCACTAAACTGATAAGCACCGTGGCCGGCTTGCTTTGGATATTCACGTATACCCCTACCTGGACGACTGGCTGGTATGGGCTTCGTCGAGCCAGGTGGCTCTGGAAGGGACCAACATCTTGTTGAATACTTTGTTCAATCTCGGGGTTTAAGTGAACTTGGCCAATTCCTCGCTTACCACAAAAGCTGACCTTCTTGGGGTTTGTGTGGGACTCGAGACTGGGCAAGATTTTCCTTTCACCCCAGTGCATCTTGGATATTTACCTGACAGTGGCCCTCATTACGACCCTTGCGGAAATCGAAAAACGATGGCGGAAATGCAATACCGCCATCGAATAGCGCTCGGTGCGACTATGACCCGTCACCGCAAAGTACGAAGCCATTAGCGACACCGTAGTGAACGCCAACGCTAACTGCACCAAGCACGCGCGCGCGCGCCATGCCAAACCGCAAACACCACCATGGTGCAACGGTACGCCAATTCCGACCCTAGCGGACATGTACCTAACGCCATCAGGCATGGCGGAATGTACCATTCCGCCATGGCGAGAAGTACGGCATCGCGAATCAACCGTAAACGGCCCCACTGAGTGCCTGTACACCGCTCCCTGCCCACAAAGTACAACTCCCCGTAGGTGCAATGAAGCCACAATGCAACCATTGAAATGTACAAGTCACCCATGCATGCCAACGAACAAAAGAAACACAACAGGGGCCAATGGGAGCTGCAGGGCACAGATGGCACGAATACAGAAGCCATCCCAATGGACATGACCACAGTCCCCCACCAAGAAACGCACGCAAACACAGGCACCTGTGACCAGCAATATTCCGAAAACCACATCATTCAACCAGTCCACCTGGCTGACCGGCATCTGTTACACAAAACCCAATCCCCCGCCCCTGAGCATGACAACATTCAAACTGGCATATTGGCAGCCCCCATCCCTGACCTCACTGGGCTTCGTAGGCAAACGCGCACAGCACAGTACCACGCAACTAAACCCCGAAGCTGGAACCCAATGCAGATCTCCTCACAATACATCGCCCCCCCAATAGGCATATGCCACATCACTTGCAAAGAAAAACGCTACACGGGCCAAATCAGAATAGATATTTATGCACATCAAAATCACCAAGCACATACAGCCATCAGGCCATGAAATCCAAAACACCAATCACCATTGTGGGCTGCTTCCGCAAGAAATGACCAGCCACTACCTGTGTGTCGCCCTGTTCCCCCATGGTACACAGAGCCACATTCACGTCCGAAAAGGCAACATGGAAGCGCACAGAACCGCAGGGCCGTCCCAATGGGGAGGCACTAGTCCAGCTGAAAGGCCGAAATGTTGCTCCGAGCCACCAGTACTGCGTAAGGGCATGTGGCCCATTGGCGATCGTCCCATAAGATCGTAATGCTGCTCCACTGATTAACACGAAGCAGCAGGTGTCGGGAGTAAAATCCATCTGCAGGAGTGGCATACAGATGGCAGTGGCAAAAGGGGAGGAGATACCTGTCAACCAAAAGAAAAGAAAAAGAACAGAATGGCCATCAGAACTACATACCAACAACTCACTTCAATGATCACACGAAATCCACAGCCATATGCATGCTAGCCCACTCCAAAGGAACATCACCACCCCAAAACCACTTGCGACTCATAACCATCTATATCGAGGTGCAAACACCATCGCAAACGAGTGTCTGAGGGCGCCTCGAGACAGGGAGGGCTCAACAAGGCCAGATGGACGATGGTCCCACTATGGCAGCCCTGCATCACATAGCGTAGGGGAGGCGGATAGATCCCAAGAAGCCCTGTACATGGCAAACTCTGTATCAAATCACCTGCCCATGCATCCATCCATCATTCCCTCATCCCGGGATCAAAATGCCTGAATAATTACTCACATGACATTAGAAACATCCATTGAGTCTGTGCGTTATGCAGCCTGCTAAATCCACAGTGCCCCAGCCCGTAATTCCAGTGTTGTGAAGTAACATGTATTTGGGAACGGACGGCCTCATCGCCCACGTAGCTATTGCGCATCCCAAACTATTCATATCAATCATTGCTCCCTCGCCATGGGCCCTGTCTCAAGGACATAGAACAATAGAACGTTACATTTGCAGTCAGACCTGTGGGCATCTCCTCGCCGCTAGCTGGAAACCGAAAGCGCCGCCCTTCGAATTCCTCATTTGCAACATCACGTCGAAAAGGCATCTGTGGCCGTTTGAAATCACTAATCATCCCATCGAGTGCGGCTGTGTGTGAAAATGGCAACTGCCTTCACCCACGAATGGGACGCCCCGCCCGTCGTTGCAACTCGGTACAGTGATGCATGAGGGCCCACCGTTACTCGAGTACTACGTCCCACTGACCCCTCACAAGTCTGTTCGCGACTGCACAGATAGTATGTGAAACAATGGGACCACAGCAGAATGAACATATCAACCAATCTTACACGGCCATCGGGTACTAATACATGATTGCAATAGCAAGATACAATTCCCCGAATTGCAGCGTTGTGCGCGGGACGTGCTCGGCCAAAGGGGAGAGCAGTTTGCACAGGTGGAATCAATCACCACAGGTGGAGGCCATACAGCCTGAAAACACATAAATTGCACAGCCAGTCTCCTCCCACAACCACACCGAAATGCTACCGGCAGGACTCGCGATGTTGGCCCTGGGGGACCTGATAGCACTGCAAGTGCTCCGACTCCAAGAAGTAGACGAACACCAACTACAACCAGCCGCACGGAGGAGACGCAGGAGGAGGAGGAGGCCAAGGCAGGGCCAGCAAGGCCCACCAGCACAGCCACTACCACCACGCAGGCAGCCCGCAATTCAACGCCTCCGAGCACATCCGTTCAACCTCACTGATGAGCAGATCCACACCCTCTACCGTCTGGACCGGGACACCATAGCCGCCATTGTGGACATGACACAGGCTGACCTTGTCAGCATGATAGATAGCCCAACCGCCATCCCACCCCTACTGAAGGTGGTGTCTGTACTCCACTTCCTGGCCACAGGCACCTACCAGCACACAGTCGGACAGTTGCATGGCATTTCTCAGCCACTGTTCTCACGGACACTATTGCAAGTGCTCGATGCCCTCCTGAAGCACGCAGACGACTACATCTCTCTACCACGCTCGGAGCAGGAAATTACCAACACAAAAGTGGGATTCCATGCACTTGCCGGCATACCGGGTTGCATTGGTGCCATCGACTGCACCCATGTTGAATTGGTCGTCCCACATGCCATGGAGGCCCAGTACCGCAACCGAAAACAATTTCATTCCCTGAATGTACAGATGGTGTGTGACTCCAACAGGATCATTACACATTGTTGTGCCCGATTCCCTGGATCAACCCATGATTCTATGGTCTTGAGGAACTCTACAATACCACGCTACATGGAACGACACGCAGGGAACAGATCCTGGCTACTCGGTGAGTCTCATTACATGCATGATGATGTGGGGTATGTGAATTGTCAATGACCTGCCAGGAAGGGGGGGGGGGGGTGTGCGTACGTATCAATGGCATTCCACATCATACGTTTCTCGTCCACATACAGGTGATGCTGGATATCCACTGAAGAGATGGCTCCTCACACCAGTCCGGAACCCACGGGACCAGCATGAGGAGGACTACAACCATGCCCACTCACGTACCCGTGTAGTCATAGAACAGGCATTCGGCCTACTGAAGACCCGTTTCCGCTGCCTCAGCAGGTCTGGCGGGGCACTCCTGTACCGCCATGAGAAGGTTGCAAAGATGGTCATGGCATGTGTCATGCTCCACAACATGTGCGTACGTAGAAATGTGCCCATGCCCCCTGACGCAGAACTGCAAGCACCTGATGATGGTCATGATGAGGGTGGGGATGTGGCAGCACCTCATGGAGTCTGCGAGGCACCGGAGGGCCGTGACATTCGTCAGCATCTCATTGATGTATGCTTCTAGCACTCACGCCTGGTGGCTGATGCATGGACACGAGACTCGTGGCACTGCGTGTGTCTGGGACATGCACAATATGGACTGTACGCCTATGATGGCCTAGTACACAAAGATCAATGTCCACACTTCTCATTGGTTGATCGTGCACTTTTTATGGCATATGTGATATCATGTTGAACACCCTATCGACCCGCCACCCAAGTGAGCCCAACACACCCCCTCCACCCTCCTACCTCCCACCCGAACACCAGTGTCCAAAGATGCTCATTGTCAGTGGGCTGTCGCTATTGCATGCCCCCTCTGCGGGTATCAGGGGCACCCCTGCCTGTGGAGCGCAGGTTCCTTCCAGATCTACGTTGGGGGCTGCCCTGGACGGAACTTGCAACGGATGATGTGTCTGCCTGCTCACGTCCATGCATGTCCCTAAGGGTTTGCGAGAGCTCAGTGAGCACACGGCGCACTGCGGCAAGTTCGGCACATACGTCTTTGGACGTCGCATGCAGTTCCCCCCTCAGGCTCTCGGTGCTACTCTCCATTTGGACTCTCAGGCTCTCGGTGCTACTCTCAATTTGTGCCCTTAGCGTCTCTGTACCTCTCTCCATTTCTGCCCTAAGTGTCTCTGTTGATGTTTCTATGTCTGCCTTGGTGCCCCCACATTCATCGGCATGGCCCTTGAGGAGTGTGGCCATTTGCTGCTGTTGGACGATTAACTTGTCGAGGGACTGTTGCCTCTGCTGGGCCATGGCCATTTGCGGTGGTGTCACAGAGGGGCTGTTGTCCTCATGTTGCCTTGCCACAGGGCTTGTGGGGGATGGCCAGTCGTCGTCTTGTGGCTGCACCTGCGTGGTATCCTCATGTTGTACGGGAGGGGACAGACAGGGGGATTGGGACAGGTCATGGATGGATCTGACCTCGACATCCCCGTCTTCTGTGTCCGAGCATGCTGCCATCAATGGGGTGTCACCTATGGTGCTGCTGCCACCAGAGGCAGTGCCTTCTGTGGCATCCATTGGGGGGACCTGTGGTGGTGGTGTTGTGGCCATGCTGGCTGCTGGGGTGCCTGTTGATGTTCCCTCCTCTGTGCTGCCACCTGATTTGTGCTGCTGCCGTGTCTTGATGCGTGCAGCTGAGGTGGAGGGTCTCTGGCCGTTGGTCTTGGCCCTCTTTGCAGGTGTGCTGGTAGGGGTGTCCTGTAGCTCGTCGTTTGGATCGGACCCTGTGGTGGAGTAAAGGAGGGCGAGGGTTATTGATGGGTCAGTGGGAATTGGAATGGCATTGTATCACATGCATTGGGGTGGTACCTGAGGGTGATTTGGGTCGGGGTCTTGGAGGTGCTTTGATTTGTGTGTGGAGTGAGGGTGCAGTTGTTTGGCAGCCTGCAGTTAGGGTGTGCCTGCTGCACGTGTAGTGCGTGTATTAGGGGTTTTTAATTATTTATGTATTTATTGTGGGTTTTGACGTGCGCTTTCAGGCCGATGTGTGTGGACGTTCTCCTGGACATGTGTTTCTGTTGCACTATGTGGACGCATGGTACTTCACATGGTTGGACTTTGTGGATTTGGCATTGTTTTATCTGGCCCACCTACCTGAATCTTCGGATGTCTGCACTCCTTTCTCCATCCCTCCGACTCCCTCTATGCTCTCCATTCCGATGGTGGAGGCACAGATTTCTTCCCAGGGGGTCAACTTGATGGGTGATTCAGGACCTCCCCCGGTGGCTGTGGCAATGTTGCGGTTGGCAGAGAGTATGCTGCGGACGCGTATCCGCAGGTCGTCCCATCGCTTGCGGCATTGCTGTGGGGTGCGGGGTGCGGTCCCCACCGCACTTACCCGCTGTGCCACCAGAGCCCATATGGCCTTCTTGTTTGCAAGTGCCGTCCTGGTCATTTGCGTGGAGAAGACGACGGCTGCATTCTCCTGGAGGGTCTCTGTTAGCACGGTGAGTTCCTCACGGGAGAAGTGGACCTGCCGCTTGCGGTCGCACGCTTTCTTCGCTACTTTTCCCATTTTTCGTGGTTTCGCTAGGGTGGTTGACGGGTTGGGGTGTGTTTCAGGGTATTGATTTTAGTGGTTGTGTGGTTTTGGTGTTTTTATAGGTGTACGCCGGGATGTTTCCCGTTCCGGGCCCATGTTTTAACTTCCGTTTCCGTATATTTCCGGGCACCGTACTTTCCGGTAGGCGCACACTGCGGTGACCGCTAAGAGGAGTGGCGGTATTGCACCTAGGGCGCCGTACGGCGGCGGTGTGGGCCGTTTTGGGGTCATTTCCGCCATCGCGGACTTTGCACTTCCGCCGTGGCGTGGTGCTCGTGCCCGATGGGTCGGAATGGGCCGCACTTTGCTCCTTCGTACAATGGCGGAAACGCTATTTACGCTGTGGCGCTCCGGTCAGTCGCTTTCCGCAAGGGTCGTAATGAGGGCCAGTATCTTGGTTGCAATCCAGGAAAGTGCTTACAGCATGATGGTAGCAGAAGCTATTGGGCCTCATGGCAGCGTGTTAGGCAGAAACCTGTGCAGTTCCCTTAGGGACCACTGCAAAAAGTTTAAGACTACAGGAATAAGCGGTAAACCCAATTGGTAGCATTCCGCACCACCCAGATTTACCTGGTAGCTGTGGCTGAGCAGTCAGACTTCTCTCAAGAAGAGTTAGGCAGTATATAATAGGGCTAAAGACACAGTAGAACAAGCAAACACTAACCAGAGCTTTGGTATAAAAGTATATTATTATTTTTTTAAAACAGACTCATGAAAATACACCAGCACTAATATATCAAGCAAGTTCAAACACAGTCATTATAAGTATATACACCTCCCTAGGTAATTATTCGACAAGTCTAGGTTAAGACACCACTTATTTAGCAAAACAGAGGTGAGCGCGTAACCGTAGATGGCACTCCAATAATTCGTTTAAAAAGGGAGAGAAAAGGCAGAGTAGGAAAATAACACAGTACCCACACTTTTAAGAAACCACAGCAAGTCAAGAAAGGCAGGGTCTACTGTAGAGCAAAAAGTTCATAGGCCAGGCCCACTCTTGGAGAGAGCAAGGCGGAATGTGCCCAAGATCACACAGTGGAAATGCACTCAAAGTCTTTGCAGAAAAGTCAAAAGAGGTTGGATCAGTTCAGAAAGGCAAAGTTAGCAGGTCTGAGGTCAACCCAGTTAGAAAGGCAAGGATTTACGGGACACCTTGGACAATCTGTTGCAAGGGAGACCAGGCGGGACACAGTACCTGAAATGGTGAGAAAGCTCCAGCGGTGGCAGTTGTTCCTGGCAGCGGGTGCAAGTCGTGGCTTCAGTCAGAGGAAGAGATGATCTCGACGAGGAAGAAAGCTGGAGGTCGTTGCACTGCCAGGGAAGAAACCAGCCGCAGAGTTTCCCGATTAAAAGGTACGACCCTTTTATTCGCGGTAGTGGTGAAGCGTGGCTATCCGGCCGCCGGGGTGCTTGGCATGGGCGATTCGACCACGAGACGATCCAGGAAGGCGAAAAAGGCGAACTGGTTGCTCCCACCAGCTCAAAGGGAAGAAGACTCTCCTGGAAGAAGATCTCCTCTGTCGTCGGGGAAGTGGTGGGTTCGTACAGCAGGGCTCCACCGGTGGTGTCGTCGTCGTAGATGGCTCAGCTTCTCCCCTCTTCGGATTCTTTAGGTCCTGTGGCGACTTCTGAAGTTCCAGTCCCCAAAACACTGCTTTTATGCAGCAAAGCCCCCATTCAACAGCCTAGCTGTCACTCAAACATGCTAAGTGGTGAGCCGGGCAGCTCACCACTGGGCCAATCACACAAGAGTGCGACTTGAGTTGCCAAGGCAACTCAGTCCAGGGGGCCTAATCCCCCTCCCACAAATCCTGTTGACCCCAGACAGAGTGGCACCATTTGGAGGGCTTCTGTGGAGAAGCCCACCAAAAAGTGGAACAAAGGGCTCGACTTGGGTTAGAGTTTCAGAGGCGAACACAAACGCCATTTTAGTTCTGGCCTGGCAAAAAGACCCAACCGGGGAATAAATATTAAATAAATAACCCGGCGGTATCTTTAACATTGCACCAAAAAGTGGTGCGTTTAAAATGAATGGGAAAATCCCATAGGAAATATTCCGGTGTAATATTTTGTGTGGTATCCACTGCCACCAGCCAGAAACTCGACAAGGGGGGACTGGACAGTGCGCCCTTGGAAAACAGACCCAGGGCCAATTGAAGTACCCCTACCAGTACTTCCACAATATGATGGTTTGTACTGGTTCTGTTCACAATTTGAGACTAGTAAAGCCAATGGTGACTTTACATGCCCTGGGAGACAGTAGTCAGTCCCAGGGTATGGAGTCCATGACACCCCCATGTTACTGCACTGAGGGTGCTGTGTAACACACATAGCAAAAACACATGAAGCCCTATGGAGTGAAAGACCCGATAGCCCATAAAACACACTTACAGTGAAAGGACATTCTCAAATCATGCCTAGGAGTGGGAGAAAAAGAGTCTCACTCTTAGCAGGAGAAAAAAATAAACCCCAAAAATCCAGCAAAGCTGCTGGGGGACTCACTAGGTTTGGGAAATTGGCCTTAACATAGAATTCTCCCTAACACAGCGTGCGTCCTCCGAGTTTCGCATGCCAGATTGAAGATGAGGCGTTTACAGCTCCACATGAGCAGCTCATGATCGCAGGCTACAGGCAAAAAGTCACAGCATGATCCTGTGCCAGCCTCCTTGGATAAGGATCTCGAGTGGTGGGTGGACCAGCACAATCTCTTGCAGGAACCTCCGACCATTGTTCTCATCACCACAGACTCATCCCACAGCCTCTGGGGTGCCACTGCCTCAATAGTCCGAACAGGAGACGATGCAACACATAATGCACTGGAATTACAGGCATTTTTTCATGCAATGCAGGAATTCCTCCTGAACATCTGCAGCTCGACAGTGATGTTCTATATAAACAATCAGGGGGGCACGAAACCCACCTCCCTCCCATGTCCGCTGGCCATCTAGATCTGGGAATGAGCCCTGTCTCACAAAATTCTTCTCAGGGCTGTACATCTATCTGGAGTTCTGAACATCGAAGCAGATCTCTTCAGCATTCAACATTCCAACCACTGGTGGGAAATCGATCCATATGTGCTATGGCCCATCTTCCAAGAGTGGAGTCTTCCCGAGACCGGTCTATTTGTGCCACTTCAGAAACATAGTGCCTTTTGATACGCCTCTCGGGGGAGCGTGGAGGCAAAGTCCCTTAGTTATGCTCAAAACATCCCCTGGTTGGGGGAGTTCCTCCACGTCTTTCCAACAGTTCCGCTGATCCCTAGGGTATTAGCCAAGCTGGAGGAATCTGCATACTGCAAGATCATACTAATAGATTCACAGTGGCCAGCCTGCTTTTGGTACTCCGAACTGGTGGGTGTATACGGGATAGGTCCATTTCCTGTTCCACATTAGCTCGACCTCCTGATTCAAGAGTAAGGCAAGATTCTACATCCATGCTCTCAATTGCTCAATTTGACTGCTTGGTTTTTGACATCTCGGTTCTAGGTCACTTAGGGCTGTTCTCTGAGAACATGAAGACCATTCAGGCTGCTAGGAAGCAAGCATCGTACCTCTGTCCGGTGGGTTGGACTATGTGCTATCCTTTGTTTCGCACCTGGCTTCTTCGGGCATCTTGGTCGACTCCTATTGCACCTACCTAGGGGCTATCAGCGCTTACCGGAACGTCAGAGTCTACTTTATCCACAGCAAATTCAGTAGTCCAGAAACATCTGGAGGGCCTCCTTCCGTTGCATCCACCGATTAGAGGCGCCACCACCCGTGTTGGATTTGGACGTTGTTTTGTCTGCCCTCACTTGCAAGCCCTATGAGTCATTGGCTAATACAGACAGATCTTAAGTTCCTCTCTTGGAATATGGCCCTGTTAGTCGCCCCTCTTCTCAAGTCCACCAAGAGAGTGAGCGAGATACAGGCCTTATCGGCATGGGAACATTATACTTTCTAATCATATCTGCTTGCAGAATGATGGTGAGATGATGCTTAGGGCCTTAAATAAGGCCAATTCAAGGAATTTTGGTTATTGGTCAATGCGAACGGTCTGAGCCAGAGCAATTCTCAAAGTATAGTAATCGGGGAAGTGACCTGGCAGGATCATTTTGCATTTTTATATGCCCTGCTGCGGCAGGGCATATAAATCTCTCACTGATAAGGGTACATGGGAACTGAATTTCACTTGTGAAGGTATAAAAGATCTGATTAAGAACTCCTCCACCTCTAAGGGCTTCAGGTCAGAATGGTCTGACCAACCAGATATTAAAATCTAAATTTGCACTCTGGTCTGACATATTGTTCCATCTATTTAAAGAGATAATTAGGCTAAACACTATTCCTTACTCCTGGCATGGGGCGATAATTATACCCATATACAAGAATGGAGATCGGGCAGATCTTATAAGTTACTGCCAGATCTCCCTACTAGACGCTGATAGTAAAATCTTTGTGGGGTTGGTGTTAAGAGACCTGGAGCAGTGGAGTAATATTGAAGGCATACTATCGAAGTATCAAACCGGATTCCGCAGTGGCCTATCCACAATACTGAATGGCCTGATTCTCAGCACAGTGTCGAGCAAGTCATTTATGAAGGGGGGTTCTTCGCTGTATGGGGCCTGGGTGGATCTGTCACAGGCTTTCGATACAGTATAAATAGCACCCGTCTATGGTGAAAACTTAGACAGTGGGGTGTCCCCGGGCCACTCTTGGCATTGATAGTAGAGCTCCATGAGCGCTCATACCTGAAGGTGAGGCTGGATCTCCGGGGCAATCTATCAGCTCCCATTGAAACAGAGGGGAGCGAGGCAGGGGTGCATAGTTGCACCCTGCCTCTTCAACCTCTACGTGGCTGATCTAGTAAAATATCTGGGTGAGTGTGGTCTGGTGAGCCCAATGGTGGGCTCAGCAAGGATAAAATGGTTGGCCTATGCCGATGATGTTGTGTTGCTCGACTACACCCTTGTGGGACTACAGCTTGGATGCCTTAGGGGAGTATGCTAGGGTTAAAAATCTTAAAATCAATCAGTAAACATCAAAAATAGTCTTCAAACGACCTTGGAAGAAGGAACCTCCCTTCTGGTGGAGGCTATCGGGCCAAGTGATACCGGTGGGGAAGGAGGTCCTCTCTCTGGGTTTCATTGTCAGGTCATATCCATCCGAGAAAACATCTGAGAGAATCTTTGGATGGTAAGTTAATTTATCTGTGCTACCAATTGAAGAAAATAAACCATGGTTTCTGCAAAATCCCTTTGATAAAATTCTATCTGGAAGGTAATTCCATCTCCAATATAGGGACTAGAGGTATTTGTATTTTGTGATTGTATTGTTTTATTTGTTTATTATTTATATCGTGCACCAAACCCTGAGGTAGCTTGACGCTTGAAAACTTAGAGGTTACATACATAATAAGGCAGGCAATTTACAATCAAGTATGGGATAGCAAGTGGGACCCTGGTTACAGGTGGGCCAGTAGACAGGAGATAATGTACAGTATTATAACTAAACAAAAGACGATGAACAGTAACATAAATAAAAACAAAATAACCTCTGGTGGCTGCACTCTCCAACTGTGTGATGTTGGTTAGCTAAAAAGTAAAAAGCAATACTGGTTGCAATTTTTGCCTGTGTGGCTGTATTTATTTGAAGAATATTCAGAAAAATACAGAAAATGATTTTTTTCTGAATTCTGTCAGAATTCTTCAAATAAATTGTATGAGCCTTATTCTAGCCGATATTGACGTCTCTGTGGGGTACATTAGAATTAGTGTCCATTCCTCCGGTAACAACGGGCCCACATCCCTCTCCTATTTTGCCTTTCGGCTACACCTTTCTTTCGTAGCAAAAGAAGAGGTTGCATTATACATGACAGATGTAGTTTTAGTATGCACGCTATCTAAGACGATGTTCCTTTCTATAGGTGTGCACTCTGGTAGATCAGCAAGGTTTGTTATTTGTTTGGTGAGTGCATGGGACAGCTGCGTGTGGTGGTAGTGTTCAGTAGGTGGGCGACCACGAGTGGTCGACAATTCAGCAAAGGGTATGATTTTACCATCTTTAAACACTTGTTGAATTGTTAGTATTCCTGCTGTTTCCCAAATTGGCCATTTAGGTAGTTTGCATAGCTCCGGAAGGAGGGTGTTATTGCGTGTGTTGTGTATGCTTCCCAGCTAGTTTCTGCTGCTCTGGTGGTTCTTACTTCCCTTTCGCACCGGCACCCGCATGGCTCCTCCTCCCATTCAGCTTTTTGCAGGATATCTGTATAATACGGCTGGCGGCCACGGAGCTCTGAGGAGTCACGTCCTCATCGTGAGCTTGCCGGCCACGCCCCCGTTTTTATCTCTTTAGAGACTTTTATTATGCTACCATCAATGATGAAAGAAGTGTATCTGGTGTTTAGTTTATTCAGGCGTGCCTGAGTACCCAAGATCATTAACTCTGTCTTATCGTCATTGAGGCAAAGACTGTTGGTGGCCATCCACGCTTGGATTTCAAGGTAAATGCTGTTGAGCAGTTTGGAATCAAACCCAGTCATCAAAATCTTAGACTGGGATCTTGGACTGGGATTGTCTGGATGGTAAACTGTGGAAGTACATCCTCACTCTCCCCCAATCACTACCAATATGCTGTCTCGAGTATGAACTGGGTTTGCTATCCCTTCGGTTCCATGGTGAGTGGAGGATCCTATGTCTGTTTTTAGTCCCCGGCCCAAACTCACTATATGAGAATGTGAAAAACTTAATGGAAGAGAATGCTTATCATTTTATGAATGTTCTTAGATTGAATGCCTTGGAAATATTGCAGACATGCAATTGTGGCGTTAGAGATCTGATCGGCAATCCAATGCATGTTAAAAAATTATTGAAAAGGTTAGATTGGATCAGAACAATAGCCGAGATGCGTGCCTCAGTATCCCTGTCTCTGTATCTTATCTGAGGCGCTCACCAAGTCCCTCACAAAGAAGTGATTTCTTGCTATTCCGCCTCATCTTGTTGTCTACCAGGAAGATACTATCTATTAGATATAAAGAACAGAATCCTGATAACCTGTGCCGTAGTCGTGACAGTTCTTGCATTGAAACCAGGGGAGTTACTAGGTCTGGAAAAGACCCGGGGCTAAGATGATGTCGGAACTGTTGGGACTGGGGGCTAGCTAGTCTTTTGGCTGTAGCTCCTGAGATTCTATCCGGGGCTACAACCAAAAGATCAGGGGCTATAGCCCCCTTAGCCCCCCCCTAGCAACGCCCCTGATTGAAACCCTGCAGCATATCAGGCCACTGGGGAAATGAGGGTGAAGAAATTCTCAAGATGTCTGGATAGGGCATGGTGGCTTGGGACCCAGTCATTCTGGGACCGGATGTGCTCAGGCCATGAAACTTTGCTTACGTGGGAGGTAGTAAACCTTTTAAAGGAGTCTAATTTCCAAAACAATGTTTAATTTTTAGCTTTGTATAACTATATTTGAAAATGATTTCTTATTAATATATGTGAATGTAAAAATATTTATTGATGTGATGTGTTTGTGAAAAGTCAGATTAATGACTGCCACAATAAATACAAAAATAAAAAACACTTTCACAAGAACAATTTCATCCGCGTACGCATCCGACCTTTCTGCCCAGTTTTCTCCTTCCAAATTAATGAGGAGATTATCCGGCCAATGATTGTTTCCGGACCCCACACTCTGTCCTGCTCCCTTTAGGTGTCTGTAGGGGCTCTCAGGTTTTACCTGAAGAGGACCAGACAATGCAGAAAATTCGATGCCTTCTTTGTCACCTTTGAGGGACAGAGCCCAGGCACTCGAGCATCCAGATGTACAATTGCTAGATGGCTTGTTTCGGCCATTAACCATTGCTATTCCTCACAGAAGCTGACTCCATCTCAGGGTATACACGTGCATGAAGTGAAAGATAAGGCTACTGTCATGGTTCGAGACTGAGGGGAGATGGGAGTTCTTTAGCTCCTGATTCTAGCATAATAGAGCCTGGTTTTCTTGAAGACACCTGCTACCAGGAGCTACTTTTGGCTCCTGGAGTCAACTTGTGCCTTCCAAACATATAAATGTGACATCAACTTTGAGTATTTCAGAATGTTAATAATGAGGAATTAGAACACATCTAATACACCTTCGAACCCAATGGTTCATACAAAATGGACAAAAAGTTAAACGCGCATTTCTGGTAGCTCCTGGTTCCCCTGCAGTAGCTCCTGCCTACTGGGTAATGACATCCAGGAGTTGGATTTGGCTCCTGCTCATTGAACCCTGTACTGTGGTGGCTTTCCAGAGACACGTCCCATTGGACGTCATCAACAGGGCTGCTACGTGGTCCACACAGACACCCTTTTGCAAGCATTATTATCTGGAGCTCGGCTCCAGGACTGATGCCAGGTTTGGTCAGGCAGTCTTACAGAATGTGTTCGCTCCTAGTTAGCCTTCACCTGTGCGTTTTCATGCTACAAAATCTACCATCACTATGTAGGAAAGGGGACAGGACATAGGACTAAGGTACGGTTAGTGACTCCTGTACTCCTAGTCCCCTTTCCTCCATACGTCCTTGCCTCCATCCCCCGCAAAATATGTTCAATTTGATGATAGCAGCCGACGAGCGGGAAATGGACTGGCAGTTGAGGCATGTGGGTGGGAAATGTACTGGCAGTTGAGGCATGTGGGTGGAGCCAGCATGGCCGGAAAGCCTGACACGCTCTGCGTGAGTTAAATTAAAGGGAAAGTGTTTTATAACGGTGCAATAAAAGCTCTGGCCCCATCCCCGTGGGATAGATCCCATCAGTATTGAGGAAAGGGGACTATGGACTAGGATTACAGTAGTCACTACGTTAACAGTTCCTTTCTACTCTCCCTAAAAACACTCATTATAAGTTTGCAGTTTTCTGGTCTGCTTTTTGCATTCAGTAATAACTTACCGAATGCAGAGATCTGAGAGTGTGTGCCTATTTGAGGTTGCTGCAGCTACAATGCTAAATTGATGTCAAACATGCTTTTTTCTTTCTTCAAAATACTGCTTGGATCTTCAAACGGTTCGAAATGCATTTCTATCCAAGTTTGTTGGGGGAGGTGGGGAGGAATGCAAATGGGACAGTAGCTGTCCACACTGCTAATATTGAATGTAGATGAATGCATCAAGAGGTCAATAAAGGCCCTTCAGTGCATATACATTGAAGGGGCGGGGGAGTGTGGGCATCGGAAGAGCCCACATTATTCCTTCCTTAAAGTGCTAACCCCAGGTTTTTGTCTTTAAGTTGAAGGGACAAGCTAGGAGGTAAAAGTGTACAGGCTACCTACCGTCTCCTAATCATGCATTTATTGCATGCAGTATTTCCAGTCATAAGTCGGGTAAATACCCCATGACTGTATAGTCAGGCAACTGGTAAAAAAGGCAATATTTCAAATACCAACTCTTTTTTGCGATTACCCCGAACTTAAAAGGATGGTTCCATTTATTGCCGTTTTTTGTGGGGATATTATTACATAGAACATGCGGGGGACACACCCGCAACCCCAAACCCTTTTTTATTTTTCATGGGGCGCATGGGACACCTCCGCTGCCACTGTCCCTATATATATATGGTCACCTATATAATGTCGCCACAACCTTTTCCCGGCGACATTATATACGGCGACCATATATATATAGGGATATTATTGCCTGATACCAAAATGACTTCCATACGGTCGCCGTTGCATTCTCTACCTTGTTCACACCCTTTGTGTTGACTACGATACATTGGATTAGTGACGAAAAGTGTCACTACATACCTGGTTTGCATGGGAGGACAAATAGTAGTGTAATACGTAACTGTTTTGGATGTTTTAAATTGTAGAATAGCCACTTGGTGATAATTTTGTCTAGTTCGAGTAGCCCTTTCGGCCTGATGCGCTCTTAACAAGAACACAAAACAAAGTAAAAAACAAACGTGTTCATGTACTTTCTCTAACCTTCGCGAATGAGTTTTGCATCTCATTGAAATACCGGGACTGTAAAGCAAGTTGTGCTTGGCTTGATTAGATAAGACCCAATATCAATGTAAGTAGATACAATTATACGAAATCTGGATGTTCTTATGCGCCTCTTTGTTTTACAGAAACTGGAAATTACACCTGTGAATTTTGTGGCAAACAGTACAAATATTACACACCTTTCCAGGAGCATGTGGCCCTCCATGCACCAATTAGTAAGTACGAGTATCGCTATGACAAATACAGGCTTATGTTAAAGAATTGCTTCTAGACTTGAAACATGGATGATCTTTTTTGTTGTTTCTTCCTTCATTAATAAAGGTATATATGCTATACAGGTGTGACATCAGTCCTGGGCATTCATCATTAGAAATTAAATGGTACTGCTTTGCAGCATAGGTATGTTATTGAGTGATGGGGACATTCTTGGGCTCTGTGCAACCTGTCACACAGTTAATCCAGCGCACATGACCTTTACCACTATTTCGTTTTATTATGTTCTCTAATTTTACGTTATTGAAATGTTTTGATAGGATTTGTTGTAACATAAAATACCAAATACAATGGATACAATTGGCTATGCATGTGATATACTGCTGTTGTACAGAACATACAATAATAGCTCTGAGTGTAAAGAAGGGGTTGAGAAAAAAATACATAATCATTAGATAAGCAGATAATATACAGGTATTAACTGTGGTAGTACAGAATCTTGTGGTAAGGGGCGTTCACCCAGCTATTTAATAAGCAGAGAATATAAATCAATTGATTATGTAGAAATACTGCTGCCTCCTGGCTTATTTCAACCTTTGGGATAGCCTGCCACCTAGTAGTGGGGCTTCAAACTGCTTCATAAAGGTGTAAAAGCTAACGCATTGTGCAAGACAAACAGCCACACCTTTCCATTTCAAATGCTGCCAAGTTTCTCTTTTTGCCAGATTGGAAATGGTATTTTCCAGCTGCGCATTTCGATTTGCTTATTTTTCCAATGGGCTTCATGCACCTTAATATGCTAAGTTTGTCTCCACCCATTCCTTGCTAGGTTAGTGATTACCGCATAAATCGGATTTTAAACAATACATTTTATACCACAAAATGTTGGCAACAGCTGCCCTAAACAAACACTCTTCATCCTGTTCACAGAACTATCAGTTGATTCCTGACTGCATTACCAAACAACTTCGGAGACCTGATCCTTTAGCCTTTCTCTCACATACCTGTTGCCCTCTTCCGCACACTTAAGAGTACACTCTTACACTTTTGGGTGAGCTTGGCTCCTCCTGTATTCATCTTAGAACTTGTTGCACCGGAGCGTCATGTCCATCTCTCCCTCTCTCTCTAGATTTCTTAATATGCTCTCTTTGGATCCAACTGCACTGTGATTTAAGCCAGTTAACCTCAGAGTGCTAACTTTCTAAGACTCGGCTAGACCGCCAAGACTATCCAAGCTCTATTAGTGCTCACTACAGTTGTGCCTGGCTCCTGTTAGACCAGAGATAGGATTTAGCCCTTTGAAATCGGTACCCTTCCCCTTCACATAGGACAAGCAAGTAGTCACAGTGCCCTGTATGGCATGTACTTGTCACATTGTCCTTGACCCGGAATATAAAAAAAAAATCGGAGTCACTGCAATTCTCCAGAATACACTATGAATCGCAGGGATCGAAATTAAGATTGGCTAAGCAGGAGCTAAAAGAAGGTCCTGGATATCCAGGATTAACCAGTGACCAGGAGCTAACACTGGGGGACGAGGAGCTAGTACATAGCGTTTCTCAAATCTAACTTACACACAAGGTGTAAACATATAATTTTGTCGATTATTTATGATCTTTTCTTTTGCTTGAATTGTCATATAGAAAAGCCCTAATGTTTGTTTATAGATTTTCCAAACACACAGCGTTAAATTCATGCAGGTGTGTTTGTTCAGCATTAGTTGGCTTGGAGAGCACGAAGTAGCCCCTGGTAGCTGTTTGGGTCAAGCTAACAAGGCTCTTCTAGGCTACAAGCAGGAGCTAAATACCTCCAAGCTCCCCTCAATTTTAAACCCTGAAATCACTGAGTGAATCCAGACACAGCAGGTCAACAAATGACATTAATTTGTGTATTCCTCTATGCAGTGGTACCTCTCTAAACCTTTTCCCCACTTTATGCCTGTCATCTTCTCTCCAAATCCTGAAGGCAAAGGACAGTGTGGTGTGATAGACCAAGGTCACCCATCTCTGATTTCAAGGTTAGAAGCACCTCATTGAAACCATTGCTCAACTTTAATGCAGCCCCTTGGTATCTCTCCCCTCCCACTTAAGACAGCTTTCACAATTATTATTTTATGGTTTTTATTGAGTGCTGACCTAGCTTCGAGAAGATACTAAGCACTTTACAGAGTTATACAACAGTACAAATGCATAATGGATCGTTTTTCAGAGAACAACAGAACAGATATACGAGCAGGGTAGGATACAGAGGTGCACAGGAGGGGTACAACTGTACAGGGCGGAGAGGAGCGGTTGGCGTCTAGTGAGTCAGGTGGTGTGGGGGGTGACATGATGGTCTAGGGGTTGAGGAGGAGAGACTCCCTGAAGAGGGGAGTCGAGTTCTTTTCGGAATTGTAGGCGCGCGGGGGGATGAGTCACATACTCACGGGGTGCAGGTTCCATAGTCTTGGAGCGTAGGGAGAGAAGGCTTGTTTTCTGGTCCTTTCCTTTGCAGCAGTGGATTTCAAGTCTGCACATGTCCTGGCTTCTGATGGTGCGCTGTTTGCCAGAGATGCTGAGTTTCTCCGCAAGGTAGCTGGGTGACTTGAAGGCGAATACCCTATAGATGATGCAGCAAGACTTGAAGGTGATTTGTGCACGCAGTGGGAGCCAGTGAAGGTTGATGATAGCCGGGGTGATGTGGTTGTATCTGCATAGACCCTTGATGAGGTGTGCAGCCTCACGTAGGACACTGCTCAGGGGTACAAGGGAGGACGACGGGAGGTCACCGAGGAGTTAATTGCCCCAATCCAGGTTGGGTAGGGCTAGTGCTTGAAAATGTGGATCTAAAGCTGTCTGGAGGGCAGAAGGTCTTGACTTTCCGCAGAACAGAGAACTGATACAAAGCTGTCTGAGCTTTCTTAGCTATGTGTGTCTTATGGGAGAGGTGCTGGTCGATGTGGAACCCTGGGGACTTGGCGCAGGAAGTGAGCTCAGGTGTGAAGCCCTCAGGATTCATGGGTGATAGCCAGATCTATATGTCTGAGTGTTCAGTGTTGTTGGTGAGGTGTAGGAATTTGATTTTGAAGGGGTTGACTTTCAAGTATGCACTGGACATCCAAGACTGGATCAGCGAGGCGCAGGTTTGGAGCCTGTGGATGTAATTGATGGAGTCGATATGAGTTGTAGCTGTGTGTCATCAGTGTATTGGTGGATGTGGATGTTGTGGTGGCTAGGAGGGCTCTGTAAAGACTGGAGGGGGCATCTGTATTTCTGCGCCCTATACAGTCAGTAGATGAGAAAACCAAGGCTGAGGCTCAGGGGAGGAGATGCATGCTGGTTCTTAATTGCAGTGAATCCCCAAGCCCCAACAAAGGAATGTTGTTTGTGATAAGTTATTTTATGTAAAATAAGGTTCAAGTAAATATACACATCAATAAATAACTCACTTTGTACTCTGGTACCGTTATCCTAATAATAGCAAATATATACACATCTACAGGCCGATTCATGGAATAATTAGCGCGGCGCAAGTGGGCAAAAACGTGCGATTCGCAGTGGAATAGCGAAAATCGCAGTGCAAGTGCGAAAATCGCACGAAAAGCAGCGCACATCGATTCATGGAAGTCCGTGCGCGAGAAAACCAGCGGATGTGCGATAAAAAAGTGCGCGGCGCACGTTGGCGCACAGGCCATCAAACAGCGTGCGCCAGGTCACAGCGAAAATCGCACAGGCCAGAGCGAAAATCGCACATAGCGCGGCGCACGCAACAAAAGTAGGCGGAACACGGGGCGTACCACTCGGAATGGGGAACAACTTGCCAAAATGTGGGCGTCACGGGGGAAGCACAGGGTACAAGTGCGCGGAACGCCCACACGCTCGCCTACAACACGTATTCATGGAATAGAATAGGGCAAAAAAGCGCACGCTCAAACCAGCGCACAGGCACAAACACGACCGCCACAAGAAAGCAGGCGGTAGCGTCTCTGCGCCTGGAAGAAATGTGCGCCAAAAGGTGCGCCAAAAAATAGCACCTATATACAGCCATGATGAATGCCCAATACTGTGGCCCTCCAGGACAAATGACGTGCAAAGGGGTACCCACAAACACAGACACGCGCTGACAGAAAAAAAACGTGTGCGTGTATACCGGGGTGCGCGGGAAGTCTCACACGCGAATTGGCCGGGTACGTGGATTACAGGGGTGCGTGGGAAGTACCACACGCGATTTGTCAGGGTACGTGGATTGCAGGGGTGCGCGGGAAGTTCCACACGCGATATGGCCGGGTACGTGGATTTCAGGGGTGCGCGGGAAGTTCCACACGCGATTAGGCAGGGTACGTGGATTTCAGGGGTGCGCGGGAAGTTCCACACGCGATTTGGCCGGGTATGTGGATTTCAGGGGTGCGCGGGAAGTTCCACACGCGATTAGTCAGGGTACGTGGATTGCAGGGGTGCGCGGGAAGTTCCACACGCGATTAGGCAGGGTACGTGGATTTCAGGGGTGCGCGGGAAGTTCCACACGCGATTTGGCCGGGTACATGGATTTCAGGGGTGCGCGGGAAGTTCCACACGCGATTAGTCAGGGTACGTGGATTACAGGGGTGCGCGGGAAGTTCCACACGCGATTTGGCCGGGTACGTGGATTTCAGGGGTGCGCGGGAAGTTCCACACGCGATTAGGCAGGGTACGTGGATTGCAGGGGTGCGCGGGAAGTTCCGCACGCGATTTGGCCGTGTACGTGGATTTCAGGGGTGCGCGGGAAGTACCACACGCGATTTGTCAGGGTACGTGGATTTCAGGGGTGCGCGGGAAGTTACACACGCGATTTGGCCGGGTACGTGGATTTCAGGGGTGCGCGGGAAGTTCCACACGCGATTTGGCCGGGTACGTGGATTTCAGGGGTGCGCGGGAAGTTCCACACGCGATTAGGCAGGGTACGTGGATTGCAGGGGTGCGCGGGAAGTTCCACACGTGATTTGGCTGTGTGCTCCCAGGTATTACCTGTACACCCTCCACGGCCCCTGCAGGCAGCACACACCACAGGGGACTACCCTGCACACCTGCTCATGTCACCCACCACCCCCACCCCCCAGCCACCAGGGGCACCCTCCACCAGGCCCCCACCCATGTCACCCACCACCCCCACCCCCCAGCCACCAGGGGCACCCTCCACCAGGCCCCCACCCATGTCACCCACCACCCCCACCCCCCAGCAGTGCAGGGGCATCCTCCACCAGGCCCCCACCCATGTCTCCCACCACCCCCACCCCCCAGCCACCAGGGGCACCCTCCACCAGGCCCCCACCCATGTCTCCCACCACCCCCACCCCCCAGCACTGTGGGGCACCTGCCAGCAGGCCCCCACCCATGTCCAACCCATGTCTCCCACCACCCCCACCCCCCAGCCACCAGGGGCACCCTCCACCAGGCCCCCACCCATGTCTCCCACCACCCCCAGCCACCAGGGGCAGCCTCCACCAGGCCCCCACCCATGTCTCCCACCACCCCCAGCCACCAGGGGCAGCCTCCACCAGGCCCCAACCCATGTCACCCACCACCCCCACCCCCCAGCCACCAGGGGCACCCTCCACCAGGCCCCCACTCATGCCCAACTCATGTCACCCACCACCCCCACCCCCCAGCCACCAGGGGCAGCCTCCACCAGGCCCCCACCCATGTCTCCAGCCACCCCCACCCCCCAGCCACCAGGGGCACCCTCCACCAGGCCCCCACCCATGTCACCCACCACCCCCAGCCACCAGGGGCACCCTCCACCAGGCCCCCACCTATGTCATCCACCACCCCCACCCCCCAGCCACCAGGGGCACCCTCCACCAGGCCCCCACCCATGTCTCCCACCACCCCCACCCCCCAGCACTGTGGGGCACCTGCCAGCAGGCCCCCACCCATGTCTCCCACCACCCCCACCCCCCAGCCACCAGGGGCACCCTCCACCAGGCCCCCACCCATGTCTCCCACCACCCCCACCCCCCAGCACTGTGGGGCACCTGCCAGCAGGCCCCCACCCATGTCCAACCCATGTCTCCCACCACCCCCACCCCCCAGCCACCAGGGGCACCCTCCACCAGGCCCCCACCCATGTCTCCCACCACCCCCATACCCAGCCACCAGGGACAGCCTCCACCAGGCCCCCACCCATGTCTCCCACCCCCCAGCCACCAGGGGCACCCTCCACCAGGCCCCCACTCATGCCCAACTCATGTCACCCACCATCCCCACCCCCCAGCCACCAGGGGCAGCCTCCACCAGGCCCCCACCCATGTCTCCCACCACCCCACCCCCCAGCCACCAGGGGCACCCTCCACCAGGCCCCCACCCATGTCACCCACCACCCCCACCCCCCAGCCACCAGGGGCAGCCTCCACCAGGCCCCCACCCATGTCTCCCACCCCCCAGCCACCAGGGGCACCCTCCACCAGGCCCCCACCCATGTCTCCCACCACCCCCACTCCCCAGCACTGTGGGGCACCTGCCAGCAGGCCCCCACCCATGTCCAACCCATGTCTCCCACCACCCCCACCCCCCAGCCACCAGGGGCACCCTCCACCAGGCCCCAACCCATGTCTCCCACCACCCCCACCCCCCAGCCACCAGGGGCAGCCTCCACCAGGCCCCCACCCATGTCTCCCACCCCCCAGCCACCAGGGGCAGCCTCCACCAGGCCCCCACCCATGTCTCCCACCACCCCCACCCCCCTGCCACCAGGGGCACCCTCCACCAGGCCCCCACTCATGCCCAACTCATGTCACCCACCACCCCACCCCCCAGCCACCAGGGACAGCCTCCACCAGGCCCCCACCCATGTCTCCCACCACCCCCACCCCCCAGCCACCAGGGGCACCCTCCACCAGGCCCCCACCCATGTCACCCACCACCCCCACCCCCAAGCCACCAGGGGCACCCTCCACCAGGCCCCCACCCATGTCACCCACCCCCCAGCCACCAGGGGCAGCCTCCACCAGGCCCCCACCCATGTCTCCCACCACCCCCACCCCCCAGCACTGTGGGGCACCTGCCAGCAGGCCCCCACCCATGTCTCCCACCACCCCCACCCCCCAGCCACCAGGGGCACCCTCCACCAGGCCCCCACCCATGTCTCCCACCACCCCCAGCACTGTGGGGCACCTGCCAGCAGGCCCCCACCCATGTCCAACCCATGTCTCCCACCACCCCCCAGCCACCAGGGGCTGCCTCCACCAGGCCCCCACCCATGTCTCCCACCACCCCCAGCCACCAGGGGCACCCTCCACCAGGCCCCCACCCATGTCTCCCACCACCCCCACCCCCCAGCCACCAGAGGCACCCTCCACCAGGCCCCCACTCATGCCCAACTCATGTCACCCACCACCCCCACCCCCCAGCACTGTGGGGCACCTGCCAGCAGGCCCCCACCCATGTCTCCCACCACCCCCACCCCCCAGCCACCAGGGGCACCCTCCACCAGCCCCCACCCATGTCTCCCACCACCCCCACCCCCCAGCACTGTGGGGCACCTGCCAGCAGGCCCCCACCCATGTCCAACCCATGTCTCCCACCACCCCCACCCCCCAGCCACCAGGGGCAGCCTCCACCAGGCCCCCACCCATGTCTCCCACCACCCCCACCCCCCAGCCACCAGGGGCACCCTCCACCAGGCCCCCACCCATGTCTCCCACCACCCCCACCCCCCAGCCACCAGGGGCACCCTCCACCAGGCCCCCACCCATGTCACCCAACCCATCCCCAGCACCGCCACACAACACACCGTGCCATGTCATGCTATGTGCAGGTAAACAAAGTCATGCCCACAACATGACAAGTGTCACGATGTACAGTGTCCCCAATTGAAACTTGCTACACCTGAAATGCTCACTGTAATGCAGGACCAACAACAAACTTGAGCAGGTACTACCATTAACATGACTTCACTAATGTAATAAATCAGTAGTCTCACCACCTGGAAATACCTGCACTCCCACCACTTCCAACTGTACAGTGTTGGCGCCATGTAGAGTTGTAGGTGCACTGCTGCCAACAAGGACCCCATCTCCAGACTAGAGGGACTTGTGTAGACATGAGGAAGGGACCTGCAAATTGGGAGGCAGACACAGATGATGAGTTACACATCAATGCAACATGCAGTGTACAACAGAACAGCAATATGCACTAGGAATGTATACACAGTATTGACTAGACTACCCACACATGTAGTGGGAGTCCAATGTCACCATGTACTTCAATGTCACTTGGGCACACCCTTTGCAAGCCCATTGAAACGGGAAGCAGGAGGGGTGTGTGTGACTCAAACCCAGGCATCTGAACCAAATACATGACAAGCCTGCATGTGCCCAGCCACAATGCAGCGTATGCCCACAGGAACCACGGAAGCCAACAAATTGTCCCAAAAAAATTGGGAAAAATATAAGAATAAAAATAAAAATAAATCAAAAATGGCCATTAATGGGCCCGGGGGGGTTGGGGAGGCCACCCAGGAGGTCCGAGGACAGGGTGCACACCAAAACCCACCTGCGTGGATCCTGGGAGAAAAAAAAACACCTCCATGGGCTCATGGCCCACACGGCTACCCTATTGTGGGAGTATCACTGCTGTCGCTATTATCACCCTGTGCAGCTGCATCCGGAGGTGGTTGCACTATGGGAGGCAGCCCACGCAAGGCCCTACTCTGTTCCTCCATGGCTGCAAGCATGCGGGTGTGGTAGGTCTCGTTCTGGAGGATGAGGGTGCGGAGGTCCCCATGCAACAGCTCACGGGATGCCCGGACCTCCGCCCTCGTTGCTTGCATCTCAGCTGAGAGCGTACGGGTGAGACGCTCCAGCTGCTGTTCTGTCCTTTGGTGTGTTGAAGCCTCAAGCTCAACAAGAGTCGTCCTGAGTTGATGGAGCTCCTGCCTCAGGGCTTCCCTGTGGCCCTGGGACTCTATGGAGATGGCCTCCTGCAGAGTCGCCAGTGCCGCCCGCCTGTCCCTGTTGGACGCCAACATGTCCTCCCTGTGTGACTGGCAGATGGAGTCGGTTGCCTGCTCTAGTCGCTCCATCAGCCTTTCAGGGGGGACAATGGAAGTGGCCACCCTATCCATGGCCTGAGCCATCATCTCAGATGATGCTGCCTGTTGGGTAGCCATACCGTAAATGGATTGCTCCCATGCGGTATTGCCAGGTGGCGTACGGCCACCACGTCGGCGGGCACCACACCTGTCTGGGGCTTGGTGGACTGCGCCTTGCTGTGCCGGCACTGCCTGAGGCCGCAGGACTGCATTCCCCCTCTGATCTGCTGGCCCAGGAACAGGATCAGATGTCGCGGAGTGTGACCCTGCATCCGTAACCACCAAAGGCCTAGCTGCCAACACTGACATCCCCATTGAGGGTTCTGACCCTGGTGCAGGTGGGTGGGACAGAACAGAATCCCTCCCTGGAACACTCACCTGCGACGGCACGTAGGTCTCATGATCCGAATCAACAGCTGAGTACAGCTCGGGGGAGGTGCAGCCAGAGACACCCCTTGAGAGCACGACCTGCAGCACTTGTGGGTTCTCACCCACCAGCACACCACGTCCCTCACTGGTGGTTGGTCGGCCCTCGCACCCCTCCTGGCTCTGCACCATCTCCACAACCCCAGCAGTATCAGGTGCGTCTTCCCCTGCAAAGACATAATAACAAAGAAATGGAAACAGGCATTAGCACCATGGCACACAATGAGGGCTGAGAAGCAAGATAACCAGTACTTGATTGACACATGTCCCACATGACTAAGACCCTCCCATGCATGCACCCTCACTGCGTATGAAGGGCAGGCAAATGGCACACACTGATGACACAAAGAAGGAAGATGAACACATTTCCTGCATGCTGCCTGGCAGTGGCATCACACATTGGCCTGTGATTGCCAGGTGACACACACATGCCATCACACAGATGGCATGTACCATTGCTATTGAGGCAAGATGGAGAGGAGGGCAGCACTTATTCATTCAGTCCAGTTCCCGCATGTAATAGCTTTTCTAAATCAAACAGGTCTGATTTTCACCTGGAGCTGGCAGTCCTAAATGGTCCAATTGCACAGGGACATGTGTGAACATATGACATCCAGGTAACAAAGTCACTCCACTTTACCATAGCCATGCCAGACATGTGACTAGAGGACTGAGAAATGCCTAGTATAAGTGGTGGAATGCAAACAATCTGTCTGAATGAACAGAGAAAAATAAGCAACAATGTTGTGGCAAGGTGACACTTCAAGGGCAACTGGCGTGCTGTTGGGCTAGATGTCTACTGTTGGCAGAAGGGATACTGCAATGGCCAAATGCAGCTGCGCAGGATGTATTGCATGAAGCACATGGCTGACCCATACGACTCAGGCGCACACACTCTCACCTGGCACACAAACAGAAGCCCTCACACACACACCATGCACATGGATGACACACACATGCATGTGCACTCACCGGACAATGCCTCGTAATAAGGCAGATCTCCCACGCCTTGGATCTGTTCCTCCGTGACGTAGGTCCCAGCGACTGACTCATGTGGAGTGAGTTCCATGTCTACTACTGGAGACCCACCTCCAGTCACTAGAGTTGCGGCATGACTTGAGGCCAGCTTCTTCTTTGCCCTGCGCTTTAGGTCATTCTAGCGCTTATAGCAATCATTGGCTGTGCGCCTCACGATTCCAAGGGCACTTACGATGTCTGCAACGGTCTGCCAGTGTGCCTGGCGTTGTGCAGGTGTGGTCTTGGATCCTGCAACAATGACCATCTCGTTATCATGTCCGGACACATACTCGACAAGTGCATTCAGTTCGTCATCCGTGAAGCTGGGCTTCCTGGACGGGCCGGACTGTGTAGCCATGTCTGGGGCATCAGCCTGTGCCGGACAAGCACTCTTCCTCTTCCGCTTGGAAGGTGGTGGTGATCCTGAGTGTCCTGCGCCGCTCTGGACACTAGGGGCAGGAGCCCTGGTGGGCTCTGTATCAGGTGTGTGGGATTGCACACTCAGCATGGGAGTTGGTGCAGGCATTGGCTCAAGTGTAATGGTCTCAGGGGGAATGTCAGCAGGATGGACTAGGACCGACACTGTCCTGGCTGGGTGTGTGAGAGCTGGGGTGGATGGAGCCGCAGCTGCCCCTGCAGCCTCTCCGCCCTGCCTACTTGGGGCAGCAGATGACCTTGCAACCCCAGATCCACGTGGCATGATGGCATCAACGTGCACCAGCGCACGTGTCGTAGCCCTGCTGACCTGGAAGTCAGCCATGGAGTCAGCCAGGTCTGGTGCCACAATGGGCTGGTCCAACAAGGGCTGAGCATGGATGGTGTCAGCCACATCAGCCTCAACGGGAGGGGGGGGGGTTATGGGTGCCCTTGACTGGTCCTCCACACATGGGGGGACAGGCTCACCCTGCAAGTTACGACCGCGTCCCCTACCGGATCCACCACGGCCACCACTTGTGGCTCTTCCACCTTTGCCACCCTTACTGAATCCTCTCCTCCCAGCCATGGCACTGATATTAATGTGCGTATGGGAGTGGCTGTAGACTATTGTCCTGGGCAATTGGGGGTCAAAGGTGTTGGGTACCAGATGGTAATTGTACCCTAGTGCTCTTGCAAGGCTGATTGTAACCCCTGGGGAAAGATGACGGGTCACGCAACGCACAGGAGGCCCAAAAAAGGGAGATGACGTGCACGCAACCCCTCCTAGACCAGGTGTGCAGAAAGAAAAACCTGCAATACGCTGTGGCACCCAGTAACACAAGAATGAACGTATGCGTGTCACACGCAGCCTAGAATGACCTCTGAAGGGGTAGGCTACACACGGGGCAAGCACAGATGTTAGATACGTGCGTGACTCACCGTCTGCCAGGTAAAAGAGCGTGAAAAATGAGCGCGTTTGGTTGGCAACACCCCCGCCAAAAGAAGATATGTACGCTGTCTGAGGAGACAGGACAACAGTAGAAGGGAACACTGTTTGAGGGAACAGGCCCAGGTAAACCAGTACAAGAGAAAAAATAGAAAAAGCTGTCGGAGGTAACAGGGAGTACAAACTTGAAACGCCGTGAAGTAAATCGCGTGTGAAACGACAAGAAGTACAGAATTCACCCACTCGCTCTCCACGAAAAGCACGTACAAGGAATTGGTGTTCTACACGTACCTTATATGCAGGCCCACACGTACAGCGTCACTTACGCGGCGTGTACGTGCTAGGCCCATTCCCACCAATTACACGCTTTGACACTTCTGCGTGTAGGTCCATTTTCACCAATTACACGCTTTGTAACTTCTGCGTGTAGGGCTATTTCCACCAATAACACGCTTTGACACTCGGACGTGTCACGCAACTTTTTCCTACGCGTGCACGTGACTTCATAGACGCGCATACGCTAGTGACGCGTTTACGCGCTAAGGGCCTTTCATCGATTTACACGCAGACGTGTGGGATTTTCACGTGCAAAATCACTCCGTATCAAGCTGTCCACGCGTTCACACACGAAAGACCACGCTCCTGCCCAGGAGGCCAAATTACTGCCCCCCAGAGCCCTGAGCACGCTCCCACCTGCCATCTGCTGCTGCCTGACTGCCTGCTGCCCACGTGCCCTGCCATTTGCTGCCTGCACATCAGCCAGGGGTGCTGTTGCTGTGACCACCCCTGCTGGAACCAAAGGCTCCCGACTGCTTTTCCGTCGCCCCACAGCCCAGCCCCAGGACCCAGTTGCCCACCCACTCCTGCCTCTGGGGTTGCCATGTCGGGCACTACAACATCTGGCACCAGTGGCAACCCCCGGCCAAGGAGGCAGAGGGGCACCAGCTTCAGTGCCAGGGAAGTTGGTGTCCTGGTGGAGCATGTCCTGGGGCAGTATGATGCCCTCTTCGGAAGGTTGCGCGCCGACAAGGAAGGACCGACTCGGATCTGGATGGACATCGTGACTGCCATCAACGCGGAGGAGGTGGCAGTCCGCGACTACGAACGTGTCAGGAAGCGCTGGGAGGACTTCAGGTCCAGGACCCTCAACAAGGCCCGGCGCCTCATGATGGCAGCAGATGCTAAGGGGCGGGCGGGGCCACTTGTCGGAAGATCAGATGAGTGTCCTGGAACGCATATCCCCAGCGCTCCACATCCAGGTCCTTGAGAAGCAGACTCGTCTGGAGTCGAGCGGTAAGTGTACATGCATACTGATTGTAAGCTGTGCGTGTGGTGGTGTGCCAGGAGTGTGCAGGTTGAACATGTATTTTTAAGTGGCCAAGTAGGGGGGTTGTACAGGGCTGTGAGGGTGACACATGCGAGGGGTCTCAAGTGTGACACATGGATGGTGCTTGTGTGTGTGGGCTTGCATGGCACAGGATGTGGAGGAATGATTGTCGGGTGTGACATGGATGTCGATCGAGACACTGCGACAGTTGGCGGAGGTGTACACATGCATGCAGGTTTGGTGTTGTGTGTGCATGTGTAGTGTACTCCCTATGTTGCATGTGATGTGTGGATGACCTTTGGCTGCCCATGCTGTTGTATGTGAATGGATGGTGCTGGCTGTTGCATTATGGCTGTGGTATGGCTCATGTGTGCAAGTTGAAATGACATGTGTGTTGGGGATTGTGATGCCATGTGTGAGGTTTACCAATGCCACTCATGTATAACTGTCATGTGTGTATGAGTCCATTTTACAGTGCCCTGATGCCTGTGTTTTCTTTCTCCCTGTCTGCAGCGTCAACTGATGAAGAGGGCGTAGAAGGTGCTGTGGAGCACAGCGGCAGGGGTCGCACCACCAGCCGAAGACGCAAGGCCCGGATCCCCTCCCAAGTTGTGATCTCGTCGGGGAGTGAGGAGTCTGGTGCGGCGTCCCAGGCCGCAGCTGGCGAGGGGAGGTCCAAGAGGCGGAGGTCGGAGTTGGACTCCTCGGCAGCAGAAGGGGCAGCTGGGACCCCACAGGGCCCAACGGGGGAAGATGGCACGGAGTCATCCAGGTTGGTGGGGTGTTTGGTGGAGGGTGCCCCTGCACTGCTGGGGGGTGGGGGTGGTGGGAGACATGGGTGGGGGCCTGGTGGAGGATGCCCCTGGTGGCTGGGGGGTGGGGGTGGTGGGAGACATGAGTTGGGCATGAGTGGGGGCCTGGTGGAGGGTGCCCCTGGTGGCTGGGGGGTGGGGGTGGTGGGAGACATGAGTGGGGGCCTGGTGGAGGCTGCCCCTGCACTGCTGGGGGGTGGGGGTGGTGGGAGACATGGGTGGGGGCCTGGTGGAGGGTGCCCCTGGTGGCTGGGGGGTGGGGGTGGTGGGAGACATGGGTGGGGGCCTGGTGGAGGGTGCCCCTGGTGGCTGGGGGGTGGGGGTGGTGGGTGACATGGGTGGGGGCCTGGTGGAGGGTGCCCCACAGTGCTGGGGGGTGGGGGTGGTGGGAGACATGGGTTGGACATGGGTGGGGGCCTGCTGGCAGGTGCCCCACAGTGCTGGGGGGTGGGGGTGGTGGGTGACATGGGTGGGGGCCTGGTGGAGGGTGCCCCTGCACTGCTGGGGGGTGGGGGTGGTGGGAGACATGGGTTGGACATGGGTGGGGGCCTGGTGGAGGCTGCCCCTGCACTGCTGGGGGGTGGGGGTGGTGGGAGACATGAGTGGGGGCCTGGTGGAGGCTGCCCCTGCACTGCTGGGGGGTGGGGGTGGTGGGAGACATGGGTTGGACATGGGTGGGGGCCTGCTGGCAGGTGCCCCACAGCGCTGGGGGGTGGGGGTGGTAGGAGACATGGGTGGGGGCCTGGTGGTGGGTGCCCCTGGTGGCTGGGGGGTGGGGGTGGTGGGAGACATGGGTGGGGGCCTGGTGGAGGATGCCCCTGGGGGGTGGGGGTGGTGGGAGACATGAGTTGGGCATGAGTGGGGGCCTGGTGGAGGCTGCCCCTGGTGGCTGGGGGTGGTGGGAGACATGAGTGGGGGCCTGGTGGAGGCTACCCCTGCACTGCTGGGGGGTGGGGGTGGTGGGAGACATGGGTGGGGGCCTGGTGGAGGGTGCCCCTGGTGGGTGGGGGTGGTGGGAGACATGGGTGGGGGCCTGGTGGAGGATGCCCCTGGTGGCTGGGGGGTGGGGGTGGTGGGAGACATGGGTGGGGGCCTGGTGGAGGCTGCCCCTGGGGGGTGGGGGGTGGGGGTGGTGGGAGACATGGGTGGGGGCCTGGTTGAGGGTGCCCCTGGTGGCTGGGGGGTGGGGGTGGTGGGAGACATGAGTGGGGGCCTGGTGGAGGCTGCCCCTGCACTGCTGGGGGGGTGGGGGTGGTGGGAGACATGAGTGGGGGCCTGGTGGAGGCTGCCCCTGCACTGCTGGGGGTTGGGGGTGGTGGGAGACATGAGTGGGGGCCTGGTGGAGGCTGCCCCTGCACTGCTGGGGGGTGGGGGTGGTGGGAGACATGGGTGGGGGCCTGGTGGAGGCTGCCCCTGGTGGCTGGGGGGTGGGGGTGGTGGGTGACATGGGTGGGGGCCTGGTGGAGGCTGCCCCTGGTGGCTGGGGGGTGGGGGTGGTGGGTGACATGGGTGGGGGCCTGGTGGAGGATGCCCCTGCACTCCTGGGGGGTGGGGGTGGTGGGAGACATGGGTTGGACATGGGTGGGGGCCTGCTGGCAGGTGCCCCACAGTGCTGGGGGGTGGGGGTGGTAGGAGACATGGGTGGGGGCCTGGTGGTGGGTGCCCCTGGTGGCTGGGGGGTGGGGGTGGTGGGAGACATGGGTGGGGGCCTGGTGGAGAATGCCCCTGGTGGCTGGGGGGTGGGGGTGGTGGGAGACATGAGTCGGGCATGAGTGGGGGCCTGGTGGAGGGTGCCCCTGGTGGCTGGGGGGTGGGGGTGGTGGGAGACATGAGTGGGGGCCTGGTGGAGTCTGCCCCTGCACTGCTGGGGGGTGGGGGTGGTGGGAGACATGGGTTGGACATGGGTGGGGGCCTGCTGGCAGGTGCCCCACAGCGCTGGGGGGTGGGGGTGGTAGGAGACATGGGTGGGGGCCTGGTGGTGGGTGCCTCTGGTGGCTGGGGGGTGGGGGTGGTGGGAGACATGGGTGGGGGCCTGGTGGAGGATGCCCCTGGTGGCTGGGGGGTGGGGGTGGTGGGAGACATGAGTTGGGCATGAGTGGGGGCCTGGTGGAGGCTGCCCCTGCTGGCTGGGGCGTGGGGGTGGTGGGAGACATGGGTGGGGGCCTGGTGGAGGGTGCCCCTGGTGGCTGGGGGGTGGGGGTGGTGGGAGACATGGGTGGGGGCCTGGTGGAGGATGCCCCTGGGGGGTGGGGGTGGTGGGAGACATGAGTTGGGCATGAGTGGGGGCCTGGTGGAGGGTGCCCCTGGCGGCTGGGGGGTGGGGGTGGTGGGAGACATGAGTGGGGGCCTGGTGGAGGCTGCCCCTGCACTGCTGGGGGGTGGGGGTGGTGGGAGACATGGGTGGGGGCCTGGTGGAGGGTGCCCCTGGTGGCTGGGGGGTGGGGGTGGTGGGAGACATGGGTGGGGGCCTGGTGGAGGATGCCCCTGGTGGCTGGGGGGTGGGGGTGGTGGGAGACATGAGTTGGGCATGAGTGGGGGCCTGGTGGAGGGTGCCCCTGGTGGCTGGGGGGTGGGGGTGGTGGGAGACATGAGTGGGGGCCTGGTGGAGGCTGCCCCTGCACTGCTGGGGGGTGGGGGTGGTAGGAGACATGGGTGGGGGCCTGGTGGTGGGTGCCCCTGGTGGCTGGGGGGTGGGGGTGCAGGGGGACATGAGCAGGTGTGCAGGGTAGTCCCCTGTTTTGTGGGCTGCCTGCAGGGGCCGTGGAGGGTGTACAGGGAACACCTGTGAGGACCCACCCAGCCTAATCGCGTGTGATAATTCCCACGCACCCCTGTAATACACGTACCCAGCAAAATGGCGTGTGATAATTCCCACGCACCCCTGTAATTCACGTACCCTGCCAAATCGCGTGTGATAATTCCCGCGTACCCCTGTATTACACATGCCCTGGCTAATCGCATGTAAGACTTCACGCGTACCCCTGTAATACACGTTCCCTGGACAATCGCGTGTTGAACTTCCCGCGTACCCCTGTAATACACGTACCCTGGACAATCGCGTGTTGAACTTCCCGCGTACCCCTGTAATACACGTACCCTGGCTAATCGCGTGTAAAACTTCCCGCATACTCCTGATATGAAGGTTGCCCGCTTTGCGTTCCTTGTTTGGCAGCCCTGTAAACTGGTCCAGGGTTAGCGCAGCCCTTTGCGATGATTTAGCGATGTTGATGGCTTTTCCTTGCGCGAGGGCGTTCTTGGGGGCGTTACTGGCGCTGCTGCAGGCTCGCTGCGATACTCTGCGCCACGGCTGGTTTGGGAGCATGAAATCCATGAATACGCTGTGCACGGAAATTGGTTTTAGCGCACGTGCCTGGCGCACACAATCGCACGCGGACACTCTGCGCCAGCCGCTTGCGAAACTTTTCTGCGAAATTCTATGAATTACCCTGCTAATATATACACATCTATGTGGTACCACAATATACTTCAGATTCAATTTAGAATGCAACAACTGCTGACAGTTAATAAAAGGTATAGGAATCCTAAATAATTGGACGCTGGCATAGATATTACTGTAGAAAGGCAGGTTAGATTAGGAACATTGGCAGAATGCTTTCGTTAAAGCAAGGCATAAAATAAGCGGTGTCGCATAGCAATTTGCTATGCGGTTCTGTAGATTTTCTAATTAAATTGTCACCTGTGTAGCAAAAATAGCTTTCGAAGGGATTGTGTCCTCCGACGTATTCCTTATCTTTGATAATTCGTCTCCAGCTTGCTGGCCTCGGAAATTTTTTCTCTGTAGAGGGCGCTGCGCGTCGACGTCCCTCCACAGCCACCGTATCGGTGCCGACGTCACCATGCCCATAAATAGCCACGCGCGGGGTCCGTTGCTCAGTTCCGTTTTTCCGCGCTTCGTGGGGCCTCGGAATATCGTTGCTCAGTTCAGTCAGATAAACCTTCTAGATTTACTCGAAAATAACAACTCGTTCTCGATGGCTTCTGCATCAGAACCGACAACGCCGCGATCCGGCTTAAAAAAATGTCGAGACTGCGATAAAAAAATGTCAATAACGGATCCACACAGGATCTGCTTGTGGTGCTTGGGAGCCGAGCACCATTGTTCGGAGTGTGAGGACTGCATGTCCATGACGGCTAAAGCCTTGAAGGAGCGCAAGGGGAAGCTCGAGAGAGGTAAGTCAGTCAAAACCTCCTCGAAAGTTTCTTCGGCTGAGTCGAGGCATTAGTCTCCTCGCCGTCGAAAGCATTCCCATTCTAGATCTCGAAGTAGTTCCCACCATTCGTCGAGATCGAGACACTCAAAGAAGAGACGTCGAAGATCCCCTTCCTCGTCATCTTCTGTTTCCCCAGAAAGGGTCTCCTGCCCCACAAAACACAGCTCTCAGGCTGAGTGGGAGGAATTCAGGAAGAAAATGCAAAGCGTCTTCGAGAGAGCGGCCTCGACCCCCTCGAAGACAGCTGAGGGTGATACCCCGGGTGAAAAACCCAAAAAATCGAAACGCAGCGAGTTGCTGCACCCGGCGAAAGATTCCACCCGAGAGCGCCACGGGCCATCGGGTAAGAAGGCACCATCTTCGCCGTCGTCGAAGATCCCTTCGACGCATGGATCGGTGCCATCGATGCCGTTGTCGAAGGGTTCTTCGACACATCGGTCGATCGACTCGACGCCATCGTCGACACCGATGATGAAAGAGAAAACCACGGCTACTTCACAGCCAATGGTGATACCAAGAGCCTCCGGCACGACGCTGAGACCGTCGTCGATATCCTCGAGTAGGATCCCGATCCTCTCGAGTTCTTCGAGGCCTCTTCCAGTTTTCTCAACGCCGTTCTCGGCGCCTTCGAAGCCTGTCACATCGGCGTCGATGACACCGACGTTTTCTCGCCCAATAACGACGAGTTTGGCTCCTTCTGCCTTAGAAATGGGTTTTACACCATTTCCGAGGTAAGAGTACCCCGGATTATCTTCAATCTATGAAGAAGGGGAGGATTCTGACCAGGAAACCTTCGGGTTGCAGAGGACCACACTACCTGTTTCAGAGGATTTCACCTCTGAGGAAAGAAGGTTGAAAGACCTACAGGAGTCATTACATGAGGCAAGTGGGCTGGACACTTCCCCAGAAGTGGAACTTGTTAAACCAGACCCAGGGGAACATGCCGAAACACCCTATAGAACCCTGATGGTAAGGATTATTGAATTTATGGGTTGCTCTGCGCCTTCACCTGTTTTTCAACAGGATGAACTGACAGACATATTAGACAAAGGTCCACAGGAGGATCCTGTGGTCCCCTTCCATGCAGCCTTACAAAGAAAGATTTCATCTAATTGGGAAACTCCTGAAATTATCCCTGCAGTCAATAAAAGATTGTCAGCAAAGTATAGGGTAGCTGCGGCTGACCCTGAATACTTATCAAAACACCCGACTCCAGAGAGCCTGGTGGTTCAAGCGCCAACTTCATAAAGCAGCAGGTCCGCTTAGCCTACTGTCCCACAGGATAGAGATGACAAAAGCTATGATTCTATGGCAAAAAAGTCTTTTCTGCTTGTAGTATGGCGTTGAAGTCCATCAACGCCACCTGTACGCTCGCCAGGTTCAGTCACACACTGAGGGAGTGTGCTTCATCAGCGGCTGACTGCATACCCGAAGGAGAGGAAAGGGAAGCATTCCTTAACATTATTAAAGATGGCAAAGATGCCATGTGCGAGGCACTTCAAACTGGCATCGATTCCGCTGACAGTATCAGCAGGGCCATGGTGGCAAGTACGACAGTCCATAGGCATGCGTGGTTGCGAAAGTCTGGCTTTGCTTCAGATGTACAGGCCAGACTTTTGAATATGCCCTTTGACGGCTCTTCTTTATTCGGTAAAAAGGCTGATGACAGTCTGGAAAAGTTGCAGACATCTAAAGCAGCGGCAAAATCATTAGGAGCTGCAATCCGCCAAACTCCTTTTCGCCCCTCAGGAACCTCTGGAAGAAGAAAGTCCTTTCGCTATTATTCCGCATTCGGGAAAGGCAGACGACAGCCAGCTCAAAGAGGCCAAAGGAGATCCACCCGAGGTGGACGGGTCAAAAGTACTAAAGCCGCAGCAGCAGCAGGTGCCTCTTTACCCTCGGCATCTGCATCAGCCGACCCCAAACCACTCTGAGGTCTTTCCACACAACACCTGTAGGGGGCAGGTTAACTCACCATCTGACGGAATGGCAGGCTATAACGTCAGATGCTTGGGCATTGGAGACAGTTGCCCAGGGTTACTGCCTACCCTTTCTACACATCCCTCAGAGTCATCCACCGGGGCACAGCTCTCTAAAAGTTCCAGATCCGCTCCTCTTGCAGGAAATTATAGACCTGCTAGAGAAAGGTGCCATAGAACCGGTACCTGTAGCGGACAGGAACAAGGGCTGGTACTCCCCCCACTTTCTCATACCAAAGAAGGACGGAGGACTGAGACCCATCCTGGACTTATGAGAATTGAACAAGTTCCTCAGGAACGACATGTTCAAGATGGTAACTCTCTCTCAGATCCTTCAGGCCCTCCAGCTCCAGGACTGGCTGGTATCTCTGGACCTTCAGGATGCTTATTTCCATGTGCCAATCCATCTCAAACACAGGAAATACCTGAGGTTTGCAATTGGTGACTCTCATTATCAATTTCGACTTCTGCAATTTGGGCTGACCTCCGCCCCGAGGGTCTTCACCAAGCTAATGTCGGTAGTGGCTGCGAGCCTAAGGAGGGAAGGGATCCACGTCTACTCCTACCTGGACGATTGGCTGTTCAGGGCTGTATCTTCGGAACAAGCTCAGATCCAGCTAGATTATGTCTGCCACTTCCTTCACAAACTGGGCTTCTCCCTCAATTTAAAGAAGTCACAGATGATACCATCACAGAGACTCCAGTTCATTGGACCGGTCCTGGACACTTCCCTGGGAAAAGCCTTGCCACCAGAGGTGAGGGCTCAAGATATTTTGCAGATGGTCAACAAGTTCCAAAATGCCCAACGTCTCCCAGCCTTCGACATTTTGAGGTTGCTAGGCCTCATGGCATCCTGCATCTTTCTTTTGCCAGAGGCTCGCCTGAGAATGAGATCTCTTTAGTGGGCACTGGGAACTCAGTGGTCGCAATTCTCAGGGAGAATGACAGATCTCCTCCTGATTCCGGACAAGGTAGCCCACGACCTTCAATGGTGGGCCTATCCAGAGAAAATCTTGAAAGGAGAACTGTTTTGGCAACCATGGCCGGAGATAACGGTAGTCACAGAAGCCTCACGCACGGGGTGGGGAGCCCATGCTAACGACTTGACGATCAGCGGTCGTTGGTCTCCATCGGAGTCCAGACTACATATCAACCTATTAGAGCTGAGAGCGATCAGACTAGCGCTGAAAGCTTTCCTGCCATCAGTACAGGGGAGAAATGTCCTGATAATGACGGACAACACGGTGGCCATGCACTACCTCAACAAAAGAGGAGGCGTAGGGTCACCGCCACTGTGCAGAGAGGCAATGCAGCTCTGGTTTTGGGCAATTCAGGAAGGAATCTCTCTATCGGCAGTCCACCTAGCCGGAGAGAAGAACTTGACAGCCGCTGCTCTGAGCAGGCAGAGCACAGTCTCCCACGAGTGGGAGCTAGCTCAGGAAGTCCTTCAAGAGATCTTGGCCCTTTGGGGAACCCCTCAGGTGGATCTGTTTGCCACAAGCACCAACAGGAAGTGCGATCTGTTTTGTTCAAGGGAATTTCCCCCGAGAGGAGCTCTAGGAGACGCGTTCGTATTGGACTGGGAGTTCCCACTCCTTTACGCGTTTCCACCAGTCCCTGTTATTCCTCAAATGATCAGGAGGTTGAGAAGATTCCGGAAAACCATGATTCTAATTGCCCCGGACTAGGCCAGGAGAACGTGGTACCCGGACCTTCTAGATATGTCCATCTGCCCTCCAATCCGTCTTCCTCTCAAAGAGAATCTTCTCTCGCAGAAGGGAGGTCAGGTTCTCCATCCAGATATCAGAACCCTCAACCTTCACGCTTGGCTTCTGAAAGGGTGAGGTACAAGGATTGGGACATCCCTGATGACGTCATGGAGGTGTTGCTTTCGGCCCGAAGGCCAGCAACAAAGTCTTTATATCGCTGCCGTTGGAACAAATTTAGCAGCTGGTGTAGAGAAGGGAATATAGACCCTTTTTCATGTGGTACACCAACAGTGTTATGGTTTCTACTCTACTTGGCTAACTCAGGCCTTCAAGTTGGCACTGTAAAAGGCTATCTCGCAGCGCTTTCAATCTTCAAGCGCACTGCGGAGGAACCATCGTATTTCAAACTACCTCTAGTAATACAATTTCTCAAGGGATTAATTAATGTCTATCCTCCAAGACCATTCCAAGTTCCCTTATGGGGCTTAAATTTAGTCTTAAAGTTCCTAATGGGTACTCCATTCGAACCACTCCACTCTTGTTCGCTGAGATTTCTCACGCTTAAAACTGTCCTATTGGTAGAACTAACATCTGCTAGGAGGGTGAGCGAGCTACAAGCTCTCTTGTAAACCCCCCCATACAATTTTCCATAAGGACAAGGTTGTCCTACAGGTGAAGCCTAATTTCCTCCCAAAGGTGGTTTCTGAATTTCATATTACTCAGAAAATTACCTTACCTTCGTTCTACCCTCCTCCTCATCCGGGGAAAGAGGAAGAAAGGCTACATAGGCTGGACCCAAGGCGAGCTCTGAGCTTTTACATCAGCAGACTGGCTAGGATTAGGCAAGCAGACCAACTGTTTGTAGGATACTCAGGTCACAAGTTGGGACTACCCATAACAAAACAGACCATTTCCAGGTGGATTATTTTGGCCATTCTGGAATGTTACAAACTGACAGGGAAAGAGCCACCCCAAAATCTTAGGGCTCATTCAACCAGTGATATCGCAGCCTCTTCAGCCTTCCAAAGAGGGGTACCGGTCCGAGACATATATGCGGCTGCCACATGGTCGTCCGCACATACGTTCACAAAATTTTACAACCTGGATTCCTCCGCTAGTCAAGAGACCAGATTTGGAAAAGCCGTATTCTCCAGCATGGGGTCTGGCATGGATTCACATGCTCATGAATATTGCCCGTCGTCAGGCTGGGAATCCTCGGTAAAGAAAAAATCAGTATCAGTTTCGTTTCTGATCTGTCTTTCTTAGTAGTAACCAATCACTGATCTCTGGGTCATACTGCCCCCAGCCAATGACTGCCCTCTCTCTAAGCCCCGCCTACGGCAGCCATCCTCATATTTTTACTGCACGCTCAAGTGTTGGGAGTCCTCGTGTTTAGCTCTCGAGTTTTTTACTGGGTTTTCACGCTTTTTCAGGAGATTTTCTCATTTTTTAGGTTTAATCGAGCATCAAGCTCCACCGTTTCTACTTCCGATAACGGGGACCCGTTTCATAATTCTTCTACGCACCTCAAGGGTGAAGTTTTCGTCGAGTTTACACTTCTTGGAGGATTCCGGAAGATCTGCGGCCTACCTCAACGGACGTGGCCCAGGACAAAGGAAGCTCGACGCCCGGATCCAAGCTGTTCAGGAATTGCCCTGGAAGCGGATTATATAACGTTTTCAAGGAGGACGAGCATTTGCGATGTCTCTACTGCCTCCATGGGGACAAGATGCACGTGGAGAAGGACTTAGCATTCTGCAAGAACCTTTCGGAACGGACCAAACAAGATCGTCGTTCCCGCCTCGCCTCCTGGCTGGAGAAGGGCACAGCAAGTGAGAAGGCGAAGAAGAAGGTTGAGCGGGCTTCTAAGTCCTTTGAGGGCGCCCCGGCGTCGGGGGCCCAACAGAAGGCCAAGCACCGCGAGTCCGCGGGCTCTGGGAGCGCCGATAGGTCGGGCTCTTCGGTTGCCAATCAGGGCGCTACTTTCCCGGCACGTTCGACCACGACCCAGCGCTCTGGTTCGGGGAAGAGGAAGTCCGAGAACCCGGGTAGGCCGCTGGAGCGGACCCGGTTGATCTCGAAGGGGGAGCAAGGCGTTGACCCTCCCCTCAAGGCGAAGGCCCAGGACGCACCTAAGGTGGTGAGGGCCTTGATCCACCCGGGTAAGGCCTCTACCGGGGTGGTCTCTGCGACCCTGGCAGAGCCAACTGAGACTACGCCAATGGAAACGGCCCCTGGGCCAGAGTATCCCTGCCGCCGCGGAGGGAATCCTCTTTCCAGCCCACCGCGAAGACCCCCGTGAAGCCCCCGGCTGAAAAAGAGGGGGGGGTGGTGGCCGCTACACGCTCGGAGTCAGCCTCTGAGGAGGAACTGGTGGAGACCGAGAGGGGCCTCAACGAAAGGTCCATAGACCTCAACGAGAGGTTCGAGAAGGTTCGATCCCAGGGGACGGTCCCTGCTGACGTGATCGAAGATAGCGACGAGGAGGACGAACAAGGCCTGGTGGAACGGCCTTCCCGTCCGTCGCAGCCATTGCCCGAGCCCCAGGATAGCTCGGCGGCCATTTTGTTGGCAATCCAATCCTTATGTACCAAGATAAGGACGAGATTACCACGAACCCCGACAGAGGATCCAGAACCAGGCCCGTCAGGAAACCCTCCGAACAAGCGGAGAAGAGTCCACCCCTTTCCGCCCTTCGTTCCCGCGAGGCGGTGGACCCCTCATCCCCCTCGCCGGGAGAGGATACGGCGACGGATACGGCGAGGGGGACGGACGATGACGACGGCGGCGATGACACAGCAGACATCCCGTCGCCACCCCCCCCCCTAAGGCGTCCCAGCCGACGAGGTTGGCTCTTTCCACGCCATGATAACTAGGGCATCCAAGCTCTTCCAGCTCTGCCCTGAAGAACAGAAAAAGGAGGGGTTTCTGTACCAACGACGAGAGGCTAAGAGGAAGACGGTCCTCGTGGTGCCTTTACTCGGCGACATCTGGGACGAGGGGCTTGCCGTCCTCAAGAACCCTGCCACGACACCCGCCAAGAGGGACAGGTACAAGAAGAAGTACCGACTCCCCGATGCCGCCCCCTTGTGCCTCAGGGCCCAGCCCACGCCGGACTCGGTCGTCTCGGCAGTGGCTAAGAAGAAGGCAGCGGGCGCGGCGTCTTCAACTTCCACTTCCCCGCCGGACAGCGAGGGCAAGAAGTTGGACTCTATGGGACGACGGGTCATCTCGTCTGCGACAACGACGATTAAGCCGGCCAATGCCTTAGCGATCGTGGCCCGCTACGACACGGAGCTCTGGTTCAAGATAGCTCCCCTGCTAGATTTCCTGCCTGATGACAAAAGAGCAGAGGCCCTAGAAATTCTGCAGGAGGGCGAGGTGGCGTCGGATCACGCCATTACGGTGGCAACGGACATTGCCGATACCGGATTTCGCCAACAGGGCAACGGAGTTTGCCTCAGACGACGATGGCTCAAGGCAACAGACTTTCGCCAGGACGTCCAGACCAGAGTGTTGGACATGCCGTTCGATGGCAGCAACCTCTTTGGTAAGGCGGTGGATGAGTATCTACAGGCCATCAAGACCGACTCAGAGACGGGCCCTTGGAGTGCTTCAGCAGCGACGGCCCTTTCGGAGCGCTGGAGGCAGACAGGGGGCCTCCAAAGGATCCAGCGGTGGCTCCTCCTCCTACCGCCAGGCAGCCCGCTCCTCTTCCCAGGAGGCCTACAGAGGTCGCGGCAAGCAAGGGGGTTCCCGCCATCGCCGGCAAGGCCGCGTCCAAGCAAAACTGACCCGGATGGGTGGTCGGGCCCCCACTGAAGCACTGGGAGGCCGACTGACGAAGTTCGTCAGGGTATGGTAGTCCATCTCCACCGATCGTTGGGTGTTGGACACCCTGGCCAACGGGCACTCACTAGAATTCCTAAAGAAGTGCCCTCGCATTCCTCCCGTGGCCAGGAAGGAGAATCACGTCCCTCAACTGCTGTTGGAGGTAAAGGCGATGCTCAAGAAAGGTGCCATCAAGCTCGTCCCCAGGAGGCTCCGGGGCTCCGGAGTGTACTCAAGGTACTTCCTCGTCAGGAAGAAGACAGGCGGTTGGCGCCCCATCCTAGACCTGCGTCGGTTAAACAAATACATCAAGGCGCAGAAATTCAGGATGGTCGCCCTCCAGCACGTACTGGGACAGCTGGAGGAAGGCGACTTCCTATCGTTGCTGGACCTGGAGGATGCCTACTTCCACATCCCCATTCTAGAAAGGCACAGGAAGTTCCTCAGGTTCGTGGTTCAAGGACGCCACTACCAATTCAGAACCCTACCGTTCGGATTAAAGTCGGCACCCAGGGTTTTCACCAAGTGCCTGGCACCAGTGGCGGTGCGGCTGCACCTGCAGGGGATCCACGTCTACCCCTACCTGGACGACGGGCTAATCCTGGCAAGGTCAAGGGAACTCGCCGTCGATCATACGGCGAGGACCGTCCGGTTGCTCACGGAGCTGGGGTTCTCCATCAACTACCCCAAATCCCACCTGGTTCCGTCACAAGTAGCACTGTTTTTGGGGGCAAAGCTCGATACAGTGGAGCAGTTGGCCTCCCCTTCAGAGGAGAGAACCAAAACCATCCTTGGCAAGGTACGGCGATTGTTAGCCACGGACGTGGCCAGGGTGAGGTCCATCAAGTCCCTTCTAGGGATGATGTCCTCATGAGTCTACCTTGTACCCCTTTGCAGACTTCGGATGCGTCCGCTACAGGAGTTCCTCGACGCCCGCTGGGTTCAGGCGGGGGGCTGCTTCGAGGACAGGATCCCCCTCGACGAGGAGTTCCGTTGGGCGATCCTATGGTGGGGCACCCGGGCTCACCTCACGACGGGCACAGACTTTCAAAACCCGGCGTTTCAGGAGACGGTGACTACGGACGCCTCTCTGGAGGGTTGAGGGGCCCACACCGGAGATCTCCACGCAAGAGGCCTTTGGCTCCTGAAGGAGAGGTCTCTTCACATCAACATCTTGGAGCTCCGTGCAGTGTTCTGGGCACTCAAGTCGTTCCTCCCGTCCCTCAAGGACAAGGTGGTGAGGATCTTCACCGACAACACCACCACGATGTTCTACATACGGAAGCAGGGAGGCACCAGATCCCCAGCCCTATCCAAGGAGGCCCAGAATCTGTGGCACTGGGCCGTCGCCCAGGGGATGTTTCTGGTTCCCTTCCACATGGCAGGAATACAAAACACCATCGCCGACTCACTCAGCAGGGAGCTGCGCTTGTGCCACGAGTGGGAACTGCGCCAGGATCAAGTGGATCGACTCTTCCAACGATGGGGCAAACCCCAGATCGACCTGTTCGCGACGGCGACGAACTCCAAGTGCCAGAGGTTCACCAACAGGTTCCCACAGCCGAGGAGCATGGGCGATGCTTTCTCGTTCCCTTGGGACGGCCTGTTTCTATATGCGTTCCCTCCGTTGCCATTGCTGCTCCGCCTCATCACCAGCTCAAGATGTCCAGGTGCAGGATGATCCTCGTCGCACCGGCGTGGCCGAGGCAGATTTGGTTCCCGGACCTTCTGGACTTGTCAACGTCCCCGCCAGTCAGGCTGCCGGTGGACGCGGATCTTCTCTCCAGAGAAGGAGGCGCCATTCTACACCACGACCCACAGTCGCTGAACTTGAAGGCCTGGCTCCTGCAGCGCTAGAGTTTGGAGGGTACGATATCCCGGATGATTGCAGAGAGGTTCTTGCAAAGGCCAGGGTGTCCTCAACTCTCAAGTGTTACGGTCATAAATGGAAGAGGTTCTCTGTCTGGTGCCGTGCACAGAAGATTAACCCTCTGTGGATTACGGCCCCTCAAGTGCTGCCGTACTTACTGTCGCTGGCCAAAGCTGGACCTGCTCACGCCTCCATAAAAATACATCTGGCTGCCATCTCCCGATATACCAGGACTACGGGACGGGCGTCCTTGTGGTCTCATCGCCTGGTAAAGGAATTTATGAAGGGACTATTCCATTCATTCCCGCCGGTGAAGGCTCCTTCCCCGGCGTGGGAACTTAATGCGGTGCTGACCAGGCTCATGGGAGCCCCATTCGAGCCTATGCACTCGGCGCCCTTGAAGTTCCTGTCATGGAAGACAGCGTTTCTCGTGGCCATCACCTCTGCACGACGAGTGGGAGAGATTCAGGCCCTATCTTGCAAGCCTCCATACTTGACTTTTCATGACACAAGGGTAGTGCTTAGGACGCACCCCTCCTTCATGCCCAAGGTGCCGTTGGACTTCCACCTCAACGAGCCCTTGGTGTTACCAGTTTTCTTCCCGTCGCCTTCGACGCCGGCCAAGAGGACTTTGCACTCGCTGGATGTAGCCAGAGCGCTGAAGTTCTACGTGGACCGCACAAAGAGTTTTCGGAAGACGTCACAGCTATTCGTGAACTTTGGGTCTGTGAATCAAGGGAAGGCTCTCTCGAAGACTTCCATTTCCAGATGGCTCTCCGGCTGCATCATGCATTGTCACCGGTTGGCAAACCGACCGCTGCCCGGCCGTCCGAGAGCCCATTCGACCAGAGCGATCGCTGCTACCACGGCGTTCCTGTCTGGTGTACCCCTGCTGGACATCTGCAGGGCTGCTACGTGGTGGTCGACGCACACCTTCACAAGATTGCACTGCGTTGATCGGGACTCCAGGGAGGAGTCCAGGGTCGGCCAAGCAGTGCTGCGCAACCTGTTCGCTTAAGGTGAGCCTGGTGAGGAGGTAAGAGATGCTTAATGTTGAGTTGTTGTATTGCTTAATGTTGAGCCTGTTGCCACCTCCCGTGGTTGTGCATGTGTATACTGCTATGTATTCTTTTATTCATGAGCATGTGAATCCATGCCAGACCCCATGCTGGAGAAGGAACAAGTTACTTAACTGTAACTGTTGTTCTCCAGCATGGGTCTGGCATGGATTCACATGCGAACCCTCCCACCTACCCCTCTGCGGCTCTTCACTTGGTCATACTGCCACTTGGCGTGCTACCAAATCTGAGGATGGCTGCCGGAGGCGGGGCTTAGGGAGAGAGCAGTTATTGGCTGGGGGCAGTATGACCCAGAGATCAGTGATTGGTTACTACTAAGAAAGACAGATCAGAAACGAAACTGATACTGATTTTTTCATTACCGAGGATTCCCAGCCTGACGACGGGGAATATTCATGAGCATGTGAATCCATGCAAGACCCATGCTGGAGAACAACAGTTACAGGTAAGTAACTTGATCCTTACATGCGGTTCATTCCTAAAAAGGGATACATGACATTATTACTCCCACCTCCAATTACATGCCAATGCTATGGGAGTCTATCAAAGATAAGGAATACGTCGGAGGACACAATCCCTTCGAAGAACAAGTTACTTCTTACCTTGTAACGTTCTTTCGATGGGATGTTCCTCCGACATATTCCTTATCGTCCCTCCCATCCATCCCTGCAGTAATACTTCCCCTGTGGTTGCAGCTTACGCTCCTTCAAGGTCAATAACCAATTCAGGCATGACTTATCTTATGCTACAAAACGCAACAGAGCAACGAACGCCGCGCGTGGCTATTTATGGGCATGGTGACGTCGGCGCCGATACGGTGGCTGTCGAGGGACATCGACTCGGCGGACGTCGACGCGCAGCGCCCTCTACAGAGAAAATGTTTCCGAGGCCAGCAAACTGGAGACGAATTATCAAAGATAGGGAAGACGTCGGAGGAACATCCCATCGAAAGAACGTTACAAGGTAAGAAGTAACTTGTTCATTTAAGTTACCCTGTTCAATGAAAGCAGAGCTCACGCTGCATTCCTCTCTTGCTCTCGGTGCTCTCTCCACCCTCTTTCCTCTGTTCACTGCAAGTTCAAAGGGGCTAATGGAGAGAGAATGAGTGCAGAAGTAATTGACTCCTCCACTGTTAAGTGCCAAGGGACTGGGCGGGAGTGCTATGCAATTAAGAACATAAATACAAAGTTCACAAAAGTTTTTATCAATTTTTCTCAAAAAAAGGGGTTTATTCCAAACATATATATGCCCAACGCGTTTCGAAATAAATTCTCTTCATCAGGGGCTGATAGTTGCATTCAATTTTGATAAATCTACAAATTCAAGAAAGAAATATACAAATCAGTCAATCAAAGTAATCAAACTCATACATAACAAGTTTTTTGTGCAAATTTCCCATCTCGATCATCATCTGTGCAAATAATGATTTATAATAGTACGTTGTTGTACACCTGGTTAGTTTTTCAATAACTTGTGTGGCAACATAGTTTACACCTTGGTTGGTCCCAAAGTGGACATTTTTACATGATCAATCAATTATAGGCTGTAGGAGTAGCATAAATGTTTGTATAATTGTAACCAACACTTTTCCAGCATGGGGTCTGGCATGGATTCACATGCTCATGAATATTCCCCGTCGTCAGGCTGGGAATCCTCGGTAAAGAAAAAATCAGTATCAGTTTTGTTTCTGATCTGTCTTTCGAAGTAGTAACCAATCACTGATCTCTGCGTCATACTGACCACAGCCAATGACTGCCCTCTACCTAAGCCCCGCCTCTGGCAGCCATCTTCAGATTTTTACCGCACGTTCAAGTGTTGGGAGTCCTCGTGCTTAGCTCTCGAGCTTTTACTGCGTGTTTCGTGCTTTTTCAGGTGAATTTTCACATTTTTTCGGTTAATCGAGCCTCAAGCTCCACCGGTTCTACTCCCGTTAACGGCTACCCGTTGCGGGATTTTCCTACGCCCCTCAAGGGTGAAGATTTCGTCGAATCAACTTCTTGGAGGATTCCAGAAGATTCGCGGCCTACTTCGAGATGGCCCAGGATGCGAGTTCGTCGCCCGGACCCAAGCTGTTTCGCAGCTGCCCTGGATGCGGGCTGCAGAATGTGTTTAAGGAAGACGAACATTCGCGATGCCTCTACTGTCTTCATGGGGACAAGACTCATGTAGAGAAGGACTGCCAGTTCTGCAAGAACTTGTCGGAGCGGACCATGAGGGACCGTCGATCCCGTCTCGCCAGCTGGTTGGAGAAGGGCTCAACGGGTGAGAAGAAGAAGAAAGGGTCCGAGCGGGCTTCTAAGTCCTGTGCGGGCGCCCCGACGACGGGGGCCCAACACCAGGCCAAGTGCCGCGAGTCCGCTGGCTCCGGGAGCGCCGAAAGGTCGGGCTATTCGGTCGCCAGGCAGGGCGCACCTTCCCCGGCACCGTCAACCACGAGCCAGCGCTCCGGTTCGGGGAAGAGGAAGTCCGAGACCCCGGGTAAGCTTCGGGAGAAGCCCCGTCCGATCTCGGAAGAGGGGGAGCGAGGCATCGCCCCTCCCCCGAAGGAGAAGGCCCGGGACGCACCTAAGGTGGTGAAGGCCCCTACCCAGCAGGCAAAGGCCTCTATCGAGGCGATCACGGCGACTCTGGCCAAGCCGGCAGAGACCCCGCCAGCGGAGACTGCCTCCGGGACTAGAGTTTCCCTGCCGCCAAGGAGGGAATCCTCTTTTCAGCCCATCGTCGTGGCCGCCATTATGGAAGAAGCGACGGGGTGCACGGTAGCCTCCTCGAGCTCGGAGTCAGCCTCGGAGGAGGAACTGACAGAGGCCGTGAGGAACCTCGAAGTCCAATTCGAGAAGGTTCGATCCCGTAAGGAAGATCCTCGGGAGATAACCGAGGAAGACGACGATGGCGAGGAAGAGCAGCCTTCCCTTCCGGCGCGGCCGGAACCTAGGCCTCAGGATGGCTCGTCGGCCATTTTGTCTGCAATCCAGTCCTTATGCTCTGAGATAAGGACGAGGTTCCCACGGCCCAGGCCGGAGGACCCGCAGCCTGGCCCGTCGGGAAGTCCTCAGAACAAACGACGGAGGACCCAACCCTCTCCTCCGCTCGCCCCCGTAAGGCCTACAGTTCCCTCCTCATCCTCCCACGAGTCGGGAGATGACGGTGCGTTGGGCTCGACGACGGGTTCTGAGGGCGACGACGACGGAACGGGTCTCCCGTCGCACGGGCCTCGCCGCCCGACGAGATTGGCTCATTCCACCCATGATCGCCAGGGCGTCCGAATTGTTCCAGCTCTGCCCGGAGGAGCAGAAAAAGGAAGGTTTCCTCTATCAGCGCCGGGAGGCCAAGAGGAAGACTGTCATCGTGGTGCCCCTAATCGATGGCATCTGGGAGGAGGGCCTGTCGGTTTTCAAAAACCCCTCCACGGCACCAGCCAAACGGGACCGGTACGAGAAGAAGTACCGGGTCCCCGAAACCGCTCCCCTGTGCCTCAGGGCCCAGCCAACGCCAGACTCGGTCGTCTTGGCGGCGGCGAAGAAGAAAGCGGCGGGGTCAGGAGCCTCGTAGTCGAATTCACCGCCGGACGGCGAGGGAAAGAAGTTGGACGCCATGGGGCGGCGGGTAATTTCGTCGGCGGCGACGACGATCAAAGCGGCCAACGCCCTGGCGATCGTGGCCCTTTACGACAGGGAGCTCTGGTTTAAGCTGGCCCCCATGTTGGACTTCCTGCCGGACGACAAGAGGTCCGACGCCCTGGAAATACTGCAAGAGGGCGAGGTGGCGTCGGACCACGCCATAACGGTGGCAACCGATATTGTCGATACCGGGTTCCGCCAGCTGGGCAACGGTGTTTGCCTACGACGACGGGGTTGGCTCCGGGCGACCGACTTCCGTCAGGACGTCCAGACCAGGGTGTTGGACATGCCGTTCGACGGCAGCAACTTGTTCGGGAAGGCAGTGGACGAATCCCTCCAAGCCATAAAAACGGGCACGGAGACGGCCCACGCCCTAGGAGCCCTTCAGCAACGACGGCCCTTTCGGAGCTCTGGAGGCAGACAGGGTGCCTCCAAGGGATCCAGCGGGGGCTCGTCGTCCTCCCGCCAGGCGGCACGCTCCTCGTCTCAGGAGGCCTACAGGGGTCGCGGCAAGCAGGGAGCGCCTCGGCGCCGTCGGCAAGGTGGCCAGGGCGGCAAGGCCACCACCTCCAAGCAGGACTGAACCGGCCGTGGTCTCGGGCCCCCACCGAAGCACCCCGGTGGGAGGCCGGATGACGAATTTCGTCGGCGTGTGGAAGTCCATCTCCACCGACCGTTGGGTGCTGGATACTCTGGCAAGAGGACACTCTATCGAATTCCTGAAGAAGTGCCCTCACGTTCCACCTGTGGCCAGGAAGGAAAATCACTTCCCGCAACTGCTGTTGGAAGTACGGGCGATGCTCAGGAAAGGCGCCATCGAGCTTGTCCCGAAGAGGCTCCGGGGTGTACTCAAGGTACTTCCTCGTCCTGGACCTTCGTCGTTTGAACAAATACATCAGATCACAAAAGTTCAGGATGGTCATCCTCCAGCACGTATTGGGACAGCTGGAGGAAGGCGACTTTCTATCGTCGCTGGACCTGGAGGATGCTTACTTCCACGTTCCCATCCTCAAAAGTCACCGAAAGTTCCTCAGGTTCATCGTCCAGGGACGCCACTACCAATTCAGAGCACTGCCGTTCGGATTGAAGTCGGCCCCCAGGGTCTTTACCAAGTGCCTAGCACCAGTGGCGGCGCGGCTGCGCCGGCAGGGGATTCACATCTACCCCTACCTGGACGACTGGCTCATCCGCTCAAGGACGAGGGAACTCGCCGTCGAACACACTGCGAGGACCGTCCAGCTACTCACAGACCTGGGATTCGCCATAAACTACCCAAAGTCCCACCTGGTGCCGTCGCAGGTGGCCCTGTTTCTGGGAGCGAAGCTCGATACAGTGAGGCGCCTGGCGGCCCCGTCGGAAGAGCGGACGAAGACCATTCTAGGCAAAGTGCAGCGCCTGCTAGCCACGGACGTGGCCAGGGTGAGCTCCATCAAGTCCCTCCTGGGGATGATGTCCTCCTGCATCTACCTGGTGCGCCTCTGCAGACTACAGATGCGCCCTCTTCAAGAATTTCTCGACGCCCGTTGGATGCAGGCGACGGGCACCTTCGAAGACAGGGTCCCCCTCAACGAGGTGTTCCGGCGGGCGATTCAGTGGTGGGGCGTTCGAGCGCACCTCACGGCAGGCAAGGACTTTCAGACGCCGGCGAACCAGGAGACGGTGACGACGGACGCCTCCCTGGAAGGTTGGGGCGCCCACACCGGAGATCTCCACGCAAGAGGCCTCTGGCTCCCGGAGGAGAGGCTCCTGCACATCAACGTCCTGGAACTCCGAGCCGTGTTCTGGGCTCTCAAATCGTTCCTCCCGTCGCTCAAGGGCAAGGTGGTGCGGATCTTCATGGACAACACCACGACAATGTTTTACATACGGAAGCAGGGAGGCACCAGATCCCCAGCCCTATCCAAGGATGCACAGGATCTGTGGCACTGGGCGGTCGCCCAGGGGATGTTCCTGGTTCCCTTCCACCTGGCGGGAGAAAGCAACACCATCGCCGACTCACTCAGCAGGGAGCTGCGCGCGTGTCACGAGTGGGAACTGCGCCAGGATCAGGTGGATCAACTCTTCTGACGATGGGGCAAACCCCAAATCGACCTGTTCGCAACAGCGACGAACTCGAAGTGCAAGAGGTTCGCCAGCAGGTTTCCCCAGCCGAGAAGCATGGGCGATGCGTTCTCGTTCCCCTGGGACAGCCTATACCTGTATGCGTTCCCTCCGTTGCCGTTGCTGCTTCGACTCATCAGCCAGCTCAAGTGGTCCCGGTGCAGGATGATCCTCATTGCACTGGCGTGGCCGAGGCAGATCTGGTTCCCGGACCTTCTGGACTTGTCAACGTCCCCTCCCATCAAGCTGTCGGCGGACGCGGACCTTCTCTCCAGAGAAGGAGGCGCCATCTTCCACCACGACCCGGCGTCGCTGAACCTGCAGGCTTGGCTCCTGCAGCGCTAGAGTTTGGAGGCTACGATATACCGGCCGATTGCAGAGAGGTTCTTGCAAAGGCCAGGGCGTCCTCGACTCTCAAATGCTACGGTCATAAGTGGAAGAGGTTCTCTATCTGGTGCCGAGCACAGAAGATCAACCCCCTACGGATTACGGCCCCTCAAGTGCTGCCGTACCTGCTATCGCTGGCAAAGGCTGGGCTAGCCCATGCCTCCATTAAGATTCATCTGGCGGCGATCTCCAGATATACCAGAACCAGAGGACGGACGTCCCTTTGGTCCCATCGACTGGTAAAAGAGTTTATGAAAGGACTGTTCCGGTCGGTGAAGGCCCCGGCCCCGGCGTGGGAACTTAACGTGGTGCTGACCAGGCTCATGGGGCCCCCATTCGAGCTGATGCACTCCGCACCGATGAAGTTTGTGTCGTGGAAGACTGCATTCCTGGTGGCCATTACCTCCGCACGACAAGTGGGAGAGATCCAAGCCCTATCCTGCAAAGCACCGTACTTGACTTTCCATGCCTCAAGGGTGGTGCTTAGGATGCACCCCTCCTTTATGCCCAAGGTGCCGTCCGACTTCCATCTCAACGAGCCCTTGGTGTTACCTGTTTTCTTCCCGTCTCCTTCGTCGCCGGCCGAGAGGACTTTGCACTCGCTGGATGTGGCTAGAGCGCTGAAGTTCTACGTGGACCGCACGAAGAGTTTCCGGAGGACTTCACACCTGTTCGTGAGCTTTGGACCTGTGAATCAAGGGAAGGCTCTCTCGAAGTCTTCTATTTCCAGATGGCTCTCCGGCTGCATCATGCACTGCCACCGGTTGGCTAACCGACCGCTGCCAGGCCGTCCGAGAGCCCATTCGACCAGAGCGATCGCTGCTACTACGGCGTTCTTATCTGGTGTGGACATCTGCAGGGCTGCTACGTGGAGGTTGACGCACACCTTCACGAGATTCTACTGCGTCGATCGGGATTCCAGGGAGGAGTCCAGGGTCGGCCAAGCAGTGCTGCGCAACCTGTTCGCCTAAGGTGAGCCTGGTGAGGAGGTAAGAGATGCTTAATGTTGAGTTTTTTGTATTGCTTAATGTTGAGCCTTTTGCCACCTCCCGTGGTTGTGCATGTGTGTACTGCTATTTATTCTTATATTCATGAGCATGTGAATCCATGCCAGACCCCATGCTGGAGAAGGAACAAGTTACTTACCTGTAACTGTTGTTCTCCAGCATGGGTCTGGCATGGATTCACATGCGAACCCTCCCGCCTACCCCTCTGCGGCTCTTCACTTGGTCATACTGCCTCTTCACGTGCTACCAAATCTGAAGATGGCTGCCAGAGGCGGGGCTTAGGTAGAGGGCAGTCATTGGCTGTGGTCACTATGACACAGAGAGCAGTGATTGGTTACTACTACGAAAGACAGATCAGAAACGAAACTGATACTAATTTTTTCTTTACCGAGGATTCCCAGCCTGACGACGGGGAATATTCATGAGCATGTGAATCCATGCCAGACCCATGCTGGAGAACAACAGTTACAGGTAAGTAACTTGTTCCTTAACTTTTGTTAAAACAATGCATCAATAATTTAAAGCTAAAAGAAGCGTACCGTGTGCTCACAATGTGGTCTACTGAATTTTCAAAGTCGGAGCAGTCGCAATGTTGGAAATTCGATTTGTTATTTAGACTCCACCCTCACAGGGGTTGGCATATATATATACACCTGCACCCACATATCTAAATTATGTCCTTTTCCAAAATCAACACACTAACGGATAAAGGAGCGACCCCTTTTGCCTTCAGCGAAGAAGAGGCCAATCGTATTCTAGGCCTTATTAAGGACACTGATAAAGAGACTTCAGGAGATGATAATCCAGAAAGACTTATTTTCAAACTTGAAAAACTAATTTGAAGGGAAATTTTGCAAAAAATACACGCAACAACTCTAGCGCAATATTACAACAGTAAAAAAATCCCTCGGGGCTTACGTGTCTATCTTCGGCCCACACTGTGCAGAGACAATCAATTATTTGTAAAACGTTGTGAACAGATCCTAAACAAATGCTCATTGGACCTCATACTTCTAACCATCGAAGAACTAGCAGGATCTTTGTCCTCCATCAACCAGGAAATATTTAACTGAACAACTCTCTAAATTAAAATCTGCTGAGGATCTTAAAATCATTCTAGAAGACACCAATAAAACATTGGAAGGCTACAAACGAGATATCGAACAACGCAAAATAAGAACATTTCGCCGAGATACATTTGACTACGCACGAGATATCGTATACACATGGCTAGATTTTTACAACAATCCAAGACCAGGACCCACAACACCACCCAGACCACCAAGACCTATAAACAATAGTGATAGCAGTGACGTGACTAGTGGAGAACAATTTATGAAAATTGAATGCAACTATCAGCCCCTGATGAAGAGAATTTATCTCGAAACGTATTGGGCATATATATGTTTGGAATAAACCCCTTTTTTTGAGAAAAATTGATAAAAACCTTTGAACTTTGTATTTATGTTCTTGTTTGCAACATAGATCAATATAGAAGATAGTGATTATGTCCTAATTTCAATTGAAGTACTTATTTCTACCACTCTAAAATCACTGGACTTTTCTAGCCATAGATAGTGCGCAGGGGATGGGAGTTCCCAAATAGGGAACTTACTTTGTTCAATTGTACTGGCAACCCATATGCCAGTGCTGTTTCTTTTCTCCCCTGCACCTTGAATTACATATATATACATCTTTACTAGATTATCAAAATGATATAACCCTGTACACTTGGTGTGCATAGTGTCTAAATTCGAGTTGTTATCGGGAGTGCTAGGCAAACATTTATTTTTTCTTCAAATAATTGAAAACCAGAGGTAATCGGGATTATACTTTTATTAAGCTAACTCTATTCTGTCTGGCAAAGACCAGTATGAGCTAAAAGACAGTCATGCAATTCCATTTCTAAAAAAATGTAAATTGTTACAGAATATATTACTGCTACTGTAAAACACTGCATTTTCTCAATACGTTACAGTAAAGTTCCGATTAGTATATCTAAATCTAATTGTGTAAATTATGTTTCATTTTGTCGGGGAAAATGCATCACATTTATTTATTTATAGATTTATAATGCGCCAGAGCCCGCAGGCATCAGGGCACACAAATACAAAGGGCAGACAACAAAATCTTGGGACAATTATGAGGGCGAGGAGGAGTGAAAGACCGGGGGGTTTCTCAAAGACAAACGTCTTGAGTGACCCCCTAAAAAGTCTAATATTGGTTTCTTGCCGTAGGGGTAACTGAAGCGTGTTCAGCGTTTTGGCTGAGCATACAGCAAAGGATTTGCCCAAGCCTTTTGTTTGTTTGATTGTTGGGCAATTTACCTGCATCAAGTTAGGTGATCGCAGTGATCTAGCAGGCTTGTAATAGGTCATTAGATTTTTCATGTAGGCAGGGGTTTCCCCGTGGAGGCATTTATGCACTGTAGTAGCTGCTTTAAATTGAACTCTGGCCTTGACGTGAAGCCAGTGTAATGCCTGTCTGTACTGAGATATGTGATTTCTTCTTGGAATCCTTTTTGATGATACAGACTGCATTGTTTTGGACAATTTGAAGTTTCTGTAAGCTCTTCGTGTCAGCACCAACAAGAAGAGCATTGTAGTAATCAACCATAGACAAGATGACAGACTATACTATACAGTTGCTTTCAGTGAGGTAGGGGTAAATATTTTTTAATAGCCTTGAGTAATAGGTACAGTTTTTTCAAACCTGATTGGCATGGGTTTCTGTGCTCAAGGATGAATCAAGGTGTATACCAAGGGTTTTGATCTTGCTCCGTACAAGATGCTCCAATCATGGATAAGGAAGGATTGATAATCCACTGTTAATTTGGACTTTGCTTGTGGTGAACTAAAGATTAGAAGCTCTTTTTTTCCCTCCGTTGAGGCACATCCAGTTTTCTGTCGTCCAAAATTCAATGAGGCCATAGATGTATTTTAGGTTCGCTGTGTATGTGTCATAGTCTCCAGAAATCTCCAGGACAAGCTGGGTATCGTCTGCGTAGTTCGCAAAAAAAGGCTCCTGTCTCTTCCAAAAGGCTGCAGAGCGGTCTGGCATAGAGGTTGAAGAGCACCGGGGATATACATGCCCCCTGGGGCACGGCACAGGTCATGGGTGTAGGGGCAGCAAAAGCATCTCCACAGCAGACACTAGACATCTGGCCGGTCAGGGAGAAGTGGACACACTAAGATGTTCTGTCGGATCAGCAAGCAATATCTCTCAAGGTGTAAAGTAGGCGGTAATGGTCCAAGAGATCAAATGCCACCGACAAGTAGAGCCGACCAGTAGTCCAGTCTTTCCCGTATACATAATTCCTAACATATGTGACTGCAATTCGACAAGGGCAGTCTCAGTACTGTGGAATGGTCGGAAACCTGATTGTCTGGGATGCAGGGCACCAATGGTTTCTGCAAATGTCTGGAGTTGTAGCGTGGCCACCTTATGCATGATTTTAAATAGGAAGCTGTAGTGTTATGTGGATGACACTCAGCTCTCTTTCAGACTCCCCTCAGCCTCCTCTCCTCTCTCGCTCATTCCTGACTGTCTGTGTGCAATTCAGAATTGGTGCGCCTTCAACGATCTCTGCCTTAATGCCAGTAAGACAGAGATCCTTCTGATTGGGACCCCTGCTCCCACTTTCCCTCTCTCTCTTGCCGCCCTCCTTGGGCCCTCTTCTTTCGCCTTCCTGTTTGGCAAAAAAGCTTGGTATCATCTTCAACTCCACACTCTTTCTCTCCTCACAGCACGGACCTTGCCAAGAAGGCCCAGTACCAGCTGCACCTCCTCAGAGGTATTCTTCCTTTTCCCACCTTCCCCCAAAAGCTCACTGTCTCCAGAACTCTGTTTCTCTCTAGGCTGGACTACTGCAACAGCCTCTTCCTCAATCTGCCTTCCTCTACTCTCTGCCCTCTGCAACTAATCCAGAACAGGACTGCAAGACTTATCATTGGCCTCAAGCCCAGGGACAGAATCTCTCCACTGGCTCCAAGTGGCTGCAAGTATCAAGTTCAAAACCTTCTGCATCGTCCACAAGGCTTTCTGGTGCCGGGGCCTGTACTACATCCAAATCTCTCTTCCAAAATATCTTCCTTCTCAAGCCCTTCGCCCAGCTACCTCCAACTCTCTCAAGGTCAGACGCTTCTCCAGACAGAGAGTAGGGGTAGATCTCTCTCCTCTGAAGGTGCCTCCCTCTGGAATGGCCTCCCTGCCCCTCAAACTTGCGCCGGACCACCTGAAGTTCCGACAGCAGATCAAGACCTTCCTTTTCTCCTCTGCTTTATCTCTCTCCTGCTTACCGACTGGTTGCTTGGTACCGTCTGAGTTTCACTGGTTACCAGGTTCCTCCATGATCAGTCTCCCCTGCACTGCCTGCGGGCCTACTGCGCACTTAGGGGCTGTAACTGTAACCTCTACATTATGCTACCTCCTTACACTTAGCCAGAGCTGCGCTGCCCTGGCTGCACTACTCAGTGCAATGCTGCCCTGATTGCACTTGCCCTGCACTTTGCGTTGTCGCACTTGCACGATCTGAATGACACAAGGCCTAGTAAGATCGTTTGTCTTGTCCTCCTTCTGTTTTCCCTCCCTTGTCTTGTCGTGCCTAGAAACACTTGTGTACAGGCATGTTATAAATGACATATCATATATATCAATTAGCTTTTGGCCTTAAATTACTTGTCTTGTTAGGGTATAACCCTGTTTTGTTTAGTATTGGGGTCACAGTAAAATTTTTGATATTTTCAGGGACCGTACAAGTACAGACGGAGGCATTAATACGTCTGGCCAACGGGGATGGGCAAAGATATCTTTGTTGTCTAAGATCATTTTTGGTGGCAAGGTATACCCTGGGCAGGCTGAGGAGTGCATAGTGCCCAGAATGTTTACTAGGTCTGGAATGGACACAGGGTGGAAATTGAATGCACTGATGTCAGCGCCTGGCGATGGAGCTGATAAAGTGGGCTGAATCTTGTTCTGGCCTATACAATCTTTTTTATTTTGTCCCTAGCCTTAGATACTTTGGCCTCAAAAGCTCATTGTGCTTTGGTGCAGTCCAGGTTTACGGGCACAAATGCCACCGATTGAGATTTCGGTTTTTCTAAAAGTGTTACATGGATGAGTGAACACCTTTTGAAAATGTACATCATCACACAGCCAAATGCTTTTAATGGCAAACCTAGGTCTGTGACCTGCTGGTTGAATACATCTGTGCAACTGGTGCTTAGCCCATGAACTGATCCCATACTCCTTGACATTCTATCTTATCACCCTTTTGCTTTATACCAGCTATCCTGAAAGTGATATGGCAGCAACCTACAATATTTCACCTAGTTTGCCCAGTTCTCTGCCTTCTACGCCATCCACTCATAGTCTCTTACTTTCTTTCCTCTTACATAATGAATACACAATGCTAACTAGTGTTTGTGCAAAGTAGTAATCAATAGTTCCCCAGCATGGGGTCTGGCATGGATTCACATGCTCACGAATATTCCCCATCGTCAGGCTGGGAATCCTCGGTAAAGAAAAAATCAGTATCAGTTTTGTTTCTGATCTGTCTTTCCTAGTAGTAACCAATCACTGATCTCTGCGTCATACTGACCACAGCCAATGACTGCCCTCTACCTAAGCCCCGCCTCTGGCAGCCATCTTCAGATTTTTACCGCACGTTCAAGTGTTGGGAGTCCTCGTGCTTAGCTCTCGAGCTTTTACTGCGTGTTTTGCGCTTTTTCAGGTGAATTTTCACATTTTTTTCGGTTAATCGAGCCTCAAGCTCCACCGTTTCTACTCCCGTTAACGGCTAACCGTTGCGGGATATTCCTACGCCCCTCAAGGGTGAAGATTTCGTCGAATCAACTTCTTGGAGGATTCCAGAAGATTCGCGGCCTACTTCGAGATGGCCCAGGATGCGAGTTTGTCGCCCGGACCCAAGCTGTTTCGCAGCTGCCCTGGATGTGGGCTGCAGAATGTGTTTAAGGAAGACGAACATTCGCGATGCCTCTACTGTCTTCATGGGGACAAGACTCATGTAGAGAAGGACTGCCAGTTCTGCAAGAACTTGTCGGAGCGGACCATGAGGGACCGTCGATCCCGTCTCGCAAGCTGGTTGGAGAAGGGCTCGACGGGTGAGAAGAAGAAGAAAGGGTCTGAGCGGGCTCCTAAGTCCTGTGCGGGCGCCCCGGCGACGGGGGCCCAACATCAGGCAAAGCACCGCGAGTCCGCTGGCTCCGGGAGCGCCGAAAGGTCGGCCTCTTCGGTCGCCAGGCAGGGCGCACCTTCCCTGGCACCGTCAACCACGAGCCAACGCTCCGGTTCGGGGAAGAGAAAGTCCGAGACCCCGGGTAAGCTTCGGGAGAAGCCCCATCCGATCTCGGAAGAGGGGGAGCGAGGCGTCGCCCCTCCCCCGAAGGAGAAGGCCCGGGACGCACCTAATGTGGTGAAGGCCCCTACCCAGCAGACGAAGGGCTCTATCGAGGCTATCGCGGTGACTCTTGCCAAGCCGGCAGAGACACCGCCAGCGGTGACTGCCTCCGGGACTAGAGTTTCCCTGCCGCCAAGGAGGGAATCCTCTTTTCAGCCCATCGTCGTGGCCGCCATGATGGAAGAAGCAAGGGGGGGCACGGTGCCCTCCTCGAGCTCGGAGTCAGCCTCGGAGGAGGAACTGACCGAGGCCGTGAGGAACCTCGAAGTCCAATTCGAGAAGGTTCGATCCCGTCAGGAAGATCCTCGGGAGATAATCGAGGAGGGCGACGATGGTGAGGAAGAGCGGCCTTCCCTTCCGGCGCAGCCGGATCCTAGGCCTCAGGATGGCTCGGCGGCCATTTTGTCTGCCATCCAGTCCTTATGCTCTGAGATAAGGACGAGATTCCCACGGCCCAGGCCGGAGGACCCGCAACCTGGCCCGTCGGGAAGTCCTCAGAAGAAACGACGGAGGACCCAACCCTCTCCTCCGCTCGCCCCCGTAAGGCCTACAGTTCCCTCCTCATCCTCCCACGAGTCCGGAGATGACGGTGCGTTGGGCTCGACGACGGGTTCTGAGGGCGACAACGACGGAACGGGTCTCCCGTCGCACGGGCCTCGCTGCCCGACGAGATTGGCTCATTCCACGCCATGATCGCCAGGGCGTCTGAATTGTTCCAGCTCTGCCCGGAGGAGCAGAAAAAGGAAGGTTTCCTCTATTAGCGCCAGGAGGCCAAGAGGAAGACGGTCATCGCGGTGCCCCTAATCGATGACATCTGGGAGGAGGGCCTGTCGGTCCTCAAAAACCCCTCCACGGCACCAGCCAAACGGGACCGGTACGAGAAGAAGTACCGGGTCCCCGAAACCGCTCCCCTGTGCCTCAGGGCCCAGCCAACGCCAGACTCGGTCGTCTCGGCGGCCGCGAAGAAGAAAGCGGCGGGGTCAGGAGCCTCGACATCGAATTCCCCGCCGGACGGCGAGGGAAAGAAGTTGGCCGCCATGGGACGGCAGGTCATTTCGTCGGCGGTGACGACGATCAAAGCGGCCAACGCCCTGGCGATCGTGGCCCGTTATGACAGGGAGCTCTGGTTTAAGCTGGCCCCCATATTGGACTTCCTGCCGGACGACAAGAGGTCCGAGGCCCTGGAAATACTGCAAGAGGGCAAGAGGGCGAGTTGGGGTCGGACCACGCCATAACGGTGGCAACCGATATTGCCGATACCGGGTTCCGCCAGCTGGGCAACGGTGTTTGCCAACGACGACGGGGTTGGCTCCGGGCGACCGACTTCCGTCAGGACGTCCAGACCAGGATGTTGGACATGCCGTTCGACGACAGCAACTTGTTCGGGAAGGCGGTGGACGAGTCCCTCCAAGCCATAAAAACAGACACAGAGACGGCCTGCGCCCAAGGAGCCCTTCAGCAACGACGGCCCTTTCGGAGCTCCGGAGGCAGACAGGGTGCCTCCAAGGGATCCAGTGGTGGCACGTTGTCCTACCGCCAGGTGGCACACTCCTCGTCTCAGGAGGCCTACAGGGGTCGCGGCAAGCAGGGAGCGCCTTGCCGCCGTCGGCAAGGTGGCCAGGGCGGCAAGGCCACCACCTCCAAACAGGACTGAACGGGCCGTGGTCTCGGGCCCCCACCGAAGCACCCCGGTGGGAGGCCGGCTGACGAATTTCATCGGCGTGTGGAAGTCCATCTCCACCGACCGTTGGGTGCTGGATACCCTGGCAAGAGGACACTCTATCGAATTCCTGAAGAAGTGCCCTCACGTTCTACCTGTGGCCAGGAAGGAAAATCACGTCCTGCAACTGCTGTTGGAAGTACGGGCGATGCTCAGGAAAGGCGCCATCGAGCTTGTCCCGAAGAGGCTCCGGGGTGTACTCAAGGTACTTCCTCGTCAGGAAGAAGACGGGCGGCTGGCGCCCCATCCTGGACCTTCTTCGTTTGAACAAATACATCAGATCACAAAAGTTCAGGATGGTCACCCTCCAGCACGTACTGGGACAGCTGGAGGAAGGTGACTTTCTATCGTCGTTGGACCTGGAGGATGCATACTTCCACGTTCCCATCCTCAAAAGTCACCGAAAGTTCCTCAGGTTCGTCGTCCAGGGACGCCACTACCAATTCAGAGCACTGCCGTTCGGATTGAAGTCGGCCCCCAGGGTCTTTACCAAGTGCCTAGCACCAGTGGCGGCGCGGCTGCGCCTACAGGGGATTCACGTCTACCCCTACCTGGACGACTAGCTCATCCGCTCAAGGACGATGGAACTCGCCGTCGAACACACTGCGAGGACCGTCCAGCTACTCACTAACCTGGGACTCGCCATAAACTGCCTGAAGTCCCACCTGGTGCCGTCGCAGGTGGCCCTGTTTCTGGGAGCGAAGCTCGATACAGTGAGGCGCCTGGCGGCCCCGTCGGAAGAACGGACGAAGACCATTCTAGGCAAAGTGCAGCGCCTGCTAGCCACGGACGTGGCCAGGGTGAGGTCCATCAAGTCCCTCCTGGGGATGATGTCCTCTTGCATCTACCTGGTGCGCCTCTGCAGACTACGGATGCGCCCTCTTTAAGAATTTCTCGACGCCCGTTGGATACCGGCGACGGGCGCCTTCGAAGACAGGGTCCCCCTCAACGAGGTGTTCCGGCGGGCGATTCAGTGGTGGGGTGTTCGAGCGCACCTCACGGCGGGCAAGGACTTTCAGACGCCGGCGTACCAGGAGACGGTGATGACGGACGCCTCCCTGGAAGGTTGGGGCGCCCACACCGGAGGTCTCCACGCAAGAGGCCTCTGGCTCCCGGAGAAGAGGCTCCTGCACATCAACGTCCTGGAACTCCGAGCCGTGTTCTGGGCTCTCAAATCATTCCTCCCGTCGCTCAAGGGCAAGGTGGTGCGGGTCTTCACGGACAACACCATGACAATGTTTTACATACGGAAGCAGGGAGGCACCAGATACCCAGCCCTATCCAAGGAGGCACAGGATCTGTGGCACTGGGCGGTCGCCCAGGGGCTGTTCCTGGTTCCCTTCCACCTGGCAGTAGAAAGCAACACCATCGCCGACTCACTCAGCAGGGAGCTGCGCGCGTGTCACGAGTGGGAACTGCGCCAGGATCAGGTGGATTAACTCTTCCGACGATGGGGCAAACCCCAAATCGACCTGTTCGCAACAGCGACGAACTCGAAGTGCAAGAGGTTCGCCAGCATGTTTTCCCAGCCGAGAAGCATGGGCGATGCGTTCTAGTTCCCCTGGGACGGCCTAAACCTGTATGCGTTCCCTCCGTTGCCGTTGCTGCTTCGACTCATCAGCCAGCTCAAGAGGTCCCGGTGCAGGATGATCCTCGTCGCACCGGCGTGGCCGAGGCAGATCTGGTTCCCGGACCTTCTGGACTTGTCAACGTCCCCTCCCATCAAGCTGTCGGCAGACGCGGACCTTCTCTCCAGAGAAGGAGGCGCCATCTTCCACACTGACCCGGCATCGCTGAACCTGCAGGCTTGGCTCCTGCAGCGCTAGAGTTTGGCGGCTACGATATACTGGCCGATTGCAGAGAGGTTCTTGCAAAGGCCAGGGCGTCCTCGACTCTCAAATGCTACGGTCATAAGTGGAAGAGGTTCTCTATCTGGTGCCGAGCACAGAAGATCAACACCCTACGGATTACGGCCCCTCAAGTGCTGCCATACCTGCTATCGCTGGCGAAGGCTGGGCTAGCCCATGCCTCCATTAAGATTCATCTGGCGGCCATCTCCAGATATACCAGAACCACAGGACGGACGTCCCTGTGGTCCCATCGACTGGTAAAAGAGTTTATGAAAGGACTGTTCCGGTCATTCCCGCCGGTGAAGGCCCCGGCCCCGGAACTTAACGTGGTGCTGACCAGGCTCATGGGGCCCCCATTCGAGCCGATGCACTCCACACCTATGAAGTTTGTGTCGTGGAAGACTGCGTTCCTGGTGGCCATTACCTCCGCACGACGAGCGGGAGAAATCCAGGCCCTATCCTGCAAAGCACCGTACTCGACTTTCCATGCCTCGAGGGTGGTGCTTAGGACGCACCCCTCCTTTATGCCCAAGGTGCCGTCGGACTTCCATCTTAACAAGCCCTTGGTGTTACCTGTTTTCTTCCCGTCTCCTTCGTCGCCGGCCGAGAGGACTTTGCACTCGCTGGATGTGGCTAGAGCGCTGAAGTTCTCCGTGGACCGCATGAAGAGTTTTCGGAGGACATCACAGCTGTTCGTGAACTTTGGACCTGTGAATCAAGGGAAGCCTCTCTCGAAGTCTTCTATTTCCAGATGGCTCTCCGCCTGCATCATGCACTGTCACCGGTTGGCTAACCGACCGCTGCCAGGCCGTCCGAGAGCCCATTCGACCAGAGCGATCGCTGCTACTACGGCGTTCTTATCTGGTGTGCCCCTGCTGGACATCTGCAGGGCTGCTACGTGGAGGTCGACGCACACCTTCACGAGATTCTACTGCATCGATCGGGATTCCAGGGAGGAGTCCAGGGTCGGCCAAGCAGTGCTGCGCAACCTGTTCGCTTAAGGTGAGCCTGGTGAGGAGGTAAGAGATGCTTAATGTTGAGTTTTTTTTTGTATTGCTTAATGTTGAGCCTTTTACCACCCCCCGTGGTTGTGCATGTGTGTACTGCTATTTAATCTTATATTCATGAGCATGTGAATCCATGCCAGACCCCATGCTGGAGAAGGAACAAGTTACTTACCTGTAACTGTTGTTCTCCAGCATGGGTCTGGCATGGATTCACATGCGAACCCTCCCGCCTACCCCTCTGCGGCTCTTCACTTGGTCATACTGCCACTTCACGTGCTACCAAATCTGAAGATGGCTGCCAGAGGCAGGGCTTAGGTAGAGGGCAGTCATTGGCTGTGGTCAGTATGACGCAGAGATCAGTGATTGGTTACTACTAGGAAAGACAGATCAGAAACGAAACTGATACTGATTTTTTCTTTACCGAGGATTCCCAGCCTGACGACGGGGAATATTCATGAGCATGTGAATCCATGCCAGGCCCATGCTGGAGAACAACAGTTACAGGTAAGTAACTTGTTCCTTCCATCCAGTCTGCACATCTACAGATCTACTGCCATGCTGTACACTGTAGTTGGCCTCCAGAGCTCGCTTTGCTTTAGGATTATTATTGCATTATATATTAGCACCTGTGGGAGAGAGCTGGCCAAACTGTTTTCAGAGCCTTTTGATCATATTTATTTTTTGAGGGGATTGGGTCCTCCGACGTATTCCATATCTATGACAGTAATCACCACAGCTGTGCTGCTTCGGAAAATCTTTCGGCGTCTGCGTCCTGCATCGATGACGTCGATCCGCCGTCCTCGAGGGCCTCCGTCGAGCCGACGTCACCGGATGTTATAAGTAGGACGCACGACGCCTGTAGCCTAAGTTCTGTTTTTTCCGCGAACGTTTTCCTTTCGGAGATCTTGGCGCGCCTCGATTATACTGAATCCTGTTCTTTCGGTTCTTCGAACCTATTTCTTCATTGCTATCGAATATGATGTCTTTGGCTTCTTCCACCCCGCGGTCCGGGTTTAAGAAGTGTCGGGTGTGCCGGGTCCAAGATGTCCCTGACGGATATGCACAACGCTTGCCTCTGGTGCCTCGGGGAGGACCATGATACCGAAGAATGTCTCGACTGCCAATCGCTCACTTTGAAGGCCTTGCGGGAGCATAGGAAGAAGCGGTAAGGTGGCCAAGCCCCGGAAGTCGCGTTCCACTGGTCTTTCAACGGACAATTCGAGGGGCGACTCTCCGCATCGTCGTCGTGAGTCTGGGGGTTCTCGGTCTGGGAGTCGGTCCCGCCATTCCTCTGCCTCTTCGAGGCACTCCAGGAAGCGCCGTCACAGGTCGCCTTTCCCGTCCTCTTCCGAGGACTTCGCCCGTTTGCGGGTAGCTTGTCCCAACAAGCATTCCACTCCGGAGGAATGGGATTCGTTCCGAAAGGAGATGTTGGCAATTTTTCAATCGCAGGGCTACGGTCCGGCCGGGCCGTGTGAGGATGTTGGTCGAGGCCGCGCTAGAGACACCGCTCGTCTGTCTTCGGGCTCTAGCAGTCGTCGCGACCACCGGGCACCTTCGAGGTCCCGGTCGGACAAGGATGGTCGCACTAGGCATGCCCGTTCCAGGTCCCGGTCCTCAACGCCGTGAGATTCTGTGAAGTCTTCGAAGAAGACATCAACGCCGGCGGCGCCTAGGTCGTCGACGGACTCTCTCGAGGCCCCACCTCTGAGGAAGTCGTCGACGCCATCGACGCCTAGGCTGTCGAGAGACCTGCTCGTTCGGGGCTCCGCCCTCGAGGCCTGTGTCGACGCCTTCCAAGCTGTTGGCGCCACGCTCGATGTCGACGCCCATTCCGTCGACACCCTCAACGCCTTTCGAGGCAGCCTTGTCGGAGGTAACCCGTGGCACAGTGGCACCCCCAAGAAAGGCGATGGCGAAAGCTAAACATGTCTTTGTGCCTTTTTCTGTACCCAGTCTCTAGATTATATTTCTGAGGTGGATGAGGGGGCGTCTGAGGAATGTGAGGTTCCTAGTGGCATTGTTTCTGGTCACAATCAACTTGAGGACCTGCGTCAGTCAGTCGCTGCACGACGCCTGTGGTCTAGACACCTCTCCAGAGGTGGAGTTTGGTAGGCCGGAGCCTGGCACGCATGGCAAATCTTTATATCGGCGCCTCATGTCGAGGGTCACTGAATACCTGGGTTGGTCTGCCCCCCCCTGGGGATTTTCAGCAGGATGACCTGACTGATATCCTGGACCAAACCATCTAAACGTGTTTCTGTTGTCTTAACTAACCATACAAATCTAATTGACAAAATTAAATACATTAGATATTGTGTAGGTTACAGGGTTATCTAGTCTGTGCAGGTGCTAATCTTTTATCATTTCTACAGTGAAATCATGGGTGCCAGGCACACTGTTGAAATGTAGCAGTCGTTATTCATCCCCTTCACCACCATGCAGTTTTATTTGTCTATGCTTTAGCCTAAGTTTAATATGTCAAAGGGGACTCTAATCATTTTACCATGATACTAGAGTCAATAACCAAAGTTCTATTAGCTCAATACATGTCTAGTACAGTCATAGATAGCATTGTAGATCCCAATCTAAGTTCATACCCCTTGGGTGCATTGAGTGTAATTTGTCGATCCGGAATGTTTTTCTCTGTTGTAGTAACTTTTGGAGATTTCCGCTACGTCTTGGTAGTTGTACACTTTCAAGTATGATGAACTGTAGTTGAGCCACTGTGTTTTTGAATTCATTGAAGTGTTGCGCTACCGGGGATTTAATGTATTTTAGCCGAACATTTGACTTATGCTCACCCCATCTTTGCTTTGCTTTCCTGCCTGTAAGGCCAACATAGGATAGCCCGCAGGGGCACTTAATGCCATAAATGACATTCTTTGAGTCACAAGTGGAGGTGTGTTTTAAGGGAATTTTATTGCCCTTATGTGGATGGTTGATGTAGTTGCCCTTGAGGACATTGCAGCAATTGCCCCTAGGCCAGCTCAGCCCCCGTCTCCCACTCCTGTACCAATCACAGCAGCCCTGGCTCTGATGATACGCATGCTACAGCTGCCTGCGCCCAGCACTTCTCTGGCTCCCCCAGACCCGCAGGACACAACAGTCGACACAGACGAGGAGGAGGACCCAGACACCCCATCGTCAGCCAAAGCTTTTCATGAGCGGATGGCGGGCCTGGCTGAGTACCCATAAATCCTGCAGCCACAGGTGGAACAAACAGAGGCGTGAGTAGTGGCTGAAGTTCTTACGATACGTCCTACTTCTAGAATGGGAATTCCACTTCAAAAGGATGTTGTAGCGCTTGCCAAATAAGGTTGGCTCAAGCCACACCCTACCCAACCTACCAATAGGCGTCTCAACGCTAAGCACAGGCAAACGGAAGAGGACCTCCTCCTATTGTCAGCACACCCCCAGCCACATTCCTCAGTGATCGTGGCAGCATCACTAAACTCTAAGTTACAATCCTCCTCAGTGACTTAGAACTCTGCACTCCTTGGCAAGGAAGAAAAGCTTTTGGAGGCTTTTGGGAAGAAAATGTATTCTAACGCCGCTCTTCACCTGCACCAGGCCAAAGCAACCAGAAGCTGTTGCAGGAAATTGCCGATTTCCCCCCTGAGCTCCCCACCTACAGCCAGGCTCACTTCAAGGCTGGGCTGGCAGAGGCCAAAATAGAGCTACAAGACATAATGGAGACCACGGTGGCCCCCATTGACACTTCAGGGCGAGCCATTTGTATTGCCACAGACATGAGAAGGATGGCTTGGCTCAGGGTGTCAAAATTCAATCCAGATGTGCAGGAATGCATACTAGACAGGCTTCCAGGAGAGACGGTCCAGACAACCGGACAGATCCCCTAGCCAGCACAGGCGCAAACAGCACAAGGCGGCTAACAAGGGTTTTTTCCAGTCGCCCTCCTCAGCCCCGGCCTCAGAGGGGAAGAAGTTGTGACATGCCCAGGGTCAGACCTGTCAGGCTCAGTGTCTCTGACAGGCAAACCCGTAGTTTGGAAACAAGGGTACCGGTGAGCTTACCGGCAGACTTATTTCCAGATCGTCAAACTTGTCACGAGGCCCATTGTGTGTGGGAGACTGGATGTGCTCTCTGGATCTGAAAGATGCCTACCTACACGTCCCGATCTGGGAACCCCATTGGTCCTTCCTGAGGTTCAGGATCATGGGTTTTCACTTTCAATACATGGTTTTACCCTTTGGACTCAATTCGGCCCCGGGTCTTTACAAGGCTAATGAACGCAGTGGTAGCCCTACTCGGGTCACAGGGCCATCACATTTATCCATATCTGAACGACTGGCTAGTCAGGGCGGTCCAGCATACAGCCTCTGCCCTCATGGATACACTTTATGAACTGGGATTTTCTATCAATCTCAAAAAGTCACAGTTGTTGCCCACACAGAGTTTGACCTTCCTGGGCCTCATCTGGGACATGAGCCTCGAGAGGATCTTCCCCTCAGAAGACCAGATCGCAGCTATCAAGAGGGCCACTGGACATTTTCTCAGCAGAGCAGTACCTTGGCGTGGTGGTACCAACACCTGGTCACACACTCAGGGGTGCAGGTAGACACATGCTGCACGTATCTGATGGCCATTGGAGCTTACAAGAACTCGAAAGAGGAGGTATTTTCATCCTCGAATCCGGTAGTTCAGATTCACTTGGCGGTCCAAACTGTATCCACCTATCAAGAAGCCACACCCGGTGTGGGACCTCGATGTGGCCTGGGCACCCTGGTGCATAAACCATTCGAGCCAATTGTATCTGCGGACATCAAGCTAGTTACCATTAAGACGGCCCTGCTAGTGGGCCTTACCTTGGCACTCTGAATCGGTGAAATCCAGGCACTGGTGGCTGCAGAGCCATATACTACATTACACAAGCACAAGGTGGCGCTCATAACACCCCCCCCATTTTTACGTAAGGTCGTCTCCTCTTTTCACCTAAAAGAGGAGATGGTGTTACCGACTTTCTTCACAGACCCTAAGGGTGATGCTCAGAGGGTATTGCACTGTCTGGATGTCAGACGTGCGCTAAGATTCTACCTGGATAGAATCAAGAGCTTCTGTAAATCACACGCCCTCTTCATCACCTTCGGGGGGGTCAAAACCAGGCTTTCAGGCCTCCAAGGCTTCCATAGCAAGGTGGGTGGCTATGGCCATCAAGGAGGCGTATTAGGGGCAGCACAAAGTATTGCCAGCAAACATGCTCACGCCATCAGAGCTAAGGCCACAACGGTAACTGACGCAGCATTTGGTCAGGCAGTGTTAAGGAACTTGTTATTCTAAACAGGGCAACGCTCCATCCTGGGGATACATTCAGTTGTAATCGCCCATACAGTATGGAGGAGAGGGGACAGGACGTAAAAGTAATTATAAGTTACTCACCGTAGTGAGTAACATACTCCTAGTCCATAGTCCCCTTTCCTCCATACGTCCCACCACCCCCCCCCCTTATAAAACTAGTGTCATTAGGCAATGTTAATATTGTCGACGCGTCAAAGGGACTGAGGAGTGGCGGCGGTGGGCGGAGTCAGGAGAGTGCATGTTCCCAGAGCCGTGCCCTGCCCACATCTAAATTTAAAGGGGAAGATGATTTTTCTGGTGAAAAAGGTTCTGTCTCCCGTCCCTAGCGAAGGACGCCCCTATACAATATGGAGGAAAGGGGACTATGGACTAGGAGTATGTTAGTCACTATGGTGAGTAACTTATAATTTATCTATTACAGCTCAGGCCAGATATGTTCAATAATGCTCTGCTTCTTTCCCACAGAACCCACTACCCCAAAGTACCTGGGAAGCCACAGGAGAACAGGATCCACGATGAAGCTGAGGCCCCTGGATGATTCCTGAGGATGGAAGATGCTCTTCCTCGTCACATTACCTTGGGTGCCTTGGCAGGCAAAGTGGTGGAGATTCTTGCCTTAACCCAACGAGACCCCTTGAGGATGGACCCCTTTGGAAGGAGGAGTCACTCGGATGTCGATGGCGAATATAAAGAGGGAACCAAGCAGTGTCGGAAAGGCAGCACTTTCGCTCTTCGCAGTGGTCTCCATTGGCAGGTCGTTACTCCGAATGTGGTTGTCCTACAAAGGTGAAACTTGCTATGGACCTCGACAAGGCCTGGCTGAGGGAGATACGACCCTTGGTTGCTTTGGGTGACTTTTGGAGGTGACGGATGAAGGTGCAGAAGTAGTTGTTGGGTTTTGGGATTTTGTGGTTTACCGTTTTTCGGTTCTTCGGTGCTGCAGCGGCAGCACGGGCCTCTGGATAGGCAGCAACCTTGACCTTCTCCGGCATGAACAAGTGGACAGATTTCAGGGCAGGGATGCCCCTTGAAGGATTCTCGAGAGATTTGGAACTTGTGCACCTCTGGGTGCCGAGCAGCACTATGCCAGGATACCCCCTGTTCTGGGTGATACTCAGCAACATGGCTTCCAGCCGTCACGAACACTCCTCCGGGCCCTGGGTGACACAGATGAACTTCTTGGCTTCAAGCGGGTTTCGGGCACTTCTTCTGGACCCACGAAGATCCCTTTTTTCCGGACGGCAGGCACACAGGACTGGCTTCCAGGACACTTCAGGTGAAGAGCAGGAGTTGCACGATGTTCCCTCATAGCTCGGGAATAGGTTGCCTATCTAGGCCCTCTGTGGTACAGTCCTTCAGTCAGTATAGCAGTTTTCGGATTTGGTGAAGAGATGGAGCCACAAACCTCTTTATCCAACTGGTGTCCCTAGCGCCTAAGGATACAAGCTTAAGGTGACTTCAGCTTTCACCAGAAAACAGACACCCACAACACAGAATGTGGATTGGGGTCTACTCCCCAGCCGTGTACCACACTGCATTAATTCCAGTTTCAGTCAGGGCTGGCCCAGGTATTGTGTCACACAACCAAAAGCAGAAACTTTCAACAGAGAATGCATATTGAATACTCACTCCTTTGAGGTAGGCTCCACTCCAAGGGTGTGCCCACAACAAGCAGCCCATGGAAAGGCTCCAGCCAGTCTGGGTGGAGGTAGCACCAGAGCCATACATGGTCCTTCCACCCAACAACCATTGAGGAAAGGGAACATAGCCAGGGCTTCTCAGGACTTTGAGAAACAATGGGGTAAGGGAAAGGAAACCAAGAGGCCACAAGTGGCCATCTTGCCTTGTGTAGGAATCCATTGATTCCTATGGCAAGGCCTGGGTATCCCACAAATGGAGGATACCTAGAGCCACTGTCACATCAACATGTAGCTGCCACCAGCCCATACCCTGCTCTGTGGTCAACACACGTGCCCAAACCATACATCAAGGTTACAGGGTTGTACCCCTGCCCATAGGTGCACTAAGGGTATATCATGAGTACTGTTCAACAAGTACAACATGAAGTGCTGCACTGCCAGGGGTCCAAACTGAACTGCTGTGCAGAAAACAAGCAGAACACACAGTATAAGGAGGTAAATTACAAGGACACGGAGGCCCTGTCCCGTAAATTCATTTCCCACATCACAGGCTTACAGCGCCTACATGTAGAGATTGAAAATGACTGGGGAGAGGATGGAACCCTGCGGGACTTCACAAGTGATGGGGTAGCATTGGCGATCGAGAGGATTCCATCTGAACAAACTGCTGGCGGTTGGCAAGGTAGGACTTGAACCAGTGTAGGACAAGGCCGCTGATCCCCATGCACTGAAGTATGGTGTCCCTGCACGCCTAGTGGTCTACTGTGTCAAGCGGCCGAGAGGTCGAGTAGAACCAGGAGGCAGGTGTGGCCGTCAAGGATGTGAGGGCATCGTCAACCACCTAGTTGGTTGCCATCTCCGTGCTACATATGGGTCTGAACCTGGATTGCTAGTTTTGGAGGAGATTGTTGGTGTCGATGTGTTGCTGCAGTTGCACAGTTACCGCTTTCTTGATGATCTTACCTAGGAAGAGAAGATGGGTGATGGGGAGATAGTTACCCAGGTTGTCGGGATCCAGAGTGGGAATCTTCAGTACATGGAGGATCTGTCCTGTCTTTAGGGTCGATGGGAAGGTGCCTTGAGTTGAGAAGCTGTTGATGATCTCCAGATAGGGAAGGAGAGCTTCTGCAGGGAGGGTCTTGAGGATGAATGCTGGGAGGGTGTCATCTGTGTACGATGTGGCTTTGATGGCAGCCAGGATTTCTACCAGGTCCTCTGTAGTCTTGCATGTTGCCTAGGGTGTGGAGATTTCATGAGGAGGGACGTAAGGTGGGTCTGTGGATGCAGAGCTGGTGTCTATGTGCTGGCAAATCTTGCTGATCTTGTCAATGAAGAAGGTGTTGATGGTGGAGGATTTCTGGGTGGAGTGTGGTATGGCAGGGTCCAGTAGCGAGTTGACACAGTGCTTGACCGCTTTGAAGAGGGCTCTGCTTTTGTAATCCGCTTCTTCTGTGGTGTTCTGATAGTAGGAGGGCCTGGCTGTGCTCATTAGTTGTCAGCGGGTTGCTCAGAGCTCCTTGAGCGACAGATTGTATGCGGTCGCCGAACGGTGCCAGGTTTTCTCTTGTTTCCTGATGACTCTTTTCCTGAGGTTGAGTACTTGCGGTTACCAAGTTGCAAACAGTTTCCGTTTGCATGTGTATTGTTTCAGAGGCATGTGTCAGTCGATGGAGGCTGACAGGGTGGTGTTCAGTGCTTCCAGTAGAGTCACAGTTCAGTTGGGGGTGTTCCTTCTATGTGAGGTGGCGGTTGGTGAGGTCTTCCGTGTGGGCTTCCACCGAGAAGTTCTTGAAGGACCTGAAAGTTTGTCTGCTGGCTTTCTGCTGGGAGTGCTTGGCTGGGGTGGTGTGCAGGATGTTGAAAGGCACAGCCAGGTGGTGAGACCAATCAAGCAAGAGAGGAGAGCTGTAGTGGAGGGAAGGCAGTGCAGTGATGATTAGGCCGAGGTTGTTACCTTTCTCGTGCATTGGGTCTTTTGTTTGATGTGTGACGCTGAGGGTGTCGAGAAGTCAGAGGAGAGCTTCCTTCTTTGGCTTGTTGGCCTTTTTGCCTGAGAGGTTGAAGTCACCCAGGACGATGTTGGCAGGCAAGGGACATGGTGTTGACCAGGTCGGCCAAGTCCCTGATGAAGGCGGTGTTGGGTTTATGTAGTCAGTAGGTGAGATGGAAGGTGACTGTGTCCGTTGGGGAAAGCGGGAAGTGGCAGGAGAGTACTTTGAAGGAGCCAATGTTGTCAACTTCAAGTCTGTCAAGTCTGGTGCAGGGCCACAAGGTCTTGTTGATGACTGAGAGGCCTCCGCCTGTCTTGTTCGGCAGCTCTCTGTGTTGGTTGCTGTAGTCATTGTGGACAATGACATCTAGGATGTAGGTGGAGATGGGTGTCAGCCAGGTCTCGGTGAGGAAGATGGCATCAAGGTCGTGTGTAGTGATGAGGTCGTTGATGAATGCTTCATGGGTGATAGCTGAGCAGAGGTTGGCAAGCATCAACATCTGTGGTGTGAACAGTAAGGTGGTGCTGATGGGCGTGAGGTTGCTGCATGGAGTCCATGCCTTAGGAGAGGCAATGTCGTTGGCATTGCCTGGTGATGGTGGGGATGGCCTGTGGGGATGGCGGGAGAAAACGCATGGTGGTGTGTGCTTACCTGTTGTCTGAGCAGGGGTTCAAGCTATGGATCCATCCGGTCTGAACAGGAATTGTCCTTTTCTTCATCAGCCCTTCCTTTCAGACGCCCAAGCAAAATGTGCCCTTGATCTAAGTGTTAAGAGCAGTAAGGAAGAGGCATGGTTATGAAGGTGGGTGGGGCTTAGGCCACACAACCTAGATCCACTTGCACCTGCTCACCAACTGCAAAGAAAAAGAGGCTGGAGGGCTGTTAGGAAGAATCCTGTGCAGTTCCCTTAGGGAGCACTACACGAGATTATTACTACAGGTGAGAGCAATAAATCCCCTTTGGTATCAGTCTGTACCACAAAGATTTAGTTGGTAGCTCTGGCTGGGCAGTCAGACTTATCTCAAGAGGGAGGTGCGCAGTATTCAGGTTTACACGATAGGCCTACAGTACTTTAAAAAGTATATATATATATACATATATATATATATATATATATATATTTATTTTATACACTTCTAATAAAACACATGTATCACAGTCATCAAGCAAGTTAAATAAGTCAGAGGAAAAATATACACACTCCCTAGTTAAAGGAGAGTTCCGGGACTTTTTTTTTATTGTCCCTACGGTTCGGCCATGTGTTTTTAAGCATAACTCGGTAGATCGTGGAAAACTTTCCTATGGACCTTACCCGACTTTTCGTCCATTAACGCACTCGAAATCAGCCGCCATTTTCTGATAATCCTATCACTTGCCGCATCGCCCTGGCTCACCTGCTTTTGCGGCACTAAATCAAATCCCCCGCCCCCGAGGCTGACATCAGCAGACGCGTACCGCCCATTTCCCAACGCCAAAGCACGTTTCGTGTCAACAATCGCTGCGCCTCAGCTAATGAAGTGTCGCCATGGAAACGGCAGGACGCCTCTTTCCTCAATAAGTATAAACACACCGTTTCACAACACACAGCAGCAGATTTTCGATTCCATTACTCTCGCTGTGTTACTTTGAGTATTCTGTGACTCGTTTCTGTGCTCTGGTCAGCTACCTTCGTTGATTGTAGCCCGTGTGAACAGATACCAGTACCACCGCTATAAATTATTTTACTTTCTTTACCACACAATGGCTACAATAATGCCGTATATGTACGAGCCCGAGTACACCGAGGAAGAACTACTGGAAAGGCAAGCACGCGAAAACGATGGGGATTCGGACGGCAGTTGGGAGGACCAGTCAACGGATGAAGAGCCTGGACCATGTCGCATGGACGGCGTCTCCACCTGGTGCACGTGCAATCGTTGCGAGCTAATGCCAACTGAGGAGGAGAACTGCTGCTGCCGTGAAAATTCCGGGTGCTTGGCCTACATTTCGGAAGGCGAGCCAAGTCCGCAATGCATCACCGAGCTGCCAGAGTTCACGGAAGCCTGCCTCTCACGGACAGTGTTGAGGATGATGATGGTGCTTATGCACGAACTTTGCGGCACTGTTCGTCCGCGTAATCCGAGTAACGAGTAAGTATACTCTGGTTGTGATGTCAGTGATGCCACTACTATTTCATGGTCGTCTCCCACATATAAAACTACATCTACATATCATTCGAATGCATGTAAATTGGTTCCATGTTGTGCATTTTCTAGATAGAATTTTTTTCAAAGCAGAATGACATTTTTGTACCTGAATCGACAGTGATAAGAAAGTTGTCATTTTAATACAGTTTGCATCTTTCATTTTCACAGGTGGTACAGGCTGGTGGCCTATCGTTGCTTCACTTGGTGGCTTCACGGGAGGCTCGGACACCGCGTTCGGAGAGTAATACCTGCCTGTGCGGTACTTGCCATTAGACAACATTTCCCCAGCGACAGTGGACAATACCGCGGCTTTTCCCGGGATGTGCTGCAACCGCAACTTTACAATGTGTAATGTTTATTATTTATGTTCAATTGAAATTAAGATCTAAAATAAAACCCAACATATATTTTAACAATGGTTGTTTTGATTTTTTAAATGAATCTAGTGTGTCTCCATTGAATAGTCTTCCTGTGCCTTGTCTTGTCACACCACATGTCTCCGGCCAGCATCCTCCCTCACGCTGGCCGCCCACCTTCAATCCACATAACCGTTGAACCCATATGCAGCAGACATACATATGTTATTTTGCGGGTTGGCATCAAGCCTCCCGGCCTTGCCTCCTCCCCCAAAAATACTTACCACACCACTTTGTTCAGGGTCTCCAGGGTGAACTGCACCCATATATTCTCCTGGGAGGCTGAGGTATTTATAAACTCACCCCCCTGCCTTCCATGTACTAGATCCTGCAGCCTGCCTCTTACATGCAGTTAGATGGCCTCTCCTTGGGTGAGGCCCTACGGCAAACGAGTCTTGTCTGCACGACCACCGCCCGCACCGGGGTACTTGCGCTGGCAAGTGGAGCTGTCAGGGAGCGATAAAGGCCAAGAGGTGCCAAAGACCATGTACACTTCAAAGTGGTCTATAGAGCATGGGTTGTTGTTCCCATGTCTACCGCCAGACCCCGTGTCTCCTGCCAAGCATCTCCCCTCACGCTGGACGGCCCCCTGCAATCCACATAAGTGTGTCTCCATTCACGAGTCTTCCTGTGTCTTGTCTGCACGACCACCGCCCCAATCCACCCCCCGCCCTATCAAAGGCAGTTCGCACCGGGGTACTTGCGCTGGCAAGTGGAGCTGTCAGGGAGCGATAAAGGCCAAGAGGTGCCAAAGACCATGTACACTTCAAAGTGGTCTATAGAGCATGGGTTGTTGTTCCCATGTCTACCGCCAGACCCCGTGTCTCCTGCCAAGCATCTCCCCTCACGCTGGACGGCCCCCTGCAATCCACATAAGTGTGTCTCCATTCACGAGTCTTCCTGTGTCTTGTCTGCACGACCACCGCCCCAATCCACCCCCCGCCCTATCAAAGGCAGTTCGCACCGGGGTACTTGCGCTGGCAAGTGGAGCTGTCAGGGAGCGATAAAGGCCAAGAGGTGCCAAAGACCATGTACACTTCAAAGTGGTCTATAGAGCATGGGTTGTTGTTCCCATGTCTACCGCCAGACCCCGTGTCTCCTGCCAAGCATCTCCCCACACGTCATTCATTCACAAACACACCCCTGTTTCGAATTCTTTATAACCCACTTCATATTTCTAATGAGAACTTCTTTGCGCTTTGCTAGTCAACCCGTGAAGGTGCTGGTTGTCTGCTCTTCGTCTCTGTGAACTTCCGTGACCACTTTGAGCAAACTCATCAGTTTGCAACCTGTGAACTGCTCCCTGTTCTACGACAAGAAACTACTCTGATCCCTGCATCTAACTGTTTGCTCGTCAAGGTAAGGCCATGTACCATACTCATTTTGCGTCCAATTTCTTTTCGTTCAAGACAGTACATGCAAGGAACTAGTCACATGTTCTGAGTTTAGTCAAATTATTTTTGTATTTTTTTAAAGTTATTCAAATACTTATCCGCATGTGAATACCGTGTATAGTTCCAAAAACCAAAACATACCTTGCATTGAACCTTTTATGTATTTAATTTTTTAACACATTGGTATTCATAGAGAATTGTTGATCTTTACTTTTCAGAACTTTCCACAATGCCTGCCTGTTCCATTGGCGGTTGTCCTTCGAAGACCCATAATAAATCTGAAGGTACTATAATGCATGTTTTCCCTAAGACAATAGATCAGATAAGAGAATGGGTCCGATATTGCGGATATCCACCCTCTGAGCTTGAAAGTAGAGTCCTAGAAGTCTTTGCGGACAAGAGGGGTGATCGATACCGCATCTGCAGCAGGCACTTTACCTCTGACATGTACTCCACATCATTGCTAATAAAGAAGAACACACCGCGAGCGAGGCGAAAATTGCTCTCAACCGCTATTCCCACTCTATTCGTCCACATCCCTCCACTGGTGAGTCAAGTTTACGTATTTATCTCTCGGCCTTGCGGTAGTGTGTAGCATTAGCTAACAATAATTTCCCCATTTATGTATCCACTCAATATGAAGGCGGAAGATTCTCCATCCGTGTCGTTATTGCAGTCATCAGCCACTTCAAGCGCCTATCGGGTAATATTACTTGGCTATTCTGCCACTGACTTGTTTTAGGCATGTAAATCAATAGTTTTAATTTATCGTGTAATTATTTTACCTAATGGTACACCCTTGTACTCGTCCTCTAGTCTTTGTTTTCAGTTATAATTATTGTTATCCAAAATAATTCAAGTACTGTCTTTCAGGGAGATGCTGAGGAGTCCAACGTATTGACGACTACCGTTGATGTCACTCAGATGCTCGAGGTACGTTTCAGGACAGTTCCATCGATGGAGATCATCAGATCTTGCATTCTTGTAGCGTGATTGTTACACACAATGTTTCTTTCGTTTTTAGCCATTGATATGTCCTTCTGTCGTCGCCCTCCTATGTGTCTTCTTTTTTCAATATTGTGTTCATTACTAATGAAAGTCCTATGTTTCAGGGAGTCGATGGAGCATTAGTCCAAGAAGAAGGGGGAGCGTGCAGTTACGGGTCGGCGCAACAGCTTGCAGAAGTGTGCACCGCAGTTACATCGTCCCTTGATGTTCTTATGCATTTCGAGGTATGGATACTGACAGCTCGATCAAGCGAGATCATATGACGTGATTACATCCGCTATACTTCCTTCTTTATTAACGCAAGTACTATGTTTCAGGGAGATGACGGAGCTTCTTCTACAAGAACATCACCCCTAGTAGTTGATGCAGATTTCTGGGTGGTGACACTTCCAACGATCGAGCAAATCGAATCATATTTAGATATCCATTATTTATTTTAGACAACTGATCATTTGTGCAGGTCTATTTAGATGAGCCGTTCACGCCTGCACAAACTTTCTGTTCTTTTTATCAAAATAGAAAACCATACTAATGCAATTACTGTGTTTCAGGGAGTCACTGAAGCATCATCTTCAATAATATCATCAATGGAAGTCTATGAGGAGCCCGAGGTATGGATCTTGACAGTTCCATCTAACTAGATCAACAATGCGTGAATAATTGTCGTTTGAATGTTCTACACAAAGCGTTCATTCGTGTTTTGCTATTGAGATGTACGTGGGTATTGGTCCCCAAGTACATTTTGTGTTTTCGATATTATTATACATACTAATGAAAGTTCTATGTTTCAGGGAGTCCATGGAGCGTCAGTGCGTGATGGATGTGCTTATCAGGAAAACATAGTCGTTGCAGCGCAAGAGGAAGTGGAGACATGCACACACGAGTCGGAGCAACAGCGTCCTGATGTTGAAGTTCGAGGCAAGAAAGTTTCAAAGAAAAGAAAGCAAAAGAAGGTTAGTGTCCTGGTCACTATATTATGTTGTTTTTCACTGTTAATAGTTCAATACTGTAAGTTGTGTTTAAACTGAACACCCCTTTTCCAATCTGTCCTCTAGTTGCGAGTGGGTGTACGAACTAGATCTACACAGACAGTGAAGCGAACGAGAGATGTTGCTTGTCAAACCTTTTGGCAGGGACTTGAGACTGGAGAAGCATCGTGCCAATGGGAAGAATATGAAGTGATTGACAACGGAGCTATACCACCACCAGCCATTGATAGTGAATGTCCTCCTGGTAGTTCGGATGCAGTCGGAGATCAATTCACAGAATCCACACCCGCAAAAACTAAGACGGCGAGAAAGTTGAAGAAATTGTTTTATTCACCCATCGCCGGAGAAGGAACAGATGTTGCAATGGAAGAGAATGAAGTAGACGACAATGAAACACCATCAATATCACTGAACATAGCGGAAGACGATATCAGAGATTCTACCTTTCATGTGAGTGACATGTCCTCAACGTTACAGGCCGAACCAGCTGGGATGCAGAGTGACAGTATAAGGAAAGAGGCCAAATTCATTGTATTCGATAGTTGTTTGATTGATATTATTATTCGGATTAAATGTGGGCATTTGGTAGGTGGGGAAGTATGTGGGGAGCCATTGATTAATGTGACTCGTGCAATTCGAGGCACTAACCTTAAAATACATGCCACCTGTACAAAATATCATCCTTTCACATGGTCTGCACAACCTATGCTGGGACAACTGCCAGCAGGCAATCTACTTTGTGCAGCGGCTGCACTTTTTAGTGGTTCAAGTTTTAAAAAATTAGAGTCTTTCTTTCAGTTTGTGGGAATCCATTTCATTGCGAAAACTCAGTTCTACAAATACCAAACCGATTATCTATTTCCAGCCATTAGCGAAGCTTGGAGAATGGAAAAAATGTCTATTGATAGTACATTCGCGGGCAAACGGTTCAGGCTAGCCGGTGATGGACAGTGCGACAGCCCAGGATTTTCAGCCAAGTACTGCACCTACCACTTTCAGGACATGGAAAGTAAGAAAATTGTGAGTTCGGTGGTCGTGCAGGTGTCACAAAGTACATCCTCAGTGGCCATGGAGAAAGTTGGCTTTGTAGCATCATTGCAAGAACTACAATCGCTGGGAATGGTGATCGACCTGATAGCCACGGACAGACACGTTTCAATTGCCAAGACAATGAGAGAACAGTACAAAAATATAAATCACCAATTTGACGTTTGGCATCTTGCAAAATCAATCAATAAAAAATTGTCGGCTGCAGGTAAAAAAAAAGAATTGCAAGGTATTTCACAGTGGTCCAAGTCAATCAGCAACCATCTTTGGTGGAGCTCAAAAACATGTGGAGGGTCGTTGGAAATTCTACTGGAAAAATGGCGGTCAGTAATGCCACACTGTACAAATGTTCACCGATGGAACACGAACCAACATTTCCACAATTGTGAACATGGCCATTTGTCCACAGAGGAGGCACGGAAGAAGAAGTGGTTGATTCCTTCATCACCCACTCACAAAGCCATTGAAAAGATTGTATTTGATAAAACTATAACAAAAGCTTTGAGGGGACTCAAGGAATTCTGCCACACAGGAGATTTGGAGGTGTTCCACAATATGTGCCTAAAGTACAGGCCAAAACGATTGCATTTTGGCATGGAGGGCATGATAAATCGGACTCTTTTAGCGGTCTTGGCACATAACCATAATGTTGGCCGTCAACAAAGTAGGACGACCGGAACTTTAGGGACGCTTCGCTACAATAAGGCCTTCACTAAAAGAAGTAAACAATGGGTGATCAAACCAGTGTTTGAGGATATGCAATATGAGTTTATTGAGAAACTTATTGTTGACGTCCTAGATAGGCACATAAATGGAGTTGTGAACGAACCTGTGCAGGGGACAACTGCATTGCCACCCAACATTGCATCTGTTCCATGTCCACCTAAAGAAGAACTCATTGAGAAATACACATCACGGTTTAAATGATTGTAATTTGATTGTCTGTTCTCTCAAGTCTCCTCATGTCGGAGGCCCATTGAATATGTGTATCTATGTATTGTCTAAATAAAAGTGATTGCTCAGTGTACATGCAATGTGTCTCTCCACCCTTGTTCATTTGCGCATTAAATTAAACCAAACAGTAATATAAATCATTTTTCAATAAATATAGAATCTCTCCGTATTTATGGTTCTGTGTGGCTGCAAAGCACGCAGACAAAATGCAAAGATGGAGTGTAAATTTCAAGTCCTGTGAGAATGCCTTACACTGAATGTAGCTAACTTGGAATGTGTGCTCGTTCGAAGTGAAGGTCAGCTGCTTTGATTTTTTCTCGGGTGCCAGAATGGCCCACGACTCAGAATAAGGTTCTATTGTATTTTGACCTTGACAGGCCTGGACCACGTAAGAAACGATAATGAATATAATTTCAGAAACGAAAGCCATTTCATGTTCGTTCATTAGAAGAAATAACGTCGGCATAGAAGGAGTGGTATTTCGGGGCTGCCCTACGCACAGACGCAATGGAAAATGCAAATATAATGTAAGTAACTCTTTAGATGAGTTTATACCGCAATTTAATTACTATACAGTTGCTTTAAAGACGGGTTAAGTTGTACTTGTTCGTTCTATGTGGCATGTTGTTTTGTACCGCACAGTATCTTGGGGAGAACCGTCTACTTTTACGGAAGCACCTCAAAACCTTTGCTTCTGCTTTCTCTCTCCCTCTCCCCTGCAACAACTGGTCCACTGTCTGCGATCTCGGTCCTGGGCCCTTCCACTCTCCACCTGCACTCCCTGTCAACCCCTGCACTGAGGGACTGTCTCAGTATCCTACAGCCCCCCCTTGACGTTTAAAACCCAGTTGCACTGTCCTAGCTATGAAATAATTTACCGACCGAATATATAAAATGAATAATTTTAATAAAGATCTGATGGTGAGACTAATTTCATTGTTTATGTTTTTCAAACAGGTACATCATGCATTACTGCATGTGTCACGAGTACCAGACACCGGCGGACGGCTTCTTTAACCGCCAGTTGCTTCTCCGCGTGAACAACGTTACCACCCTGACCATTTTATGGGACGATCGCCAAGTACAAGTATGCCCTTACGCGGTACTAACGGCTAGATGCAACATACAGACCGTTGTGGTGGCCTAGTGCCTCGTTGTTGGAACAGCCATGCGATTATCAGTGCGACCGAAGAGCTTATTTTATCGTAAACCAACACCATGTCTACTGCACACGAACATCGCTTGCCTCAAGACGAAATATTTTGGATCGAGAGCAAATAAAAATTCATTTATCTAAGACCCTGTGTACAGCAAAGGAACATCGTGTGCCTCGAAACGAACTTTTCGGAACGTGAACAAATAAAAATGCAAATCGCTGAATATTCTCAAAACATTTGATGTCAAATAAATGTACTTTGCCAAATGTACAATCTTGCCGTTTGCTTTTAAACCACTGTTTCATATTCCGAATTGTGGCGCTGTATTGTGAGATGATCTAAGACCCTGTGTACAGCAAAGGAACATCGTGTGCCTCGAAACGGAACTTTTTGGAACATGTGCAAATAAAAATGCTAATCGCTGAATATTCTCAAAACATTTGATGTCAAATAAATTTACTTTACCAAATTTACAATCTTGCGGTTTAATTTAAAAGTACAGTTTCATATTCCCAATTGTGGCGCGCTGTGTTGTTTGAGCTCATCTGTGTTGATTTCCTGGTTCTGTGTGGAGTCGCGTAGAAGACGCCTGGGCGCGTTTGCCTACGCAGCTCAGTCACGTCACGGATAGAGGCGGGGAATATGAATGTTTTGATCAAGTCTGTTTCAGGGGCGGGGGATTTGATTTAGTGCCGCAAAAGCAGGTGAGCCAGGGCGATGCGGCAAGTGATAGGATTATCAGAAAATGGCGGCTGATTTCGAGTGCGTTAATGGACGAAAAGTCGGGTAAGGTCCATAGGAAAGTTTTCCACGATCTACCGAGTTATGCTTAAAAACACATGGCCGAACCGTAGGGACAATAAAAAAAAAGTCCCGGAACTCTCAGTGAACCAGAGTGAAAACCACACACACGGGATACTCTATCAATTTCTCACAAGGGAGGGAAAGCACAAGTTATAGAGAAATAGCTTCTTACACACCCTAGCAACACTTCCCATATGTTTGTGAACCAGATTAAGTAAGACAGTGCATCAGTATAGGCAATACTTAAATGAAAACTGAGAAAAATGGCATTTCACAAGGTTTAGAAAGGGGAAGAAAAAAGGTAGTTATAAGAAGTAGGTGCACCAACACGGTTCTAGTTGAGAATCAATCTAAAGAGGGCAGGTCTAACAAATGTAGCCAGAGTCAGTAGGCCTGTGCCAGAGTCAGTGGTACAGGGCAAGGGCCCAGGAGCAAAATGTTCTTGTAGCTGCAGTCAAGTCTATGGTTAACGATTTTGAAAAGGTGGATGCAGAAGTTGAAAGACAATGTTAAGAGGGAGAGGCGGCCAACCCAAAAGGTAGGTAAAGGATTTAAAACACCTTTAGTGCTACCGCGAAGAAAGGGCGGCCTGGCGGAACAATGTACCTTTAAAATGAAGAAGTGGCTCCTGCAGTGGCGGTTGTTCCTGGTAGTTCCTGCAGTTCGGGTGAGCCAGCAGAGGAAAAGGGGCTCTCGTCGTGGAGGATGGTTCGAGTTACTGCACTACCCAGGGATGAAACCAGCCGCGGTGCTGCCCGACAAATAAAAGGTACGCTCCTTTAAATCGCGGTCCGGGTGGACTGGTGCCTGGCTTTCCGGCCTCCGAGTACAGGGTACGGGAGATCCGACCAAGGCAGGTTCAGGAAGGCAATTGGCAAACTGGTTGGCCCCACCAGCTCAAGGGAAGAAGGCTCTTGCAGATGAAGATCTTCTCTCGTCGTGTGGAGAAAAGTGGTGAGACGCTGCATCAGGGCTTCACCGGTGGTTCAGCCGTTGCAGATGTCTTTGGCTTCTCTCCTCTTCGGCTTCTTAGTTCCAGTGGTGACGTCTTGCCCTTCCAGTCCTCAGGACCCTGCTTTTATGCAAAAAGATCCCCATTCATACAGCCCAGCTGTCACTCACACAGTGGAGTGGTCATCTTGGTGGCAGACCCTCCAGCCTATCAGGATAGATTGCGACATGGTTTGCTGAGGCAATCCTGTCCAGGGGTCCTACTCACCCTCCCACACAATTGACCCACCCCAGACTCAGTGGCGCCGAAAGGAGGGCTTCTCGGCAGAAGCCCGCCAAAAGGACGAACAAAGGATCCCCGACCTGGGTTAGGAGTTTAGAGAAAGACACGAGAAAGAAGTTATATTAAAGTTCTGGCAAATAAAACCTACCGGAGTAAAGTTAATATTGAAATACAACGGTGGTATGCTAGAGGCTGTCAGAAAATGTGGTATCCTCGAACAATGGGAAAATCCCATAGGAAAATATTTATTTATGGTAGTGACCACTGCCACCAGCCAGAAACCTTTGAGTGAGGGACTGTAGGGTACCCTCTCGAAAATGAACATCAGAGAAAAACTATTAACCATTTCCAGTACCTCCATAGTAAAATGGTTTGCACTGGTTTAGTTCATAACAATTGACTAGTAAAGTCAATTGGGACTTTACATGCCCTGGGAGACAGTAGTCAGTCCCAGGGTATGGAGTCTGTTTGGGGGTCGCTACGACACCCCTGTGTCACTGCACGGAGGGTGCTGTGTAACACATGTGAATAAAGATGGTTCCTATGGGGTTGAGAAAATCCCATAGACATTAAACACAAAAATAGCCTAGAACACACATAGCAAAAATGCCTAAGAGTGGGGAAAAGAGTCTCACTGTTAGCAGGAAAAAAAAAGAAACGAATCCTTCAAATCCAGCAAAGCTGCTGGTGGACTCTATAGGTAAGGGAAATTAGCCATAGAATGAGAATTCTCCCTAACAAGGGTTGCTTAAATAGGGAAAAAGGACTGCAAAACAGGAAGGCCCCAACAGTTTAGCAGTGATTGACAGGTGGGTGAGGCTTAGGTCACGTGACTTAGATCCACTTGCCCCTGCTCACTATGATGCTGGAAATGCATTTGAGGGACAGGACCTCCATGTCCTTGTCCTGTTCTCCTTTTATCATGTGTGTCCTGTGTTATTTTCTGCACAGGAGTCCATGTGGGACCCCTGGCAGTGCAGCTCTTCCTCTTTTTGGTCATGGTGAACAGACCCTTGGGATACCCCTATGGCACCCATGGGTGGGGGTACAACCCTGTACTCTTACTGTATGCTTTTGGGTACCTGTGTGTGGCCCACAGAGCAGGGTATGGGCTGGTGGCAGCTCCATGCTGAATTTGATAGGTGATCTGAGTATCCTCAATTTTGGGATACCCAGGCCCTGTCATTGGAATCAGTTGATTCCTGATAAGAGACAAGCTGGCCCCTGTGGCCTCTTGCTTTCTATTGCATGTTACCTTATTTTCCCAAAGTCCCGAGAAGCCCTGACTCTGGCCCTTCCCGTGACTGGCTGTTGGGTGGAAGTTCCATATATGGTATTGTGGGGAAGTCCGGGCCAGACTGGCTGGAGCCTTCCCAGTGACTGTATGTTGTGGGTACGCCCTTGGGGTGGGACCTGGGTTACTGGGGTATGTGACCAATATACATTTCATGTTACGGGTGTCTGGTTTCTGGTGTGTGACACAATGACTGAGACAGCCCTGCCGAAACTGGTATGAATGCAGTGTGGAGTGCTGAATGGCTGGGTGCTTATCCCAATCCACATTCCGTGTTGTGAGTGTCTGGATAGAGAAGAATGGCCCGAATGCACTGTGAGCCTGATTGGCTGCCTGCCTGCTCAATGCCCTTCTGAATGATTGGCTGCCGAGCTTGGCCCAGCAGTGTGAATGAGAGACAGAACAGTAGATCTGGGGACCTCTCACTTACTGGAATTGTTCAGAAGCTGAAGTCAAAACTTGATGCTTACCTTGAAGCCCAGCCGGAAGAAGGTTTTGCTGTTGATTTCCTTCGACGCAATCCGAAAGCTGGCGCGTCTCCAAGAACTGATACAAGAGAGGACCTGGCTACAAGACCCCTTCCCGAGCTATGAGGGAACATCGTGCACCAGCTTACCTTCACCAAGGCTCCCTGGAAGTCAGTCCTCAAAAGGCAGCCGACCGGAGACGGGGACTGCCGAGGAATCGGAAGCGAAGCACCCAGACATTGAAGTCTATCGCCGCCGAGACCATCTTCGTCGACCGGAGCTGCAACGTACCATTGCCTACGACATTTGAATCAATGGCTCCCTTGCTCATCATCGTCGACTGCTTTGTCCCACCGGAGAAAGTTATGATCGCCGCCGAACCGAGGAGAATCCACTGGTGGGTTTGCCGCCCCTGAAGTCCTCAAAGACGCCTACGAAGATCCAAAAGCTAGCCGTGGTCGAGTCCCGATCGCTGATGCCATACGCCAACGACCAGACTCCATTGCTGGGCCTATGTTCTTCATTGCCTCTTTGCGGCAACAAACTATCATCATCGAGGTGCACCGCACACCTCATCTTTGCAGGACGTCCACGACGATTGTTGACAAGCACCGTAAGGAACAAAGCTGCTGCCTTGACAACATTTTTCACCCCTTTCTTCGAGGAATCTCGACAATCCGTGGCTCCTGCCTTAAAGTGAGTTCACTCAAGAAGGCTCCGTCGACGACCCGTCGTCAAACTCTGCTAAACCAGGTACATTGGGGTAGTAGAACATTTGTAGAAGGAAATAAGACTATGCTAAACAATATATGGACTGGGCTTGTCAATATATCTGATTACTCTTACATCCCATCCCCTTTCCTCCATACTACATGGGGCGTCCCTTCCAAGAGACGGGAGGCGGAACCTTTTTCACCATAAAAAACCTTCTTCGCCTTTATATTTAGAGGCGTGCAGCGGTGGGGCCCTTGGAGCATGCACTGCCCTGACTCCGCCCTGAGGTGCCACACCTCGGTCCCCTTTTCCGCGTCGACAGGAACGGGCTGAATTCCCAGCGCTCCTGGGTTTGGCTTCGGCCATGTAATTCCTCTCGCGGATGCTTCTTCTCTTCTGTGTTTTGTCTTTTTATCATTCAGGTACTCGGCCCTCAGGCGTCACACTCCTCCCCAACGCATGTCGACTTCTACAGGGTTCAGCAAGTGTCCATCCTGCAACGGGCTCTTCCCGACTAAAGACCCCCACGCCCTCTGCCTACAGTGCCTTGGCCCAGACCACAGCTGGCAAGCTAGTACCGCGTGCAAAGCGCTTTCCTCAAGGTCTCTGAAGAACAGTCTAGCCAGGTGAGGGAGCCCTTCCAGATATGGCTTCCAAAGGACCTAAAGGACTTCGTCTATCACCGATCCAGGCCCAAGGTAGGGCTGTTCTTTTCCATTGCACCCCGCAAGGGAGACTCCTTCCCAAGGACTAGCCCGCGCGGGAGGGACCAACCAGGTCCTCGTACCAACACAAGTACCGAGGCTGAATCAGCTACCGGCCGACAGGTCAATGGATCCTCCTGGTGACAGTGTTGAGGGACCGGAAGGTTCTTTTACCGGGTCTTCACCCGAGGGCCTACTCCCTAGTACCGGCAACATGTCCGAGGGGGCGCTTATACGCAGTAATACAGGCAGATCGGCCGAGGGCAAAACGCCTACCGGGCCTCGGCCTGAGGAACAGGGTAGGCCCCATGATCCACACTCAAGAGTCCTGGACCGGGGGGGGCCCAGTGAGCCGAGCAACACAACGCAGGCACGTGGAAGGCAGCTCGACAAAATGGCCACTGTGCCAGAAAATACAGACATCCGGCTCACGCCGCTCCAAGGAAAGCAGCAGGTGGAGGAACGTGTGTCAAGGTGGGACTGGTGTCAACCAGGTATGTGCCTACAGCTCACCCTTCCTTTGCGCAAGGCAGGTTTCTGCTGCGGCTATATGGGCAGGGCACGCAACGGCTCCAGCAACCACTTGCTACCCTGTCAATATCGCCTACCACCACTCTAGCCTGCAAGGACAGGTTCTTTGAACGGTTCCTTGGGCTCTTGAAATCTCCTCGGATGGGGGTCATCCTCAAGGATGCCATCGGGGACATGGTACCGCCAATGGCTCTGGTGCCACAGGCCCCGGTACAGGCATCCTGACCCCTGTTCAGCCTCAGAAACCCACCCTGCCCTCCAACCGATTGTGCCGATGGTTCCATTCCAGCTTCCGCCGCAGCCTCCAGTTTCCACACCTCAGCCCTCAGCTCCCAACACCCCTCCTCCGGTGCTGGACCAACAGGACCCTCAGGTGGACACAGATGAGTAGGAGGACCCTGATACACCGTCTTCAGCTAAGGCCTTCCATGAACTTCTTGCAGGGCTTGCAGATTACTTGGGTCTTCCTCAACCCGAGGTGGAGCAATTAGCAGAGGGGGTCCTCTCAGAAGTCCTCACGCTACATCCATGGCCAGAACTGGGAACCTTATACAGAAGGACGTGAATGCCCTGGCCTCACTCAGTCCAGCCGGTGAATAAACACCTGGATGCTAAGTACAGGCAGATGGATACACTCTTGCTATTGGCCCACCGTCAGCCACACTCCTCAGTGATAGCTGTGGCATCACTACACTCCAAGCCTCAGTCGTCAGCCTCCTCCTCTGCGGCGCTGCTAGGCAAGGAATAGAAGATCTTGGAGGCATACAAGAAGAAGCTGTATTCCAACGCATCCTTACACCTTTGTCAGACCAACACGGATGCCATGCTGGCAGCCGTTAACCAGAGTCTCTGGCAGGAAATTGCGGATTTCCTCCCAGAGCTTCCGGCACAGAGCCAATTGTGATTCCAGGCGGGATTGGCAGAGGCGAAGATTGTGGCGCAGGACATCATGGAGTCCACCGTGGTCCACATTGACGCCTCTGGCTGTGCCATCTGCATTGCCACGTACATGAGAATTACGACCTGGCTCTGTGCTACGAAATTCAACCCGGATGTCCAGGAACTCATCTTCGATCTTCCGTTCAAATGGAGTGACCTCTTCCACTCCACAATGGACGAGGATCTGGATAAAAAGAAAAATGTCTCACAAACGGCCAAGTCTTTATCCATCTTTACAAAGACCACTCCAAAACGTACACCCAGTCACAGAAGGGCCCTGATAAGGGGCGTACGTACGGAAGCTTCCAAGAGTGGATGTCCAGGCAGCCTGACCGTTCGCTGACCCAGCATTGGCGCAAACAACAAAAAGGGGATGGGGGGGGGAGTAAGGGCTTTTTACAGTCCCCCTCCTCCGCAACAGCCGAAGAGGGAAAGAAGGCATGACACGTCCCTCTGGGTCCACGTGTCTCCAGTGGGGGGGCGCAGGCTTGCTCTCCATGCACATTTTTGGCGCCTGAACTTCGCGGACCCCTGGATCCTCTCAGTAGTATCCACAGGATACTGCCTCCCTATCCCAGCCTCTCCTCCCTTTTCCCATACAAGCACCAGAGGTTGGGACAGCAACTCTTTTGGTGGAGATCCGGTTGCTGGTCGAGAGCCAGGCAGTGGAGGAAGTCCCAGCCTCCCAGCGAGGCTTGGGCTTTTATTCCAGGATTTTTGCCTTTCAGAAAAAGAACCAGGTGGGCCTGAGAGTTGTGCTGGACTTTTCCACCCTCAAACTCTCCCTACCTCTACAAAAGTTCAAGATGGTTACGCCAGCTTTGATAGCGGAGACATTGTGCAAGGGAGATGGGATGTGCTCCTTGGATCTGAAGGACGCGTACCTACACATCCCGATATGGCAGCCTCATCGTTCTTTTCTACGATTCAGGATCATGGGCTACCATTTCCAATACAAGGTGCTTCCTTTTGGTCTCAACTCGGCCCCCAGGGTCTTTACCAGGCTGATGAATACAGTACCGGCCTTCCTTAGGGATCAGGGCCTCCACATCTACATGTACCTCGACGTCTGGCTCGTCAGAGTGACATCTCCGGAAGAGGCGCAACACATTTCCCACGCTCTTATGATCACACTGCACGAGCTGGATTTTTCACTCAACCTCAAGAAGTCGCAGCTGCAGCCCACACAGAGACTGACCTTCTAGGGCCTCATTTGGAACACGTGCTCCGAGAAGGTTTTTCCCTCAGAGGACAAGATCACGGCGATCAAGAGGGCTACGGCGCACTTCCTCAGCAGAGAAGTGACCTCAGCCTGGTGGTACCAACACCTACTGGGTCTCAAGGCAGCAGTCCTCTTGGCTGCCCCCCATACGAGACTCAGGATGAGGAGGATACAGCTGCACTTTGCAGTATCTTGGAACCAGGAATGGGGCCATCAGTCAGAGATGATCAACTTTTCTCTGTCGCTTATCCCAGACCTCACATGGTGGTCCAGGGATTGCAACCTGCGGGCGGGCAAGCGTTTCCGGCAACCTACCCCACAGGTCACCATCACCACGGACTCATCTCTCGAGGCTTGGGGGGCTACTCTGGACAACCACTCTGTCCATGGCATCTGGACCCGGCAGGAGCGTGAGTACCACATCAATTAGCTGGAACTGAGGGCATTTCAGAGCCTTCCTTCCGGTTATCGAGCCAAGGTCGTCCTTCAGATGGACAACTCAATCAGCATGTTTTATGTCCGCAAGCAGGGAGGTACCGGACTCCCCATTCTCCCCCCCCCACACACTGTGCAGGCTGTCAGTCAGCATGTGTTTGTGGGCCCTGCAGAACAATATCTACTTCACGGCCGTCCATCTGAAGGCAGACAGACTCAGCAAACTGGGAGCGGACAACTACGAGTGGCAGTTGAACGGACTAGTACTGCAGAGTATCTTTTACAAATGGGAAAACCCTCAGGTGGGCCTCTTTGCCTTCTAGGGCAACATAAAGTGCCAACTGTTCGCCTCCGGGCAGGGTCAGGGCCGGGCTCCCTGGGCAATGCATTCACAGATCCGGTGGGACAGAATGACAGCATACGCCTTTCCGCCCACAGCGCTGATTCACAGGGTGATTTGCAAGATCAACGAGTCTCCATATGTGCCACCATCCTCCCCCCTAATAAAACTGGTTTCATTAGGCAATGTTAATCTATTGTCGAAGCGTCTATGGGGACTGAGGTGTGGCGCTGGCGGGCGGAGTCAGGGCAGCACATGCTCCCAGGGCCGCAACCCCACGCGCCTCTAAATTTAAAGGGAAGAAGGTTTTTTCTGGTGAAAAAGGTTCTGTCTCCTGTCCCTTGGAAGGAACGCCCCATGCAGTATGGAGGAAAGGGGGCTAAGCACTAAGAGTGCGTTAGTCACTACGGTGAGTAACTTACAATTTACAGGTTGCCCAGGTGGGGGATTCCTCACACAGATCTGTCTCTTTGGTAGGGACAAGTATTATGCCGTTTGTTTAAACACTTGTTTCCCTCCTATGTCTATTGTTGATAACTTTTGCTATTGATCTGTATGCCATTGAAACTGTCAGCAGTTGGTGCATTTTAATGGAGTCCAAAAGTAATTGTGGTACCACATAGAAATTGTACATTTATCATTATAGTATTGCCTGAGCACAAAGTGGGATATTGTGTCTGTATTTAACTTGAACCTTATTAATATAAAGACCTGTGTTATCACTAACATAGTGTGTGGACATTCCTTTGTGGGGGTTTGGGGACTACACTGTAATTAGGAACCACCCTGCATCTCCTCCTGAGAGCTTAAGCCTTGATTGCTCGTCCAACGTTACCAAATAGAGAATCTTGGCTTGGATGCTCTGTGCTTCTACTCTGCCATATAGTGAGCAGGAGTACAGATTCCCCTCGAGTCTTTACACTCACCAACTGCCACAGTGAAGAACTCTGCAACAGCTGGTCCAAGCGGCCCACCTGAAGCCAGTGCATACCATGGCAGATTTTGCGGAGTCTTATCTTGAAACTACCCTAGAAGCTTTGAACGCGGAGATGAAAAGGCTATATATCAACAAGTCTGACAACAAACCATTGGTACTGAAGGAACCAGATGCCTTGATCATGTTCTGGGTGTTTGAAGAAAATATGCAGAAGACGTTCTATTGCTAAAAAGAATTTGTTTTGAGGTGAGAGAGCTAGGATTAGAGGAGTAGGGTGAAAATAAGGGAATAAAAAGAAAGAAAGTAAAAGGTTGGCGATGCTAGGATTAGCAGGACTGTATGGGTGACCTCGCCTCCAAAATAACGGTAAAAAATGTTGTAAAAATGAATTGTCACCAGTACATTATCACCAGTTCATCAAGAAAGGTTTTCAAAACTACATGGAATTGCTTTGGTACTGTATGGTTCCCCCCGCACGCCTGTGCGATCCTCTGGGAATTTTGCAGAGTATCCAGACCCTGACACAGGTACTAATGGTGACATTTTCTGTATGCTTGTATGGACCACCAACAGTAAATAGATACGAAGGAGCAGGGGAATGATAATATAACACCACTACCTAAGTAAGGATAATGCTCGCCCACGCGGGTGTACTAAGCGCAAATCTTAGCTCGGAACCAGCCACCCCATCGCCCTAGAAACTAGGCAGTCAGGAAAGGGAAGAGAAAGAATATACCTACCCAATGGACCACCGACAGTAAATTGATAGGAAGGAGCCGGGGAATGATAATATAACACCACTATCGAACTAGGGGATAATGCTCACCCAACCGGGTGTACTAAGCTCAATAGCTTAGCTGGGAACCAGCCACTCCATCGCCCTAGAAACTAGACAGTCAGGAGAAGAAAGAGAAAGAATATACCTACTCAGTATGACAACTGAATACATAAAACAAACCTACTTGGATTAAGAGACAAATAACCCACTAACCAAAACCTCAAATTTCTGCATACTTAATTCACACAAAAATCTACACAACCACCTCTCTCACAGCAACCCGCACGCACTTCACCACACCACCAACGACACATAAATCAACACAACAGCACACGAGGACTCGCTTTGATCCTATATTCACACCCAAGCTCAGCGCACAGTGAAAACCAAACTGAAGCTGGCAATAGGACACCACCTGCTCACTTTCCTATGCCCTCTTCACCCACTAACCCAACCCCCACCTCTTTGTTTACAGATCCGCCTGAGCGCCTGGAGACCAACTCAGTTGGTGATGGTGGGTTATATAAATACCTTTAACATTAACATGATTTAGAGGTAATCCATACACAAAACAAAAAAGATCAATTTTATTGCTCTTGACCATTTTTGAGGTAATCTCAGTTTGAGGCACTAGTGCTGCCACCTGAGTTGGAAGACATTTTTTGCCAGAGTTCCTGGGCAATCTGTAAAGTCATAAAACAGGCACTAGAGATGGTGAAACCACCTTCAAACAGAGCTCACACTACGAAAGCCTGTCATGGATGAGGTAGCAACAGACTACTCAAAGCCAAGTTCTACAATTCAAAGGTTTTACTGTACAAACAAAAAAACGAATGAATTGGGTTTATCTGAGGTCACATAGTAGGATATTGACAAAATGTAAGAAAGTCAGGCTTTATAATGGATTGTGTCCTTTGTCGAAATCCTCATCTTAGATCTGACTTTCACGCAGCAGCAGATCTCGGAAATGTTTCTCTCAGAAGGGGGCACTGGGCATCGAGGTTCCTCTGCGCTGTTGAAGTCCGGTTCGGATGTGATGTTGACATCGGTATAAATAGCCCAATCAGTGACCCGTGACCTCTGTGTGTTTTTTCCGCTTGCTCGGCACGCTTCTTGGGTACAAAACTTTGTTGCCTCAGGAATTTTCTGACGCTCTTCAAAAACCTTTCGAAATTCGTGGATCATGTCGACTCCGAAACCCTCTGGGTTAAAAAATGTCAGGATTGGGACACCAAGATGTCCTTAACGAACACACTGTGTGTAGTGCCTTGGGGGGCCACGATGTCATGGTCGTTTGTGGGTCATCCCAGAAACGGACTCCCAAAGCCTGGAAGGAGATGGCATTGAAATGGTACCTGATGAGGATAAAGGATCTGTAAAGGATAAATCAGCAGAGAGTGAGAGAAAAAGGTCTGAAATACACAGACAAAGTTCACACTGAAGGAGCAACTCCCAACACTCTTCTTCATCGAAGAAGAAAAGACTAAGGCATTTGTCCATGGACTCCTCCCCTGACAGTCAGATAAGCTTTCATTCAATAACCTGTCCTCCCTTTACATGCTGCTATAAAGTATCTATTGTTGAAGCTGTGGAAAGCACCTTCTTCAGTGCCAGGCGTGCACAAGGATCTTGACAGAAAATACAAAGCAGCTCCCTCTGATCCAGAGAGCCTGGCGAGACTCCCCGCACATGTTCAAGCAGCCACCATTAATACTAAGGTAGGCTTTCTCCTTCTTACCTTAAATGAGGGATGGTTTCCTGAATATCATAGGGGATGGCAAGGAAGGAATGCGTCAAGGCCTCCAATCAGGACTCAACGTAGCTGACTGTGTCAGAAGAGCTATGGCAGTGAGTTGCATTGCTCGAAGATTGGCCTGGCTGAGAAAGTCTAGTTTTTCACAGGATGTGCAGACAAAACTGCTTGGCATGCAGCCCAAAATCTGACTATAGCCTGGATAAATTACAGACATCAGTGAAATCCTTAGGAGTGGCTGTATGGCAACCCACTCAGTGTTTTTCCTAGTGGAAAGGTAAAGCTTTTCACTACTTTACCTACACCAGCTAAAAGGGAAAACGGACTGCTTTCCAGGCCTTCAAAAGGTAGGGGAGGGAAGTAAGCCCAATGCACGCCGCCTCAGTGCCCAAACAACTTCGAGACATTTTTGCATTCCACCCCGGTAGGGTTGTGTCTGTTGAACAGTTTCTCAGGAACTCATGGACACAGCATGTAGTCTCTCAGGGGTACTGCCTCCCTTTTCTAAAGCGTCCGCCATACTGCCTCCCTCCCATCAGACCACCCTCTATTCTCCAGCATGGGATCTTGTATGGATTCACATGCTCATGAATATTCGCTGCCATCAGGCTGGAAATTATCGGTAAAAATTAAAGCAGTTTAGCTTTAAGCTAAAACTACGTATTTCCTCTGTAGCATATCAGTGTCCTTTGGGTCATGCTGCCCCCAGCCAATAACACCTGTCCTCCTAAGCTTCACCCTTAGTGGCCATCTTCCCCTGGGCATAGCACTCTCTTCCTCTCCCTTTGCTCTGACTCGTCCCACTTAAATATACATCTCTCATTAAAGAGACATCTTCCTTTCTTTTTCCATATAGTTTTGTTTTTACATTGCCTTCAGCAAATATAAACATGCCACATTGCTCTTTATAGTAGACAGTCCCCTGTATGCATGCAGTTATGGTAGGTGGTTTAGGGAGTTCCTCACAGGAACAAGAGTCCTTGTCCCCACAAGGGGAGTCTCTCCCGGTGAGGTCCCACTTGCTTCGACCCCTAGGAAGTGTCTTGCGGTATCTGAAAGACCCTCCAGAAGCAGGTCTCCAGCTACTGTGTCCATTAACCCATTGATCAAGGACCATACATATTTGTGCTATGTAAGACAGAGAATGTACCAAAATCATTTTCTTTATAATGGTAGCACTATTGGCGGGCTGCAGTCTTCATCTCTGGAAAGAAGTGGGACGTATGGTCATGGAGCTACCAACTGATATTCAGGTCTGTTATGTTATGTGCATTTATAACGCGCACTACCACCCGAAGCCACATTGGCGCAAGGACTGGAGTCAATACATGCCACAGCAGTGTCCTAGAATAGCAAGGTTTTCAGAGCTTTCCTGGATTGGAGATGATTTGCCATGGCTCTAAGGCCAGAGGGCAGCCCATTCCATAGTCTGCTGGTAGAATGTGAAAATGCCCACCCTCCTACACAGACCCGGCGTCGGCGAACCTTTGGGACCACCCCTATTTTGGCATCTCCGGACCGCAGTGGCCTGCCAGGAACATAGGGAAGAAATTTGACCTGCAGATCTTCAGGTCCCTGTTTAAAAAAGGCACGGTGTACTAAGCATAAGGCCTTTAATGGTACCAGACTTATACGAGCTCCATAGAGAGAGGCGGTTGCCACCCGAGCAGCCAAGTTCTGCAACAGCTGCAAGCAGTGTACCAGCCCAAGAGGTTGCGCCAGATAAAGTGCATTACAATAGTCGATCTGACTAATGATCAGGGAGAACACCACTAGAAGCCGCAAGCGTTCAGGCAGAGAAGGCAGGACACGGCGCAGGACCCTTAGAAAGAAATGACCTGTCTTACTGACTGCACTGACCTGCGGTATCATTGATAGACCAGATGACAATAGGACCCCTAAATTTCTAACCACCTTCACCGGAGTGGGAAAGTCACTCAAAGTTGAAGGCCAAAAAGAACCAGACCATTCAGCAGAAACCAGAGAAGAACATACCACCAGGATTTCGGTCTTGTCCCCATTCAACTTCAGCCAATTCGCACTCATCCAGTTTCCTACTGCCGACAGACATTCCCGAAATTCAAGGGACACTGTACCCAGATCCTGATCAAGACCAGAATCTGAGTGTCGTCGGCATAAGAATAACAACGGAAAACGTAGGAACGGATTAGGCGAATCAGCGGCTGAATGTAGATGTTAAAAAGCATAGTGGGCAAGGCTGATCCCTGGGGAACCCCACATGATACAACCCGAGAAGAAGAGAGAAAAGGAGGCAAAGATATCGATTGGCCCCTGTCAGCGAGAAAAGAGGCAAACCAGCTCAGGACGGGCACCGAGAGGCCAGCAGTCTGTAGGGGAGATAACCAGACAGCATGGTCGACCGTGTCGAATGCCACTGACAGATCTAATATCAGGGCTCCCACACTGCCCTGATCAGCTAGCATAGTAAGATCATAGACAACAGACACTAGGACACTCTTGGTGCCTCGACCCGGGCGAAATCCTGATTGAAAGGGGTCAAAGAAAGAAGACGACTCAAGAAAAGAGGATGGAAGAGGGGCTATTAGAGACTCCACTAGCTTCATAGAAAAGAGAAGCAATGAAATAGGCCGAGAATTAGCTAACGCCAACACATTCAGTGAAGGTATTTTTAGGAGCGGGATCACCGTAGCCTGCCTTAGCTCAGGTGGCACCCAGCCTTCTGTTGCCAAAGATGCTACCCTAAAGCTAAGCAGTGGCTTTGCACACCCTAGATTTGGCTGCTGAGCCCAGTGAGAGAAAGCGCCATCTGCAGGGGCACAGAGAAATAAGGGACGGAGGTCGACTCAGACCTCGAGAGCTGTGGGGTGGACAGAACTCGCCAGCACAGACAACCTCTGAATCATCAAGCCACTGTTTCCCGGGACTTGCTGTGGACGCACAGCACTTCGCGGGAGAGGATCGGCAGATGAGGAGGCGACAAAGGGAGACCTTGCCTGTCTGGGATCAAACGTTGGAGATAACGGGGGAAGTTCCTTGCAGCCCGGGAAGCCGTAGCCAGGCAGTGACAAGAACGTCAGGCCCATCATGATGATTATTGGGAGCCCTGAGGGCTCAGATCCTGGTCTCTTGGGGGCTATAATAAAGTGAATTGCTCTCACACTAGATTTTGCGCTCAGTGGGTGAGGGTGTGCAAAAGAAACTGTCTCTGGAATGGAAAGTGAAGCGCATGCGAGTTTGGCTGAGCAGGGGAGCCCCATGGCTGACGGTGCTTGATATCATGGGCCTTTTCAACCTTCTACACCCCTCAAGAACACCTGTGAGTCATGGCTGGACATTGTTTTCACTTTTCCCTTGTTCCCCACTAACCTAAACAACTGTTGGACCAAGGTATGCCTATCCCGTTTTACCTCTGTGCCTTATTTAATCCTTCGTCTCACTGTACTTTTGTGTCTCCTGTGCAAATCTGAATCCTGGTGCGTTTTCTTTTTTTACATTTCGGCACCCTTTTGTATTGTATTCTGTGTCTCCTGTGCAAATTCGAATCCTGGAGTGTTTTCAATCATTTCTGCACCCTTTTTGCATTGCATTCTGTCTACTGTGCAAATTCGAATCCTGGTGTGTTTTTTTTTTTTAGCATCTCTGCACCCATCTGCAGTACTTAAGTATTCCCAGTGCATCTGTTTTCTTGCTTCCCTTGGATACTAGGCCGCCTGGTGATTTTGTGCTCGAACTGTGCTGTGCAGCCCCTCCTCTTTCTTCCTCCTATCCTTCTCAGCCACTATGGCACTCACCATCTGCCCTATCGTTTCTAACTGCTATACTATCACCTACCCTTCCTCGCTTACGCAGTCTGGAGAACAAAGTTTATAAAGACATCCTGACCACTAACCCTGGCTTACCTATAGCAGACACCTTTGTCAGTGCAACCTCCAGACAGTTCTTCGTTGATATCCTCTTTTCTGTCCCCTCTCCAGATCTATGGACTCCTCATCTCATCTCTACTCTCCCTCCTCTTACATCTTGACCCATTAATAGTGGCACTAGATGGGAAGTACTCTTGGTGGGCTTCGCATCATCCATGTATATCATTAATGTCTATCACACTGGCTCTATCTTGGCTCAGGGTCCTCAACCCAACCTCCTCCTCTTTGACCGGCACCTGCCGTCCCTCATGAACTTCCTTCCCACCCCTGCTACTACTTCTTACACTTTCTCTGCCCCCACCTCCGACTGGTGTACCACACCCCTGTACCCCTACTCAGAAAACCTTCAAAGGTGGTGAACTTAAGCCCCGCTTACTACTCGTTCTGCCATCAAACACTCTGCCGACATCTCCCTCCTCCTTGAAGACCTTGTCCTCGAAATCCTTGCTTTTCCCAAGACGTGGTTCAATGTCAGCTCAGTCACTGCTTTTGACTCCCTTCTCCCTGATGGCTATAAGGTCATCTCCAAGCCTCGCCCTAACCGTGCTGGCGGTGGGGTTGCTCTGATCTTCACTGAGTGGGTCCCTTCTTCCCTCAGACCCACCCCGCCTTACATTTCCTTTTGAGAGCCTGGTTTGCAAGCTAGTCATCTCTCTCACCTCCTCTGACCATTGGCACGATCTACATGCCACCTGGATCTAGTACCCTGTTCCTCTCTGAATGTGATTATTTCTCCTCCTCTCTCCACACAACCACCTCTAAACTCCTTCTTCTGGGTTACTTCAAGATCCACCTTGACTCCTCAATCCTGCCAAGGGTGGCGGTGCTTCTGTGACGAGACTGCCTACCCGGGCTGATGCGCCCGGCAGGGTCAGACCTGCCGGGCTCTATGGCCCCTGCAGGCTGACTCGTAATTTGGCGGTCTGGAAACAAGGGTGCCGGTAAGCTTACCAGCACCCTTGTTTCCAGACCGCAACACACTCAGAATGAGGCCCAATGTCTCTAGAGCTTTGGTTCTCTCTAAGCTCGACTACTGCAATAGCCTTTTCCTTAATCTGTCCACTTCTTCTCTATGACCGCTCCAGATAATCCAGAATAGGGCTGCAAGACTTATCCTTGGCCTCAAACCCAGGGACAGCATCTCTCCAGCCCTAAAATCTCTTCACTGGCTCCCGTTTGCTGCAAGCATCAAATTCAAATCTCTCTGCATCATCCATAAGGCTGCCTTGGGCCAGGCACAATGCTATCTACAACTGGCTCTCACTAAATACTCTCCCTCCAGATCTTTATGTTCCTCCTGCACCAACTCTGTGTGTCAAACGCTTTTCTGAACAGCGAGCTGGTGGTCGATCTCTTTCTTCGGCAAGCTCCCTCCTATGGAACAAGCTCCCCACTTCCTCTTTGTCTTGAGCCGTATCTCTGCAAATACCGGAACCTCCTCAAGACCTTCCTCTCACCTCCTTCTTCCCTTCCTCCAGACCTCTGCTAAAACCCACAGTTGCTGAGATTGGTGACCAGGGCCCTTTATCTGCCCTCCTGGGTCCTGTCCTCCCACACCCAATCGCATTTAGCCTCCGCCCGCTCCTAGTACTTGCTTTGGCACTCATTAGCCTATACCACCACAGGCCGCACTTATTTATTGGCAACTGACCACTCTCACCAAGTCACTTAACAGCTGCTTACTCCTTAGCACTTCCCTCTTTGGTACCCCTTGCACTTAACCCCCACTTCCTCAACCTTTCTCTCTCCCTGCCCTTGCACGTTCTGAATTCTCACAAGACCTAGTAGGTCCACCTGTATCTTTCGTTCTTATATTTCCTTTTCTTTCCCATGTTCTCTCCCTGTTGCCCTGTGGGTGCTTTGAAACACAATTTACTTGATGTATAAGTACCTTACAAATACACAATTAAGAAATAAATAACCATGTTGGCAAAGGAGCACATTTAATTAGTGGTAAATAACGTGAACTTCCCTAGGCTGCGCTCCTCCAGTCTGTTAGGCAGAATCCTGTGCACTTCCCTTAGGGAGCACTACAGAAGATTAGGACTACAGGTGAGAGCAATAAATCCCCTTTGGTATCAGTCTGTACCACAAAGATTTAGTTGGTAGCTGTGGCTGAGCAGTCAGACTTATCTCAAGAGGGAGATGAGCAGTATTCATGGTTTACACAATAGGCCTACAGTACTATGGCACAAGGAAACACTGACCAAAGCTTTGTATTAAACAGTAGATATTTATTTTATACACTTCTAGTAAAACACATTTATCACAGTCATCAAGCAAGTTAAAATAAGTCACAGAAAAATATACACACTTCCTGTTAAATTGTAGGCCAAGTGAACCAGAGTGAAAACTGAGCAAAACGGCACAGTGAAAACCACACACAAGGGATACTCTAGCAATTTCTCACAAGGGAGGGAAAGCACAAGTTATACAGAAATATCTTCTTACACACCCTAGCAACTCTTGCCATAAACCAGTTTAAGCAAGACAGTGCATCAGTATAGGAAATACTTAAATGAAAACTGAGAAATATGGCATTTCACAAGTTGTAAAAAGGGGAAGAAAAAGGTAGTTATACGAAGTGGGTGCACCAACACAGTTCTAATTGAGAAGCAATCTAAAGAAGGCAGTTCTAACAAATGTAGCCAGAGTCAGGTCTTTGGTTAACGATTTCGATAAGGTGGATGCAGAAGGAGAAAGACAATGTTAAGAGAGAGGGGCGGCCAACCCAACAGGTAGGTAAAGGATTTAAAACACCTTTAGAGCTACAGCGAAGAAAGGGCGGCCTGGTGGAACAATGTACCTTTAAAATGAAGAAGTGGCTCCTGCAGTGACGGTTGTTCCTGGTAGTTCCTGCAGTTCGGGGGATCCAGCAGAGGAAGAGAGTCTCTCGTGGAGGAAGGTTCGAGTTACTGCACTACCCAGAGATGAAACCAGCCGCGGTGCTGCCCGATGAATAAAAGGTACCCTCCTTTAAATCGCGGTCCGGGTGGATGGGTGCCTGGCTATCCGGTCTCCAAGTACAGGGTACTGGCGAATCGACCAAGGCAGGTCCGGGAAGGCGATTGGCAAACTGGTTGACCCCACCAGCTCAAGGGAAGAAGGCTCTTGCAGATGAAGATCTTCTCTCGTCGTGTGGAGAAAAGTGGTGAGATGCTGCAGCAGGGCTTCACCGGTGGTTCAGTCGTTGTAGCGGTCTTTGGCTTCTCTCCTCTTCGGCTTCTTAGTTCCAGTGGCGATGTCTTGCTCTTCCAGTCCTCAGGACCCTGCTTTTATGCAAAAAGAGCCCCATTCATACAGCCTAGCTGTCACTCACACAGTGGAGTGGTCATCCTTGGTGGGAGACCCTCCAGCCGATCAGGATAGAGTGCGACATGGTTTGCTGAGGCAACCCTGTCCAGGGGTCCTACCCTCCCTCCCACACAATTGACCCACCACAGACTCAGTGGCGCCGAAAGGAGGGCTTCTTGGCAGAAGCCAGCCAAAAGGACGAACAAAGGATCCCCAACCTGGGTTAGGAGTTTAGAGAAAGACACGAGAAAGAAGTTATATTAAAGTTCTGGCAAATAAAACCTACCGGAGTAAAGTTAATATTAAAATACACCGGCGGTATGTTAGAGGCTGTCAGAAACTGTGGTAGCCTCGTACAATGGGAAAATCCCATAGGAAAATATTTGCGGTTGAATATTTACGGTAGTAACCACTGCCACCAGCCAGAAACTTTTGAGAGAGGGACTACACGGTACCCTCTCGAAAATGAACATCAAGGAATAACTATTAACCCTTCCCAGTACTTCCATAGTAAAATGGGTTCTACTGGTTTAGTTCACAAAAATGTACTAGTAAAGTCAATGGGGACAGTCAGTCCCAGGGTATGGAGTCTATGCTTGGGGGTCGCTACGACACCCCTGTGTCACTGCACTGAGGGTGCTGTGTAACACATGTGAATAAAGATGGTTCCTATGGAGGTGAGAGAAACCCCATAGACATTAAACACAAAAATAGCCTAGAACACACATAGTAAAAATGCCTAAGAGTGGGAGGAAGAGTCTCACTCTTAGCAGGAGAAAAGAAACAAACTCTTCAAATCCAGCCAAGCTGCTGGGGGACTCTATAGGTAAGGGAAATTAGCCAGAAGATGAGAATTCTCCCTAACACAGTCTTGATCGGGACTCGTAGGGCAAAGTTCTAGCCCCTTTCTATCACTGCTAAGGAAGCAGTTTGGTCCCCCTTTAGATAGCGGTTCAAGAAGTGCAAAGCAAAAACCTGTACTGCTAAATTCCTGGGTGTCCTCTCCAAATCTACACCCAGCACATCTGGCCATTGAGTCAGGGTTTCCATAGCTTTCATGAGTGAGCGAGCCAGCCACCCAGAGAGGTCAGCTGGCAATCGGCTTGGAAAGGTTATTTTTTATTAAAAGGGATTCTCCATCTGACCGTGAGCAGTCTCACTCTTCATACTAGACTGCTTACAGTCTGAGGCGCAAATAGTGGGACTTCTCTCATGAAGTCCTGGGTGTGCAGATTTTGGCCATGAAGAGCGGCTACCAGGTGGACATACACCTGAAAGTAGTGCACATTCTTTGGCTGGTGCCCATCTGGCCTACCTGACCCCTTATGTTCTTTATTTTCTCTTTTCCTTGGCCAAAGAGGGCGTTAAGATTGGTTATATTAAATGGAACATGGCTGCTGCTTCAGTCTTAAAAAGGACTTACGAAAATGGCTCCCTCGTTTCTATCCACATTGTAATGTAGTTTTTGATAGTTGACTAACCAGTTCCATCATCCTCCTTCATGCCACAAATGATTGGAAGCCATCTTGAGCATTTTGATTGGCTCCCAGAGAGTCATGTAACCCCAGAATATGACAGAGAGTCCCTTTTCGTCACATCCTGCCATTCCAGAGGGTCCTCCCTCAAAAAGGAAGCCTCATGGACCTACATCACTAAGGACTCTGCCTCCATGCCAGTGAGTGACTGGAAGCCATTTTGAATATTCTGATTGGCTCCCTGAGGGTCATGTGGCATGCTGCCTCCCTTGTTATTGCGTCTCCCCTGGACAGCTGAGGCGTCTGCAGCCAGGGGCCAGAATGAGCCAAGGAAAATCCCTGTTTGGGGACTGCTAACTCGAGATTAATTCATACATAACCAACAAAACGTTTCTGCCATTGAGACAAACTGTGAACGTACTTGCAACTTCCTGATGACATGGTTTCTGGCCTTTTTCAGGTTCTGTCCTCACCTCAGAAGGGAGCCCCCTCGTTGTATGAAGGATAATGACCCAATCAGTCTTTGAATGAGAAAGGAAGGTAGCCCATAGAGCTGCAGAAGAGGAGAAACCTCCCCCTGGGAGGTGATCCGGGATGAAGCAAACACCCGCCTGCCAAAGTGCCCGCGAAATGCAGAGCATCTCTACCGAGATACAAACTGTAGAATCCCAACCCAGGAGACTTCCATGCCGTGAGAACTGTTCGAGCGACGGATGAGAGGTCCGACGAGGAACCGATGCAGATACCCCGCAGGAAGCAGTCAAAAGGGAGTACTGCCTCCAACAGATGCAAAATTCCGGGAAGAAGGTGGAAGAGAGAACCCGCGTTGACTTTGTGAACGCCTGCCCAGAAGAGAACCGCACAGAGACAGAAGGTATGCAGTCGCTCCAAGGAGGAGTGCGGAACGGCCATACAAGTTCCTAAGGCGGAGTGAGAAACACCCAACCCCAAGTCCGGGTGATAGCAACTAGACCCCAAAGCGGGGAAACAGAAACCATACCTCAATGTGGGTGACAGCAAACAGATCCCCAGGCAAAGTTACCGAAACCAGATCCCAAGGTGGGGTGACAGAAACCAGACTGCAAGGTGGGGTGAGAAAATCCCACAAGAATTGTTGGTGGGGAATCCAAGGAAAGTACCTGGTACGGACCTTCGAACCAAGAGATTCCCAAGGGTTGAAAAAGACCTTGGACTGAGACAGAGACTAAAGAGACTAAATAATAATAAGAGACTAAAGAGACTAAATAATAATAATAAGAGACTAACAGAGAAAAAGCGACTAACCAAAGACTGGGGACACAGGCCAAAAAGGCAAAGGTGGAAGAGACTTTGGTACCCTTTTTCTGGAACTGTACAATGGAGCAAGGAACCCCTTTCAGACATCATCTGATAAAGGGACATCATGCTGTGGTCAGAAGCCAGCCACCATTCCTATGTTGGCCAGCGGCCCTCATTGTATTTTAGTTAAAGTTCAGCTCTTTTCAGAAATCAGGCTAGAACAGGTTAGTTTGTACGACATCCTGCCAAACACTCCTAGAGACTTTTTTTTTCTATAGAATTGTGCAATCTACATTTGTTTTAATGAGATGCCATTATGTACTGAATTAGTTTCATGTCAAGAAATTGCTAAATAGATGCTGAATGACCACTGGTAGGAACACCCCTTCTGTGTACTATTTATTCTCCCCAATTCCTACCAACGTAGGGGATGTCACCTCTGTAATTTAGAAACCTAGGGACAGCTTGGGTTTTGTGGTTTCAAATAAAGAAATACTTAATCAAAAATGCAGATTCTGGCTTAGCACAGGTGATTCACCTGAACATTTTGTAAAATCCATTGCTCTTTAGTAATGTTAAGCAATTACTAATGACTTGTATGATCTCAACTTTACAGAAAGTACTTTCAGCAGGAAAGTGGAACTTAAAATACAAAACAACTTTGAGGAAACAAACAGCAATTCGCAGCACTCTAGTGGTGAGTATATAAATGTAGAAATGTTTCCATTACTTTCTTTCCTAATAAATATGGAAGTGTAACTAACAATTTGTTGTACTGCTTTTTTGATAAAGATTCATCAGTGTATTAAGTATCGATTAACCTTATCAAAGTGAGTAAAATATGTGTCCTTAAATTGTCTTTATAGGCACTGGTCTCTTAATAATTCTATTTTCCCTGACACAATCCCAAAGTAAATGTTCAAGAGTGCCAACTTCCAGGCCACAGCACCAGCACACATCCGAATCCGACATGCCCCTGCTCTTGAGCCTCTCCGGACACCAGAAAAATCTGTTTAGAATTTTAATTTGTCTAGAGCGTTCCCACAGATTAACTGAACAAAGCCTCACATTTGCACACAATTCAAACCACATATCAGCAGTGATCTCACAACCCAATCGTCTACTCCACTCATTCATCAGCCCAGTATTATCTTTGTAATTAGCAACGATTCGGTGATACAATTTGCTCGCAACCGACTGACATCCCACCACCATATGATCCAAAACCACAGCTTCACTTTCATCAATCTCACCGATACATCTCTTCAACTTCCTTTAATCCGCAATGGAAACATTATCAATATTGAAATCCACACATAACACATCAAAATCAATCCACTTTCCATTTCTGCAGATATCCTTAATCCAGTGAACTCCACCAACAAACCATTCTGGCCAAAATATAGGTTTGCCAGTAAATAAAGAAATAAAAAAAAATATATAATATTCTATTTTCTTTTTGTGTATTCTTGTATTGCAGTAAGAAATCTGTTACTGAAGTTGCTCATACCCTGTTTTAAGTGTTGCATTTAGCGGGGAGTTGTGTGAGGTGAAGGCATCATGAAGCAAGACACAGACAACAGATTGAAAGTTCAAAATAAAATGGTTTATTTAATCAAATGTAAGGATGGTAGAAGGCCTAACTTGCCATATGCCAAGGTGGGATTTCCCTACCTGAACAGAACTAAGGAAAGTCTGAGTCCAAGAGTTCAACTTAAAAGTCTCTGGCCCTCATTACAACACTGGCGGTAACCCATGGCTCTATTAGCACCATGGTTGCTGCCGGTGTTGTAACGAGTCCGCCAAGGTTCAATGGGGAATTACCATCCCATTCCAAGGTTGGCGCGGCGGTAATTCCCCATTGAACATTGGCCCTTCCCCATTCCCATTTTTGCACCATAGGGCTCAATGGGACTGGGGAAGGCGGTAATTACGGTACCGCAAATTGCGGTACTGTAATTACCTCAAAGGTCCCTTTGCGGGTCCCTACTTTAACGGCTGGTCCAGACCAGCCGTTCAGGTCCGGTCCCGCAAAGGGACCTCGTAATTAGGCGCTGAGGGGTTAACGGTGCCGCAGCCTTTTACGGCGCCGTTAGCCCGTTAGCGCCAGAGTCGTAATGACCCCCTCTGTGTCCAAAACCTATCCTTGCCCTCACAACTAAAGCTAAACAATGTGTATGGATGTCCATAATAAAATAGATGGTGATTAACTCAAATTTCTGAGCTTCTTCCAGCGCTTAGTTTCTTCAGCTCCCCTTCCCCATGTTCAAGAAAGTTCCACAAAAGTCTCAAGATTATCTTTCCCAAGTTCAAGGCAGTATGGTACCACACAGTCCTCTGAGTTCCCTTCCCAAAGTTCAAGATAACACAGATAAAAAAAGAAAAGAGGTCTTGAGGCTCTGTCCTCAAGACAGCATTTGCACTTCATCAAGTCTCAGGGGGTACCAAGACTTCAACGTAGCAACTTGAACTGGTCTCAGTCTTTCAATGGTTAACACAACTCCAGGTCAACTCGACACTCCTTCTGGATTGCATTAGCAGTTTATTCACAGTGCTCCTTCTTGGTTTGTTTCACAATTTCTTTGGCTTTCACAATTCAGGGCTCCCTGGTCTAGGCGCAGTTGTCAGACCACACAGTCCACCCATCACAAGTTGCGCAACCAGGAGCCCTAGGTTCTTCTGTATTTGCCCATGTGTACAGATTCACATCCACTTAGCTTCTCTTTGTCGGCCTCTTGGCTTTATATGCAGGTTCACACTCTCCTGGCTTCTCCTGGTTAACCTCTTGGCTATGCCATTATGTGTCACATGTCTTATGCCGGTCTTTGGCCTTGCCACACTGCATCCATTCATAATGTTTCTCTTTGAGGTGGTCTTATTTATTCCCACCTTCTGTCACACACTTTCACACTTGCGCTCTTTTCCATTGCCTGCTTTCAAATGAGCACTTTCCCTTTTGGCTTTCATCAGTTATTAGCTTTTGCCCATAACGTTTCATTCAGTTCAATATTCAATATGCGTGAAATAGCTTTGTTTCAAGTTTTCATTCAGTTCGGTATTCAATATAATTCATATGGCACTTCATTGCTTATGCGTAGCCCCCTAGGAGCGCCCTGGCTTTGACTGACCTTTCCCTGCACTCATCAGTTTTCGGCGTTCATCTCCGGTGGCTATGGAGCTTCTATTCTGCTTCATAGGCCGGCGAGCCAGCCTCTGCAAGACCCGCTAGCACCCCGGGTGCTTTCTTGCACATGCCGGCAGCCACACTTCTCCGATACAGACGTGGGTGGCGTTCCATCTGCCTTGCTCACAGTGCCAGCTGCTTTCTCCCAACCACAGAGGCTGGCACACCTGTGGCAGCCTAACAGCCCGACTTGCACTGGGCCCCACAATTCTTCTGGGATATCTGCTGGCGTCCTGGCTATCTCTCAGGTCCCACCACGGCTGCCTCCTCATGAGAAGGGTCCCCTGCTGGTCTCTCCCACACAGGCATCCCTGTTGCTCTCCTTGCTTCTCCTTTGGTCTCTCTTTATACACCTGCACCCACTTTACAGGTTGCAGGTGTGAATCGCCAATTGGGCTTGCCTGACCATAGTTAAAGGGACATGCTGGACCTTCGAAGTACTCTGCAGGCATCTTCCTCGTCCCAGTACTAGAGTGGTGAAATTAGATTTTGGTGTTCATTACTCTGTTGCCTATTCCTCGTCCCAGTACTGTCAGAGGTAAAATGAGGGGAGATGTTTTGCAATAGCCTATAAAGGCCAGGGCAGGGTTAGGTTGGTCTTCAATAGGGAGAGATGGATACCATGTCTCACATGTTTCATCCTTGACCCCCATCTTCTTCACCCTCTTTCTAGTGCTTCTAGAGTAGAAATAACTCAGGGCATTTTCCTGGTCAGTGGGACAGGGATAGCAATACCCCATAACTGCCTCAGGAATAGAGGGTTCTTCCCGAAAGTGAAATGAGGAATACCGCCTGAGGACATCTCACTTCCAATCCCCTAGCACCCTCCACTCAGGTGATCCTCCCTCGCTTCTCCACCTGCCAGGGTCAGGATCCAAAAGCGATGGCCTTTCCCTGGCCACCTGAGAAGAGAACCCAAGCGGAGTAGATGTGAGGGCGCTGTAAGGAACTCATGGTGGCAACAGTAAAGACGGACACAAGTGATTACAGTTTATGGGTGTTTATTTAAACAGTATGCAGGTTGGATAAACACCTGATCTAAACCTAAATCTAAGATGGGAGCAAGTTTTGACCATCAAATGAAAAATAAGGCAGTCCTAGGATTTACAATAAAGAAAGAAGTGTTCTCAAATAATTTGTCAGGATGTGTTAGCCAGAGGTCTCTCTTCCCCACATTTTGAGCGGGGATAAGGCGGCACTTCTGAGCACAGCACACACTCGAACTTTCACGGCATGAGCCGACAGTTCCGTATCAGGTTCTTCGATGGTTAAGCCTTTTTTAACAAAAGTCTCTCATCTTCGAAGGCCTGATGTTTTTAACAAACAAACACAAAGTTCTGTTCCACTTATACTTTGGGTGATAGGTTCACCCCTGGGTCCCGCTCTTGCGGGCGCAGACCCCTCACAAATCGTATTAAAACTAATCAATGAACTTTGGGTGATGAGTTCACCCCTGTATCCCCCTCTTATGGTCGTAGATCCCTAGAAAGTTCCTTAATGATACCAGGACCTCAAATAGCTATGTTCCCTTGCTTTCGAGGGTCTGTTAGGTTCAAAGTGTCGAAACAAAAATTCACTCAAAAAGTTCTTCTCCTTAGTTGGATGATCGTTCTTCACCCCAGGGTTCCCCCTCTTCCGGGCTCAGACCCCTCTCAGACGTCAACCACCCTCCGCCGGGTTGACTATGGCTTTTCCTTGGTTCACGAATCTTAATGTCTTTTTAAACAGTTCACAGTGGACATCCCTCTGCCATGTTAACTTTTTTCAACACACTGTTTCTTGGGACTTTAGACTTCGCCGCTCTTTATAGGCATCCCTGCTTCGGGTTCACTCTTGCCAATTTTCCACAAACAGTAAGTTCACTGTGGACATCCCTCGATCGGGTTCACTTATGTCAACACACTGTTCAGAAGGACTACAGGCTTTTGCCCCTTTTTGTCAGCATCCCTCTGCCGGTTTCACTCTTGCCAACTTCATCAATCATGCCTTTCGCAATCACCTGCCGGTCAAAGTCTTTCGCATGTATAGAGGATTTTGCCAGAACCCTGTATGACCACTTTAACCGTTCCTTTACAGCCTCCCCATTGCCTTATGGTATTTGCAGTTTCAAAAAACACGGAATTGACCAGAGTCTTTCGAGTGAGCACCCATGTGGTTCTGTTTCATTCAACACAGTTCGGTTTCTTTATCGGTTCTCCCCTTGACTCATCAGCTGTGATGAACTGATTGGCCTTCGTATCTGGAGTCAAGGCTGGTACCACGGTAGCTGGAGCCTCCCTCGGTCCTGCTTATCAGCATAGGCGCGCTCCATGTACCGTTGACATCTGCTGCAACACACTTGAGCTATTGTTCGTTGTCTTATGATTCCTTCTACGGAGGTCTCACTGGCCTAGCATGGAAAGGGCAAGGTCGCTTCTTTCCTTGTCACCCTCTCAGTTCGTGCAGTCTTTCTCCTCCTCTTGAACTGCCGCACCTCGATAGCTGTCTCATCCTGCGGTCTCCCGTGCTCGTAGTGTGCTCTTGTGCTCTACCTTTTATCCCTGCGGGTAAGGGAAAGGGCCGTCAGGTGTGTGCGGTTCGGGTTAATTCCCTGACTTTGCCTGACCCTCGGATTGGGACACATCAGGTAAACCATTTAGTGTCAGTCCGTTGTCTGTTGTGACAGGAGAAAGTGGAAAAGGGGGTAGATAGAGTTTCCAAGTAAACGTGTGTTTTAAAGAAGAAGCACCAATCTAGGTATGCATGTATTAAACTGTAAAACTGATGTTTGTGCTAAAACGTGTAAACTCCATAGAAAAACGTACATAAGACTGCAATACTGGTAATTAAATATACATGTGAATCATTCTAAAATGTTCACTTTCAAATGTCGGTGATTTTATGAGAAACAATGCAATTTTTCACAAAACAGGTACTACAGTGTGAAGTCACGTAACATAGTGAGACTGTTAATGTGCAATAAAATCTACCTTTAGAGAGAATGCATAGATCTTTGGATACATTAATTGAATTATAAGACGGATATGTGTAAAACGGCACGTTACTTTGTGTAATTGGAGGACAATCTTCATGAAAGCCTGGTAGTTAAATGCGTGGCAAAGTAATTTCATTCAAAGTCGTCAAGCTGATTTAAGAAAATGCATACATGGGCTAGAATAGTGTTGATGGGAGCAACACAGGGAGGGGTGTGGTCTAAATAAGGAAAAACCGATATGTAAATTCAGTATATTGCAAATCAAAACATCTTAGAAAAGATAAATACATATTTGGGAGCAGTCCGATGCAACATAGAATGTTTATCTCCTCATTAATTCCATCTGGAGTCAAGGTTCTTAGGCAATCAATCCAGTAGGTTTCTCTTCTATCAAGTTTAATGTTGATGGTTTCGTGTGGGTTCGATTTGGTCAAAATTTCCACTATCTGGAACCTGATCTGGGAAATGTGTTTCTTTTTGTGCCAATGTCTGGCCACCGCTGAGTTTGTTAGCATTCCTGATACAGGATCTATGTTCGTTCCACCTAACCTTTTCTGGTCTTCTGGACTGACCATTATAGTAGAGCCCACATGGGCATTTGATAGAATAAATTATGTGGGTAATTATGTGGGTGCTGTCGCAAGTCGCATAGTTTTTCAATTTAATTTTTTCGCCCGAGCAGGAATGATTAATAGTTTCTCCCTTGGTAACAAATCCACAGTACAAACAGTGTAAGCAAGGAAATGTACCGATTCATTTTGTGA